>NC_090925.1:893862745-894487745 GCF_040938575.1 Ambystoma mexicanum
AAAAGTTGTCAAAAAGGATTCAATCCAAAAGACGCTATGGAGAGTCTTAAAAATGAAATCCATAAAAAGAGTAAAAGAAAGTGTGGAAAAAGGTTCCCACTCACTTTGGTATGAGAAAAAATAATCCACTAGTCCAGAAAAATGTTCTGGGGGGTCTTACAAGTGAAGGGGATTTAGCACTAAAATTCAATTGATACCTAACACTGATTGGCTGGTTTCCTACATAAAAGGCATGGATCATGAGGCTGAAGGCAAGCTGGCCCTTGGAACAGAAAACTCAACGAGGAAGATGGGGACAGTCGTCCGCAGCCCTTCCAGATGAACGGAGATGCCTTCTGTGTAATCACTGCTGTCCAACCCCCTTCATCAAAGCTTCAGGAGAACTTCGAAGAGGACGACTCTATCCTTTAGACTGGCGTGACCAATCATGGGACAACCTGCATTTTTGAGTCTTTACACGAAACGCTGTGACCTTTACAGGCTGAAAACCGCCAATACCCGGGGACCTGTGGCCTGTAACGCTCACCTGATTCCCGCAGAGGCGCCGGTCTTGACTGGGTGAATGCCGTATCTTCAAAGGTGATGTGTAACACACGGTTGGCTCTTTGGGCTGGACCTCTGTGCACTGGATGTCTGACTCGAAGAGTAAGATGTCTGCAGATAGAAAATATGGGATTAATGAACTGGGGTTATTGGGTGCCTCTCTCCTCTTCCCTTTCTCTTCTCCTGTAGAACCCCAAAGGTTAACACCCTCACCTTAGGTAAGTGAACGCCGAGCTGTCCATCTGCCTCGGGGCAGGGTGCCGTAACCAGTTTCTTCACTGGATAAGGGTGCAGGCCTCTTGACCTCAGAGGACTGCTGTCCGTCGTTAACTGCACGAACGGTAAGTTCTGGGCACTTCAAATGTCTTAAGTCTTTTGTAATGATAACTCTTGTTTTGCAGGGTTCCGGCGATGGCGGATGGCGGGCTGATGAGAGTTGAGGATCGAACCCGCGTGAGGAATAGAAGCGCCTGGAAGCACGTAAGTAAGCGCTTGTAGCCTGCTTCACGATGCGCACTAACTGTCCCTTTTATCTTGCAGGTACAAGTTCGGAGCTTTAGAGAAGCTGAAGGGTGCTGGAATACCCACTGGATTCGGCGTGGGAAGGAGTAATGGCACGTGAGTAATAAAGTTGCCCAATGTCTTTAAACGCACCTTCTTTTGTCTTTCAGATGCGGGATGCAGCGCCGAAGGCCTCCGGAGCGTGCGAAGAGCTGGTAAGCTTTTGTCTTTCAGATGCCGGAATGCAGTGCGAAGACCTCCGGAGCATGCGAAGAGTAGGTAAGCCTTTGTCTTTCAGATGCCGGAAAGCAGCGCGAGGCGTTGGTGACAGCCGATGGACCAGGTAAGAGATGCGCTGCCACTGAAGACCGTAGTGCTAACCTGTTCTTTCTTTGTCTTTACAGGTGCTGCTGAAGACTGGATTCCAGGATGGTAAGACTTTGTTCCCATAGGCCCAGGATCAGAAGCAGAAGACACGATGAGCGTTCTGCTGCAGAGAATGCAGAATAACGCAAACCAAGATGTATCCATCGGGTGTGGTTTAAATAGCCTCCTGTATTGCTTAGGTGTCTCCTTCCACAGCCACGCCTAGGTAAGAAAAGAGTTCCTGCTTTCCAGAAGAGTTCCAGTGTTCTGAACCTAGGGAGTGGCTCCTGCCCCACCCAACAGGAAAAGTTGTCCCAAACAGAAGAGGATCAGGGGTTCAACTGGCAGGTAAGTAAGCAGCATGGTCTGCTGCAGGTAAGTCCACCCAAGCATTAGGAGCCCGGCGCTTCCAGCGCTGGGACTGGGCATCTTTATGAGCCTGGTGCCACTGGCGCCAGGACAGGGTCCAAAAGGTCCCAATTGGGACTGGCTGGCACTCGGAACTGGGGTTATGGGTCTGCTTCCAAGGGAGTCGGGCAAGTCCTGATCTTTTGGAAGCAGAGATCATGACATGGCCGCTGTGAAGTGCATCATCTTCTGAATATCGATCCTCCTGAAACTTTGGTGGACTCCTTCTGGGCCTACAGAGGCAAGATTCCCCTTCTTGAAGTCCCCTCACCAGAGTGCTGGACCCCGAGATATCCAGATGAATCGACCGGGCGGTAATTGTTCTTCACTGGTGCTTCCTAGAAGGTGCCAAAATCACAGAACCCTGAAGAATCCTTTGCTAGAAGCCTCTTCACTTGACTGCTGCTGTGTGATCGACTCTAGTGTCCCTTCTTTCACCTGCCTGGCCAAGAATCCGGTGACTGGGTCTGCTGCTGCTGCTTCCTCGTGGAGGCTTTGTGCTGCAACCTCTTCTTCACTCCTAAGGTACTGTTAGACGCTTGGTTGAACTTACCTAGAGTTGCTTTGCTGCTCCTGTGATGCTGGAATGCTGATTTGTGTGTTTGGGAGTTTGTCCAGGCTTTATGCCTGTGTGCCTTCAGAGCGCCTTCTACGAAGTCTCTGACCCTTTTTCCAACACAGTGTACTTAACTTGTTATTGAAGACTTCCTCTGGAACTTTTTAAACTTTCTGCAGCTTGTGTCTACCTGTTTTGCCCTTCAATCTGACCCTGCGACACTCGTAACTAGATGAGGATGGACTTCTGAAGGGCTGCGCCCCTGTGAAAATAATTACAAGTATTTACCTGATTTATGTTAGTTTTGTTTCATCCACTTGTACTTGAAACAGATGTTCTGAAAAGTTATTACAAAAGTTGTATTTGCCTTTGAATTGCATACTGCCATTCTAAAACTATTACAAACGTGATTTACTTACTGTAAATAATGCATTGGTTTTTCTAAAGTTACTTATTGTGTTATAGTACTTACCTTGCTGAATACCTATTTACCTTGGGGTGTGTATATATAAAATAAACCATTATTTTTATACAGCCGTTAGTGTGTCCTTGTTTCTTTGGCCTATTTGTATACTCTATGCTCTTTGTACCACCTACAGACCTGTGTCCCAAGTGTGAGTCTTCACAAGTTCCACATTTGGTGGACTTTTGTAAAACTCGCCAACAGTAATGTGTGTGTGTGTATCTCCATTTTTTATTTGATAGAGCAGTCTGAATTTTTAACACAAACTGACATGATTACCCGATTTGCTTTTACATTCTACACATGGCAAAATACCAGTGCTGGAAGTTCATAAAGCAAGGGGTAAGACTGTCAACATAATTACAAATACGTTTGTGAAATGTATTGTTATTACCCTAAGGAGCCCTGACCGCTTTGGTCCGCATGGAGTGCAGCCTGTACCCTTTGGAAGATGAGTTTGCTTTGAGACCAGTTTTTTACTGGTTCAGAATCTGGGGGAACCCAGCATTGAGTAAATTCCACAAGGCCCTCACCCAGGCGATGGTCTTTGAGGGGTGAGAGGCATCTCCCATGGTTTACCCATGTTAAGAACTGCTTGGCGGCCCTAGATAGCAAACATTATTGGCTGAACCTTTGTTTGATTACCATCTCCGTAAAATCAGAGTTGAAAAAAGCCTGGTTAACCTTGAGGTACAACAATATGAAAAGAGGATGTTTGTCCTTTCCAGGGTCCTGTGATATTTGGCATTTAAACATATTAATCGGTATGAACCATACTTGGACATAATCACCCCAAATTATGCTTGGGCCTTCATATTCAATTTAGATTGGGTTACCTGAGGGTACGGTAATTCACAAGCAAATGGAGAGGGCAAACTGGGAGTAATGGCCTTTTATGCGATGCATCTTTAGAAGATATTACACACTTCTGTTTACATGTAAAGGCCTGAAGGACCTAAGGATAAATCTTGGATTTAAGGTACTTGAACAAGTCCCTCAAGAGCGACAAGTTCAAGATGGGTTATCCTTTCTCAGATTCTTCAGGCCCTCCAGCTTCAGGACTGGATGGTATCATTGGACATTCAGGATGCTTACTTTCATGTGCCAATCTATCACGAGCACAGAAGGTACCTGAGGTTCGCTATTGGCGGGTCTCATTATCAGTTTGGAGTTCTGCCATTTGGGCTGATCTCCGCCCCAAAGGTTTTCACCAAGTTGATGGCGGTGGTGGGGCGGTGGTGGGGGGGTGGAGGGGGTGGGGAGATTCACGTCTACCCCTGCCTGGATGATCGGTTGATCAGGGCATGTTCTCCCGAACAGGTCCTGGAACATCTCCGCTCCACCTGTCACTCCCTCCACTGACTGGGCTTCTCCCTCAACTTCAAGAAGTCCCACATGATACCGTCTCAAATGCTCCAATTCATCAGGGCAGTCCTAGATGCATCCTTGGGGGGAAAAAGCCTCGCCACACGAGGTGAGGGCTCAAGACATTCTGCAGAGGGTTACCAAATTCCAGAGTGCCCAGCGTCTTCCGGCCTTTGATTTTTTTTTTTAGGTTGCTCGGCCTCATGGCATCCTGCATTTTCCTCGTGCTAGAGGCTCGCCTGAGAAGTAGATCTCTCCAATGGGCTCTTAGGACTCAATGGTCTCAATTCTCAGGCAGGACGTCAGAACTTAACGTTCCAAGCAGAGTCACACACAACCACAAGTGGTGGGCCTGCGACGAAAACATTCTGAAGAGAGAACACTTTTGTCAACCATAGCCGGATATAACGGTAGTTACAGATTCCTCACTCACGTGGTGGGGAGCACATTCCAACGATCTGACAATCAGCAGTCTTTGGTCTCCATCGGAGTCCAAACTACACATCAACCTGTTGGAGCTGAGGGCAATCAGACTAGCGCTGAAGGCCTTTCTGCCCTCTGTACGGGGAAGGAGCGTCCTGCCTCAACAAGAGAGGAGGCATAAGGTCACTACCTCTGTGCAGAGAGGCAGTGCAGCTCTGGTTCTGGGCAATTCAAGAAGGAATCTCCCTATCAGTAGTTCACCTGCCGGAGAGGAGAAAACGGCGACGGATGCTCTGAGCAGGCAAAGCACAGTCTTTCATGAGTGGGAATTAGCTCAGGAAGTCCTTCAAGAGATCTTCACCCTTTGGGGAACCCTGCAAGTTGATCTGTACGCTACCAGTCTCATCCGGAAGTGCGAACTGTTCTGCTCCGGGGAATTTCCCCAAGAGGAGTTCTAGTCCCCTCCAATCCCTGTCATTCCTCATGTGATCAGGTTGTTGAGAAAGTTTAGGATATCCATGAGACTAATTGCTACGGATTGGGCCAGGAGGACGTGGTACCTGAACCTTCTGGACATGTCCATCTGCCCTCCAATACGTCTTACACAAAGAGAGGACCTTGTCTCGCGAGAGGAGGGTCAGGTCTCCATCCAGAGGTGAAGACACTCAAACTTCACGCATGGTTTCTGAGTATTAGGGAGAATTCTCAAAAATGTGCTAATTCCTCTCTACCTTAGAGACCCCCAACAACTTTGATGGATTTTAGGATTTTTAAACTGTAGAGAGTGAGACCCTTTTTCCCACTCTCTCGTGTATTTTTAATGTGATTTGAACTCTGTGTTTCTGTAAGTATGGAGTCTAACAAACTCCATCGTCATCATCTTTGCATTGTGACACACAGCACCTTCAGTGCAGTGGCACAGAGAAGTTTTTTTTAGATTTTCCAAAGGTTTAAATACCTTGTCTTCGATAAACTACTGTTTCCAAGAGCATTAAAGTGAAATTGACTTTACTTACAATTTGTAACTTTCTAAACCCAGCACACATTATCTTACAATAGGGTGCTGGAGGGGCTACTTAGTATCCCCTTTGTCTAGTGTCTCGTAACAATTTCATGTTCTACACTTAATGGCTGGTGGCAAAGGTTTACTTTTTAGTACCATTGTGTTCTTTTACCGCAGGCTGCGTTCGCAACTGCAGTAAGGCACCCATGGGTGCCAATTTCATCAAAATGGCCCCGGTCTTCTTTTTATTCCATTTCTTGTTGGAAAGGTCCTTCTTGAGATTTACTCTGCGCGCCAAACCAGATTTGGTCCCTTTGTTCGTTTTGTCTTTGGGGGGATTCACACGCCTCTGACTCCAGTATGTCTGGCAGGGGCAGGAAGTGAGGGAGGAGCCCAAATCTCCCTGTGCTTAATCCCCTTGGTTACAGAAATGCACAATGCACCAAAGGTGATTGGCTGGCTGGCTGTCAAGGACAGCCACCCTGCTGTGTGATTGACAGCTAGGCTGGAATGAATGGGAGAAACCTGCATAAAAGGCGAGGCTATTTGGCTTGGAAGGCCGAGTCGACCACTGGTCAAAGGAATGCAAAGAAGAACTGGGAAGAGACGCCTGCTGCAACTCCTGGACCGTTGGTTTGCCTGGTGAAGCCCTGCTGCTGTGCTGAAGCTCCGAATTTGCCTCGACTAGAGAATCCCTGCAAGGGCCACTTCTCCCCTTGAGTTGGTGGGACCAATCAACTCCAAAGTGAACTTGTTTGGCCATCCTCTCAGAGCTGGCTGTACTTCCACTGCCGCTTCTGCTGAAACCAAAGTGCCAGGGAGAGGAACATCAAACGGAGTGCATCACTTTTAAGTCGGACCCGAGCTTGTGGAAGATCCTCCGGACTCCCAGTAAGCAGGACTGACCAAGCCTGAGCCACCTCAACCGAGTGCTGGACCCCAGATGCGATGAAAGTCCAGAGTGGTATCTGAGAGTCCGCAGTGCCGCTGAATAGAGGTTGGTCCTTATATGTCGGCGACCGTCCTCTTGTGTTGCAGGAGTCCCCAGAAGTCCTCCCTCTTTTCCCCACGACTGACGCACAGGAACAAAAGGATCTGCAGAGCCACACAGGTACAGAAGCCAGCTGGAACCATTTCTTCTAACCAAAGGTACGGTACAGTCTAAGAGAACTCATCTCTTGTTGTTGTAACCTTACTTGATTTTAGTTGAGACTTGTCTTGGTTGCTTCTGTAGAGTTGCTTCCATCTTCTGCCTCCCAGCTTGTGACCCTACTTTTATTCTACTTTTTCTACAAAGACTTCTAAAACATTGTGCAAAACTTTTACTTACATGCAAGAAGTGCTTCAGTTCCCCTAGACTTTTGCCCAATTGACATTGGCTGGCCTGGCTCCCTGAATTACTCTTCTCTCCTCTGCTTGTGGCTTACCTTCCCTCCAGGAAAGGGTTAATTTACTTTGCATTGGGGTGGTTCAAAAGTACTTACCTGCTTCAGAATATTTGTGATATCTTGTTTTATTCTGAAACCTCTTTAATTTAACACTCATCTCAGTATTGCTCTAAATGTACCAGTGATAAATTAATGTCCACTGTGTCCTAGCTATTTAAGTCACCTGAGGGTGTAGGAAGTGTCTGTGTGCCATCCCAAATGGGCACTTGCTGGTTTAGAGAAACTAAGAGTGTGTATTTTGGAGTGTATTTGTGTGTTACTATTATATTGCCCCTTCTGAAGAAGGCTTATTCAAACTGACTGTTAAATAAATTAATAATTGTTTAATCAAGAAACCTTAAGTGTAAGTGTTTATTTGGATACTTATCACTGTGAATCTCTGTGTAACCACCCTACTGCACGCATTGACCCCTCTTGAGATAAGCCTGGCTGCTCAGCCACAAAGGTTGGGTTCCTATTATCAGGATGTCAAGGTTGTTGAAGTGCACCCAAAGGGTACTGCTCCAAATCTTGCCTAACACAAACACTGCTTTGGGAGTCTATCATAAGATGAGGAATACGTGGGAGGTCCCAATCCATTTGAAGAAAAAGTTACTTACTTGTGATAACGTTCTTTCTATTGGATGTTCCTCCCACATATTGCTCATCGCCCCTCCCAACCTACCACATAGTGGAATGTCCTTGTTATTGCAGTTTACGCTCTTCCAGGGTGAGTAACTGTCAGGCATAAGGTAAATCCATGAGGGATTTGGAAATACGCATAAAAATGTAACTGAAGCCAACGGTTGCTGTGCGCGCTATATACCAGTGATGACGTTGACATTGAAACGGAGGCCCTTGAGGGACATCGAGTCGATGGGCATCGACGCGCAGCACCCACTGTTGGAAACATTTTCTGAAGCAGCTAAAGCTGGATATGGAGATATCATAAAATGATGAATACGTGGGAGAAACATCCAGTTGAACGTTACCACGCGAAAGTAACTTGGTCTTATGTCTGCTGCTGTGACATCCCTTCCAGAGTAGCTTTTTTCATCATCACAACTAAGGAACAGGAGACTGGGTCACCGCTGTCACACTCGGTGAAAGAGTCCATCTACATCTTCTTAATCACTCCTCAGGTACTGTGGTACTCTGGTTTGTTATTAGTAATTGCCTCATGCCATTCTGTCACTCCTGTGGTACTGGAGTGCTCATTCCGGTGTTTCAGTGTTCTCCCATACTGCTCGTCGAGGCCTAATGCTAGTGCGCCTATATGGAGCCCTTTCCAAGTTACCCGACAACAACAAAAGCATTCTACCGACTGAAAGTTCCCTTTGGAACTTTACCTTGTCTGCTGCTGTGTCTTACCTGCATTCCCTCCAAACTGACTCTGAAGAAATCCAAACTAGTTAGGAATTGACTGTTATGATTCTATGCCAAGTATCGAATTGCTATTGCTGGTGCTAAATATCCCTTTTTATTCCTACAACAGAAAATAATCTGAGTGACTATAATAAGTGATTTACTTATTGAACTGTGTTCATGAACTGTATGTATAATTACTATTTGTTTGCTCACCTAAGTATTGCTGATGTTTTCTATTGTGTTGATTAGTTGATGGGAGTTACTTACCTGGATATAACTTTGCCTTGTGTATATAAAATACATGTCTATTTTACTAGAACTACAAGTTTGTGAGAGTTTCTTTGGGCCTTTGTTTTTACTGACTTTATTGTACTTAACTACAGCTCACATCCTCCTCCTAAGATAAGGCTGGCTGTTATGCAATTCTAACAAACCTTTGGGTAGTGCAGACTTGCAGTCAGAGTTGGGGCCTGTATACCAAGGGATAGTTTTATAGAGTCTCACCTGTTGGTAGACATTATGATAACTCGCCTGACAGTTTAAATCACTCAGAGATCATTGTGTGTACTCCAAAATTGTCATAACCCCAATGTACCCAGCATTTTCCTCAGTGTTCCCCTCATTTCAAAGACATGTTTTTTAATAGTTCTGGACTGTGGAACATGGGTTCCCGATCTCTCACTTGTTCGAAGAAGGGTGCCCTTGTGTGAATGTATTAGGCGTGGTGTTGGACACTAGTGCTGAGATTCTTTCCATTGCAATAAGCTCACACTTTAACCCAACAATAATAGATTATGGGTCCATCTCGAGTTTTACAGAATTGAGCCCAGGTTATTCTCGCTGCTGTGAGTAAAAGGGAGGTTAGTTCCGCTTTGGGCCGCTATTAGGGAAATTTATCATTTGTATGCTTCATCCCCTCTGCTAGCAAGACCCCTAGCACTTTTTGCTGGACGTCTGGACCCTTTTCTTTCAATTCTGAGTGGAGCCTTTTTCCACTTATATATTCTTGTGGGCTGTGTATTTTGGAACTCTGTTCTTTGTATTCTACCTGCACTATGGAGTCCGTCTGCTCTATAGCTCTTAAAGGCATCTGTGTTTTACTGCTGCAGCACACAGCGCCTTATGGGCAGTGTTGTTGGGGGCCTTTAGGGTCCTCATGTAAGATTTTTTTTTTAATATGCCCAAGTAACTACAGTACTCAGGGATAGAGAGATACTTAGTATCGTTCCCACAACTTTATAGACTGATAAAGACCTTCAGTGGAGTGCCCAAGGAATACCTATCATTCCCCTTCTCTCTGCTCCTGTGACTTTTTAGTCACATAGACAATCGCCTAGTATGGCTGGTGGCAGTGGACGTGTTCCACCAACTATTGTGTATTTTTTGGTAAAGCAGGCTATGTCCATAGCCTCGGTAGTGCACAATGAGGGCACCCAAGTACAAACTTGGTGCCCTCCTTCTTTTTCACCATTACTAGTGTGGTTGTTCTTTGTCAGCCCTTCTTCTACCATTCTGGGAGGAGGAGGTCTGTTTGTGTGTTTTGCCTTTGACAGGAACGCTTGGGCATCCCTGCCTAGGCTCCAGAGTGTCTGGGCAGGCAGGAAGTGGGGCAGGAGTCCTTTGTCTGCCAGAGTGCATGAATAGGCTCATCTCCCACAGGGGTCTGGCTGTCTTGATTGGACAGCCAAACGCCCCTTTCGGTAGAATGCTGAGAGATTGCAGAGCAATGTGTGCCGGAACTGTATAAAAGGTGAGGCTTCTGGAGTGAAAAGCAAGTTGACCACTGGAAGCTGAAGTAACTGAAGTAGACGATGACCAGAGACTCCTGCAGACCTTTAGCAACACCGTGAAGCGACCACTGCTGTCCTGTCCATCTTTTCTGTCCGACAGAGGAGCTCCGAAGAGGCAGACTCCTTCACTTTGGCTGGTGGAAACAACCAGTCCCAAGACTAACTTTGAAACGAGCCATCTCCCGAGATACTAGGAGTTTCCAGAGCTGTGGAACCCCAATACCAGGAAACCTGCTGCCAATTTCGAGTGCATTGTCGTGGAGAGGCCAAATCCATCCAAATCTTTGCTGAAACAGTAAGGACACTCCAGTGATCCCACCAAACACACCCAGACACCCTCATCAGAGCGTTGGACTGCAGGAAGCAAAGAAGATTGCCGAACGATCCGTGCCCTTTGTTGGTGCTACAGAAAAGGCGCCAAAACCGTGGAGTGACCACAGAAGTTGCTGAAAGTTGTGCTACATGTCCTCCCTTGAGACTGCCACCAAGTTATCCCATCCATTGTCCTGCCTTCAGTCATCAGACCAAGGAATCCGGAGGTCGGATCCAGAGCTGCAACATCGCGGGCCATCCAGCACATAGATTTTCTTCTAACCTAAGGTACTCTGGGGGGAAAATAGGTATTGGTTACCTGATTCCAAGAAGTCACTCCAGAGCGTTGGAGTGCACATAGAGGTGTCCAGGGCAATCCCTTCTTACTTCAGACCCAAGCTGCTGCTTGTGTCCCTTTCTCAAGTCCGTTTTTAGGTCTCCCTTGTTAGTTGTTAATTTGTTACTTCAATACCACTAGAGACTGGAAGAAATTCATAGGAACTTTTCATAATTCGCTGCTTGTCAAGACTTGAAGCCCTCTCCGAACTGCCTTTACTTTTGGGACTTAAAGGACTTACTATTCAAAGAAACCTGTTCGATTCAGGGTCTGGCCATAAATGACTCTGACACTCCAGTGAACTGTTAACTTATTTACTTAAGTTCAGGTACATCAAATACAGTTCTTAGAGTCAGTTAAGTAAAAGGAAACATAGGACACCCACGGGCATTCTCTCTCAGGGCTTACATCCTTGCAACTGAAAAACCTGGAACACACTCATAGATAAACATTCTAAGCCCTGCATTCCATCTCAGGATTCTGGTCACTTGCACCAGATGCATGCAAAGTTAATCACAACACAACCCTCCCTAGATGCTTTGTTAAGCGAGATTGTATGCAGTACCCTGTGGGAGACTGCACCAGCCCTGTCCTCTTGGCAATAGTTAACCCAACCTTTGGTATAAGCATGTACTACACAAGTTGGTAGAGTGACTGAGAAGCCACGCTCATCTCAAGAGGGGTCAGTGTGAGCTGTAGGGTTGCAACATAGAGTTCTACAGTGACAAGTATCCAAATAAATGATTGCACTCAATTTTTCTTGATTAAACCATGTTTTTTATTTAAACAATTTGTATTATTTTATAACAAACACATCAACCATGGTAACTTTTAGACATACATAATCAATATCAAAACATCACATTAAGCATTGTCGCCCATCTCAAGAGTTCCGCCCACCATATCTCCACTCTGGGTCTGTGGGCTGCTTTCCAGCACTTTGCGATTCTGCATTTAGCCAAAATATAGGCCAGGTCCTTCATTTTACTGATACGCTTCGAATGACGTGGCCTGGGGAAATTCCCGAGCATGCAAGCCCAAGCAGATCCTACGACCAGTACCACTCCCCCACCAGCCATTTTCATCTTTATTTCCTCCCAGAATCTGTGCACCTCAGGGCAGGCCCAGAACTTTGTAGTAGTCCTGCCTCCTCCTCCCCGCATCTGGGGCATTTTTGTACAGCCGAGCCTCCAAACCTAGCTATTCTACTGGGAGTCAGGTAAGCTCTATGAGTGACATACAGCTGGATCTGCTGGAGTCTCGCATTCCGGGACACCTTTTTATGGTACCTTTGGGCTCTATCCCACTGGCATGGGTTCCCCCACCTCCTCCTCCCAGTCATGCCTCAATTGGAGCAGCTGCTTCCCCGTCTTCGCCCTCAGGAGCTCATATATCCTAGATATTTCGTGCCCACCCTCCGAGACATCATACATCATTTCTAGGGAGGCATCAGGTTCTTCCTCTAGCACAGTTTCAGGCCACCTCTCTCTCACCTTCTTCATGAGCCTGGTATAAGTAATAAATTGGCCTCTATGAACCCCTGTCTCATCCTGCAGCTTCTGGAATCCCAACGCCTCCCCTTCCTGCCTTATGTCTCCAAGGGTGGCCAATCCCACTGGTTGCCACTACCTATGGACCGTTTCGAACAATTGGGAGTCGTCCCCGCATAGCACCGCCAGCGGGGCCTGCTGGGAAAGGGGATCTGGGTCACCCACTGTTCTCCATGTCCTGCGCCCATACTTCCCAGCCCAGTTTCAATAATCTCTCCATCTTCGCCATTTTAGTTTCGCGCAGCCATACTGTCTCCCTCAAAAAGTAAGGAGCCGATTCACCTTGCAAAAGCCTAGTTTCTGCCGAGTCTTCTGCAGACAACCACCTAGACACATACAACAACTGTCCTGCCATGTAATACAGCTCAAAATTCGGTAGGTTTATGCCCCCCTTATCACATGTGTTCTGTAGTTTCCACAGGGCCATCCTATTTCTGGAGTTGCCCCATGTGTAGCCCCTGCACATGCCAAGAAGTTTCACAAAAAAGCGTTTTGGGGATTAGGTACGGGATATTCACAAAAAAGTGCAAGCGTCTGGGCAAGACCACCATTTTGAGTAGAGCTGCTCTCCCCATCATGGCTAGGGGTAATTTAGACCAGAACACCATGCTATTCTTAACTCCCTCCATCGCCTTCTCTGTGTTATGTTTGTTCTCTGTCTCTATATTGTGGTAGATATTTACGCCCAGATACCTGAATGTCACGGTCTTCCAGGGTATCTGCAAGACGAGCAGCCTCTCCAAAGGGGTGCTCTTGTAACTTCCCCGGGGGAACAAACTGGACTTCCCGGGGTTCACCGATATGCCCGAGAGGGTGGCGTAACGACCCATTACCTCCAACACATATTGTAGGTTCTCCTCCGGGTAGCGCAAGTAGAGAAACACATCATCTGCATACAATATCAGGTGTGTGCTCCCTGTCGTGCGAATCCCCACCTCCCTGTACTGTTGCCGCAGGCATATTGCCAGCGGCTCTAATGCCAGGATGTATAACATTGGCGACCAGGGGCATCCTTGTCTGGTACCCCTGCTAAATTGCCATTTATCTGAGATTGTGGTTCCGTTTTTGACTCTCGCCGTCAGGGTACTGTACAACATCTGGACCCATCTAATATATCCTGGTCCCATCCCGTATCCTTTCAGGGTCGTTTTCAACCACAGCCACCGCACTGAATCAAAAGCTTTCACCGCGTCCAGCTCGCTCGAGTCTCCCTCAGTTTGGTCAATAATATGGTGTAGCCTCCTATGGTTATCCGTAATATTTCTACCAGGGACATAGCCTGTTTGGTCTGGGTGTATCAATTTACCAATTACCCTCTTCAACCTATTGGCTAGCACTGCCGTGAGTATCTTACTATCCTGATTGAGCATAGACAGGGGCCTGTAGGATCCGCATTCCGCGTCTGGCTTGCCTGGTTTCAGGATCGTAATGATCACCGCCTCACGGAGGGACACCGGCAGTTCCCACCGCTCATATTCTTCATTAAACATGGCCAGCGGCGGCTGGAGTAACTCCTGCTTGTACGTATTATAGAACTCGCTGGGTAACCCATCCGCCCCAGGCGCTTTACATGTGAGCAGGTGTTGGATCACCGCCTCCAGTTCGTCCACGGTTATGGTGGCGTCCAGGTCCGCTCGCTCCAGGTCATCCAAAGTAGGCAGCCCAATGTCCTCTATCGTATCTAATATATCTTGGCTCATGTCCTCTCCTGTGTCCTCGTATAATCGTCTGTAATACTTGAGGAACACCTCATTTACCCCTTCCTGGGTATTATGGATTTGACCCTCCGCGTCCCTGATCTCTCTGATCACCGAGCAGAGGGTCTCATTCTTGTACAACCAAGCCAGTAACCTTCCCGGCTTATCCCCCCCAGCATGTAGCCTCTCCGTGTATTTCTTATAGTTCAGTTTGCATAATCTGTCCCAGAGTTCACTACAAGCTAGCTGTAAGTCCTTTATTTTAGCCCAGTTCGCACGGGTGGTCCCCTCATTTCGTATCGGGTCCTCTAGCTCTCTTTCTGTCTCTTGCAGTTCCCGCTCAATACCCCCTTGGAGCCCTTTGGATTTAGATATTGCTACTCCCCGCACCACCACCTTGAATGCCTCCCACACTGTTCCCACCGAACTTACACTGCCCGTATTAATTTCAAAGTATTCCTCGATGGCCTCCCTCAAATCCTCTTGGAAGCCCGCATCGTGTAGAGCCTCAGTCCTGAGCCTCCACGTCGGGATCCGTGCCCTGGGGGTTGATGTCGCCACTCTATGACCAAAGACGAATGGTTGGAGAGTACCCGGGCTTTGTATTCCACCCCCACCATTTCTCCCACTATCTTGGCAAATGCAAACACGTAATCTAGCCTTGTGTGCAGGTCGTGTGGCGCTACATAGTGCGAGTATTGCCTATCCGGTGGGTGTAGTCTTCTCCACACATCCTTTAGGCCGAGGTCCATCAACAGTGTCCTCAGCGCCCTAGCTGCTGGCGCCTGCTTTTCTAACTTGTCATCTGACCTATCTATCCTGGGGTTCAGAGTGCAATTAAAGTCCCCTCCCCACACCATCGCACCACCCGCCAGGGGACTGATTTTACCATATAAAGACCTAATATATACCGCTGTATCATGGTTAGGGACATACAAATGTATGATATTCACTTCTCTGTTCTCCAGGAGTCCCACCACCCCCACCATTCTGCCTTCCGGGTCTATTGTCGAGCTAAGCAGCTGAAAGGGTACATGCGGTGCCACCCATGTAATCACCCCTCTTGCATATGCCGAATATGTGGCCCCCATGACCGTACCCCTCCATTTCCTCCTGATCACCTCTGACTACTCTTTGGTGAGGTGGGTTTCTTGTAGCAGAGCTATGTCAATCTGCATCCTCTTTAGGTACATCATCACCTTGTTACGTTTCAGATAGCTATTAAGGCCCCGCACATTCCAGGTCACAATTCTGAGATTACCCGATGCCATTGATTTGTTAGTCATTTCCCTGTTGGCTCACACACAAACTCAAACTAAAACTCCCCAAAACTATATACACCACAACCTTCCCCTCCTCGTCCCCACCCACACCCAACAACACCCTCCCCAACCATTGCCCAGCTCCATCCCTGGATCTCGGGCACCCCCACATCTAGCCCTGCTAGTAAGTCTATCCTCGGGGCTCAGCAGGGTAAAGTCGCCCTAATGGCTACTTAACTACCAAATCTCGGGGGTAGGGTGCTTCCGTCCCATTGCTCCTACTACCCATACTATCACGCATGATGTTAATGCTATTCAGTTCCAGCATGCAGTTGATACTCTATATTCCAGTCCAGCCAGAGCACAAGGTCCAAGGGCTACAAATTCACTTAAACTTCCTGTGTTCCCGAAACAAGTCCACCTTCCCATTTATCCCCTTAATGTCCATGGCACCGACTCCTGTTCCGGACAGCCCTGCAGGTCCAGCCACGACGCCGCCTCCTCCGGGGTGGCGAAAAAAAGCACCTTGCTCTTATGCAGCACCTTTAGCCTCGCTGGGTACAGAAGCATATATTTTATGCCCGCAGCATATAGCCTCCTCTTGACAGCCACGTAACTATATCTTTGCCTCTGCACCAGCATCGTATAATCTGGGTACGCCGTGATATTGGTGGATGCTCTCTCAATTGTCCCGCCCTTACGGAAATATTCCAGGATGTTCTCCCTGTCTTTATAATTCAGGATCCTTGCGATTATTGGCCTCGGCGGAGCTCCAGGTCGTGGCCTCCTCATCAAGGACCGATGGGCCCGCTCAACAGTAAACCCCTGTGAGAGTTTTTCTGCTCCTATCCCCTGGAGGATCATGTTTTCTACATAGTCCGTGGGGTCCAGGCCTTCCTCCCCCTCGGGCAGGCCGACCACACGTATGTTGTTCCTCCTCGCTCTTCCTTCCGCCTCCTCCACTCGATTTTCAAGGTTGGCGACCTGCTGTTTTAGCACATGGACCTCCTTTGCATTGCTCGTGCTGACCTCTGTGTTGACTTTCACTGTGATTTCCAGGCCACTTGTTCTCTCCGCCAACGCACAGACATCTTGACGCAGCAGGGTAACTTCGATTCCACCAGCGTCAATTTTATTTTCCAGGGCCGTCCGCAAGTCCGCCATTGCTGTGTCCCATTTGGTGCTCAAATCCGTTATGGCCGCCAGGACCTGACGGTTATCTCCTTCTGCGGCACCATCAGCGGAGGCCACGCCCGTGTTTTGCGCCGCTGCCGTGGGGGTTCGCTGCATTTTCGCAAAGACCTCCATTGTGTATTGTTTGGAATTGGCTCTGAGTCCTTTCACAGACATCTCGCAATTCTCAATCGTATCTGGTCCCCGCACTGCGATGCTGATGTGTCGTGCTCTGGTCCCTCAAACGCTAGGGCGCTAGTTGCAGCACAGAACTCACCTCCTTTGCAATGGCCTAGTCACATGTAGGTTATGCCAGACTGGGTATGTTCTGGTAATAGTGTTACACACTCGCATGTCTCAGCCATGTCAGCTGCCGTGCCCAATACAGTGACTGCATCAGAGGATCGCCAGTTTTGTTTCACTGCCGCGTCCTGCTAGATCTTTGTTCTCTGGGAGCGCCACCATTTTCGTGTTTTCATCCACGGCCTCTCCCCAGGGTACTATGTGTCCGTTCGGCTGTTCTCCAGTCTCCTTCGAGCCACTCACGTTCTTCCCGGCACCTTCCCACACGCTTGTGTGTGTTTTGCTTCCAGATTCAAGTGAAATACATGCGTTTGTTGAACGGATCAGGATGTTGGATCACGGGGCTCACAGCCTATTCCATGGCTGTCCAAGCCACGCCCCCTCTTGATTAAGCAATTAGTTATTAATTTAACATTCAGTTGAATAATCCCTCTTTAGAAGGTAGCAAATATGTAACACTTAAAATATACTTCAAAAATACACACTGTCAGTTTCAATAAACCAGTAGATAACAATTTGGGATGACACTGTGGACATTGGTACATTTAGAGCAATACTGAGTTTGGAGTCAAAAGGAAAAGGTTAGCAAATAACACAATGGATAACAAATATTCTTAAGCAGGTAAGTACTTTTGAACCCCCACAATGCAATGCAGATTAACCCTTTCCCAGCTACACAATGGAGATATTTTTAACCCTTGGACCCTCTTGCATTCTGAATTCCAGACCAGTAGGGACCATAGATCCTGCCGTTTCACTCTCCCATTGTGGGGGGAAGTGAAATCCAGTGTATGATTTGCATGTAACGGAAACTTTCCATCTCTGGAAGAAGACCTTTCTCTTTACATTCATTAAAGGTAAGAGGGTGGCCATCCCTATATAGCTCCCCAGGTATCAAGGGACCCTGTCTCTCCCAGTTTATAAAAACTCTCTTCACTCACCGGGAGAGTTCCAGGTTCTGGGTGACCGGTGAGAGCAGACCCAATCCTGTCTTGAATACCCATAGACAACCCGCTCTGTCCCAATGTTTTATGGTGCAATTAGTATTAGCTAGGAATCGGACCGGGAGAGTCTGGAATACATTAAGTAACCTCGGAAGAGGGGTCATTATTACAGCTTGTATTTGACGTAACCAGGAAATCTCCTTTAAGTCCCAACATGCTGATTGTTTCTTGACTGCCCTCCACAACCTGTGTATATTGGCTTTCATCAGGGTATTGTATTGTGCAGTGATTCTTACCCTCCCCAAGTATTGTATATCATTCTCCGCCCACCTCTGTTTTAGGGCCCTAAGAGTTTCAGGGGGTTGAGGAAGTTTTTGTAACACCCTCTGTTGGAACTGCAACCACTGACGATAATGAGGGTGTAAACACACCTGATAAAGGAGAGCCAGAGCGACACTCTCAGTTAGGGGTAGCAGGCTGACAGTTACAGTTTAAGTAGGTTTGAGTATTGCACTTATACTTAATCGAAATATCTTAATTTGTGCTGCCTGTTGAATTTTTTTTCTCACATTGACAGCCAAAAATAAATGTAGAACTAAAAATAGTGCTACACGGTAGCTTTATTGGTTTTCATTTTTCCCCATCCGGATTGAAACTCTGTGTTTTTAGCACTTCGAATTGTGGCGGCTGCATTTCTACAATATTATGAGATTTGAACTGAATAAAGTATGAACTTATTCAACTTTTGGGATGGCTCTTTTCTGGTACCAAATACTGTATTTACTTTCCCATTAGTTGTAACACATATTTAGACCTTTTGTACTTGTGACTACCTTTTAATTGTGAAATGCTGTGGAAAGTGCTTTTAAAAATCAAAACAAAATGAGAAATAATTACTCTTCTTCTTTCCAGGAATAACCCGACCCAGATCAGACAGTGCTCCCCCCACACCAGTCAATAGACTAAGTATGCCACACAGCGCTGCTACCAGTACAACACCACCTCACAGTCGCAGGCTTCGCACTGTAACTGTGAACAAAACAACATTGAAAGCCAACACAGTAAGCCACAATACTTTTTCTTGGACTGAGAATATTTGTACAATTGCATTATGGTGTTTTCTAAGTTATGTTATGTGACCAATTTGAAGCAGCCCTCTTTAATAGGAGGTTTTTAGCATGTCCTCAAAGAGTTTTCACTGTATGCTTTGGTTTTAAATGCCGTACAAAATCTAGCTATTTTTGTGCCAATTTACATTTAAGTTTATTTCGTGTAAAATCCATAAGCGATACATTTGTTCCACAAAAATCACAATTTTTCACTTAAAGCGATCTGCTGATCACACCATTGCTATTTTTATCAGTTTTGTGGCTTTAAGTCTCGTTCTATATATATGTTAAAAGTATTCATCATGCTTCATATTATGGAAGAAGTAGAGTGGAATACCTTTCATCAAGCGTTTAACGTGACAGATTGCCACACCACTTTTCCACACCCCTGAACTCCTATACATTTGATTGAAACACTGTAAATGTAATGCCACCCAAAAAAGTTATATAAATGTTATATAGACTCGATAAGAATCACGCTGTAGTGTTTATCACATTTGATATAGATGTATGTAAACCACTATACATTTAATCAAACCCCAATAAATTGTATGTACATTTTATATGAATTTTATAAGAACCTCAATAAATGTAATATAAAAATACAACTTTGAAAGCTCCCCTATAGTTTGATTGGGTCTATGTGCTAAATAGTCATGCATCTATGGGCGGCGCTAAGGGTATGACGCTATTAGGAGTGGGGTCTCACTATATGGATATACAGTTGTTATTCTAGGCCTCAAACATGTGCGCTCTTCAAACTTCTCTGTGCTGTCAAGCATGGTGTTGGAAACTGTAAGTATGATCAGCTACAGTTATGATGGGAAGAAAAAAGAATCTGGCCGCTCCAGCGATCCCAATGATAGTTATTTTCTTATTTCCTTTGGAGAAGATGCAACGGTCTTGATGCAGTGGGTGACTCGCAGGCTTTGATGGCGGAATTTGAAGATCAGGAGCTCAGTGAGAACATGTCTACACTTTTTGTGGGTAGTCAGCGGCCTCTCAAGGCCAATGTCATGAGGCGGTCTGTTTGAGATGTCATTCAGAATGCTCCAGCAGGGCAGCCGAAGATATGGCTAATTTGCAAATGGCTAACAATGCCTACACCTTGGTTCTCGAGCAGCCATGGGGGTATAGCCCATACATCATCTTTAGGTATGCAACATGGTGAAATGGAGTCTGAAGACAATGGATACGACTCTATGATCGTGCAGGATGGTGGAGTTGAGGTGGGGGACAGTGATCCTGAACCCCCCACACCCTCCACCCTCAACATTTGGGGAACACAGAAGGACATGAAGTGTCTATGTTGGACGGGTATAATTTTGAAGCACACATTTGTACCTTTTAGGGGTGCAACACCTAACCCGGAGTTAAAACCATTCATTTCTGTTTTTGTCTACGGCCTCTAGCTGATAAAATATACGGCAATGAGGAGAGCTAAACTGTAACAGACACTGTCAATATTTACTGTTTGCTGCTCAAATCAAATTGAAAACCTTGGGAATCTCAATAATAGCCTGTGTAAGCAATGTATTTTGATAATGGAGACAAATTGTTTTAAAGACGATGCGGTCACAGCAGTTGTGACCTGGGCTGATATCCTAGCCATAGTGGTGAAAACATGTTTACAACAGGACTTTGCAAATGGTGCTACGGACATAAAGATATTCCACAGCAGGAAGCTCATAAATGTTTGCAAATATCCTCTACAGATAAATCATTTCATAAAATTTGCTACGTGTTCAGCCCTAAACGTCTTGTAAAAATGATGCATCTAATACAGCCATCAACCCAGCTAAGGGTTCGCAAAGGGGTGGAACATTGCATGTCTAAAATGTCATGGGATATACAAGTGGCATATAAGTGCCTTGTGAGCCTGGAGGTCCAACTGGATTCGGCCTTGCAAAGACGTTGCACTGCAAATGGGTCAGAGGTCTCCTGGTATTTGCAGTCTGCAGCTCTTGAGAGGCACAGCACCTCGGGAGATGGCTCGATTTGTAGTTCGTCTCAGGGCTGGTTGGTCCTACTTCCTCTTCAGGCCTTCCCTGTTAATAAGAAAACAGGGCCATGACAGAAGTGGTTGATTCATGGTTACTGGAAGGTTTTACAGGTGTCTCTGGTCGTCTTCAGTTTCAGATCTTCTGTTCCAGTGGTCGACTTGCCTTTCACCTCAGCAACCTCACCTTTTATTCGGTTGTGCCAAACTTCTGCAAACGATCACATTTTACAGAAAAGGGCGGAAGGTTGTCCAATAAGGACAGCCAGCCCCTCAATGGAAACTGATTTCATGTAGGCACTCTAACTCCACCCCCACTTCCTGCCTTCGCAGACGCACTGAAACCTAGGCGTGGACACTGCAGGGTTCCCACCAAAGGCAAAACACACACATAGACCTCCCCCTCCCGACCCGGATGGGAGGTATTTGATCCTGAGTGGCCATATAGAACAGATTGAAATATGTATAGTTAAACCCTACTTCCCCAACCATGGGACCCCAACACACCTCACTTCAATATGTGCTACGATAGCCCTGCACTAAAATTGTTTTTTCAACTGAGGCAGGAACTTTAACTATGTACACGACTTGGACCTTGATATATCCAACCCCCCAGCCACCCGTACAGTAGCTCCCACTGCGGCACTGAATGGTACGCTCAAACATCTAGACTTAGTTGATGTATGGAGGGAGCGGCATCCAGAAGACGGGGGTTATTCTTATTTCTCCTCCCCCCCATAACCTGTATACCCAAATTGTTCATGACAAGAACCCACCTAACACAGGTGGAATCGGTACAATACCTTGGCAGGTCAGTCTCCGACCACTCCCCACTGATGCTTGAATGGAAAATGCTGGGCCCGCGACCCCCCATACTAATGTAGCGCATGCCTACAGACGCCCTAACCGACCGGGCCTTCAAGGAAGAATTGCATGGTAAACTAGAAGAATATATAAAGAGAAATGTGGGTAGCGTTAAGGAATGGGGCACGGTGTGGGAGGCAATGAAACTAGTGGTCCGAGGGGAAGTTATTACTAACGCGGGCGGCTTCCGGAGAAAACTGAGGGCGGAACTGGGGAAATGGGAGGTGGAAATCAGACAACTAGAAGCACAAACATCCGGGAACAGGGGAGAGGAGCTAAGATTAACAGAACTAAAACATAACTGTCAGGACACCTGGGGGAGGTTATCGAAATTTGATTACAAGGTAAAAACAACTAGAGCTCATGCAGAGGTGGATAAGCCAGGCAGGCTACTGTCGTGGCTGTGCAAGAGGGAGCATCCGAGGCACTTGACTACGGAACTAAAAGATAGGCTAGGTATGGTATGTAAGACACAAGAGATCAATGACACTTTCACAGAGTTCTATTCTTCCCTACATCGCCACGAACATCAGACACCCCACAAGGACATACTGGGCACACTAGAAGAAATAGGCCTACCCAAGCTGGGCACGATGCAGCGCAAGTTGTTAGAGAAGGACATTTTCGGCAGGAGATATATCTGAAGCGATTAGATCGCTAGCCACAAGTAAAACACTGGGGAGCGACGGACTCCCCCACAGTTCTACAAGGCATATGAGTCAGCCCTAACTCCCATACTGCTCGAGGTATTCAAAGAAGCATACGAGAAAGAAATATTGCCGGGAAGTATGAGAGAAACACAGGTAATACCAATACCCAACAAGGGAAACCCACTGATGAATGCGATTCGTACAGGCCACTAGCAATGCTAAATTAAGATATTAAGATCCTTGTTACCATACTGGCCCAGCAGCTAGCAAAAGTCATTGGAGATGTAGTACACAAAGACCAGAATGGTTTAATCCCCGGCCGCAATATGGCAATAAACCTGCGCAGGCTACAACGTGCTAGCAGAGGCCGGACTCACAGGCGCACTATGCCATAATTTTACTAGATGCCATAAGAGCGTTTAACTCGCTATACTGGGAATGGCTGTTGGCAGTACTAAAAGAATTTCCGGTTCAGAGAACAATTTGTTAAATGGTATGAATACTGTATACCAAGCCAGTGGCTAGGGTGAAATCTGGCAGGGTTGTGTCACCGGTCTGGGACATTGAGAGAGGCACCAGGCAGGGATGCCCGCTTTCACCCATGTTGTACATTCTAGGCCTTGAGCCATTTATTTACCTGCGAAAGCAATTTCTCTAGGCTGACATTTGGGTAGGAGGCGTCAACCATTTGGTTTCGCTATATGTGGACGATGTACTGCTGTATCTGTAAGGGTATCCAGTTAATATGCTGAAAACATTTTTTCGAATGACAAATATGGCAAAAAATATTTTACAGAAAAAATTTGAATGTATTATTTTTTAATTTACATGTTTTTTTTGTTTCGCGAGTAAGAAAAAAGGGGGGTGGGGGTAAACCCCCCCCCCCGTTGCAAACAAAAAAGAACAACAAAAGACATTCAATTTTTTTTTTTCGGTGAAATGTTTTCAACATTATGGCATTCGAAAAAATGTCATTCAAAATAGTCACTAGGAACCATCTGTAAGATCTGCACCTTATTTTATTTTTTATTTTAGTATTTGTATAGCGCGCTACAACCCAAGGGCATAGAGGCGCTAAGAAGAATATGTATGTATGCAGGCTTGCTTAAGGGTTACAGGATAGCGACCCAGTACAATGGATTAATACAGTTACATTGTTTCCAATAGGTTACATGTCAGGTACTGTAATCAGTACAGTATTCAAATGATGGCGATAGGGGGAGGCGAGTCAAACAAAAAGCTTTGTCTTCAAGGCTTTACGGAAGGTTGTGTGGGATTCGATCATCCTGAGTTGGGCAGGGAGGGTGTTCCAGTAAGTTGCAGCCAAGGTAGGGAAACTGGAGCCACCGGCTCGCACTCTTCGTGTATGAGGCACAATGAGGCGATTCGCGTATGCAGACCTGGAATGTCTAGAGGGTTTTTTTTTTTATGATCCTCTGAGCTAAGTAGGTGGGTGCCAAACCATGGATGCATTTGTGTGCAATTGCCAGTGTTTTGAAAAGGATCCTTTCTTTGACGGGCAGCCAATGAACCTGCCTTCCAACCCCAGAGATTTGATCCCTGCGAGCTGTACCAGTCGCGGCCCTCAGGGCATTATTCTGAGCTACTTGAAGTTTCGACAAGTTCTTTTGTCCTTAATGTCCCAACGATACTTGATTTTTTAGACAATTACGCAAAGGTGTCTGGGATCTGCTTCAGCAAAGAAAAATCTTTTATTTTCCCAATAGCGGGCCTAAAGGGGAAAGACAGGGGTGAACTACCAGCAGTCAGGCTCCGATGGGAACTGGAATCGTTCAAATACTTGGGGGTGAACATTAGACACACACCAGAGCAGACGCACAAGAGCAACACAGCAACAGTGGTGCAGAGTTTGCGGAAATCCCTGAAATCCTGGTCCAAATTGCCGATATCTCTAATGGGCAAGGTCACCATTACCAAAATGATCATATTGCCAAGTTTTTTTTTATATTACTTCCAAAGTGTCCACTGCTACATTAAAGCTTCCTTCTTCTGCTTGCTGGATGCACTCGTTCGTGACTTCTTGTGGGGCACTTCCCGCCACAAACTGTCACTTGTTACACTATGCCTGCCTTACAGAGACGCTGGGGTGCAACTGCCAAATTTTGAGAAATAGTATATTACAGCCGAGCTTAGTTTTGTGACCAAGTGGTTATCGGACGAGGCCACATCGGAAACAGAACTTCTATCGTGTCTAGTGGCGCCAGCACGCTTAAAAGAAATAATATGGGTGCGTCTAGGTTGCCTGGGGAGTGTTCCCATGTTAGTGACACTGGGCAGAAGGGTATGGAATAGGGCTATAACCCTGTTGAAAGTAGCGCGCCCCTACTCACCTGAGACCCTGATTGTAGCTGATGCCTGCAAGCTCGACACAGACATGGCGGTGGTGAGACACTGGGAAAAGTGTATCTATTCCTGGGGCAATATGTATGAAGGAGGAACCTTCAGAGAGTTTGAATCTCTCAGAGAAAAAGAGGGGCTGTCCGGGGGACAATTCCTGTGGTACCAGAGGGCACGAAAGGTGGCGAGGGAGAAATGGGATGGATGGCTGAAAATACTGGCACCAAACCCCTTACTAGTACTAATGCATAATCTGGGTGACGGTTGGGAACCGGGGTCCAGACTCTATAGCACACTGGCAGACGGACCAAACCCCAAGTGTACAGAGTTGAAAGAGAAATGTGAAAAGGATCTAGGAACCAATATTATAGACAAGGATTGGGAAAGGATACTATTATACCTCAAGGAAGTGTCAAGAAATTCCCGTTTCAGGCTGATACAACTAAACATACTGTACCGTACATACATTACACCACACAGGATCGCAAAATGCAGCAATAACACATGATCAACATGCCCCTGGTGTGCGATGGATGTTGCAGATTTGATACACATGTTCTGGGGCTGCGTACGAGTGCAAATGTTCTGGGCTGAGATCGAACAAACATGCAGGAAGGCTGCAATAGTGAGATATGAATGTACACCAAAAGAATGCTCATTAGGCGCATATCCCAGAAATGGAAAATACAAACATGTGACCAAATGTATGGATATGGCATGTATATTAGCCAAAGGATCCATTGCAATGGCCTGGAAATCCCCCAACGGTCCGTAGTATGTTTGCTGGTATCGAGAATTTGAACGGTGGGCCGAGGCTGAAACTAGAGTTTGGATGGAGGGAGTACATGGTTCTGTTGCAGAAGGAAGCAACAGGTGTGCAGCGTGGAAACTATTGATCTGGGATATGTTTCACCTGTCAGACAAACCCCCTTGAACACCATTGCCCCCCTAGCTACAAATACATTCCTGGATTGTTCATAGTTGTTGTATTATTAGAAGAAACCAGAGGTTATTGTTCAACTGTCAGCTTTGGTTACCATTATTGTGCCTCCCGCTGCGCTACAAGCACACAAAACAGATGGACAACACAATGTCAGACAAGTGAAGAAGTTATTTATTTGTTACCTTGTTTACTGTTGTACTGGAACGTTGCTAAAAATGTACAGACACTTTTGCCATTATGTACACATTTAATGTATGAATAACTGTACTTATAAATGTCAATAAAATATGTTAAAATAAACAGACCTCCCCCTCCCAGAATGGTAGAAGAAGGACTAACAAAGAACCACCACACGAGAAATGGCGAAAAAAGAAAGGAGCCAACATGTTCGAACATAGGAGACCCTATTTTGCACAACCGAGACTGTGAATACAGTCTGCTGTAAGAAATAGCACAATAGTTGGTAGAACACGTCCACTGCCACCAGCCATAACTGTGGGGTTGTCACTGTGACTAAAAAGTCACAGGAGCAGAGAGAAGGGGGATACTAGATATCTCCTTAGCATTCCACGTAAGGGTGTGTGTGCTATCTCTCAGGATAACCAAATGGGTTGCCAGCAACACTGCACATAAGTGCTGTGTGCTGCAAAAGTTAAACCCAGATACCTTTAAAGAGATATGGAGGAAAGTAGAATACATAGTAAAGAAATAACACAGCAAACTGAGTTCCAAAAAGTCCGAGCAAATAAGAGTGAATGAGGGGGAAAAGGCCCCCCTCATTCAGGATTGAAATCAAAAGGTCCAGTAGGCCAGCAAAAAGTGCTGGGGGGTCTCACTAGGAGAGGGGATGAAGCATAACAATGATAAATCTCCCCAACACCAACTCAGTTGATCTGCTTAGATCACATGCTCTGCATAGTCCGACATCTAGTGGTAGCAGCAGAGTATTCCATGATTTGTTTTCAAAACTCGAAAAAGGGACGTCAAGTGGTCGTGTTAGTAATACCATCCCTGGTGTGATGTCTACTGTACCCACGTCCTTCATGTTAGGGAGAATTCTCTGTTTAGGCTGAATTTCCTAACCTAGTGAGTCCCCCAGCAGCTTTGCTGGATTTCTGGAGTTTGTTTTTTTCTCCTGCCAAGAGTGAGTCTCTTTTCTTCACACTCTTGGGCATGATTTGAGGGGTTCCTTTGACTGTTAATGTGCTTTATTGGCTATGGGGTCTTTTACTCCATAGGGTCTCATGTGTTTTTACTATGTGTGTTACACAGCACCCTCAGTGCAGTGACACAGGGGTGTCATAGTGACACCCACCATAGACTCCATACCCTGGGACTGACTACTGTCTCCCAGGGCATGTAAAGTCACCATTGGCTTTACTAGTCCCATATTATGAACAGTAACCAGTACAAACCATCATATTTTGGAGGTACTGGTCGGGGCAATTCGATTGCCCTGGGGTCTGTTAGTCGAGGGGGCACGTCTCCGTCCCCCCTGATCGAGTTTTGGCTGGTGGCAGTGGATACTACTTTTTATATTCGACCGCGAATATACCTCTATGGGATTTTCCCATTGTTCGAGGCTACCAACTTTAATTATTTAATTCTCATAGCCTCGAACATACTGCCGGTTTATTTATTTAATATTAATTCGCAGGTTGGTATTTTTTGCCAGAACTCAATTCTAAAATGGCTTTTGTGTTCTCTTCTGTGGCTCCAACCCATTGTTCCACTTTTTGGCGGGCTTCTCCACAGAAGCCTCCAAAGGTGGTGCCACTCTGTCTGGGTACCACAGGGGTTGTGGGAAGGGGTTTAGGCACCCTGGACTGAGGACGCACTCTTGTGTGATTGGACCAAGTGGTGAGCTGGCCGGCTCACCACTTAGCATGTTTGATTGACAGCTATGCTGAGTGAATGGGGGTGTGCTGCATAAAACCAGGGCTTTTGGGACTGGAACTTTAGAAGTCGCCACAGGACCTGAGAATCCGACGAGGGAGAAGCTGAGCCGACCTGCTACGACGACACCACGGTGGAGCCCTGCGGAACCGACTCACCACTTCCCGACGACAGAGAAGATCTCCCGGCTGGAGAGTCTTCTTCCCCTGACTGGTGGGCACAACCAGTTTACCTTCTTTTTCTCGCATCCCAGGACGTCTTGTGGTCGAATTGCCCATGCCAAGTACCCCGGCAAAGGGATAGCCACTTACCACTGGACTGGGAATAAAAGGACCGCTCCTTTTAACTGAGAACTCCGCGGCTGGTTTCTTCCCTGGCAGTGCAACGGACTCCTGTCTTCCTCCCCGACAAGATGCTCTCTTCCCCCCGGATGAAGCACCAACTTGCATCCACTGCCAGGAACAACTGCCCCCGATGGAGTATTCTCACCACTTTAAGGTACTGTGTCCGCCAGGCCTCCCTTTCTAAAGATTGCTACAAGATGATAATAATCCCTTAACCTTCTGGACTGGGCTGGCCGCCATGACCACTGTCATGATTACGGGGTTCCCTCGCAAAAGAATTTCCAAGAGTTCCTGGTTGGCCGCTTACAGTTGCTGGTCTAAGAATAGGCAGGTTGACTCTTCCTCATCACTCAACATGGCTGCCTGTAGTTACAACCTCTAGGTGGGCCAGCAGTCTAGTTTTCTGTCACTCGGGAGTATTTAAGCCCCGCCCCTTTGCTCAACGGCGCTTCGCGTCTTCAGCTGTCTCAGCGAACGCTTACCGCGGTTCAGCCCTCTGACAGGAATTCCTCAGCTTCCCTAGTATTCCATGGAAACCCTTTTCTGTAGTGCCCTGGAATAGCTTTTCCCGTCCAGTCCGCTGTCCCAAGTTGTGAATTCTGTGTAAAGTTGGCTTTCTTCAGTGCGGTGTTGGCGGTTACGCTTTTCCAGTTGGCGTTTATTGTGAGGAGAGTTTTCGAGGCGCACCTCCCAGTTCTGTCGCCCCTGTTGTTTTCACAGCAAGTATCTTTCCCTTTTAGTTCTCGCTATAGATTAATGGTTCCTATAGTAGCAACTGCTTTTCACACATTAGTTCTTTCGCGCAAGTGAATGTTCAAACCATATTCACCTCACAGAAGTTAAGAGGGTTGTGTGGAGAATTGTTTCTAGGAACATTAGTGTTCGTTTTTTCTGTCGTCATCAGGTACACTAAGTTTACGCATTTTGGAACCAAAAATGTTGCGGGTTGTGCACTTCAGTTTTTAGACACATTAGGGTGTTTCTGCATTTAGAGGGTTAGTGACACCATTCCTGTCTGACACTGTTAGGAAGTGTACCCCTTTAGACATTTCTGGAAGTTTAAGGATAATTCCATTCTCCTCACGTCCCTTCTTCAGAACACGCACCCCTGCGCAGAAGCAGGATGGAGAGCTAACCAAATCACCAACTAAGGTAACCGAAGAATACAGTTTATTTTGAAGGTGATTCTTTTTTCCCTATTTTAGGAATCACTTAGTTATTGAGTGTGGTAATTGTTTTCATGTATAGATAGAGAGTCCAATTGGGATAAGATAACAGCGCACCCTGAGAAGTTTCCGAATATCAAGTGGTGTCCCCGAGGAGTCTAAGGTAAGCGTTACAGAACGCGAAGCCAGTCATAAAAAATACTCCGCCTGGGCATCATGGGAACTTCTGAGGTAGATCAGTTAGCTCAACTACTGGGAGAACTTAGAGCTGAAGTCCATGCAGCCCGGTCCGAAACCGGCGCTCTTAGAAGGGAACTGGGAATCAATAGGGAACGAACTGAAGAGTTGGCTCGCCAGTTATTACAGAATCAGGCGGGACAGGTTCCCCTTCCCCAAGGTAATGCCCAAGCTTCCTCTTCTACATCGCCCTCAGTTCCGTTCCAAGTGGTAATTCCAGGAAATATTCCCTTAGCCCCTCCTGAGAGATTCACGGGGGACCCGAAAAGGTTTGCCGTGTTTTTAAATCAGTGTAGACTACATTTTTTGTGCAGACCTGGGGTTTTCTCCACTGACCAATCAAAGGTTGCTTTCGTGTTGTCTTATTTGGGTGGTCATGCAGCAGATTGGTCCATTCCTTTGGTTAATCGGGATGATCCCGTGTTGCAGAACTTTTCAGAATTCCAGAGAGAGTTAGAGAAATTGTTTGCTCGCCATTCACAAGGTCAGGCATTGGACAATGAGTTACTGTCACTCAAGCAGGGCAATCAGGAGCTGCTTGCTTACGTGGCTACTTTCAATCGATTAGTGGCAGAAACTAATTGGCCTACAGAAAAGAGAGTGACACTGTTTTATCGTGGTCTGCGCAGTGAGCTGAAGGATGTTCTCGCTCAAGTTGTCAATCCGCCCGAATGTCTCACAGAATTCATAGACCTGACAATCCAGTTGGATCATCGTCTTCAGGATAGGAGAACGGATCGAGCTCGTCAGGACAGTCGACCCTTTGTAGTCCGCTCCCGAGAATCAACGTCGAAGTCAGGATTAGATGTTCCCAATGAACCCATGCAGTTGGGCGGAATTCGAGGCCCAATTTCCCAAGCAGAGAGAGAGAAGAGACGACAGTTGCAGTTGTGTTTGTATTGTGGCAAGGCCGGTCATTTTTTAAAGGATTGTCCAGTAAAACCTTCACGGAGGCCTTTAGGAGGAATCAATCCGGATAAAAAAGAACAGACGGCGGAAAACTCCAGTGCCCGACAAGTTTAGAGGTCCGCTTGTCGAGCATGGAAAAGGTTGCAGCGACCTCACACTTCGTGTGTCCTATTGTCCTTTCTTGCCACAATAACCCCACACAGAGGCATGCATTGGTTGCGTACATAGACTGTGGGGCCATTGGCAACTACATGGATCAACATCTGGCTAGTAAATTGGGATTCCCCTTGAGGAATAAGTTGGAAGCTGAAAACGTCTCCGGAGTGGATGGTACACCTTTGGTGTCAGGTCCCGTGACCCAGTGCACTGACCCCCTCTTAATGCTTTGCCAGGAAGGACACAGGGAGAGGATCTCTTTTGACCTGATTCAAGCTCCTCAATTCCAGATCATCTTGGGAATACCTTGGTTGGAGAAGCATAACCCTGTGATCGATTGGTGTTCCCGGACATTGAAGTTTGACTCCAAGTGCCAAAGTATGTGTTTTTCTGCAGAAGGTCCAAAGGACGCCAGGCAGTCTGAGATGACTATCTACACCACCTTGGGTCTCATAGGTTCATTACCAGTAGAATACAAAAAATTCCAGGATATTTTCCAAAAAGAAAAACAGGCAGAAATTTTGCCCCCTCACAGACCCTATGACTGTCAAATTGATCTCATTCCAGGGGCTCAGCTTCCTTGTAGCAGAATTTATGCCCTCACTGAAAAAGAAAATGCTCATCTAAAGGCTTATCTGGATCAATACCTGGCCAATGGGTTTATTAGACCGTCCAAGTCACCGGTGGCATCTCCTCTCTTTTTTGTGCCCAAAAAGGAAGGGGATTTGCGAACCTGCATAGATTACAGAGCACTGAATCAAATCACGGTGAAGAACCGCTATCCTCTTCCCCTTATTTCGACCTTGCTGGATCAGGTGAAGCAGGCACAAATATTCACCAAGCTTGATCTAAGAGGTGCCTATCATCTCATTCGAATTAAGAAAGGTGAGGAGTGGAAAACCGCCTTTCGGACACGATTCGGGCTCTTCGAATATCAAGTCATGCCCTTCGGGCTTTGCAATGCTCCTGCTGCCTTCCAGGCCTTTATGAATGATATCTTCAGAGATCTACTGGACATCTGTGTGGTGGTCTATGTGGACGACATTTTAATTTTCTCTGCAAACCTGGCGGATCATGTAAGGCACGTGACATCGGTGCTTCAAAGGCTCCAAGACAATTCTCTGTATGTGAAATTGGAAAAGTGTCATTTTCACGTCCCTGAGATTGAATTCTTGGGGTTCATTCTATCTTCTAGTGGAGTCAAAATGGATAACAGAAAGGTTGATGCCATCCTGTCTTGGCCTGCTCCAACTTCTGTCAAAGGAGTTCAGAGTTTTCTGGGATTCGCGAATTTCTATCGGCGTTTTGTTTCTGATTTCTCTGGCCTAGTTCATCCTATCACCTCACTACTTCGAAAAAACAGGAAATTTGAATGGACTAATGAAGCTGATGAGGCATTTAAGAAATTAAAAGAGCAATTTACTGCTGCACCTGTTCTACAACATCCAAGACCTGATCTTCCGTTTGTAGTCGAGACTGATGCCTCTAACGTGGCTATGGGAGCCGTATTGTCTCAGCGTGATCCTGACACCCAAGAATTGCACCCCGTAGCTTTCTGGTCAAGGAAGTTCGCTGCTGCAGAATTAAATTACACCATTACCGATAAGGAGTTTTTGGCTATAATTTGTGCCTTGAAGGAATGGAGGCATCACTTGCTGGGCGCACGACACACGGTGACCATCTTCACCGATCATCGGAACTTGCAATACTTACGCTCTGCAAAGGCACAATCTTCAAGACAGCTACGATGGGCCCTCTTTCTAGCGGAATATGACTTTGTTATTACTTTCAGACCAGGAGTGCGAAATGGTAAGGCTGATGCCTTGTCTCGAATGGGTAATGGAGAAGAAGCCTATGTGCCAGTGAATCCAGTGGAGATCATTTCTGGAGAAAAGATCCTGGGAGTAATGAACACAACGGACTCTGCCTTTGAAGAGTTAAAAAGGGAAATTCAAAACCATCTTACGCAGGATGAATTGTTGAACTGGGAGTCCAGAGGAGTAGGCTTTACAGTGCAGGAGGGTCTTCCCTTTTATCAAGAACGGTTATACTTGCCCACGCCTCAACTACAAGAAAGAGTGGTTACCAACTATCATGACGCTCTTTTGGAAGGTCACCCCGGAATCAAAAAGACCATGGAGAAAGTTAAAAGATCTTATTGGTGGCCTACCTGGAGAAAAGATGTCATTCAGCATTTGAAAACTTGTGGTAACTGCGCTCAAAATAAGAATCAAAAGAGAAAACCTGCAGGCTTGCTTCTTCCATTGAGTGTGCCACCAACCCCCTGGCACACCATCTCCATGGACTTCATCACCGATTTACCTCCTTGTGAAGGGTTTGACACGATCATGGTGGTGGTGGACTTGTTCTCCAAAATGGCACATTTTATCGCATTGAAAGGATTGCCGTCAGCCTCAGTTCTGGCAAAAACCTTTTTGGAGAATATTGTGAAGCTGCATGGCTTTCCTGCGGTGATAATCTCTGATCGAGGTAGCCAATTCGTCGCCAAGTTTTGGAGAAGATGTTGTGAATTGGCCAAAGTTGATGTACGTTTGTCCACCAGTCATCATCCCCAAACTGACGGTCAAACTGAGCGAACCAATCAAACTCTAGAGCAGTACCTCAGATGTATGTTGCATCAATTGGAGAACACCTGGCTAAATGTTTTGTGGATAACCGAATATGCATATAACAATTCTGTTCATTCCTCCACTGGTTTGAGTCCTTTTTACACCTTACATGGCCGACATCCACGCACCTCAGCTTACGATCCACCTGAACCGTTAGAAATGCCAGCAGTAAAATCCCTGCATGAGAAAATCACCTCAGCCATCGCTCAAGCTCGAGAACAATTATCCATGGCCAAAAAATCCCAGAAAAAATTTGCAGATGACAAAAGAAGTGTTGCACCAGAGTATGAGGTGGGGAATTTGGTTTGGTTGGCCACCCGAAACCTGACCTTGAAGGGAGCTAGAAAGTTCCTTCCCCGCTTCCTGGGACCTTTTGCAATTGAAAAAATCATCAATCCCGTGGCCATCAAGTTAACCCTTCCAAAGAACATGAAAATCCATCCAGTATTTCACGTCTCTCTTTTAAAGCCTGTTAATCCAAACACACGAATCTCCGAAGCACCAGCCCCTGTGGTCATTGATGATGACCAACTAGAATACGAGGTCAAGGCCATTTTAGATTCCAAAATTGTGCGTAATAGGCTATTCTACTTAGTGGATTGGAAAGGTTATGGCCCTCAAGACAGAACTTGGGAACCCTGCGAGAATGTTCATGCCCCTAGGCTACTCAGAATGTTTCACCGCAACCACCCATCCAAACCAGGGAGAGGGAATTTCAGTTTTGGAGGGGCCTTGGGGGGGAATACTGTCATGATTACGGGGTTCCCTCGCAAAAGAATTTCCAAGAGTTCCTGGTTGGCCGCTTACAGTTGCTGGTCTAAGAATAGGCAGGTTGACTCTTCCTCATCACTCAACATGGCTGCCTGTAGTTACAACCTCTAGGTGGGCCAGCAGTCTAGTTTTCTGTCACTCGGGAGTATTTAAGCCCCGCCCCTTTGCTCAACGGCGCTTCGCGTCTTCAGCTGTCTCAGCGAACGCTTACCGCGGTTCAGCCCTCTGACAGGAATTCCTCAGCTTCCCTAGTATTCCATGGAAACCCTTTTCTGTAGTGCCCTGGAATAGCTTTTCCCGTCCAGTCCGCTGTCCCAAGTTGTGAATTCTGTGTAAAGTTGGCTTTCTTCAGTGCGGTGTTGGCGGTTACGCTTTTCCAGTTGGCGTTTATTGTGAGGAGAGTTTTCGAGGCGCACCTCCCAGTTCTGTCGCCCCTGTTGTTTTCACAGCAAGTATCTTTCCCTTTTAGTTCTCGCTATAGATTAATGGTTCCTATAGTAGCAACTGCTTTTCACACATTAGTTCTTTCGCGCAAGTGAATGTTCAAACCATATTCACCTCACAGAAGTTAAGAGGGTTGTGTGGAGAATTGTTTCTAGGAACATTAGTGTTCGTTTTTTCTGTCGTCATCAGGTACACTAAGTTTACGCATTTTGGAACCAAAAATGTTGCGGGTTGTGCACTTCAGTTTTTAGACACATTAGGGTGTTTCTGCATTTAGAGGGTTAGTGACACCATTCCTGTCTGACACTGTTAGGAAGTGTACCCCTTTAGACATTTCTGGAAGTTTAAGGATAATTCCATTCTCCTCACGTCCCTTCTTCAGAACACGCACCCCTGCGCAGAAGCAGGATGGAGAGCTAACCAAATCACCAACTAAGGTAACCGAAGAATACAGTTTATTTTGAAGGTGATTCTTTTTTCCCTATTTTAGGAATCACTTAGTTATTGAGTGTGGTAATTGTTTTCATGTATAGATAGAGAGTCCAATTGGGATAAGATAACAGCGCACCCTGAGAAGTTTCCGAATATCAAGTGGTGTCCCCGAGGAGTCTAAGGTAAGCGTTACAACCACCTAACTGGTCCCTTTCTTTTGGTCCAACTCTTTCTGAACTGATTTCGAGACTTTTGGGCACTTTGAACCGTGTGACCTTGGACAAATTTCGACCGGAGCCTCTTAAAGTGGGTCCGGCCTTGTTAACTTTGACTTTACGGTTTTAACCTGCCTTCTTCTCCTACTGTGTTCTTCTGAAAGTGTGGGGATCTGTTTCTATCTTTGCTCTGCCTTTCTCTCCCTTGTAAATCGATTAATTAGATTGCCATCTTCGTTAAGCGCTCACCGCTTTCTGAAAATAAGTGTTGCTTTACTTAAGACTTGTCTAACTAATCGTTGAAGGGAGTGTATATCTTTTAGTGACTGTGTTTTTGAACTGCTTAATATTAGTGCCTGTGTGTTTTATTAGATGTGGTTTTAAATAAATAATTATCTCTTTTACACCAAGTTCTGGTCAGTGTTTGCTTGTTCTACTGTGTTCTTTTGACCTATTGTGAATACTCTGTATACTGCCTAACTCTTCTTGAGGGAAGTCTGACTCTCAGCCATAGCTACCAAGTGAATCTGTGTGGTACAGACTGCTACCAAGTGGGTTTACTACCAAACACCTGTAGTCTTAAATCTTTTGCAGTGGTCCCAGAGGGAACTGCACAGGTTTCTGCCTAATACTTCACACGTCAAGGTCCCTCAGATTGTTTTTTTTTCCACCTTTGTAGTCGGACGCTAGTTGCAGAGTTCCTTCAGGCTGACGCCTTTGATTAACAAAAATGTAATTGTAGACTGAGTGTAACAGAGTGTCTGGAGTGCCGTGGACTCAGTACAAACTGTTGCCAGAAGCTGTGGATTTTTTTTCCTACGTTTTAGGAAGCTTTGGAAAGCAAGAATCGGCCAAGGACAACGTGTGATTCAGTCTTTTTTCACTGGCCACTATTGCAATCGGAACGCTTTGCCCATGCCGATGCTCACCCTTTCACAAAAACTGAGTGTCCGGTGTCAGCGTACAGGACCACAGAAGCCTGCCCGCACTGCAATTGAAGGTAAGAAGGTACTGGTGATAGTGACAAGTCCAACTGTTGCGTACCCAATAGTAATGTTTAACCAGGAGAAGCCAAATACCTCCCTTTCTGTACGGGAACTCAGTCCAGAGACGCAACCGCTGCCACTAAAGGCCCGGGAAACAAGTACAAAAGAGAGGGATGAAATCCAGTCCAAAGAAAGTGGGGGGGGGTGATGAATGTTCAACGCCGACTTGGGCGGCAGAAGCGTTGACTCCACTCAACCCCGCTTTGGACCAAACAACGAACGAAGGAGTGACGGCTTATCCGTTTAACATCAAAGTCAATATAGGGGCCAGTACTGCCCGTTACATCGACAGTATGGCATATGCCACTTACTGATAAAGAAGTACCAAACAATCATGAGAATGTTACAACATGAGACGAGATTGTGAAAAACCATGACTTTTTAAGTAAGAAAGTCCTAACGTGGTCTACCCCGGGCCAGTATGATGAACATTATGCACAAGACCTGACGATTAAAGAAAGCGTGGCAGAAATTATTGGAGAAGAGAAGAACATCCTCCTCAAGCCCATGAATGGAAAAAGCATCAGGTTAGACCCTGGGGTAGAAGTTAGGCAGCCAATGAAGATAACGGAACAAGAAGCAATACATGGGGAGAGTGCACGTCTAGTAACAAAAGCTAACGGCACAGGAGTGGGCCAAGTAGTGACTGCCAAAAGAGCTTTGAACACTGATGATACTGTGGACAATAGGTTGCCAGTGACCCAGCCGGTGTATGACTTGCAACTAAAGGACAAGGAAACAAAAAAACCGACAACTCCTTCAAGTCAACACACTGCGAAACTAACCACAATGCAATGTTCGGACGGAAGCAAATTGAATCAGGAATCAAGAATGTGGCTTCCAAATCTGAGTAAACAGGGGCCGCTGACACAGCACAAAGGAAGCATTCATGGCAGCTTCATACAAGGAAAAAAGCTATGGAAACCACAGACCCTAACAGCATTTACGAGAGGGTCCAGTTTTACTTTCAACGGAACACGAATGTCGGATCTAACTGATCAGTCCAAACGGGGGACAATGTTGGGAGAGCAAGCAACGTCAATTGGAACGGATTCAGAAATACCAGATGAAGTCCTTCTGGAAACTTCCAGAAATATGGAAATTTTTAACTGGGACCAAAGTCCAGCAAAGAACCATAGTCTAAATTCTGCACCCCAAAATAAAGGGAATAAGCCAAGGGTGACATTAAGAGATCAGGTCACACATTGCTTAATTTGTGCCGGTGTTTGCCGGTGGGCAAACACCGGCACTCTTTTTGGGCACTGGCACAGATGCGCATGATGTTTAAGCATTATCCAACAGAAGTTGGTCAACAAACAAAACTTTGTTGACTCATTTCTGTTGGATAATTTATGTTGTGCTCAGCGCTTGTCTGCTTGCAGGCCCTGGCCCAGCAGAGGCGTAGCCAGGGTAGGGCCTGAGCAGGCAAGGCCCACCCAAAAATTCTAAATGCCCGCGTTGATCTGAGCTGAAGTGGCGCCGACATTTTTTTTTTGTTGCACCCCTCTTCCCTCCGCTTCACGTTGCTTTGTGAGGGAGCAGGCCAGTGCAAACTTTTTCTTTAAAGTTGTTGGCGCACACGCCTGATGAGCTCAGTGCTGGTTGTTATGCAACCACTGAATCCATGCAAAGGTCGGCCCCAGGCCAACCATGCCTGCACAGAAGTGCCGGCCCACCCCTTCCGTAGTGCACCGGCTCCTTGGTTTTTTAAGGCGAACAGGTCTCTAGATTGTAAAACCGTGTCCGCCTGCCATCTCTTTCTCTGCCAGCTGCTCTCTATGTGCTGAGCAGCTCCGTGTCCAGGCTGCTGCTGCCACTGTGCCTGGGCCGACCGACCGAAGAAGACTCCTCTTCTGAAGGTAAGCACTGCAGCGTAAGCAGCAAGCCAAGCATTATTTTAATGTTATGTTAATGTTGTGTATATGTCTGCGTGTCATGAATGCTCGTGCGTGCGTGTGTGCATGTTTGTTATGTGTGTAATGTTTATGTAAACATTGAGTGGGTGACTTGTGACTGAGGGACTGTGGTGTTCTTGTGTGTGTTTGTTGTTAGCAGAGAGTTGGTATAGTGTGTGTGTGCAAGTGTGTCTAAGTAAGTTTATGCTCATTGGTAGACTGAATAAAGTAGGCATCTATGTAATATCTATTGTTACTACTGCTGTAAGAATAGATACTGCACACCTGGTTGGTTGGCATCTATGCAGTAAGTGCCCAAGCATTTCGGGGGTGCAGAGGGCTAAGAGGTCTCACGGGCATCATTCTGCAAGCGCCTTCATGCCTGCCCTTTGCCCTCCTTCAATAACAGCCCCGGGTGCAGGGAAATAGCCAGCATTGCAAGAGTGGGGGGAGGGAAGGAGGGCGAGCCACGAAAAAGCCCTGCTACAGTGCTACTTTTCCCCACAAATGAAGTGCACGCAATTGCATATGGTCTTCACACCAACTAAACCGCCCACCTCTGCCCCAATCTACTTTTGTTTTAACATTAGTGGCAGATGGCATTTTAACACATAAAAAATGTTAAACTGCAGAATCATATCTGATGCAAAAACTCACCTATTGGGCCTCTTCCAGGCGCTCTGGAGCAAAACAAAGGCAAACCTCCTAATTTGCATATGGATTGCACCAACAGATATAACTTCATAGAAAATGACATCACAATAAGCATAATCAGTCTTTGATACTTGGACGCACCATGGAAGCGAGCTCAATTGACTAATGGTGCAAAATGCCTCAATTGCGCTTTTATTATATATGGAGCAACTCTGTAGGCACTTGGTTTTTATTTTTATAATAGCATGATATATTGACATAAGCTTTCAAGTGAATCAGAATCACTTACAGGGCTGCAGATAAGACCGTGTGATTAATGGATTTGCCCAGGATCACACACTTTGGGTAAATGGTGAAACTGGGATGCAAACAATTTAAGCAACTGAGCACATCTTCCCAGGCTTAGTTGATATACATGTTTATTTAGGTTTTGCTTTGCATTTCATGTGCTTAAATAATTATAGCAATGCCTTGGAAGCAAACCACATTACATAATAAACTAGCATGTCATAGTAAACTAACTATGCACTGTATACATTGTCATAGAAATCTATTGAGCAATAAAAGTATGGCTTTAGTTTTATTCTCCCCATCCTGCATGCAAAGGCAAAATAGCATAATGCAGATTTATGTGAGCCTAACAAGCCACCACTGGGTTTTGAAGCCATTGTCATTATTTCATAAAACATGCAGAGCGCCTCGTAGAGTACTGTATACTGCAGTCTAATGCAGGCGACGGCAGTCACCTGTTGGAAAGGTGCCCCTTTTACGTGACACTTGACGTTGGGAGTCTGCCTTTCATTTCCTTTACTGTGGGTGGACCCAATTTAAAAACTGTATCGTATCCGCGGAGTCAGCAGAGTCGAGCAGTCTGCAGTCTGCAGTCATGCGTCGGTGCAGAGGGGCAGTGCCATGGACCCAGAGGAGCCTGAGGACCCAGAAAAATGTAACAACGTAACGGCAGATGCAGAACCCACGGGGGTACGAGACGTGGACGTGGGTGTGGATGAGCTGGAGCCGAGATGCCTCAGAAGCAACGTGAAGCACCTGTCGGAGAAGAAATCATCTCTAGTAAAACGGGGTAAGAACGCCTCCGCTACACTCACACCCCCACAAGCCACAAACCCCCTTTTTGACTTTTTGCCAGAGGTCCCCCCGGATCGTCAAAATAAACCACGGAAAATGTTAAAAGCTGTAAACAGCGTGGGGCAAGAAATGCCAAGGACAGCACCTGGAGGCAAAGTTAGTTTGCCAACAGGTCAAGCGGAAGCGGCAGTGTATAACGGGGGTAGAGACAGAGGCAGGAGGCCCGCTTCGGCGAGAGGTGTTCCAGTCGAGATGGCCGAAGGGCTATCTAGGCTGGCCCTTGCTCCTGCCCCAGCTCGCCCAACAAATACACGTGTGCCGTCGGAGGCAATAGCGATAGCCCAGGCAAATAAGAACGCATTAAAGTCGGCAGTGAAGTCGACATCCACAGGGAGGGTGGAAGTGGTGGAACGGATAAAACTGCAAAGTTTGAACACAACGAGCAGGGAAGCCCCTGAGGGCGACCCATCAAAAGGAGGAGCCCAGACAAACAAACCTGATGAGCCAGTAAAGGAGGGGAAGGTTACAATACAGATAACAGCGCAAATTCACCGCCAGAAGTAATTAAGGATGCAAAATCCAGATGATTCAATAATTGACATAACGGAGGATAAAGACTTGTCAGCAAACGCTGACCCAAAAAAGCGACCAGTGATTAGAGAAGAATTGGTCGAACTTGAACCAGCAATTACGGAAGAAAGACAAGCGAAGGAGCTTGAGAGAAACCGATCGACAGTTACCCCAAAAACGTCTCAGGCAAAACCAACGAAAATAACTACCACCAAAAGACAAAAGGAAAAGGTGCCAAAAGCAAAAAGAAAAGCAAAACCTGTTCGAAATATGTTGACCAGTAGCAGAGGCACGGACAAAATTAGTGAAGTTAAAGATAAAAAACTAGACAAAAAAAAGGGGGAAAAAAGAGAGGTGAAAACCAAACAGACACTCTACCAAATCCACTAATTTCAAATGCACTGTTGAATTTTTTTAAGAAACAACAATTCAAACGAAAACTGGGCTCAGTAATAGAACTGACCGATGCAGAAATGTTAGAAGTGGTAGAAGGGATTCTACCGGCAAATAAAACAAGAAAAACTGAGGACTCGAAAGGCATCAGAAGTCCTGAAATTGAAACTGAAACGAGACCTGACAGGCCTCTAAAGCTACCTCAGGAATCAATAACATCGGACACCACAACTCAATTTAAAGGAAAAAATTCAACTGTTCTACGAAGGAAAGAAAAGGAGAGTCAGCATTCTGGCAAGGTGATGAAATAATCAACACCTCAAATTTTAAATGAGATCCGGCCACGGGAAAATGCCCCTCCCGTCGCTGAGGTAGACCCGCAGCTAGAGGGGAATCCACTACAACAGGAACTATTAGACCCCACAGATAAAGTCGGTTCAAGATTCCCATAGGCATAAAAAGCTGCAGGAAGAGGGGGGAAGGGTGCTTCCCCAAATACAAGGGGCACAGGGGGAAATGAATGAGCAGCCTTGGACAAAAATTCATCTGCTCAACTTAAATAGAAGTGAAACTCGACCATTTCAAATTGCAGAAAAAAGATCGCTATTAATGGATACCACCGGGGAGCACGGAATGTATCAACCAACCACATCTCCCCCCAGGACTCGCGGTGGGCCGGAAAAGATGCCACAGGCCTACCTCCACTCTCACACTCAAGAACAAACACCAAGGAAGAACAGTGACATTTTTATGGATACACAAAAAAACTCACCAAATAGAAAACAAGATATGACAACAATTATGGCAGCAATAACGATCCCTCTTGCCCCTTTTGGCAAATTGTACGAAACAATGAACGAAGCAACAAAAGACAACCCAACTATCCTAGGGAAATTACTATCCAAATTTGAATTTATGGAAGGCTAAATAACGGCAGTAGAAGCCAAAAATGAAAAGCAAATAGTAAGGTTGGAGGCGAAATGGGCACAAATGGAGATAGACTCCAGTGAAGGGACACAAAGAACTAAGCCGCTAAATAAGACCATGGAAAGTTCAACCCAAACAGATCCAACAAAGGAGAAAGATGACATGGAACAGACTCGCAGCAGCCATAGACTTCTATACAGCCAGAAGGGACCCTAAATCCTAAAGGCAATCAAAACAAAAAGATAGCCCTACAGTTGGCAAAGCAAATAGACACGCAGAAGAAGACAACCCTATGACCAGTACACAACAAAGAGAAAATCAACGTGGATTTAACTAAAAGTCCTAGCCGAGATACCGAAAAGATGACAAAGAAGCAAAAAGAGGTTATCCACATAGAAAACTCGCCAAGAACGACAGAGGAGTTCCTAATGACAAGTTCATTAATGGATATGTCAGTAACTCTGAGGTGGAGACAGATAAAGAAACCGTCCACGAAAAAGAGCATTTTAAACGAGACCAAATTGAGACAGTGATGTGTACGGAGCACAAGACGTACACAAAGAAGGGGCAAATATCTGTCGAAAAACATGGTGAAAACCAAATGGAGCAGAGCCGTCTGAAACACACAAAAGAACAACGAGAAGGGAATCGAAGAAATGAGAACAGATGGTCGGCAACACCGAAAAAAACAAAAATTACAACGAACTTGGGAGGAAAGGACAAGAAGGACTGCAAGGAGAGAGAGACTAAGTAGACGAGAAAAACAACCGGAACAAGTCAGTGTGTTCAAACTGGAACAATCGTTGTGTAAAAGTGAGTACATCATCCTAAACAGGAAAACGGTGCTAAAAACGTTGAATAAAATCAACTCATTAAATCAACTCATTAAAACACCTGAACACAGACGACTTCCTACTGATAGAACCATACCACCCTGACCAGAAAGCAAAAACATATCTCCACATTAAAAGCAAGGCTTTAAAGAGTTTGACACATGAACCTCATAAAGAATTAAAAAAGATAGGCTTAACATTGACCGAAATGTCGCGACAAGAAAAACAATTGAGTGGAAGGGGAAGAAATAAGGAGAACAAAGAGGGTATATTCCAACAGATGATAAACCCTCAGTCTCCAGGAAAGCAGAAAAGATACGAAGGAAGATCGGAAAAGAAAGAGGGAAACTTCAGAAACAGGAACTACAGCAATCAAGGAGGCAGACTGGAGACAAGCGGTAGAAAAGAGCTCTACCCCGTGGGCAACGGGCAGAAAGCACCGGCATGGAAGAATGAGAGACTTTATAACGATAGTCATGTTGCGGAAAGAAAGGAGCAATATCAAAGACCAGCAAAAGATGGCATGAAAGAAAACAGAAGGTATGAAGAGACCAAAGAAAGAGGAGAGGACGAGCCAGAAAGGGAAGACCTAAGAAAACCAAAAGGCCCGTGGAAATGGTTGAAAGCGGCAATAAATTCTAAATTGGATAAATAGCAACCACTAGGAGGTGAGTCGGGAAAACGACCTCCTCCCGTCGAACTTCAGCAAACGAAGATAAAGAACACCTTGACAATGGCCTCATGGAATACGAGAGGTCACCATCACCTAACGAACCCAGATAACCAAGATCTCGGGGCTTTTGATATACTCTGTCTTCAGGAAACATGGTTAATGGAGAAATCGGCACTGGACGGTTTCGAAATGGCATTCTCGGCGGCAACCAAAGGAATCTTTGGCCGCCCGTCTGCAGGGCTACTTGTAGCAGTCCGAATGGGTTCAGGAATTGAAATTACCAAGATAATAGTAGAATCATATGGTACTCTGGCGGTTTTGACCACCTGGACAAAAGAACAAAAGGGAACCAGTCGCCTAGAAACAGAGAAGATAGCAATTATGACAATATATTGGAACCCACAGAGAATATCAAGCCCGGAGTTCTGCAAAAAAATAGAAGACGTGCTGGATGTCATCTCAGTGGAAGATCCACAAACACACATAATCATATGTGGAGATTTGAATTCCAATTGCAACCAAAATACGGAAAATAGTAAGAGGAGGAACGTGCAAACGCAAGCAGAAGAAAGAGGAGCCAGATGGAACGCTTTAATGAAATTAAGGAACCTACACAATGTCGCAACATCGAGAACATGGGGGGGGGGGGGAGACGATACCAACCTGGGAGAGAGGTGAATTGAAAGCTACCCTGGACTACGTTTTTACATCGGAAAGTATGCTACACTACATAGCAAACTACGCAGTAGTTAGAACCACAGAGAGTGACCACAATTTGGTAACCATCTTATGGTCATCGATAAACCATCTTACTCAAACGTATCAACATTTGATAGAGGCGAACACCCAGCTAACTCGCCTGCGCCTAACGGCTTCAGACATCGCAAACATTATGGAGAAATATCAAAGAGAAGTCCTTACCACGGACCAGAAAACAGTACGACCAGACTATCTACCCTTCCTCTTGCAGCACAGACAGAAAAGGAAAGGCGGAAACTGCACTAAAATGAACAGCATACATGCATACGATAAAGAGCTAGTGGAAAGAAGAGCATTTAGAAAAACAAAAAAACAAGCTAAGAGGCTTAACACCACGACAGGGTGGAGAAACTTGCAACTGGCTACAAGGGCATACAAAACCTGGATTTTAGGGCATCGTCACGTGCAGTATCAAAAGGATGCAGAGGCGATGAAATGTAGTGATTTTTGGTCACTCATCAAAAAGCCCAATAAAGAAGCAGTCAACCGACTGACCAACGCAGTGAGTGAAGAAAAATGGGCCACTTTTTTTGAAGATTTGTTCAAAGTTCCGTCATCATCTACGACGCAAATACAAAGAGGGAAAGGTCCACGATGGCTTGATGTGTCTGACAAACAAGAGATAAGTTCAGCAATAACAAGACTCAAGAAATCAAGGGCACCAAGCCCGGATGGCCTGAGTAATATAGATATCAAACAAAATGCTGACGCGTGGACAGATTTCATCAGTACGCTCTTTGAACACTGCAGAGATGCACAAGCGATCCCGACATCATGGACAGAAGTGGTAATTGTACCAATTTTCAAGCAAAGCGACAGAGAAGAACCGGGCAACTATCGCCCAATAGCACTCTTGGACATAATAGGGAAAATCTTCGCTACTATACTCTTAAGGCATTTTCATACTTGGGCCAAAACATCACCGGCAAACGACCCTTTTCAAATGGGTTTCCTCAAGAACGGAAGCACCATAGTAAACATTTTTATGTTGAACATTATAAAAGCAAAGGTAAAACAAGGAGCGGCACCAATACGTATGGCTTTCATGGACCTGTCACAAGCATTCGACAGAGTGGACAGGGAAAGACTATGGAGCAAACTGGAAAGTTGGAAATGCCCAGGAGAGCTACTGGACCCAGTGAGGGCCCTTCATGAGAATACCAGAATAAGAGTTCGCCTCAACACCCAAGGTACGCTGACGCGTGAAATTACAGCCAACCGCGGAGTAAAGCAAGGCTGCCCATTAGCCCTGGCACTTTTTATCGCATACCTGGGTGACTTCAAAGAAACAGAGCTCTCAGTAAGGTCCTTCCCGCCTAAACTAGGAAACATCACCATTTCGCGGCTACTGTATGCAGACGACCTTATTCTACTGGACCAGACGGAGATAGGCCTACAGCGCCAACTAAACAACTTGGCGACATACATGGAACAAAACAACCTACAAATAAATAAGAAAAAAACAAAAATTCTGTCATTAAGAAGGAGAGAGACAAAAAAAAACAGAAGTCACAAATGGTATCTGGATAAGGAAAAAATCGAGGTGGTTACTGAGTATAAGTATTTAGGAGTCCTGATAGATGCCACAAACCAAGAGGACTCCACACAGACAACTCTCTGGAAAAAAGCAAAAAACCTGGCAGCACAGATGAGAACCCTGGATAGAAAATACGGGAAATTTTCCATCACTCCGGTCATCCAATTATATAAAGGGAAAGTTGGCCCGACCATCACCTATGGGATGGGTGCCATGTTGGATATACCGAACACCATATGGCATAAGTTGGAAGGGTACCTGTGGAAAACTCTGCTAGGTCTACCAAATTCAGTTTCAATGGACCTTATTAGACGAGAGTTAGGCCTGCTCTCTCTAGAACGATCAGTAACATTGAGTGCTATGCAAATCTTAAGAAATACTTTACTGCCAGAGGCTCCACCAACATACAAGATTATTAGAACTGAAATATCAAGTCCTAAACTGACCGCCTTAAACAGCTGGGCGGACAAGCTAAAAGAGAAACTGGAGGAGGTGGCATGCATGGAAGCAGACTTGCAAGCAAACCCAGAAGGAGTAAAGGACAAATTGAAGGCCCAAGATTGGATAAACACCCTGGAAAAAGCATATGGAAATAAACTGGCAAAACATCTCCCGCCAACCTTCAATAGCCTGAATAAACCGCTACCATACTGTACAAAGTTTCCGGATAAAAGATTAAGAGCATTCTACATGAGAGCACGTTTAAATCTCCTCCCGACACGAGAAATTCAGGCAATCCGACTAAAAACCGCACCTAAAGATTGCAGATTATGTGGAGAAACCAACAAACCGGAAACAATAAGACATCTGCTAATGGAGTGCCCGGAGCTAAGAAAAATATGGATGGACTTCCTCAACAACCTGTGTACCAGTTCGGTAGGCGTACAGGGAGAGAAACAAGCCACCTGGTGGAATAGACTAATGTCAGGTGAAAAGACTCCCTGGACCTTGGCCGCAGCAAAAATTCTGGAAGCAGCCTTCCAAAAAGTAAACAAACAAACTGAACAGAGACCCACCGGTGTAGCCAAAGAACCTGATGGAGGCAATTAACTTAATCTAGCGACATTTACTTCTTCTTCTTCCTCTTCTCTCCTGACTTCTGGGCGCGATCTTGCCACCAGGGCTTCGCTCTGCTCGACTTTTGGACTTATCTTCGTTCGCTCTTCCTTCTTCTTTTATGTCTGTAATTTCTTAGCTCCTAAGGAATACTGCAAGATTCTTGTAAAAATTGCAAAAGCAATTATATACGAGTAAATAAAAAAAAATAAAAAAAAACATGCTACTTTATCCACCCTTCTCACTTCTAATCATTCCCTCCCATTTCTAAAGGGACAAAGTCCCGGCTAATAATCCCAAATTTTTTTTGTGGGGGCTAAAGCCCGCCCAGTCTGCTCAATGGCCATTGCAGTAGTGGGGGCTCGGAACATGTTGTCAGTGGTGTGGGTGGTAACGAGGGGTGGATGTAGGTGTTGAATGTGGGTGCTATTAATATCAGATGTTGGCTGCCTTGCATAAAAGCGAAGTGCATGATGTTCAAAGGGTGGAGGGGGGGTAGGGATCCGGGGCCATGGGCGACAGTCCTGAAACATGTCATATTTTGAGCATTCCAATTCCTGATTTTGTCGATTTGAAACGGATCGTGATATTTCAAAGATGAGAGTGTGTATTTTAGCATGTTTTCCCCATCCCACAAGCCGCTCACCGCTGTAGCTATAGGGCAAGGAACTTTGGCAACAGTGCTTAGATCGGAGAGCACAGTAATGTGCCTGAGAGGGAAAAGGGGGCTCCCCGCGGTCAGAGAGAAAAGGATCACAGGCCTATATTGGTTACGAGACTCTGAGACACTGTTAGGGCACAGGAGGGGTGCAATGGAGATGAAGAATGATGGCTTTGTGACCTCAAGGCGATAGAAGGCAAATGAATCCTGGGGGCGCAGAATTGAAAACGGGGTTGGCGTGCTATGGGCCTTGTGGCGGGTAATAACGTAGTTGAAGTGGTGTGTTGGTGGTGCAGATGCTAAAGTTGCAGCTGCACAATTTCGCGAGGTTGTTATGGTGGTGGCACTGGCACTACAGGTGTCATGGTGTTGGTGGTACCAGCATTGCAGATGTGGGGTGAGGGAGGGGAGTGCAGATATGCTTAAAACTGCAGGTGTGTGTCTGGTTACTATCACAGGTGCCCAGCTGGATTGCACTACAGAAGTTGGGATTTAGTGCTGCACAGAGTGGGGTTAGGGGCTCTTCACATGTAGGTTGGATGTGGTGCTACTGAAGCAGGGTGGTAGTGCCTTGGAACAAATTTGGGGGAATTGTTACTATTTCATGTGTTGATACTGACCATGTCTTACCCAGGTGGTGATGGCGGCACTGCATATATTGTAGATTGGGCCAATCTAGGTCTAGCACTGAACTGGCCCGGGCCGCCCGCACTGCGGGCCGCGCCAGCCGTCCCCGGGTATGGCGTTATGTGGCCAAGATTTTTTTGGGCCCTGGCACTTATTTTTTTACAGATTAAGCACTGACGTTACGCAAACCTTTGTTTTGAGTGCTGATTCAGAAAAACAAGTACATTTAGGGTCTAACAAAGTCAGCGCAAACGAGCTAAGTGTGCCAAATGATCAAGCCAAAAGGAGCCTAAATCCAGGGCAACGCCTACCTGGTAACCAGGAAAACAAATTTCTGTTAGTATCTACAATGACGGCAATCTTAGCACCATTCCTGTAACTATATGAAGAGGTAGCAGGCATCCTCCCAGATCACACCACCTTATTAGCAATGGTTCACTCAAAGATGATATTCGTGGAAGGCTTTATATCAGCCTTGCAGAACAATATGGATGACAGTTCTGCTAAGGTGTCACAACTTCTACGTGACATATTGGAGCGTATAATAAAAGAGAAAAGAGAAGGGCAAAAAGCAGCTACAGTGGGAGCGCAAAGCACACATTTTTACTCTGCCTCCACGATTGAAAATAAAACCTTGCATGACACAGAAATTCAAGGGAATTCCATTAACAGCCCTACGAACAATAAACTAGGGTTCCAACAAAGAACTGTCCCCCAGCACATGCTAGGAGAAATTACAGCCACGCCAAATAATAACGATATAGATTTGGCAGATTAATCGCATTTCGCATTATCTTTGGGAGGGCAAATACAGCAAACATTTAAAGAACCAGAAGCGCGATCATAAATCCAAGCAAGAGTTCAACTGACTGTTCCATGCAGACCCCAGGAGGTAACAGAGTTAGACCTGTCTACCAAACCAGGCTCCAATTTGAGAGAGGAAACAACAAAAAGTAGTGAAGCAAAGAATAGTTCTCCAAGGAAGGGCGGATAACGCCAGCACAGATCTCGATACTCAACAAGAAGGGAAGAAAACCAGTAAAAAGGATCCTGAAGTAAACATGTGTGAAATCTTCACAAAAATCGTGTCCAAAAGTGGTATAAGACAGACTCGTCCGGAGAACATAACAGACGAAAATGTACAAAAAACTAAAAAAGAACAATTAAGAACAAAATATTAACGAAGTCAAAGAACCAAATCTTGCTTCCCAATCAAAAATCGAATAAAAGCTGGACCTTTTTTTAAAGCTTGACTCTCCCCAAAGATAATAATAGCTCTAGAAACATACCCCAGGCTTCATTGTGCATGGAGAGGAAAGAGCCCGCCCATGAGATTACATCAGCGATAGTTAAGCTAACAGATGACGAGGAATGTGAACAGAACCTAGTGGATCTATTGACCTACTCCGTTTCAGAAGAAGAAGAGAGGGAGGAGGAGGAGGATCAATTCTCCGAAAGTGAAAAAGATACGGATCAAGAGGACTCTCAAAAATCTGATGACAGCGACACAAGTCGATCAGAATTGGAAGCGGAGGAGTGCCTCCCAGAAAGTGAAGTGATCGCTGGTCTTGAACGACAACAGAATGTTGATAGGGGTCGGCCCCTAAGAGCAACACACATTAAATCACCTCTGACTAAAGAAATAACTAGAGGGAAATATGGGGAGAAGCCGACTAGTAATAAAGAAAGTACTGAGACCCCTAACAGGGCAACCCTTGAGGGGAGAAAATAGACATCGACAAGACGGTCAGGGAAAAGTTTTCAAGAAAGCAGGAACACACAAATGAAGAGAGGCTCACATGTGATGCCATCGAGAACTGAGGTCAGCCCCAAATTGCGAGAAAGAGAAAATAAAACTATAAGATCTGACAAGGACATAGATACTTTATCTAGTGAGCAACAATGTCTCGCCTTGGAACGAATGCTACATTTTGATGATGATTTGATACTTAACAGATCAAATGTAGTACGATTGTTGCATCACATCCCGGCACTGAGATTAATAACATCAAAAGATCGTGCTATAGTTGAGTTCCTTGACGAGGACCATACAGAGAAAGTTTTCCTACACACAGTCTCAAGACTTGTCAAGCAACTTCTGTTGGATGAAGCTCATCATTTACAGCCTATGGGCTTCAATCTGTATGAGAAAAGTTATGAGACCATAAAACAGCATGATCAACCACAAACAAAACTGTGCATTGGCACCAACCAACATGAGGAATCCAAACATAATAAAAGTGCTCCAGTTTCAAGGAAAAATACAAGGAGTGACAGAATTCCACCCAGGTCAAGAAAAACAATACAGGAGAATGATAAAGATGACAAAGTGCAAATGGCTAGCCAATCTTTTGGGGGAAAAAAAATGCATGACCAGAAAATGCCCAAAGAACGACGTTGGGGAGTTCTGGACTCTGGCAAGTTGGAACACCAGAGGTCACAGCCACTTGTTAAGGAAAGGCGCGAACTCCAAAAAAAGGGATTTTAAATCCTCTGTTTACTAGAAACGTGGCTGGCAGAACCACCAATTTTGGAAGGATATTGGGTCCTGTTGAATCCGGCACTTAAAGGATCCAGGGGAAGACCAATGTCGGGACTTTTGGTTGCCATTAAAAATGGCTTGAACTGGGTGCTGTTATATACTCTGACCCAAACCCCATACATACAGCTGGTAGCGTTAAGGCTGGAAAGGGATGGTGGGGAAAATCAGCGAGTGTTGATATTATTAAATGTTTATTGGAATCCTACAACTACAACAAACAACTCTCTGACTGATGACAGTCGCATTGTTGGACGACCAGGCCAGAGGGAGAAATGGCATGACCCGCTCCTTATAATAGTGGGCGATTTAAATTGCACATGCCTTGACAACACCAATCAAGCCATAGAACACAAAACAGTGACAGCTATGAAAAAACAAAAACAAGGCCTTTTGTGGAAGAAACTAATTCAATCAAGAGACTGTGTAATACTGAACGGAATAATGCAAGGCAACGTGCCTTGGAGACCAACTTGGAAAGGTGCCTATTCATCAGAAATATTGGATTGCATAAGGGGAATGCGTCCCCCATGCTCCTCAGCTGGCGGAACCTGATGACATACCTCTGGCACTTGGTGTTCGTTGCCGTCGCAAACGGATCGATCTGGGGACTGCCCCATTTGAGGTAAAGGTTGTCCACTTGATCCCGCCGAAGCTCCCACTCGTGGCAAGCGCGCAGCTCCCTGCTGAGAGAGTGTCATGGCCACTAGACAAGACCCACAGTTAATCTCCCCTAAAGGGTCCAGTTGGACCCAGTCCTGCCGACATTTGCTTACAATAACTCAGTTCACACTAGCACCAGACAGACCCCATTCTATACAGTCCAAGGTTGCCACCCTCGAACATCCGTCTTTGATTCTCTCGATGAATTGGAAATGCCAGCTGTATCAACATTGCACAAGACTATCTCGCGAACTCTCAAAAAGGCAGCAGAAACATTAACCAAGGCTAAAGAACAACAGAAAAAGTTTGCGGATCGACACCGAAAGGAAGCCCCACATTACCAAGTTGGGGATAAAGTTTGGTTGGCATCCAAGAACATCCCATAGAAAGGACCCCGAGCCTTCAGCCCTAGGTACTTGGGACCTTATCCCATCAAAGCTATTATTAATCCTGTAGCCATAAAATTGGGTTTACCAGGTAACATGCAGATCCATCCGGTATTCCATATTTCCCTCCTGAAACCGATGAAACCAGATACTCGGATCGAAACACCACCCGAGCCAGACATCATAGAAGGGGAACCGGAGTATGAAGTCAAAAGACATTTTGGATTCTAAGGTAGTACGATCCAAACTATACTATTTAATAGATTGGAAAGGTCATCGTAACAATCCCACCAAACCAAGACTAGGAGGGAGGACACCTGTGAGGGGGGGCCTTGAGGGGGAGTGCTGCCATGGCCACTAGACAAGACCCACAGTTAATATCCCCTAAAGGGTCCAGTTGGAACCAGTCCTGGTGCCTTTGGCATCAGGCTCATGTAAAAGTGTGCTCTGCACACTTCTTTCCTTGCGCCCGTGTTCTTCCATCTCTCAAGGAGCCTCCACGTGTATCTGGGCCGGGCGTGGCCATAGGAATACATAGAGCTGCATGTGCAGCATCATCTGGGAGTGGCAGGGTGGAACCAGCTAGCAGAGCAAAAGGGGCATGGACAGGGCCAGGCTATTTAAGCCTACCCCGCCTTCATGCCAGTGCTTCGTGTTAATGTACTCAGGCACACAACGCTCATCGCCGCCTGAGGAAGCAACTTACCCGTTTTCCACCAGAACCAGCAAAACCATTGCTGAAGCGCATTTTACCTGCTGTCACCAGAACCGTAAACCATTGCGGAAGCGCATCTTACCTGTTTTCCATCAGAGCCAGCAAATCCACCGCTGAGAAGCTTCTTACCTGTTCCTCGCCCGGAGAGCAGTCCTCTTGAAGCGCCCCTGCTAAAAAGAAACAGGACGGAGAGCTCATCCTCACAATACATCAGATGAGCTTATATGGATAAACATTTACTCGCCTCATTCTGGCACGAGGGGTTTGAGGGACGTCACAATACCACTGCACCCTTTTCATTGCCTCTCGTGTTCTCGCAGGGGCAGCGCCTGCACCCAGAGCAGTCTACTTGGCAGCAGCTGGGGGAGAGGACTGATCCAGGGGAGCCTAATCCAGGGTGGGCTGCAACTGTACCCCAACGTCCCCGCAGAGACCAGGTGAGTGTACCAGAGAGTCGGCGACTGTGTTCTTTACTCCTGCCAGGTGAAACGGAATGAGGGACATCCCCTGGGCGACGGTCCAGTGACACAAGTCCTGCGCCTCTTTGGAGATCTGTTGCCCGACCCTCCTCCCACCCCCTTGCTTCCCGATGTAAAACATTGTGGTGGTATTGTCCGTGAAGACCCTCACCACTTTGCCCTTGAGGGAGGGCAGAAACGACCTGAGGGGCCAAAACACTGCCCGTAGTTGCAGTACGTTGATGTGTAGCATCTTCTCTTCCAGCAGCACAGGCCTCTGGCATGAAGATATCCGTTGTGGGCTCCCATCCTTCCAGTGAAGCGTCTGTTGTGACCGTCTCCTGGTATGGGGGCCTCTGGACATCTGTGCCTCTGTCTATGTTGCAGCGCATGCCCCACCAACTTATTGCTCAATGGAACTCCTTGTCGAGCGGGATTCTGTCCTGGAAGCCTCCGGACACCTGGACCCAACGGGCTTCAAGGAACTCCTGGAATGGACGCGTCCGCAACCTGCAGAGCCTAATCAGGGATATGCATGACAACGACATGCCGAGCAGCGACTTGATGGTCCTCACTGTGGCGATCTTCAGTGCTAACAGCCGTTGCACCTTCTCCAAGATGGCCACTGTCCTCTCCTATTACGGTGACACCAGGCTGGGACACCATGTCGAGCCTGGATCCCAGGAACAGAGCGTCCTGCAATGCAGTCAAGCAGGACTTTGCATAATTCACAGAGAACCCCTGGTCCGTTAGCAGTTGGACGTCTTTGCTGTGTGATCGACGGCAATGTCCCTTGACTTGGCCCGGATGAGCCAGTCGTCCAGGTAAGGATACACTTGAATCCCCTGTAGTCGTAGATGGGCCGCCACCGCAGCCAGGCACATGGTGAAGAATCTGGGCGCTCACTTCAGTCCGAAGGGGAGAGCCTTGAACTGGTAATGCTTCCCTTGTACAACGAATCGCAGGAACTTCCAATGCTTTTTGTGTATAGGGATGTGGCAGTACACATCCTCTAGATCCAACCACGACAGAAAGTTTCCCTCCTCCAGCTGGCTGAGCACATGCTGCAGCATGATCATCCTGAACTTCTGGGACTTAATGTACTTGTTGAGTCGTCATAGGTTGAGAATGGGCCTCCAGCCCCCGGTCTTCTTTCTTAGGAGAAAGTATCTTGAGTAAGCTCTGGTGCCCCTAGAGTTGTTTTGGAAGCAGCTCTATCGCCCCTTTTCTTAACATGTCCCGAACCTCCAGCAGCAGCGGTGGTATTCGCCATCACTTCCATTGAAACTCCAAAGTGTGTCCGTGGGCGAGAGCATCTATCACCCATCGGTCTGTGGAGATGGTCTCCCACACGCTGATGAAGTTCACCAGCCGGACTCCCACCGGGGTTCAGGAGTGGGGGCCCTACGTCTTGGCCGATTCAGTCCTGCTTGGAGGCTGCCACCCTGGTAGCCTTGATGACGACGGCAGCCACCTCCGAAAGCCATGGAGCAACCCTTGTTGGCTTCCTGGGTCGTGGAACGGGAGGGTTCGCGGTAAGAGGATGAGCCCCCGCTGAAACTCTTCGAAGACCTGCTAGACTTCCCTCCTGCGAAACGAAAGGACGGCCGGTGTTGTTGCAGAGTGCCCAAGGCACGGGCCGTCTCCTTATCGGTCTTAATGGCCTGGAGGGATTCATCAACAGCCTTCCCGAAAAGGTTGTCTCTGTTGAACGTCATGTCCAGGACCCTTGCTGGACCTCTTTTCTAAAGTTAGTGGTCTTGAGCCAGCCACGACCGCGAAGGCAAACCCTGTTTCCCATCTTTCAGAAACCTGTGTCTGCAATGACCAGGGCCACCGCGATGGTGTGGTCCGACGCCACCTCGCCTCCTAGAGGATCTCCAAAGCCTCGATCCGTTTGCCATCGGGAGGAAAACCAGGAGTGGAGCCATCTTGTACCAAAGCTCCCAGTCATATCTGACCACGATCGCTAAGGCGTTGACCGCCTTCACCGTCGGCGCCGCCGAGTAGATGACCTTTCTACCCATGGAATCCAATTTCTTCCCCTCATCGTCCAGAGGTGCAGATGAAGAAGACGAATTCAACAACTTCTTCCTCGCGCCTGCCAAGACCACCAAGTCCGGCGATGGTTGAGACCGCAGACACTTGGGTGCAGACTCAGGCACCCGGTATTTCTTTTCAAGTCAGTCTCTTTGCTGGGGCTGAGGCGGGGTTCCTCAGCAGTGCCAGCCCCTCATCCCAGACATCGTCCAGGAGCGGTACCGGCGGGATGGCTTTCCTTTTCGCCTCCCGCACTGGTACAGGAAGCCCTCCTTCTCTTCTGGATGAGCTGGAAAATCTCCCACACATGGGCAATCATGTAATGGAAGTACCCACTTCGTCCGGTGGAGAAGCTCTCGGTGGCGGTCATGCAGGATCTCGCCGTCGTTGTCTATTTCCATTGTTGCTGTGTCTGTCCCCTTAGGGGGGAGGGCAGCGACAGTTGGAATGTAGGTGTAGGATGTCTCCTCCTCCGCCGGTGGCTGCCCCGGTGTCAACGGGGTCCCCGCTGTTGGCGCTGTCGGCATCCTCTTCTGAATCTCCAACACCAACTTGTGGAGGGTCGAGAGGGTAGCCTGCGACAGGTCTCTAGGAGGCACCTGGGGAACAGGGTTGCTGGGCCCAGCGCCCAAGTTGTCATCCCGGTCGACGTTGTCGACGCTGGTGGGCGTCTCCCCGACGTTCCCTTCATCGTCGTCGCCACCACCCTGGGTGGTGTGGACGGAAAGTATCTCCTCTTTGTCGAACGAAGAAATGTCTGTGCCCTGGAGTTCTTCCCCGCCCCATCCCCTTCTTCTGGTTCTGAGGGGTCAGTACTGGGCTAAGTTCCAGCATCCTCTTCTCCGAGTCTTTTCTACCAGCTTGGACGAAGCCTCCAGCCTGGGAGGCAGAGTCACTCTGACTGCCACCGGGGCACCCTGTGTTGTGTCAGCCCCCTTTGCCTTCGAGAGGGTGGCAGCAACCATCTCGATGGAAGAGGACGTCTTGGTCTGGATCACCTGGGCCTTCATGGACAGGTTGGACACCTTGTCCTGCTTGGTGGTCTTCTGTTTCTCCCACAGCTTCCCTCGGGTAGCTGACTTCCTCTTGGACGAAGAGTTTGAGCGGTGGCTGGAAATCAAGATAGACAGAGACGATGAACGTGCCCTGACCGTCGTGGTACCCGCTTGCTCTGCGACCCCGACGGAAGCAGACCTGCGGTACTTGGCCTTGTCTTGGGGCCCCACGGATGGAGCGCCCTCAAAGGACTTAGAAGCCCACTTAGGTTGGCTGGATCCGGAAGAGGCATGCCTATGTGAACCACCCGGAGTAGAGACCCTGGCCTTGAGCCACATCGTCAACCGGACGTGACAAGCCTTCATCGTGCACTTGGAGAAGCCACGGGAGATTTCACAATCTTCCTCCTTATGCGTCAGGTGTAGACAATACAGGCACTGGGAATGCTTGTCATTCCGCAAACCGCAGCTGGTGAACAGGTCCGTCCTTCTCCTCCGACATGATCCGGTGTGGTGTAGGCCTGATGAACTTCTGGAAGCTTCCAAGAAGAAACAATTCACGATTTCTGCCCTTGAGGGGCGATGAAAGATGCCAAGAAACGGATCCCTGTTAATTGGAAGGATAAGCAATGGAGCACAAGGGCTCAATTGACCGAAAACAGAGTTTTCCTACCAGAAAACGTGAAAAAACACAGAAAGCTCGAAGAGCGAAATGCAAGGACTTCAAAATCTGAAGATGGGTGCCTGAGGAGAAGCTTAGGTAGAGGGCAGTATGACCCAGAGCTCAGTGTTTGCTTTATAGGAGAAAGACAGTTTAGAAATGAAACTGAAACTGTTTTTTCTTTTACCATGGATTCCCAGCCTGATGACTGGGAATATTCATGAGCATGTGAATCCATGCCAGACCCATGCTGGAGAACCACAGTTATAGGTAAGTAACTTGTTCCTTATGCAGCATTACTGCACAGATTCACAGTTGGGAAAAGCTGTGCTATAACATCTCTTTGACGCTGTACCTTCTCACAACCCACCTTGATGCTGTACCTTCTCAAAACTCGCCTCCTTCTCCACATACAGCTCGGTAATCGATGCATACCATGTGCTCTAAGCAGATCAACAAGCCTCCGAACTCATACTTTACTCACCATAATCGTATTTCTGATGCTTGTATCTGCGTCACATGCGCCTCCTGAAGTCGAAGGTGCATGGATGTTTCTTGCTCTTTCACTACTTTCTGATTTATTACATCTGTACTCAAGCTACACTTCATGTTAGAAACAAAACAATCTGAGGGATCTCGATGCGTGAAGGTCCATGGGTACAGTAGACGTCACACTAGGGATAGTATTGCTAACACACCCAGTCGACATCCCTTTTCCAGTTTAAAAAAAGAAATCATGTAATATTCTGTGACTACCGGTAGATGTCGGCCTATGCATAGCATGTGGATCTAAGCAGATACAAGCATCAGAAATAAGATTATGGTGAGTAGGTACTCCCCCATAATCTTATTTCTGATGCTTGCATCTGCTTAGATTCACATGCTATGCCTAAGCCAACATCTAGTGGTAGCCGCTAAGTATTACTTTTTTTTTCGAAACTCAAAAAGAGACGTTGACAGGGCGTGTCAGTAATACTATCCATAGTGTGCAGTCTGTTAGGGAGAATTCTCATTCTATGACTAATTTCCCTTACCTATAGAGTCCCCCAGCAGCTTTGCTGGATTTGAAGGGTTTGTGTCTTTTTACCTGCTAAGAGTGAGACTTTTTCCCACTCTTAGGCAATTTTGCTATGTGTGTTCTAGGCTATTTTCGTGTTTTAATGCCTATGGGATTTTCTCGGAACCATCTATATGCACATGTTACACAGCACCCTCAGTGCAGTGACACAGGGGTGTCGTAGCGACCCCCAAACATAGACTCCATACCCTGGGACTGATTACTGTCTCCCAGAGCATGTAAAGTCCCCATTGGCTTTACTAGTCAAATCTTACGAACTTAACCAGTCCAACCCATCTTACTATGGAGGTACTGGCAAGGGTTAATAGTTTTCCCCCTGGGTTCATTTTCGAAGGGGGTACCTTAAAGTCCCGCTCTCTAAGGTTTCTGGCTGGTGGCAGTGGTTACTACCAAAAATATTCAACCGCAAATATTTTCCTATGGGATTTTCCCATTGTTCGAGGCTAACACTTTTACTGACAGCCTCTAACATACCGCCGGTTTATTTTATTATTAACTTTACTCCGGTAGGTTTTATTTGCCAGAACTTTAATATCACTTCTTTCTCGTGTCTTACTCTAAACTCCTAACCCAGGTCGGGGATCCTTTGTTCGCTCTTTTGGCGGGCTTCTGCCAAGAAGCCCTCATTTCGGCGCCTCTGAGTCTGGGGTGGGTCTGTTGTTTGGGAGAGGGAGTAAAACCTCTGGACAGAGTTGCCGCAGCAACTCAGGTCGCACTCTAACCTGATAGGCTGGAGGGTCTCCCGCCAAGAAGACCACTCCATTGTGTGAGTGACAGCTAGGCTGTATGAATGGGCCTCTTTCTGCATAAAAGCAGGGTCCTGAGGACTGGAAAAGCAAGACGTCGCCACTGGAACTAAGGAACTGAAGGGGCGAGAAGGCACAGACATCTTCAGCATCTACACCACCGGTGAAGCCCTGCCGGATCGTCTCACCACTTTTCTTCCACACGACGAGAGGTGATCTTCATCGAAAGAGCCTTCTTCCCTTGAGCTGGTGGGAACAACCAGTTCACCCATTGCTCCCCCGGACCTTCCCTGGTCGAATCGACAGTGCCCAGCACTTGGAGACCGGATAGCCAGGCAGCTATCGACCCGGACCGCGATTAAAAGGAGCGTACCTTTTAAACTTTGTTTGGCAGCACCGCGGCTGGTTTCATCCCTGGGTAGTGCAGTGACTCGAACCTTCCTCCACGATGAGAGCCTCTCTTCCTCTGCTGGACCTCTCGAACTGCAGGAACTACCTGGTACGACCGCCACTGCAGGAGCCACTTCTTCACGTTTAAGGTACATTGTTCCGCCAGGCCTCCCTTTTCCTGTGGTAGCCCTAAAGGTGTTTTAAATCCTTTATCTACTTGTTGGGTTGGCCGCCCTCGCTCTTTCACCTCGCATCTACCTTTTCAAAATTTGTTTACCAAATACTTGACTGCAGCTACAAGAACATTTTTGCTCCTAAGCTCTTGGTCCTGTACCACTGACTCTGGCTGATTTGTTAGATCTGCTCTCACTAGATTGATTTTCAATAAGATATGTGTTGATGCACCTGAATCTTCTAAACCCCTCTTCCTTCCTACTGTTATAACTGGTGGAGTGTCATTTTGCTCAGTTTTCATTCACTTATCTTTCTGTCACTGTGCATTACTTGTTCACAAAACTTCAGGGAAGTGTTGCTAGGGGTGTCTGAAGATATTTCGTTTAACTTGTGCTTTCCCTCCCTTTCGTTAAATTGATAGAGTGCCATTTGTAGTTGGTTTTCACTGTGCCGTTTTGCTCAGTTTTCACTCTACCGCAAACTTGTCTACAATTGAATAGGGTGTTGTATATACTTTTCCTTGACTAAAATTAACTTACTTTATCAACTGTGATTTATGTGTTGAACCAGATGTGTATAGAAAAAATATATTGTCTTTTTGATACAAATCTTTGGTCAGTGTTTCCTTGTTCCATAGTACTGTGATACCTATTGTGTAAACCCTGAATACTGCTCATCTCCCTCTTGAGATAAGTCTGACTGCTAAACCACAGCTACCAACTAAATCTTTGTGGTACAGACTGATACCAAAGGGGATTTATTGCTCTCACCTGTAGTCCTAATCTGGTGTAGTGCTCCCTAAGGGAACTGCACTGGATTATGCCTAACACCGTCCACTGTACCCATGGTCCTTCACGCGTCAAGGTCCCTCAGATTGTTTTTTTCCACCATCATAGTCTGACGCATATCGCAGAGTTCCTTCTTCTGGCTGACGCTATAACTTATAAAAAGTTTAAAGTTAGACTTTCTTTCTGTGCTTTCGGCGACCGTATGCCGCAAGATCACCAGCGGCGGCTTTTGAGGACAAGGCCATACGTTGACGACAATGACTCCAGCCTCGACGAACATTGTCTGCGGCCTACCTAGCCCCCAACGGGCCTCGGCCATGTACGCTAGGGACAGTGGGGGGAGGTCATATTTCATTTCACTTAGAGAATGCATATTCCCCTATACTTCCTTTAATTCCACTAGGCTGCCATCTTTCTACACTATGGAAAATATTCCTTTAAAATTCTGTCCTTCCTGTAACAGGAAGTTCTCCAGCATGGGGTCTGGCATGGGTTCACATGCTCATGAATATTCCCCGTCGCCAGGCTGGGAATCCTCGGTAAAAGAAAAAACTGTTTAACTTTAGTTTATAAACTGTCTTTCTCCTGTAAACCAATCACTGAGCTCTGGGTCATACTGCCCCAGCCAATGACTGCCCTCTCCCTAAGCTCCTCCTCTGGCAGCCCTCTTCAGATTTTTACTGCACGTTCTAGTGTTGGGAGTCCTTGCGTTTTGCTCTTCGAGCTTCTGTGTTTTCTTGTGCTTTTTTGTTAGGAAAACTGTGTTTGGGTCAATCGAGCCTGTGTTCCTTCGTTTATTCACCTGATTAACGGGGACCCATTGTTCGCCATCTTTCATCGCCCCTCAAGGACAGAAATTGTCAAGTGTTTCTTCTTGCAAGTTTCCAGAAGTACATCAGGCTTACACCCCGCCGGATCGTGTCGGAGGAGGAGGAGGATGGAGCTTCCCTCTTCAAGCTGTGCACCATCTGCAGTTTGTGGAATGTTTTCACGGATGACGAGCATTCCCAGTGCCTGTATTGTCTGCACCCAACGCACAAGGAAGAAGATTGTGAGATCTGCCGTGGTTTCTCCAAGCGCACAATGAAGGATCGTCAAGTCCGGCTGGCGACGTGGCTCAAGGCCAGGGCCTCTTCCCCCCCGTGTGGTCCACAGGGGCATGCCTTAACCGGAACCAGCCAGCCAGAGTGGGCTTCTGAGGACACTCCATCCTTGGGGGCCCAAGACAAGGCCAAGCACTGCAAGTCTGCTTCCGGCAGGGTCACCACGCAAGCGGGTCCTGCACCGGTCCGGGCATGTTCATCGTCTCATCAGACTCAATCGCCAGCCATCGCTCCAGCTCTTCATCGAAGAGAAAGTCAGCTACCCCAGGGAATCTGTGAGAGAAACCGGAGCAGGGCAAGCAGGACAAGGTGTCCATCCTGCCAGTTAAGGCCCAGGTGAATCCAGGCCAAATCGTCCTCTTCCATCGAGATGGTTGCTGCCGCCCTCTCGAAGGCGAAAGGGGCGGACCCAGTTCAGGGTGCCCCGGTGGCGGCCAGAATGGCGCTCCCAGGTGGGAGGCTTCGACCAAGCCAGTGGAGAAGACGCCAGAGAGGAGGATGCCGGACCTCAGCCCAAAGCCGGCCCCTTAGGACCTGAAGAAAGAGGGGGCGTGGAAGAACTACAGGGCACAGATATTTCTTCGTCTGATGAAGCAGACGTTTACGTCCACACCATCCCTGAGGAGATGGGTGATGGAGACGAGAATGTAGAGGGATCGCCCGCCGGCGACGATTAAGAGGAGGTAGGGGGCGACGGTGTCCGGTCAAAGGTTCGAATCCAAAAGGATCAAATGCCATAGGGTGGAGTCAATAGGACCTAAAACAAAAGGGTTGAATTTTTTTTTTTAAATATATTTTTTTGGGGTTTCCGTAGAGGAAAAAAAGTGGGTTTTACCACAAAAAAGGAGGTTTGACGGGGGACCCCCTCAAACCCCCCCCCAAAAAAATAGACCCTTTTGTGTTCGGTCCTTTAAATTCGACCCTTTTGTCATTCGATCCTTTTCATTCGAACCCTTGACCTATAACCGGGGGCGACGACATAGGTGCTGGGCCCAGCAACCCGATCCCCCTGGCACCTCCAGAGAACTGTCGCAGGATATTTTTTCAACCCTCCACACACTGGTGTCACAGATTCAGAAGAGGATGCCGACGGCACCACCAGCGAGTCCACCGGTGATGACCCCGTTGACACCGGGACCACCACTGCCAAAGAAAAGGAGGAGGCACCCTATGCCTCCACTCCAACCGTTGCTACCCCCCCCCCCCTAGGGAGACAGAGACGGACATGGCTACGACGGACACAGACAAAGGTGGACTCTCTCCGCCATCAAGGGCTTCTCCGCCGGACAAAGTGGGTTCCTTCCACTTCATGAACGCCCATGTGTCAGAACTTTTTCAGCTCACCTCCGAACAGAAGAAAAAGGAAGGCTTTCTGTACCAACGCTGGGAGGCGAAAAGGAAGACCTTTCTGTCGGTACCACTCCTGGACGACGTCTGGGATGAGGGGCTTTCACTTCTGAAGAACCCCTCCTAAGCACCGGCAAAGAGGGACCAGCTGGAGAAGAAATATTGATTGCCTAAGTCTGCACCCAAATGTCCGCGGTCGCAACCATCGCTGGACTCTGCGGTCTCGGCTGCAGAAAGAAAGAAGTCGTCCAATCCGTCATCTTCAACCTCTGTTCCCCTGAGTGCGAGGGGAAGAAATTGGACGGTGTGGGAAGGAAAGGAATTTACTTAGCAGCGACGACGGTCAAGGCGGCCAACGCCTTGGCGATCTTGGCCAGGTACGACCGAGAGCTATGGTACAAGATGGCTCTGATCCTGGATTTCCTCCCCGAGGACAAGCGGATGGAGGCAATGGAGATCCTTCAGGAAGGTGCGGTGGTGTCGGACCACGCCATCACCGTGGCCCTGGACATTGCAGACATGGGGTTCCGCCAGATGTGAAACCGGGTTTGCCTCCATCATCATGGCAGGCTGAAGGCCACCAACTTCAGGCAAGAGGTCCAGACGAGGGTCCTCGACATGCCGTTCGACAGGGACAATCTTTTAGGCAAGGCAGTCGACAAATCTCTCCAGGCCATGAAAGCAGACACGGAAACAGCCCGTCCCCTGGGCACGCTGCAACAGGACAGTCTGTCCTTTCGTCCCTCAGAAGGAAGTTGCAGAGGTCTTCGAAGAGTTTTGGTGGCGGATCATCCTCTTACTGCCAACCATCCCGTTCCATGACCCAGAAAGCCTACAGTGGTCATTCCAAGGCCTTCGGATGTGGCCACCTTCGAGGGTCCCAGGGTGGCGCGCCGGCCTCCCCGAAGGACTGAACCGGCCAAGATGTCGGGCCCCCACCCCTGCACCTCAGTGGGAAGCCGGCTGGCGAACTTCGTTACTGTGTTGGCAAACATCTCCACCGATCGATGGGTGCTGGATGCTCTCGCCCACGGAAATACTTTGGAGTTTCAGTGAAAGTGTCCACGAATACCACCGGTGGCCCGGCAGGAACAACACGTCCCTCAGCTGCTGCTGGAGGTTCGGACCATGTTAAGAAAACGGGCGATAGAGCTGGTTGATACTTTTTGGTAAGAAAGAAGACCAGGGGCTGGAGACCCATTCTCAATCTACAACGACTAAACAAGTTCATCAAGTTCCAGAAATTCAGGATGGTCACGTTGCAGCACATGCTCAGCCAACTGGAGGAGGGAGACTTTCTGTCATCAGACCTGGAGGACGCATACTTCCACATCCCCATTCACATAAAAACATTGCAAGTTCCTGCGCTTCGTCGGACAAGGGAAGCAATACCAGTTCAAGGCTCTCCCCTTCGGATTGATGTCGGTGCCCAGAGTCTTTACAAAGTGCCTGGCTCCGGTGGCGGCCCATCTGCGATTATAGGGAATTTCTGTGTACCCTTACCTCGACGACTGGCTCATCCTGGCCAAGTCGAAGGACATCGCCGTCAATGACACCGAGAGGACTGCTCGGCTGTTGACAGATCTGGGGTTCTCTGTGAACTATGCAAAATCCTGCTCATCTCCATCTCAGAAGGCGGTGTTCCTGGGGTCCAGGCTAAACAGTGTCCTGTCTGGCGGCTCCGTCGGTGGTGTGGATAGCGGACATTTTGGGCAAAGTGCAACATCTGTTAGACCTGAAGATCGCCACGGTGAAGACCATCAAGTTGCTGCTCGGCATGATGATGTCCTGCATCTACCTGGGCCGGCTCTGCAGGTTGCGGATGCGACTGCTCCAAGAGTTCCTGGATGCCCGTTGGATCCAGTTGTCCGGAAGCTTCAAAGACAGGATCATGCTCGATAAGGAGTTCCGTCAAGCGATAAGGTGGTGGGGCATGTGCTCCAACATCGCCGGGGGCACAGATTTTCAGAACTCTCCATACCAGGAGCCGGTCACGACAGACGCTTCCCTGGAAGGATGGGGAACACACACCGGATGTCTCCACGCCAGAAGCCTGTGGCTGACTGAGGAGAAGGCGCTACACATAAACGTACTGGAACTACAGGCTCTGTTTTGGGCCCTCAAGTCTTTTCTTCTGTCCCTCAAGGGCAAAGTGGTGAGGGTCTATATGGACAATACCACTATGATGTTTTAAAACGGGAAGCAGGGGACACCAGATCCCCGGCACTCTCCAGAGAGACACAGGAGTTGTGGCACTGGGCCATCGCCCAGGGGATGTTCCTCCTTCTTTTCCACCTGGCGGGAATCAAAAACACTGTTACCGACTCACTCAGCAGGAAACTGCGTTCTTGCCACAAGTGGGAGCTTCAGCAGGATCAAGTGGACAACCTCTTCCTCAAGTGGGGCTGTCCCCAGATCGATCTGTTTATGACGTTGACTAAGACCAAGTGCTGGAGGTTCGCCAGCAGGTTTCCCCAGCCGGGGAGCATTGCGAGCGTGTTCTCATTCCCTTGGGACGGCCTGTTCCTGTATGCGTTCACTCCATTGCCGCTGATACTACGAGTCATCAGTCAACTCAGACGGTGCTGATGCATGATGATCCTGGTCATGCAAGTGTGGCTGAGGCAAATCTGGTGTGCGGATGTGTAGACCTTCTCCGCATGTCAGCGTCCCCTCCATTCCAGCTACCAGTTGTCGCGGATCTTATCGCCAGGGAAGGAGACACAATCCTGCACCACGATCCAGGATCACTAAACCTGAAGGCCTGCCTCCTGCAGCATTAGAGTTCGGTGGTTACGTGCGGTCTGCGGACTACAAGGACGTCCTCGCCAAGGCCAGAGCGTTTGTCGACACTCAAGTGCTACGGACACAAATGGAAGCGTTTTGAGACTTGGTGCCGGTTGCAGAAGATTAACCCTCTGAGGGTCACGGCCCCCTAGGTCCTTCTGTACTTGTTGTTGGCTAATTCGGGGCTGGACCACGCCTCCATCAAGGTGCATTTGGCAGCTATCTTCCCCTGCACCAGGTCTCCGGGACAGTCTTCTCTTTGGTTGCTCCATCTAGTGAAGGAGTTCATCAAAGGACTGCTCCGTTCGTTCCTGCTGGTGAAGGCGCCTGCCCCGGCGTAGGAACTCAACGTGGTGCTGACAAGGATCATGGGTGCCCCATTTGAGCCGATGCATCAGGCCCTGCTCAAGTTCCTATCTTGGAAGACAGCTTTCCTTGTGGTTATCACCTTTGCCAGGAGAGTAGGTGACATCCAGGCACTGTCCTGCAAGTGGCCTTACTGACTTTCCACAAAACTAGACTGGTGCTACATGCCCAGGTTTCTGTCGGCATTTAATCTCAATGAGCCCTTGATGTTACCTGTGTTTTTTCTGATGGCTTTGTCACCGGCTTAAAGGACTTTGCACTTGCTGAATGTGACTCGAGCGCTGAAGTTGTATGTGGGCCGCACGAAGAGTTTCCGGAAGACTTCTCAGCTTTTTGTGAACTTTGGTCTGTGAATCATGGGCAGGCCTTTTACAAGGCTTTCATCTCCAGGTGGCTCTCTGGCTGAATCACTCATTGTCACTGGTTGGCAAACCGACCGCTACTTGGCCGCCTGAGAACCTACTCTACCAGATCGATCGCTGCTACAACAGTGTTCCTATCTGGTGTGCACCTGCTTGACATCAGCAGGGCAGCTATGTGGCGGTCTACTCACACCTTCATGCAATTCTACTACGTCGACAGGGATTCCAGGGAGAAGTCCAGAGTCGACCAAGCAGTGCTACGCAACCTGCTCACTTGAAGGTGAGCCTGGTGAGGAGGTAGGAGAAATTGCTTCTGTTGAGCCTTGCCATCTGCCGTGGTTGTATATGTATGTACTGCTATGTATTCTTTATTCATGAGCATGTGAATCCATGCCAGTCCCCATGCGGAGAAGGAACAAGTTATTTACCTGTAACTGTTGTTCTGCAGCATGGGTCTGGCATGGATTCACATGCGAACCATCCCTCCTGCCCATCTGCGGCTCTTCTTGGTCATACTGCCACTTTCCGTGCTACCAAATCTGAATATGGCTGCCAGAGGAGGGGCTTAGGGAGATGGCAGTCATTGGCTGGGTTCAGTATGACCCAGAGCTCAGTAATTGGTTTATAGGAGAAAGCCAGTTTATAAACGAGGATACCCGGCCTGACAACAGGGAATATTCATGAGCATGTGAATCCTTTTAGAGTTACTAGCAGTGCTCAAAGCCCTACAAGGTTTTCAAGTGCATATGGCAGGCCAAAAAGTACAAATCCTCACCGACCGCACCACTGCCATGTTTTAAACAAGCAGGGAGGGAGGCGCACACTCTCCAGGTCTGTCCAGGCTAGCCCAGAAAATGTGAAGTGGGCTCTCAAGCTGAACATGCTCCTAGTGTTGCAATGTGTTCCAGGGGAACTCAATTCTCTAGCAGGCTCATTACGCAGAGATCCTATACCAAACGAGCACAAGTGGCAGCTAAGCAAGAAAAATATCAGACAATGGGCCTCATGACAAGGTTGCCGGTCCGGTAACAACGGTACCGGTAAGCTTGCTGGTACTGATGTTACCGGACCGGCAAACTACGAGGTCTACTCGCGGGTGACTTTCAGCCCGGCAGGTCGGACCTGCCGGGCGTAACGGCACCCGCGAGCAGACCTACACAGTAGCATCGGTACCAGCGCTACTGGCCTCCCCATTGCCATTTGAGTCGTATTGGACTCAAATGGGAATGGGTATAGTTTTTACCAGCACCCGGCGAAGGGGAATTACCGGGTCCGGCGGGGCCGGAATTCCCCGGTACATCCCCATTGCCGGTAAAAAACTGACTCCGGCGGCAGCCATGCCGGTATTTACCGGCATGGCTACCGCCACTCTTATGAGGCCCAATATCTTTTCCCTCTTGGGCTATCATCCGTTTGACTTGTTCGCCACAAGCCAAAAAACACAATGCCCAGACTTCGCATACAGGTTTTCCCAACCCGGATCCAAGGGGAATGCCCTGTGGATGAGCTTGTCAGGGACTTTGCCCAAGTTTTTCCCCCAAAACTGATACTCAGCCGGATAGTGAACAAAATGCACCAGGAACAAGTAGCTCTGATCCTACTTGCACCAACGTGGGCGAGACAGCCTTGGTTTCGGAATCTGCGCAAACTGGCGATGTGCGATCCTTTCAGACTCCTTTGTCCCTCAAAACATGCTCACCCATCACAGGGGGACAACGTTAACACCCACATCCTCAATCTATGAACTTTGCAGCTTGGCTCGTGAAGTCATAGAGTTTGGCCATGTAAAACTACCTCAAAGGTGTATGGAAATCCTCATGGAAGCACACAAACCAAACACCAGACACTGTTACTTTAACAAATGGAAAGGATTTGTAATATGGTGCCAGTCAAAAAATGTAAACACAATTAATTGTATGTGCTCCATCACACATTCTTCATCACATGCCCCACTTTCTAGACTCGGTCTTGTATTCTACTCCATTAAGGCTCACCTAATGGCTCTATCCTTGTACACCACTTCTTAAAGCAAGGTGCCCTGGTGGAAAGTCCCTGTCAATAAGGCATTCATGGAAGTAGTAAAAAGACTTTACCCCCGCCCCCCCCATTTCAAACCCACCTCCAGGGTGGGATCTAAATGTGGTACTCGCAAAGCTCATGGGTCCCCCTTTGAGCCTATGCACAAATCCAGCCTTAAACACCTAACATATAAAACCGCTTTTCTGGTGGCCATTGTGATGCTGGAAATGCATTGGAGGGGCAAGGCCTCCATCTCCTTGTCCTGTACTCCCTTATGTGTGTTATGTGTTTTTTTTCTGCACAGGGGTCCAGTTGGTACTCGTGCTGCTCTTCCTCTTTTTGGTTTGGAGAACAGAGACACTTGGGATACCCTTAGGGCACCCATGAGTAGGGATACAACCCTGTACTCAAAGTGTATGTTTTTGGGCATCTGTGTGTTGCCAATAGAGCAGGGTATGGGCTGACGACAGCTCCATGCTGAATTTGACAGGTGCTCTGGGTATCCTCCATTTCGGGATACCCAGGCCCTGCCATAGGAATTAGTGGATTCCTGATAGAAGGCAAGATGGCCCATGTGGCCTCTTGGTTTCTATTGCCTGTTACTTTGTTTTCCCAAAGTCCAGGGAAGCTCTGACTCAGTTCCTTCCCCTGACTGGCTGTTGGGTGGAAGAACCATATTATGGTATTGTGGGGATGTCGGTTGTATACGAATTGTTCGTTTTACAATTGTTCGAATGACAATTGACCTTTTCACAATTGACCGAATTCTGAAGGTCAATTGTACCATATATGTGGGGGGAAACCCCCCACAACCCCCCACCCAACGCCAAATCCCCCAACACCCATATATATATATATATATATATATCTATATCTATTCGGTCAATTATGAAAAGGTCAATTGTGACCCTTTAAATGTGGTCAATTGTAAACAAACAATTTGGGTAATACCGGGGATGTCTAGGCCAGACTGGCTGGAGCCTTCCAAGTGATGGTATGTTGTGGGTACACCCTTGGAGTGGGACCTTTGTGAATGGAGTGTGTGACCAATATGCATTCTATGTTAGTATCGTCTGGTTTCTATGTGTGGGACAAAATGAATGAGACAGCCCTGACTGAAACTGACATGAATGCAGTGTGGTGTGCTGAAAGGCTGGGTGCTTGCCCCATTCCACATTCCTTGTTATGGTTGTCTGGGTGGAAGTGAATAGCCTGAATGCCTGTGAGCCTGATTGACTACTTGCCTGCCTGAATGCCCTTCTCTGTGATTGGCTGGCTGAGCTTGGCTCAAGCAGAGTGAATGAGGGACTGATGTGTATATCGGGGGACCTCTCACTTCCCAATTTATTCGACCTGCCATGATCGACACCAGAAGAGTCTTCAGATAGTCCAGAACAAGGCCATGTGGATATCGTCTGGAGCTCCAATCTTCACAAGGATAGCTAACCTTCACAGAGAACGGGACATCGAGATGTTGGACAAACATCTAGCAAAGCTGAGTAAGAACTTCTGCCAATGACTGTACCCGATCCCTCTGATCAGAAGACTCGCAGCCACCACTGCAAACCCCTTTGACCATTACCTGCTGCCCATCACGTGGAAGACCCTGTGAAACGAGCCCTACTGTAACAAGTCCACACAGACCAAGAATAACCCTAACCCACGACTACATACTCAACCCGAGAAGATGGAGTAATGAGGCTCAAGCCTCGGTATCCAAAAATCTCCACTGATGGATAAAATCTATCAGCAAGAAGCAGTCAGACAGACCAATTTGTTCAGAAGCTAAAGTTGAAACTTGAAGCTGCTTATGCATGAAGGCGTGCTGGAAGAAGAATAATTGCTGCTGCTTTCCTTCGATGAAATCTGAAAGCTGTCGAGTCCGTCGAGGACTGATCCGAGCGAGGACCTGGCTAGCAGACCTCTGGCCAAGCTACGAGGCATCATCGTGCCAAAGCTGATCTTCATTGAGGTACCCTGGAAGCCAGTCCCGAAAGGCTGTCGACCAGAGAAGGGGGTCCACCAAGAATCTTGAAATAAAGCACCAGCACATCAAGTCCATCGAAGTCCATTGCCATCGACTGGGGTTCAGAGGATTTCCGTAACCGCTGGAAGCCAGTCGAGTCATGTTGCCCAGAAGCAGGGCCAGCTTGATGCTGTGCTGCTCGACGACCGCAGCCGCTCTGCTCCACCTTGCCTAAGAACATTGAACGAAGGGCTCCCTTGCCTCCACCGTCGACCGCTTTGTCCCCATGGAGAAAGGCAAGGTCGTCGGCTACCGAGGAAAGTCTGCTGGTGGGTTTCCTGTCACCAGAAGCCGACACTGACGAAGTGAAGATCCGAAGTCCAGCCTGTGGTCGAGTCCCGATCACCAAAGCTATCCCGAGGTACTGGCAGGCCAGAGGATACCCGACGTCTGCTACTGGGCCTACATCCATCCCCGAGTCATCTTTGTGGCAATAAACTCTTTGCATCGAGGTGCACCGCACACCACCTCTTCACAGGACGTCCCGATCAATGGTCGAAGAGCACTGCGAAGCTTGAAACTGCAGTCTCGACGCAAGTGTTCACTTTTCTTTGAGGAATCTCTAAGCTCTGTGGCTCCTGCTTTAAAGGGAGTCCACTCTCGAGGGATCCGTCGACAAACCATCTAAGAACCGTATCTATCTCTGGTACATTGGGGTGGTTGAACATTTTAACCAGGAAACATGACTATTTCAACATTAATGGACTGGGCTAGTTAATACTCTTTATTACAGGTTGCCTAGGTCAGAATTGTCTTGGTAGCAAGGAAGCATTCTGCTATTGTTTAACTTAACTTAAATTCCTTCCTATGATCTATGCTGTTGACATTGCTGCATGTATTAGATCACATGCTATGCATAGGCCGAAATCTAGTGGAAGATGCAGAGTATTTGTTTTTGTTTTCGAAACTCAAAAAAGGATGTCGACAGGGCGTGCCAGTAATACTATCCCTAGTCTGACGTCTACTGTACCCATGGTCCCTCAGATTGTTTTTTTCCACCATCATAGTCAGACGCACATCGCAGAGTTCCCTATTGGCTGTCGCCATTTCTTAGAAAAGTTTAACTTGGTATTTCTTATTGTCATTTCGATATCCATCTACCGCAAGATCTTAGGCAACGGCATCAAGGATGAATTACTATCGTCTACGACTACAACAACTCGTCTCAGCGATCCTTTGTCACGGCCTTGGAAGGCCTCAACTGGCCTCGCCCCTCAAACTAGGGAGAGTGGGGAGGTTAATTGTTTAGTCTTGTTAAGAGAATGCATATTCCTCTTTCTGCATGCTTATTTCGCCAGGCTGCCATCCCATACATAATGGAGAATTCACCCTTTACGTTTTGCCCCTCTTGTAAATGAAAATTCCTCTGGAAAGACTTACACTGGGTGTGCAATCTCTGTCTCCCCCAGGGATCACGCCGAAGGACAGTGCAAGTCGTGCAAACTGTTCAGGTCCAAAACAATAGAGGACAGCAAAACCAAACGCTGGGACCACCACGCCATGCAGGTTGAGTCCGCCAAAGACGTCGAGGGAGCCTCCACTGACGGCGGCATTGACGTCTACAATCTCGCTAAAGGCGATCGGGATCCAATGGATATCTGCGTGCAAGCCCCCGACCCCAATAGGCAGGCAAGCGGTTCTGCTATGGGGACGACCGCCGCTGGCACTAGCATGTTAGGCAAGATTGTATGCAGTACACTTTGGGTGCACTACGACAACCCTGACCTCCTGGCAATAGGAACCCAACCTTTGGTATACGTCTGTACTACACAGGTTGGTAGTGTGGTCGAGTAGCGAGGCTTATCTCAAGAGGGGTCAATGTGAGCTGTGGGGGAGTTACACAGAGATTCACAGTGACAAGTATTCAAATAAACTCTTACACACAAGGTTTCTTGATTAAACAATTATTAATTTAACAGTCATTTTGAATAAGCCTTCTTCAGAAGGGAACAATATAAAGCAACACACAAATATACTTCAAAATACACACTCTTAGTTTTCTAAATCAGCAAATACCCATTTGGCATGACCCACAGATACTACCTACACCCTCAGATGACTTCAATAGTTAGGGTGCTGGGGACATTAATATATCACTGTTGCATTTAGAATATTATTGAGAAGAGTGTCAAGTGTCAAAGAAAAGAGGTTTCAGAATAAGACAAGTTTTCACACAGTTATTCTCAATCAGGTAAGTAAAGTCAGTTAAGTCTTTCCTAGAAGGAAGGCAAAAACACTTAAGCAGAGGAGAGAAGAGTCATTCAGGGAGCCAGGCCAGCCAATGTTAAGTTGGTAAAAGTCAAGGTGAACTGAAGCACGGGTAAGTAAAAGTCTTGCAGAAAGTTTTTGAAGTCATTTTAAAATAAGAAGAAATCAAAATAGGGCCACAAGCTGATTAGGCTTGTGAGGTAAAGAAGCTGTTAGCAACTCTACAGAAGTAACCAAGACAAGTCTCCAACGAGGACAAGTGAGGTTACACAACAAGAGGTAAGTTCTCTTAGACTGTACAGTACCCTTAGGTTGAAGAACAGGCCAGCAGATGGCTTCTGTTACTGTGCAGCTCTGCAGATCCTGGTGTTCCTGGGCCTCAGTCGTGGGGACAGGATGGAGGACTTCTGGGAACTCCTGCACTGCAATGGCAAGGTCACCAACCACAACCGTCAATCTTCAAACGAATAGCACTTCAGTGTTTCAGCTCCTCGCGTCTACCGCAAATATCTACTGCGATTTTTCTGGTTGTCTAGATGGGCTTTCCTTGCATCTGGGGTCCAGCACTCTGTTAAGGTGGCTCAGGCTCGGTCAGTCCTTCTTCCGTGGAATCCGAAGGATCTTCCTGGAGTTCTTGGCAGGCTTAAAAGCAACAAACACAATCTGGTGTTCCTCTCCCTAGCTATTCGGTTCCAGCAGCGACGGCAGTGGAAATTCAACCAGCTTCGAGAGGATGTCTAAGTGGGTTACTTTGGAGTTGATTGGTCCCACCAACTAAAAGGGAGAAGTCGTCCTTGCGGGCTTCTCTGTCGATACGAATTTGGAGCAGCAGGGCTTCACCAGGCAAACCAACGGTCCAGGAGTTGCAAAAGGCGTCTCTTACAAGTTCTTCTTCGGATTCCTTCATCCAGTGGTCGACTCTGCCTTCTAAGCCAAAAAGCCTTGCCTTTTATGCAGATTTCTCCCATTCATTCCAGCCTAGCTGTCAGTCACTCAGCAGGGTGGCTGTCCTTGCCGGACAGCCAGCCGGCCAATCACCTAAGAGTGCATTCCTGTCTCCTAGGAGACTATGCACAGGGAGTTTCGGGCACCTCCCTCACTTCCTGCCCCCGTCAGACACCCTGCAGCTAGAGGCGGGCTTCACTCATTAATCCCACCAAAGACAAAACGAACAAAGAGACCAAGTAAATCTCAAGAAGGACCTTTCCACAAAGAAATGGCTAAAATAGAAGACCGGGGCCATTTTGACAAAAATGGCACCCTTGGGTGCTTTACTGCAGCTGCAAACACAGCCGGCGGTAAAATCACACCACGGTAGTTCAAAGTAAACCACTGCCACCAGCCATTCATCGAGGAATGGGTAACATAAAAATGTTACATGAGAAGCTAGACAAAGGGGATATTAAGTAACCCCTCCAGCACCCTATTGTAAGATAGCGAGTGCTGGGTCTAGAAAGTTACAAATGTAAGTACAGTCAATTCCACTTCACTGCTCTTGGAAACAGTAGTTTATCCAAGAGAAAGTATTTTAACCTTTGGGAAATCTGAAAGACTTCCCTGTGCCACTGCACTGAAGGTGCTGTGTGACACAATGTGAAATATGATACTTATGTAGTTTGTCAGACTCCACAACCAAAAGAAACACAGTGTTCAAAATCACATTAAAATACATGAGAGAGTGGGAAAAAGGGTCCCACTCTCTCCAGGTTAAAAAAAAATCAAGCCCTCGAGTCCAGTAAAAGTGCTGGGGGTCTCTAAGGTAGAGAGGAATTAGCACATTTCTGAGAATTCTCCCTAGCATAGCACTTCCAAGTCGCACCACAAAGCTCACCTCCCACGGTCGAAAATCGACCATGCCGCCGACCGAAAAGCCACACATGGCGTAAAGGGGGAGGTCTGAGATTTCACTGTCCTCTGGGCCATCACCACACGACATGCCCCCGAAACAGACGAGTAAGTCAATTTCTGACATTGTGTCTAAAGCTGCGAAATCCTCACATGCTGACGACCGGATATCGAAAGACGTGTCAACGGCCCCCATGCATGCCGACCGTAGAAAGACGTGTCAAATACCCCCTCAAAGACTACACCAAGCTCGAAGATGAGCAAGCTGATCAAAAATCATGTCCCAGATACACTGTTAAAAAGCTGAGCGTCGAAAAACCATAAGTCTCCGAGGACCCAGGGAGAGGACACTATTTCAGGGGCTATGACCCAGGGAGAGGGCACTATTTTGGGGGCTATGCACCAAAAAAGAACCCCTGCACCAGAGCCAACACCCACTCCCCACCTGCCTTTGTTCCCCCTGAAATTCCAAGTTCATCACAATGGACAGCAGAACAAGTTGACATGGTCATGAGGTGAATGTCCTCTCTCGTTAATTTCTTTGATGACCACCCCGAGGTCCTGCAAAACCTTCATGGTGCACCACACAGCGGGCCATTAACTACTTAAAGCGGGGCAGCAGTTATCCAGACTTAAGCCAAAAATGCCTGCACCAACTTCACACAAGCTTCCATCTCTCAGCAGGACTTAGGGCAGCATGCTTATTGTTAGACCATGCAAGAGTGCCAGGACCCTGGAACTTACACAGACCCAGACGAAAAAGGAGACATGGGTGATGTCGACTACTAATATTATGATGACAACGAGGATGTCTGTGTCATCCAGTCACCAGATCATTCAGACCCACCTGTGGCAGACTCGCCAGTGGATAACCAAGTACAATATAACAACTTGCTCCTAAAGGCGGCAGAGCATTTCAAGATGGACACACAAGAGGCACAAGTTGATTAGGACTTTGTTGAAGACATACTAGGGGGATAAGCAATCCCCCCCTGCTACAATCAGTACAGAGACGCATCCAACGCTCTCTGCTTACTCCTAATATAACACGGGCAGTCACCCCGCATATCGAAAAAGTATTCAGGCCAGCCCCCTCGCTCCCCCTATACATCGGGGGACAGTTAAAACCAGATTCATTAGTGGTAACTACTAGAAAGAGAGCTGGAACCTCTCAAGCCTCTTCCGAAGTCCCTCCTGACAAGGAGAGTAAAAATATTTACACTTTTGGGAGAAAGGTAGCCTCTTCAGTAGCTTACCAGACTAGAATTGCTAATAACACAACTCTGTTAGCTATTTACAACTGTCATAAGTGGGATGACATTGCTGAAGAAATATCATCGCTCCCAGAGCCCCTCAAAACACAACTGTCACTCTCCATTGCAGAGGGTAAGCAAATAGGAAACTGCATCCTCAATAACAACTTGGATGCAGCGGACAATGCAAGAAGAATCATTGCGGAGGGCACGTTGATTAAACTCCACGCGTGGCTACGACAGTCATGCTTCAAGCTTGCAACCCTCTTTAACATGCCCATTGAACCCAACGTTTTGTTTGGCAAAGAGGGTGGAAGATGCTCTAAAGAGCGCAGAACAGGAATATGACACACTCAAATCATTAGGGAAGCTCACCAACAAACCCTGCGGGCAAAGAGAGGGCTATAATTCTCGCTGTTTCAGATGGCAAAACTCTCTCAAAGAGCTTCAAATTATAATCAGCGTGGCCAAAGCTCGTCCTGGGGTTCGTCACAGGGACAGTCCTCTTGGCAGGGGTTTCAAAGAGGCCAAAGAATGTCTCGAAGTAGGGGAAGATCCTCCTCTTCCAGAGGTGGCTCAACACCCCCCAATCAATGAACACCTGCTACAGGTTCCCTCCCATGCCACTCCAGTAGGAGGTCTCATTTCATACTTTATCCATGTGTGGGAGGGAATCACCTTGGAAAAGTGGGTACTTTCCACCTTGGCGGGCAGTTATTGCATTGAACTGATACAACAACCAGCCAACCACCCACCAAGACAAAGGAACACCTCCCAGGAAGAATAACGTATCCTGTTGTAAGAGGTGAAGGCGCTGCTCCTAAAAACGCTGCACAAATTGTCCCGGCAAACCAGGTAAACAAAGGTATTTATTCAATGTGCTTCCTTGTACCAGAAAAGACCTTACGATGCGCACGGTCTTAGACCTGCGCTCTGCAAACACCTATGTCAAACCACATTAATTCTGCATGACAATGCTACACAAAGTATTCCCACTGCTGAAGCAGGGGGACTACATTGCAACCTTGGATATGAATGATGCATACTTCTATATTGCAATGTTCCCAGCCCACAGAAAATTCTTGCATTTCAAAATGGCGAACCAGCACTACCAATTCAAAGTGCTACCCTTCGGCATAGCCTCTGCTCCAAGGTACTGGCGGTAGTGGCAGTGCATCTGCGCAGGGAGTCAATTCCAGTGTACTCTTACCTGAACGACTGTCTAATCACAAGTGAGAACCCCCAAATTTGCAACAAAATAATGAACAATCAGTCTTCTTTTTCAATTGGGTTTCTCAATCAACGAGAAAAAATCAAGCCTTGTACCAAACAAGACCAAACAGTTCCTAAGAGCTGTACTAAAAACAGAAGACGGTCTAATATTTCCATCAAACGAAAGAGTAGCAAACATACTGCTGTAAATACCTCGGTAACTAGCTGATCGCCAGATAACCGTACACAAAGCAGTGCGCTTGCCCGGGATGATGGCATCATGCATTTACCTGGTCCCACATGAGTGATTGCGCAAGCGCCCAATGCAAGAGTGGTTGGCGAAACAGTGATATCAGGCAAGGGGTCAGTGGGACGATCTAGTGGTCATTTCACCAACCCTAGTACAAGCTCTGCGCTGGTGGATAAAAAAGATCTTAAGGGGAAACCCTTTCACAGCTCCTCAGTACAAGCGGTTGACATGACTCTTCATTCACCGAGTGGGCAGGCCGTTGCCTTAATCACGGCGCACAATCTTTGGACTTGGGTCACAGCCCGGAACTACAACCTCCTACTGGAACTTCTAGCAGTGCTCAAGGCTCTACAAGCCTTCCAAGCACACCTGTCACATCAGAGAGTACAAATACTCAGACGGCACCACTGCCATGTTTTTATAAACAAGTAGGGGGGCACACACTCTCCAAATCTGTCCAGGTTAGCACAAAAAAAAATCTGGAAGTGGGCACTCAAGCGAGACATGTTCCTAACATCGCAACGTGTTCAGGGGGAAGTCAATTCTCTAGCAGACACACCAACCAAAGATCCTCTACAAGAAGAGCACTAGTGGCAAATAGACAAATATATCATAGAATGGATTGTCACACGATGGGCCTACCCCCTCTAAACTTGTTTGCAACAAAACACGCAATGCCTAGACTTTGCATCCAGGTTTCCCCAAAACCACTCCAAGGAGAACGCCCTGTGGATGAACTGGTCAGGGAAATATGCCTACGCTTTTCCCCCCAACTCCTCTGATGAGCAGAGCAGTGAACAAAATGCACAAAGAACAAGTGACATTAATCCTAGTTGCTCCTATGTGGGTGAGACAACCTTGGTCTCCACATATGCGCAAACCGGCGATGTGCGACCAAATCAAACTCCCGTGCCCCTTAAACATGCGCACGCAGCACGGGGGGACAACATTACACCCTCAACCTCAGTCTATGAACTTTGCAGCTTGGCTCCTGAAGTCATAGAGTTTGGCCATTTAAATCTATCTCAAAGGTGTATGGAAATCCTCAAGGAGGCATGTAAACCAAACACTAGACACTGTTACTTTAACAAGTGGAAAAGATTCGTATTATGGTGCCAGTCAAAACAAACCCAATAGAATGTACTTAATCTCACATTCTCCGTTGCATGCTTCACTTAGTAGACTCAGTGCTAGTATTTAACTCAAAGTTCACCTAGCGGCTCTATCCGCATGCACCACTTCTCGAAATAAGGTGTCCTGGTGGAAAATCCCAGTCATTAAGGCATTCACGGAGGGGGTAAAAAGACTCCACCCTCCCATTTCAAACCCGCCACCAGGTTGGGACCTAAATGTAGTAATTGTAAAGCTCATAGGACCCTCCTTTGAGACTATGCATAAAGGCAGCCCTAAACACCTCACATATAAGACGGCCTTTCTGGTGGCTGTCACCTACTCAAGGAGAGTCGGTGAACTGCAAGCTTTGTCAGTGCAAAACGCTTTCTTTTTTATCCACAAAGACAAATTGGTATTAAGAACGCACCTTAGGTTTTCACCTAAGTTCATTTCAAAGTTCCATGTCAATCAGCCCATCAAACTACCAGCTTTCTTCCAAAATCCATTAAGCTCGGCTGAGAAAAAGCTCCATACACTAGATGTAAGGAGGATGGTCCTTTACTATGTAAACAATACCAGGCCGCTAAGGAAAACAGGCCAACTGTTTGTCTCCATAGCTCCAGGCAGGGAAGGAGAGCGTGTTTCCAAAAACGCCACCTCCAGATGGATAGTCAGATGCATACAGCTCTGCTACTCTCTGTCAAATAGAACACTGCCTTTCACACCAAGAGATCACTCCACCAAGGGTACAGAAGCTACCTTGGCCTTTATCGCAAACGTCCCGCTGGACGCCATTTGCGAAGCAGCTACATGAAGCTCTATCCACACTTTTACGCAGCACTGCAACATTGATACTCCCTCTAAAGCAGATTCCCAGGTGGGTCAAGCGGTGCTAAAACATCTATTTACTGCTGTATCTTCTCACAACCCACACCTTCTCCAAACACTGCTAGCAAATCTATGCATAGCATGTGATCTAAGCAGATTCCACAAGCTTCAGAAGGGATACATTACTCACTGTCATTGCATTTCTGATGCTTGTATCTGCTTAGATTTATATACGCCCACCCTTCCTCCCCTTGGAGTAGAAGTTGCATAGATGTTTTCTGGGCTTTATCTGATACATAATTTGCTTTACTACACCTGTACTCGTGCTACACTTCATGCAACCTCATGTCAGAAACAAAACTATCTGGGGGACCTCGACACGTGAAGCGCCATGGGTACAGTAGACATCACACTAGGGATAGTATTACTGGCACACTTTGTCGGCGTCCCTTTTTCAAGATTCGAAAACAAAAACTCTACTACTCTGCAGCTTCCACTAGATGTCTGCCTATGCATAGCATGTGAATCTAAGCAGATACAAGCATCAGAAATACGATTACAGTGAGAAATGTATCATATATTCCTGAGGCTTGTGGAATCTGCTTAGATCACATGCTGTGCATAGGCCGACATCTAGTGGAAGCTGTGTTTTTCGGAACTCGAAAAGGGAGGTTGACGGCGCGTGCCAGTAATACTATCCCTAGTGTGACGTCCACTGCAGCCATGATCCCTCACGCGTGGAGGTCCCTCAGATTGTTTTTTTCTGCTTTCTAGATGGACGCGTGTAGCGGAGTTCCTCTTTCGGCGTAAAGCCATTGACTTATTTCAATTACTGATAGTTCATTCTTTCTATCCTTTATTTCACCGACCATCGAAATATTGCACCGGTGTAGACGAAGAGACTGCCCGTCGTAAGACTACCGCGACTGACCTTTCAGCCTGGGAAGGCTGCCCCGGGCCTCGGCCCATACAGTAGGGAGAGTAGGCGGAGGTCATTTTAGGATGTATGTGCCCCTTTTCTTACGCTACTTTCGCCCAGCAGCCATATTTTGTAGTTATGCACAAGACCCCCTTTAAATTCTGCCCCAAGTGCAATAGAACATTTCCATGAGTCGATAAGCATTTAGTCTGTAACTTGTGTCTCCCAAGAGACCACGTCAAGGGTTTTTGTCGAGCGTGTAGGCTCTTCAAGCCCCAGACTTTAAAGGGCCGATCGACAACACGCTGGGCCCGCTACGCCAGGCAACTCGAGGCCATGGAGGTAGAAGGTGCTTTCAGTGATGGCAGCAACACTGCGGTTTCGGACAGCGAGGGCGACTGGATAGCTTCGGCTACCCAAGTGCAGGTCCCCGACCCCAGAGGACAGGCCAGCGGCCCTGTTGTGGGGACAACACCCGGCGGCGGAAGCGCTACAATTCCATCCACCACTAAACACATAACCCCAAGTCGAGACTCGACAAATGGGTCGAGCGGGCGACAACGCACGACACCCCAGGAAAGGTCAGTTGAGTCCCTGTCCTCTGGGCACTCTCGCTCGAGATCGCCGCATGACAGGGCCTGACCGTCGAAGGACGGCACGGGTGTCGCGGGTAAAACTCCTACCGACGGCCGATCATCCACAGATGAGGCCTCGGCCCTACCCACAGCCGGAGTATTTCCTCCCACAGATGAGGATTTGGGTCTTCCTTCCCAACCTTTGGTCTTCCCAGGTTCGGCACAGTGGTCATCAGAAGACATAGACAGGGTCATGAGTAGGATGTCCAACATGGCCAACTTCTACAAAAAGGACCCTGACTGTTTTGAGAGTTTCCGCTCCACTCCACCCACTACTCCTCCCTCTGGGTCACAAATCTGTGCTCAACCTTCTCAACCCTCTGGTAAGAAGTCTTGGACCGAAATTCCAGTGCAAAGCACAGTCATAGAACTCTATGACCTGGACTCCGAACACGAAGACCTCTCCATTGTAGAGGCAGCAGACCCTCAGTATCAGGATCATGTATCAGACCCTTGTTATGGGGACAATGAAGACCAAGAGGCTGACCCAGAGGCCAATATGTATCCTATGGACTCACCCATTGATCAGGACCCCCCGATCACTGATTCCCCAATTGACAACAAGCGCCTTCTAAATGAGGTGCTAGCCAAGGCGGTATAGCACTTTAAAATAGAGACCCAGGGGGATAAGGATTTTGTAGAACAAATCCTTGGGGACAAGTAGAGGTTGACACAATATATTCCCCTCCTCAAGTCAATACAGCACAAGATACATCCGTCATTGGAGACCCCTAACCTCACACGGGCTATAAACCCCCATTTAGAGAAGATATATAAATCCGCACCTTCAAACCCTCTTTAAATTAGAGGTCAGCTGAAGCCCGACTCCTTAGTTGTAACTACAACTAGGAAAAGAGTGGGCACCTCCCTTTCTTCGTCTGAGGCTCCGCCCGACAAGGAAAGCAAGAAGCTTTATACTATGAGTAGAAAAGTTGCCTCCTCCGCAGTTTACCAAACCAGAATTGCAAACAACGCAACCCTCTTGACCAGTTACAACTGCCACAAATGGAAGGAAGTGTTGGCCTTACTGTCGTCTGCCAAGGAGCCATTGAAGTCCCAGCTAGCTCAGGTGCTGCAGACGGCAGAGCAGTGTCAAGCTGATTACTTAAGACCAACCTTGACGCTGCAGACAACGCCGGAAGGATTATTGCACGGGGTACCGTTATTAAACGGTACACGTGGCTGAGGCAATCGGGTTTTAAACCGGAGACGCAGGCCACCCTGATTAACATGCCTATCGAACCCAATGTGCTCTTCGGCAAGGCCGTTGAGGACACCCTTAAAACAGCCAAATAAGAGTATGACACACTTACATCTTTGGGGCAACACACCAACAAGCCATCCGGCCAGAGGGGCAATGGCAATTTTCGCCGTTTTCACAGCCAAAGTGCACACCGGGGGTCCAATTACAATCAAGCCAAGGGGCTCCCTGGGAAAATAATCAAGGTCAGTCCTCCCAAAACTATCCTAGATGACTGCGTAGATCCTGAGCTTGTGGCAGGGGCAACTCCTCTCAAGGAGGTACCCCTCCACAAAAGCAATGACTATTCAGTTCAGGTGCCCTCCCATGCCTCTCCATTAGGAGAGTGTATTTCCAGCTTCACCCACGCATTGGAGGGAATCACCTCAGACAGATGGGTGCTGTCCACAGTAGCAGGCGGATACTGTATAGAGCTCCTGCAACTACCACAGAACCACCCCCCATGGCAGATGATCCATTCAAAGGAAAACCAGTGTATCCTCCTCGAGGAAGTCGCTACACTTCTACTAAAAGACGCTATTGAAATCGTCCTGGCAACTAGGTAAACAAGGGTATTTATTCAACCTACTTCCTTGTGCCAAAGAAAGATCTGACCACGCGCCCAGTATTAGATTTGTGCCCTGCAAACAATAATGTAAAGCCACAAAAGTTCTGAATGACTACGCTACAAGAGGTAATCCCTCTACTAAAAAAGGGGATTACATGTAAACACTGCATTTGAAATATGCCTATTTTCATATTTCATTGTTCCCAGCACACAGAAGATTCTTGCGTTTCAAGATAGCTAACCAGCACTACCAATTCAAGGTGCTACCCTTCGGGATAGCATCTTCTCAAAGGGTATTCACAAAGGTACTGGCACTGGTGGCAGCACACCTGCACAGGGAGGCCATCCCAGTGTACCCTTACCTGGACGACTGGTTCATTACAGGGGAGTCCCCCCTAATTTGCACGCAAAGCATTCAAAAGACTATCAACTTTCTCTTTCAATTGCGCTTCTCAATCAACTAGAAAAAGTCAAGCCTAGTGCCAAGCACAACCAAAACAGTTCCTAGGAGCTGTCTTAAATACACAAGAGGGGTTTGTCTTTCCATCGGAGAAAGAGTCCAAAATATGTTGTTGGAAATATCACATTATAAAGCCGGCCACCAGATAAGGGTGCGCAAAGCGATGCGCTTGCTAGGCATGATGGTATCTTGCATTTACCTGTTCCACATGTGCCCCTGCGCATGCGACCCATGCAGGAGTGGTTGGCGAAACAATGGTCTCAGGCAAGCAGTCAGTGGGACGATCTAGTGGTTGTTTCGCCAACACTGGTACAAAATCTTCGCTGGTGGATGACAGAAAGTCTACTGAAGGGGAAACCCTTCTACGATCCAGAGATACAGGCAATTATCACTACGGACGGCTCTCTTGCTGGGTTGGGGACACACTACCTTCAGCACACAGCTCAGGGTCTGTGGTCTCGCACAGCAGCTCAGAACCACATCAATCTGCTAGAACTTCTGGCAGTATTCAAGGCCCTTCAAGTGTTAGAATCCCACTTAATGAACCAATCTGTGCAGGTCCTGACAGACAGCACTGCAGCAATGTTTTACATAAACTAACAGGGGGGCACACATTCTCCAAATCTGTCCAGACTTGCACAGCAAATTTGGAAATGGGCACTTAAACGGAAAATATTCCTACCGTCACAGCATGTTCCAGAGGAACGCCACTCTCTCGCAGACTCATTGAGCAGAGATCCCCTACCAGAAGAACACAAGTGGCAACTTCACGCAGAGGTCGTAGAACACCTCTTCTCCCTATGGGGTTTCCCCACAATAGACCTGTTCGCTACAAGTGAATATAAGCAATGCCCAGACTTCGCGTCCAGATTCCCCCAGCCAGGCTCCAAGGGGAACGCCCTATGGATGTACTGGTTGTAGAAATTGGCTTACGCTTTTCCCCCCCCAACACCTCTCGTGAGGAAAGTGGTGAACAATATCCACAAGGAACAGATGACGCCCACCCTAGTTGCTCCTATGTGGCAAGACAAACCTGGTATCCACATCGCCGCAAACTGGCGATGTGCAATCCCATCAAACTCCTGTGCCCGTACAATCTGCTCACCAAGCACGGGGGACTAACAGTGCACCCTCTACCTCACTCAATGAACTTGGCAGCATGGCTCCTGAAGTCATAGAGTTTGGGCATCTTAATCTGCCACAGAGGTGTATGGATATCTTGAAGAAATAAAAAAAGCTTAACACTAAGCACTGTTATTTTGACAAGTGGAGGAGATTTGTATTTTGGTGCCATTCGAAACAAATTAACCCCATAGAATGTACTCCTTCCCACATTCTTACTTATATGCTCCACTTGTTAGATGCAGGGTTAGTATTCAACTCCTTAAACGTCCACCTGGTGGCTTTGTCAGCATATACCACTTCCCACAATAAAGTCCCATGGTGGAAGGTACCTGTCATCAAAGCATTCATGGAAGGAGTAAAGAGACTTCACCCTCCAATTTCGAACCTGCCGCCAGGATGGGATCTCAATGTTGTACTCGCTGAGCTCTTGGGACCCCTTTCGAGCCAATGAATCTCAAACTCCTGACTTACAAAACTGCCTTCTTAGTTGCTATCACTTCCATAAGAAGAGTTGGTGAAATACAAGCATTGTCAGTACAGGATCCGTTCTTTGTTGTACACAAGGAAACGCTGGTTGTACGTACTCGCCCTAGGTTCTCCCCTAAATTCATCTCCAAATTTCATGTAAACCAGTCTATTGAGCTACCTGCTTTCTTCCAGGAACCCACCAGCTCAGCTGAGGTAAAACTCCACACACTAGATGTGAGAAGAGTTGTCCTCTACTATGTAGACAAGACCAGACTGCTTAGAAAAACAGATCAACTGTTTGTCTCTGTTACACCAGGCAGAGAAGGTGACTGCATTTCAAAGAATGCCATCTCTAGGTGGATAGTCAGATGTATACAACTGTGCTATTCCCTATCAAATGAGACACTGCCTTTTATGCCCAGGGCTCACTCCACAAGTGGCACAGGAGCCACTCTGACTCATCGCAAATGTCCCTCTAGACAGCATTTGCAAAGCAGCTACATGGTGCTCAATACATACTTTCACTCAGCACTACTGCATTGACACTCATTTCAAGACAGATAGACAAGTGGGACAAGCGGTTCTAAGACATCTGTTCGCTCATGAACCTGCTCACATCCAACCTCCTTCTAAGACTGCTCGCTAATCTATGCACAGCATGTGATCTAAGCAGATTCCACAAGCCTCAGAAGGGATACATTACTCACCGTAATCGTATTTCTGATGCTTGTATCTGCTTGGATTCACATGCGCCCACCCTTCCTCCCCTCGGAGAGAAGGTGCATGGATGCTTATGAGCTTGTCTGATACGTATCTGCATGGATAAAACTGTACTCGCGCTACAGCTCATGCTACCTCATGTCAGAAAAAGAACAATCTGAGGGACTTCGACGCGTGAGGGATCATGGGTACAGTGGGCGTCACACTAGGGATAGTATTACTGGCACGCCCTGTCGACGTCCCTTGTCGAGTTTCGAAAAAACAACTGTAATACTCTGCAGCTTCCACTAGATGTTGGCCTATGCACAGCATTTGCATCTAAGCAGATACAAGCATCAGAAATACTATTACGGTGAGTAATGTATCCCATATATACATACGCACCAAAAGTAGTGTTTATATACATGCAAAAAACCTACATACATGCAGAATGGATCATACAAATCCTCTGTTCTCTATGTTAATGCTAAATCTCATGTCAAAAATCCATATTTGCTTATGATGCGACTTGTGAGCTACAGTATGCTTGCTTTGTATAGCATGGATATGGGTTAGCAGTTGGATACCAATATCAGTAAAAATGTAAATGATTATTGTAGCTTTTGTGGAAATAGTGTCTCTCGAACTTGCTTTCTTTTTAGGCTACTACTGCCCAGGCATCAAGAGTTCAGCATCAAACAGCTTCAACATCTCCACTTTCCAGCCCGAATCAGACATGCTCTGAACCCCGGCCACTTCCTGCCCCCACAAGGCCAAAAGTGAACAGCATCTTGAACCTCTTTGGATCCTGGTTACTTGATGCATCTTTAGTTCACTGCAAGCTTCATAATGGAATCAACAGAGACAGCAGCATGACTGGTAAATTTTAACTCAACCTACATGTTCAAGCATTTAGATATATTTTGATATACTTCATTTTCTATTTCCTAGCCTACATCTACATACAATGAAATGACTTTGTTTTTAAAGCAGGCAGAAAACTGTACATTCAGAACAATATCATGTTTTTTCATTAGAATATTCCCGAAATACCTCCTAAAATATATATATGTGGTGTATTCGCCTCATGTTCTTATGCAAGTTACCTATTGGTATTAGGACTAGAGCGCTAACATTTTCTTAACGCAGACAGCCCTTTGAAAATCGCTAAGTTACCGTTTATTTTACTATTCAGTTTAGGGAATGGATAATTTACATTTTAAAATGTCACAGTGAAGCATTAGTACTCTTACATCCAGCATTTTTCGGTTCCCAGCATATGCATACCTGCCACGTTGTGATGGCACTGGAACCTCTTCATTGTTCCGTTCTTAATAACTGGGTTAGTGCTGCCTGCATTTGACAAAGCTCTGCACATACTATACAGTTCTGTCACTGTACCTATGAAGAGACATGTATTTATTTTTTATCGCTTGGGCTGCTTTTTTTTTTCCTGGAATGAAGCCTGTGCTTAAAGAGTGTTTGGACGTTTTCTTTTTCTTGTTTTGCAAAGTAGAAACGAGCCTCGAGACAGTGCAGAAAGGGTGTTTAGATTTCTTTTTTTTACTCATTACATAGCTTTTTAAATTATAATTATCCCTCTAAGGAACAGCTTGAAGCAATGCTACAAGTCTTTCTTTATCAGGTTTTCTCACTCATCTAATGATTGGCGCCAACCATGGGAACACATCTCTCGTTAGTGTGATTAATCTGATGATGTCATTACTTCTTTCCCAGGGGTGGCCTCTCCTCGTGGCTAGGGGACGGCAGACTCTACTGTTGGAGATTTATCATTTTTGTGCTTGATCCCCTCTCCTAGTGAGACCCCAGCACTTTTTGCTGGACTTCTGGACCTGTTTTCTTTCAATCCTGAATGAGTGCAGCCTTTTTCCACTCATTCAATCTTGTGGGCTCTCTCTCTTTTGGAACTCAATTCTTTGTATTCACCTCTTCTATGGAGTCTGTCTGCTCTGTAGCTTTTAAAGGCATCTGTGTATTTCTACTGCAGAACACAGCTCCTTATAGGCAGTGTTTCTGGGGACCCTTAGGATCCTCCTTTAAGATTATTTTTCGGTATCCTTCAGGAACTACAGTTCTTAGTACCTCTCCCAAAACCCTGTAGTTTGAGAGATTGCCACACACCACCTTCAGTGGAGTGCCTAAGGGATACATAGTATCCTCCTTCTCTTTGCTTGTGTGATTTTCTAGTCACATAATCACCTAGTTATGCCTTGTGGCAGTGGATGTGTTTTACCAACTATTGTTTATTTTTTATACCGCAGGCTATGTCCATAGGCTCAGTAGTGCACAAATGGGGCACCCAAGTTCCAACTTGGGGGCTCCCTTCTTTTTTCGCCATTACTAGCATGGTTATTCTTTTTTAGCCCTTCTACCATTCAAGGAGGTAGAGGTCTGTGTGTGTATTTTTCCTTTGGTGGGAACCAGTAGGCATCCCTGCCTAGGCTCCAGAGTGTCTGGGCAGCCAGGAAGGAGGGGAGGAGTTATCCCCCCCCTGACCTTTGTATGCCAGAGTGCCTCAATAGGTCCAGCTCCCAGAGGAGGTTTGGCTGTCCTGATTGCACAGAAAAATGCCCCTTTCTGTAAAATGCTGAGAGAGGTTGCAGAGGAGTGTGTACTGGAACTGTATAAAAGGTGAGGCTTCTGGAGTGTGAACCAAGTCGACCACAGAAAACTGAAGAAGACAACCAGAGACCGTGACGCAACCAATGCTGTCCTGACGCGGATTTCAATACGACGGAGGAGCTCCGAAGAGGACTCTTTCCCTTTGGCTGGTGGGAGCAACCGGTCCCAAGACGAACTTTGAAACAAGCCATCTCCTGAGGTCCTAGAAGCTTTCAGAGCTGCGCAGCCCCAACACCCGGCGACCTGCTGCCCATTTCGAGTGCATCATCATGAAAAATCTGAATCAATCCACATCTTTGCTGAAAACAGACGCACTCCGGAGGTTCGATCCTACTTGCCCAGACTCCCTCACCCGAGTGTGGGATTGCAGGAAGCGAAGAAGATTGGCTGGGGTGATCCATGTCCTTTGTTAGTTCTGCTGTAAAGACCCCAGAACCACAGAGTAAACCAAGAAGTTGCTGAAAGTTGTGCTACAGGTCCTCCCTCAAGACTGCTGCTGAGAGACACCCTCCATTTTCCTGCCTTTCATCATCGGACCAAGGAATCGGGAGGTCGGGTCCAGAACTGCCACAACGCGGAGAAGCCAACGCAAACACTTTCTTCAAACCAAAGGTACTGTGTGGAAAAAGGTATTGCTTGCCTGATTCCAAGACGATGCTCCAGAATGTTGGAGTGCACATAGGTGTCCTGGGCAACCCCCTCTTACCTCTGACCCAAGTTGCTGCTTGTGTCTCCTTCTCAAATCTGTTTTTAGGTCTCCTTTCGTTAGTTGCTAACTTGCTGCTTTAATAACTTTAGACACTGGAAAAAATCTGCAGGAACTCTTCATAATTCGTTGCATCAATACTTCAAGCCCTCTCCGAACTCCCTCTGGCAAGGGTTGCGTTTTTTAACTTAAAAGACTTGCCAGGCGAAGAAACCTTCTCTAGAACCTTAAACTAAATTCTTTTTGCACTAACCACTTATTTTCCTCCCTTTAAGTGACTTTTATATATGTGTTTGCTGAGTACATGCTTTACTGTATGTTAGGCAAGATTGTATGCAGTACCCTTTGGGTGCACTACAACAGCCTTGACCTCCTGGCAATAGGAACCCAACCTTTGGTATAAGTCTGTACTACACAGGTTGGTAGCGTGTTGAGCAGCCAGGCTTATCTCAAGAAGGGTCAATGTGAGCTGTAGGAGAGTTAAACAGAGATTCACATTGACAAGTATTCAAATAAACACTTACACAGCGACAAGTACTCAAGAAACCTTGTGTGTAAGTGTTTATTTGAATACTTGTCAATGTGAATCTCTGTTTAACTCTCCTACAGCTCACATTGACCTCTATTGAGATAAAGACCAATCAACTCCAAAGTAAGCCACCTGGACATCCTCTCAAAGCTTGTCGAGTCTCCACTACAGTTGCTGCTGGAAACGGATAGCCAGAGAGAGGAACGCCAGTTTGTGTGTGTTGCATTTAAGCTGGCCAAGAGCTCCAGGAAGATCCTCTGGACTCCCAGGAAGATCCTCTGGACTCCCAGGAAGCAGGATTGACGGACCCTGAGCCCCCTCAACCGAGTGCGGTACCCCAGACAGCAAGGAAAATCCATCTTGACAGTCAGGAACTGCTGTGTTGCTATTTGCGGTAGACGCAAGGAGTTGAAACACCGAACTGTCACTTGTTTGAAGTTTGCCGGTTGCGAGCGGTGACCGTCCCATTGCAGTCCAATAGTCCCCAGAAGTCCTCAATCTTGTCCCTGCGACTGAGGCCCAGGAACATCGAGCTCTGCAGGGCTGCACCGGAACAGAAGTCATCTGCTGCACCTTTTTCTTCAACCTAAAGGTACTGTAAAGTCTAAGAGAACTTACCTCTTATAGTATAGCCACTTGTCCTCGTTGGAGACTTGCTTGGTTGCATGTGTAGAGTAACTTAACATTGGCTGGCCTGGCTCCCTGAATGACTCTTCTCTCTTATGCTTATGTGTTTGCCTTCCTTCCAGGAAAGGGTTAAATAACTCATTGGGGGGTCGTTTTGAAAGTACTTACCTACTTAAGAATAACTGTGTGAATACCTGTTTTATTATGAACTCTCTTCTCTTTAGCACTACTCTCAAGAATATTCTAAATGCACAGCAATATATTAATGCCAACAGCACCCTAGCTATTGAAGTCATCTGAGGGTTTAGGTAGTGCCTGTGTGTCATCCCAAATGGGTATTTGCTGATTTAGGTAACTAAGAGTGTATTTTGAGAGTGTATTTGTGTGTTGTTTTATATTGCTCCCTTCTGAAAAAGGCTTACTATAACTGAATGGTAAATAAATTAATAATTGTTTATTCAAGAAACCTTGTGTGTAAGTGTTTATTTGAATAATTGTCACTGTGAATCTCTGTGTAACTCCCCTACAGCTCACATTGACCCCTCTTGAGATGAGCCTGGCTGCTCAACACGCTACCAACCTGTGTAGTACAGACTTATACCAAAGGTTGGGTTCCTATTGCCAGGAAGTCAGGGTTGTTGTAGTGCACCCAAAGTGTACTGCAAACAATCTTGCCTAACACTGTATGACCTTTGGATAAGATAACCTTGTCTTTTCCCTTTCTAACCTTGCTACAAATGTAACCACGAACAAACACAAAAGTGAAAGTGCCTTTTGAAGTGTATTATCTAGTTTTCCTACGTGTTCTACCGTAAAAGTCTGAAGTAATTAAAATGATTCTGGTGTAAAGACAATACATATTTCTAATGCTTGAGTCTGCTTAGAATCACTTGCTGTGCATATAGTCAGACATATACTGGTAATCGCGGAGTATTGCATCTTTCTTTCGAAGATTGAAAGGGGATGTCGACATGGGCATGACTGTAACACTATCTCTAACGTGACATGTAGTGTACCCAAAATCCCTCACGCGTCGAGGTCCCTTAGATTGTTTTTTTCCGGCAACCTAGTTGGTCGCCTACGTGTAGCTCGCAAGAGTTTCATATTGCTAACTTTGTCCCCACGACCTACGGTCGTCTAGTCTCCCAACTAATCTTCTCATCGATAGCCTTGTGGGATCCTGCCGCCATGGACATCAACAACTGCTCGGCGACTGTCCAACTGCTCGCTGACTGTCGACCGCGTGGCTTTGGCCCTTCCGGACAGGCACTTACAGTAGGGAGAGTGCTGCCCTGGGTTTATTCATCTCTAAGAATGTATTTCCTTTACCCCTCTCTCTCTTCTTGGTCTGGCTGCCGCTACCCTCTACTATGGAGAGGGCGCCCTTTAAAGTTTGCCCGTCATGTAACAACATGTTTCCTTGGAAGGACACCCATCGCTGATGCAATCAGTGTCTTCCTTGAGACCACGGCGAGCGTTCATACAAGGCCTGTAAGCTCTTTCGACCAAAAAGGTTGAAAGATAGGCGGACTAAAGGTGGGTGGCCTACGATATGCAGGCTGAAAGCATTTCCCCCGTTGCCACTGTCGCTTCCGACAACGAGGAATCCGTCAGCAGCCAATGGGCCAAATTGGAAGCCATCGACCATTCGGCGGAGCCTGCAGGCTCCCAAATGCCCAGCCCCGACAGACAGGCCACTGGCTCTGTTATGGGAGATCACACCCCGGCAACAAGGACTCCCACGCACTACGTATACAAAAACACACAACCCCTAAGGCCTCTTCGACAGAATCATCAAAGAAGTGCGCATCCTTCTGAAATGGGCGTTCACCCTAAAAACATACCGTCGCCAACACACCGGCCAAGGGTGCACAAGCACCGAAGGCCTCGGTGGAGTCACTGACCGTGACTGCACAGTCAGGCACTTTGAAACCTTCTATCCAACCTCCAGAAATTCGTGAAAGCCTTGCGGCTATCATTTCAGTGGCCACAGGAACCTCTCTCGTCGAAAGGAGCAATCTGAAGCCCCCAGTCTCTCTGTGAGGCCTTATTGGGAAAATCTCCCCCCTCCTGGGCAACCCTTTCCACCTCCAGACCCTTCTGCCTCTTCCCTATGGAGTAGGGAGAGGTTTGAGCAATACATTGAGAAAATTGCCCAGTTTCACTTTTCGGACAGGTCCATTACACCAAAAAGACTTAGGGAAGAGGACTCCTGCCCAATTCCTTACAAACTGCAGAAATTACCCATTTCTGCACAGATACCAGGAAGATATCTTGGTTGTCCCAGAGGACCCAACATAGGAGAAATACTTATGAGCACGTTAATCCTTTTTGCACAGGACACGGCTGATCACGACCCAGACTGGGATCAGGATCAGGTGGAGGATCAGGGCCCTTGGCTATCACCAACGCATACCCCTGACCGAGATGTCCTCTGCCTAGATCCCCCTTCTTCTCCTCCAGAGGCATTCGTCACCTGTTGATGACCAGATGTTGTTTAATGCTATTCTAAAAAGAGCAGGCAATCATTTCCAAATTGCAGCACATGAGGCAACTCCAGACTCACACTGGAGGATATCCTCAGAGAAGGCTACGACTAGTCAAGCCATCCCCCTACTGAACTGTATAAAGAGGCGCCTAGCCCCTTCCTTGCTGTCCCCGTCGCTCACATGGGCGGTTAACCTCCGAGTTGAAAAATGATTCCGTCCATCACCTTCCGACCCACTCTACATAAGGGGGGTGTTGGGGAGAATTCTCAGAAATGTGCTATTTCTCTTCTACCTTAGAGACCCCCAGCTCTTTTGCTGAACTGTAGGACTTTTTATCTCTCATGTAATTTAAATGTGATTTATTCTCTGTGTTTTTTTTTTACTTTGAAGTCTTACAATCTCCATAGGCATCATCTTTACATGGTGTCACACAGCACCTTCAGTGCAGCGGCACAGGGAATTGTCTTAGATTTCCCAAAGGTTTAAATACCTTCTCTTGGTGAAACTACTGTTTCCAAGAGCAGTGACGTGAAATTGACTTTACTTACAGTTTGTAACTTTCTAGACCCAGCACACACTATCTTACAATAGGGTGCTGGAGGGGTTACTTAGTATCCCCTTTGTCTAGTTTCTCATGTAACATATTTATGTTACCCTTTCTACAATTAATGGCTGGTGGCAGTGGTTTACTTTTTACTACCATTGTGTTTTTTTACCGCAGTCTGCGTTCGTAGCCATGGTAATGCACCCAGGGGTGCCCATTTCATCAAAATGGCCCTTGTCTTCTTTTTTCGCCATTTTCTGTTGGAAAGGTTGTTCTTGAGATTTACTCTGCGCGCCAAACCAAGTTTGGTCTCTTTGTTCGTTTTGTCTCTGGCGGTATTCACAAGTGAAGCCCGCCTCCGGCTCTAGTATGTCTGGAAGGGACAGGATGTGAGGGAGGTGCCCGAAACTCCCTGTGCTTAATCCCCTTGGATACAGGAATGCACCCAAAGGTTTTTGGCCGGCTGGCTGTCTGGCAAGGAGAGCCACCCTGCTGTGCGATTGACAGCTAGGCTGGAATGAATGGGAGAAACCTGCATAAAAGGTGAGGCTTGGGCGAAGGAATCCATAGAAGAACTTGGAATAGACGCCTGCTTCAACTCATGGACTCTTGGTTTGCCCCGTGAAGCCCTGCTGCTGTGCTGATGTTCCGAATTCGCCTCGACTAGAGAAGCCCTGCAAGGACGACTTCTCCCTTTGAGTTGGTGGGACCAATCGACTCCAAAGAAAGCCCGCCTGGACATCCTCTAGAAATTGGTTGCATTTCCACGGCAGTTGCTGCTGGAAACGAAGAGCCAGGGAGAGGAACACCAGATCGTGTAAGTTGCTTTTAAGTCGGACCCGAGCGCCAGGAAGATCCTCCGGACTTCCCTGTTGCAGGACAGCCCAGGCCTGAGCCACCTCAACAGGGTACTGGACCCCAGAAGCATGGAAAGTCTGAAGTGGTATCCGAGAACCGCTGTCTTGCTATTTGCTGTTTTTTTTTTTTGGTTTATTCAACCTTTAAAAAACAAAAAGACATAACTGCACCCAACTCACTCCATTACAAATATCCCTTTTCTCCCTCCCATCCTCTTTGTGACTTAACATCTTTAAAACAAGAGAAAGGGGGCCTTCCTTTCATCTCATACAGTACTTGATTCTGTCCCTTATAAGTTTATTTCTTCTTCTTCCAGCCGGATTTTTAGGATTTGTAAAAAGTTTATTAGAGCAAACAGTGCTTTTCTATTAAGTCCTTCAAAGTGAACTTTCCACCACTCTTCAGTGCTCTTTATACAGTGTGTATTAATCATAGGGGCAAAGCAAGGCCCCTTTGTAGCTCCAGAGTGGGACAAGACATGATCAGATGTTTCAAAGTTTCTTTGGTCTCATTGCAGAATGGGCAGTTAAAGTTGAAATTAATTTGTTTGGACCATGTTCCTATACGGTCTTTTGTCGGAAAGGCATTTAGTCTGAATCGCATATATAATGCCTTTGCGTGCTGATTTGGAAGGCGCACTAGATAATTAAAACTATTTGCTGTCATACGTGAGGAGTTGAAACACATAAGGACCGTGAAATTGAAGTTTGCCCATTGTTTCCGCTGACCGTCCCATTGCAGAGCAGGAGTCCACAGACATCCTCTCTCTTGTCCCAATGACTGAGGCCCAGGAACAACAGCATCTGCAGAGCTGCTCGGGAACAGAAGCCAGCTAGAACCATTCCAGAGGTACTGTAAAGTTTAAGAGCACTTACCTTTTGTTGTGTAGCCTTACTTGCTCTCAGTTGAGACCTGTCATGGTTACCTTGCAGAGTTGCTAAAACTTTGCCCTTCACAAGCCTCCCAGCTTGTGGCCCTTAAAGTGTTCTATTTTCAACAAACATTTCTACAAACACTGTGCAAGACTTTTTACCTACCTGCAAAGAAGATATTCAGCTCCCCTTGACATTGTGCAATTAACATTGGCTGTCCTGGGTCCCTCAGTGACTCTTCTTACCTCTGAATTTGTGCTTTGGCCTTTCCCCAGGAAAGGGTTAATTTATTCTGCTTAAACAAGTACTTACCAGTTTATGAATCATTTATTAACCTTTGTTTTATTCCTCTATTCCATCATTTTCACCAAACTCAGTATTGCTCTAGATGTATAGTGATAAATCAATGTCCACAGTGTCCTAGCGATTTAAGTCACCTGAGGGTGTAGGAAGTGTCTGTGTGCCATCCCCCCATGGTGTCATCTGATTTAGAGAATCTAAATCTGTGTTTTGAAGTAAATTTAAGTGTTACATGTTTTTTCTCCCTTTCTCAAGACGGCTTATATAACTGATTGTGAAATAAATTAATATTTTATTTTATCAAGAAACCTTGAGTATAAGTGTTTATTTGGATAACTGTACTGTAAAATCCTGTGTCACAACATTACTGCTCACATTGACCCCTCTTGAGATAGGCTTGGCTGCTCGACCACACTACCAACCTGTGTAGTTCAGACTTATACCAAAGGTATGCCAGGAGGTCAAAGTTATTGTAATGCACCCAAAGGGTACTGCATACTATCTTGCCTAACAGGGGTCATGCTATACCAGATTGCTTGAAGGTCACTACCACGCGGAAGAGGGTGAGAGTTCCACTGTCTTTGGTGGAAACCCCCCCCCCCCCCCACCGGAACAAAGACTGTAAACATCGGTATGCCCTGGCTAAACGGATCACGGCCTTTGCGGCCTACTCCACAAGGATCTCAAATAATACCACTTTCCTGGCCAGTTACTGTGATGTACAATGGGGCCTAGTTCATTATGCTCTTCAAGATGTTCCAGAGCCCACCCGATCACGCCTGCTGGCAGTCATGGCTGAAGGCAGACAAGTCACCCATACCATATTGAAGAACAACCTGGACTTTGCTGAGACCGCTGGACACACCCTAGCCTAGGGGACCTTACTTAAAACACGCCTGGTTAAAACCCTCAAGCTTTAAACCCGAAACTAAGGCCACTCTGATCAACAGAGACGGCTAAGAAAGAACCTGAAACACTAAAGTTGCTTAGCCAGATAACTGCTAAACCCTTCCACCAACGTGGAGGCTTTAACTCACGCCGGTCCTTTCGTGGCCAATCTTTTTCCCGCTCTCCCCAAGGACCATACGGCTCAGGGAATACCCCCTGGTCCTCCGGCCAAGGCTCATCTGGTAGTCACCAGTACCAACAAAGAGGCCCTATAGGGGCATGGGTAGAGGCAGGAACTCTACTCCTAGAGGCTCCCCGTCCTCCACCTCAAAGTGACTCACCGGTTCGGGTCCCCTCCGACGCTTCCCCGGTCAGCAGTCGCTTGTCATCTTTATCCACGCCTGGGAGCCGATCACATCAGACCAGTGGATCGGGGTTGAAAGGCCGTGACGGAAATGTTTGAGGGAGAAAAGACAAAGATTATATTTCTGAAATAACCTTCGGTCTCTTCTCCCCTTGCCGCCGTCGCCGCCTCGCTCTGTCCCTGCAATGCCAGTTCCCTTTGACTTCTGTGTTCGGGAACCGGTGCTGCAGGGCCCTTTGCTTTTTTTTTGGGGGGGGGCTTTTCGGGATCGGCTGCAGGGGATCCCCATGCAACTTGTGCTCACAATACAGCGAACAAGGTGCGGGGGCCACCCCCGCAGCCCTTAGCACAGTATGGGTGATTTGGTCAAACTTTTCGGCCGTTAGAATTTTTGAACAGCTGAAATTCAACCAAATCGACCATTCAGGCTTTCATTCTGTCATTTTGGACATTTGCAGTCCAGTGGGTGCTAAAGACCATTGTCCACAGCTACCGCATTGAGTTTCTCCAGCCACCTCAATATCACCCACCGAGAAGCAGATGCCTGTCACCAGAACACCTGTGCATCCTGCTGGAAGAGGTTCAGGTCTTGTTGGAAAAGGGCGCCATTGAAGTTGTCCCCATTCTCTAGGTAAACAAGGGTATTTTTTCAGTGTACTTACTTGTACCCAAAAAGGATCTCACCATGTGCCCTGTTTTAGACCTGTGTCCTGTGAACAAGATTGTGAAACCTCAAAAATGTAGGATGACAACACTGTAGGAGGTAATCCCACTGCTGCAGCAGGGGGATTACATGGCCACATAGGACATGAAAGATGCATACTTTCATATTTCAATGTTGCCAGCGCACAGAAAGTACCTCAGGTTCTTGATAGAGGACACCCACTATCAGTTCAAGGTTGTCCCCTTCGGAATTGCTTCAGCACCACAGGTATTCACGAAGGAACTGGCGGTAGTAGCTGCTCACATGCGCAGGCAGTCCGTCCCAGTCTATCCTTTCTGGCTCATAACAGGGGATTCATACGGAACATGCCAAACAGATAACCAGACGATGGTAGATCTCCTCTTCAACCTAGGTTTCTCTATCAACGAGAAAAAATGCAGTCTAAACCCAAATCAAGTCCAACAGTTTCTTGGGGCTCTAATTCAGAACAAAGATGGCCTTGTCTTTCCCCCCAACAAGAGGGTTAAAAACATGCTGTTCCAGATCCCTCACTATGTAGCCAGTCACCAGGTGACCGTACGCAAAGCCATGCAACTGTTTGGGATGATGGCTTCCTGCGTCTACCTAGTTCCTCACACTTGTCTGTGCATGCGCCCCATGCAAGAATGGCTCTCAAGCCAATGGTGCCTGTGAGACAATCTAGTGGTTGTCTCGGCAACCCTCATTCAGCCTCTGCAGTGGTGGTCAAGGGAACACCTTGTGCAAGGCAAATCCTTCACCACCCCCGCAGTAGAAGCCACTCACCACAGACTCATCTCTGACGGGGTGGGGAGCTGTTAGGAATCACAATGCCCTGCAAGGACACGGATCGTTTTCTTTAGACTCTACTCTCCCAATCTCTAAGATCCGTACTAAAAACATTAGTAATCCTTTGAGCAAAACATTCCGTCCTTTACACAGGACAGCTCAGTTTCTGCTCTGCTCTTTGTTGCCATGGAGATATGGTAAGCTTGCTACGAAACGTCTTGTCATCAGAAAGAAGTCACAAGACAACAGGACATGTGACGGGATACGAATAAAGCCCGCACACAAACCCGCGGCCGTTGCTTCTGACTGAAGGAGGGGGACCCTAAGGCCCTGTATTGATTACATACAGGGCCCTGAACGCCATCTCCATCCAAAACCAATACCCCCTGCCTTTGATTGCCACACTACTTGATCAGTTGGGGGAGTCGGTTTTGTTCACAAAACTTGATCTACGTGGAGTCTACAACATCATCAGAATCAGAGAGGGCAATGAGTGAATAAAACGGCATTTAAAACACGATATGGATTATTCGAGGACTGTGTTATGCCATTTGGTTTATGTAACGCTCCAGCGACTTTCCGAAAGCACATGAATGATGTATTTCGGGACATGATGGACAAGTATGTGCTGGTCTACCTTGATGATATACTGATATACTCTTCTAGTCCACAACAGCATGTAGAACACGTAACAGCAGTTCTATAGCGCTTGCGTGAGAACAACCTGTTCGCTAAACCTGAAAAATGTGTCTTCGACGCAACAGTAAGTAGATTTTTTACGTTACGATCTCACTAATCAACGTTGTATGAATGAACCAGTCCAAAGTCAGTGCAGTCCTGGACTGGCCGGTCCCCACCACAGTTAAGGCACTACAATCCTTCTTAGGGTTTGTGAATTTTTATCACCGCTTTATCAGGTCGTTTTCAGAACTTGTGGCTCCGTTAACTGCTTTAACCAGCAACAAGAGGCAGTTAATTTGGTCTACTGATCAACAATCCGCGTTTGACGCACTCAAGGCTGCTTTCACCTCCGCCCTGGTGTTGCAGCACCCTAACCCTGCTTTGCCGTTCTAAGTCGAAGCTTATGCTTCCGGTATAGCTATCGGTGCCTGTGATGGGGAACCCGTGGCAGCTACCCTAAGAGAGAACAATGCGGGAAAAAGCAACAGGGAGGGGGACATGCTAAGCATAAAAATCCCAGTACAGCCTACATGTCCCAGAATGCCCCACCATTCAACCGTAAGAGACCCAATGACACCCCAGATGCATTTTCAACAGAAAAGCCTGAAAATGGGAAAAGAAAGAAGGCGAGGAAGGCGAAAACCCATGTGTCCCTATAACGCTGGGCTTTTGCAATCAAGAGTTAAAAACCAAGCCGACTCTGCAAGACTTCAGCAGGGAGGTGGCAAATCGGCATCAGGTGTAATGGTTTCAGGGCGGGGAACGCCCGGCGTGAATGGCTTGGAAGGAGGGGCACACAGGTTTAATACAGCTGAAAACAACTCAACTTGTCTCTCGTTTTACAGGAGTGGAAGGAGGCTGACGGACCGGGCTCGGAATGGTACGAGGCCAGTCACCCATATCGCTGGGCGCATTAGAGTGAAAAGGAAACCTCACAGGAGTGAACCATACCGAACCCGCAGTAAACCAGAACTGCACCGTGGATGAAGGCGTTGAACGAGGGATGTGTTTTGTTTTCCTCTTTCTCGTGTGAAAGCAGACGCAGGAAGGTTTTGTTTATTTAAGCTCACTCAAGCCTGAGGCCCGGAAGAAATGGGCGAGGAGACTCTGAATTTTTGCTGAATTACAAGGGCGGCTGGAGAAACTATTTGTGCCCATTTCGACATCCAGTTACTTCAAGGAGGAATGATTTCTTTTGGGCTTTCAGGGTAAGAACAGTTGTGTTGAGGAAAAGACGGCTGCTTACTTTTGGAGTATTCACACGTTATGGACTGCATTTAGATGAAACTGCCATCAAAGGTTACAGACTGTTTTTTTGATTAAAGTCTGCACCGCTTGTTATTTTCATGAGGAGCAGCAGGGAGACCCCTAAATCAGTGATTTATTTACGAAATATAATTGAAGCTAAATAAAGAGGTGAATACTGTTTTGCAACCCGAAGGCATAACCGCTGGTGTGCGGTTTAAATAATAAAACTATTTGTTACCTTACCTCCTTGTCTCTGGCTCGCTACTTAACAGTGCCGTACTCTCCAACAATTTGTGGACACTGGCCTTTTGCATCCAGTCGCATTATTCTCACGAGAGCTTACTCCATACGAGAGTAACTATACTGCAACCAAGCGTGAACTCCTTGTCATCCCTAATGCCTTCAAGAAATGGAGACACCATCTACTGGGAGCCTCTCATCCGGTCCAGGTGTTTACTGATCACAGGAATCTGTTGGCCATGAAATCTGTTAGATGTTCCACCTCCAGGCTTGCTAGGTGGCACAAGTTTTTCTCCAGGTTCTATTTTCAAGTAACTTACAGACCTGGAGCTCTGCACTCGAAGGCGGATGCACTTTAATGTATGCGTGGTTCACTTCCGGATAGTAGGGAGAATAAGTCCTTACTGTTGCCTACTCAGGTGATCAGTTGCACACTAGAGCCTTCCCTGAAGTCGCTACTGTCCGAGTGGAGATCAGTGAGTACAATCTGGATGTTGTTAACTCCCTACTGTACATACAAGGTTGTCTTTACCTGTCGGATGTGAAGACGAGAAGGTTCGCCCTGCAGTGGTGCCATGATGCCATGTTTTCTGCCCATCCCGGAAGAAGGAAATCTTTAGACCTATTGAAAAGATGGTGTTGGTGGCCTTCGATGCAACATGATGTGCGCAACTCCATATCATCCTGTGCCATATGTGCTCAATGCAAGGTCCTCCCGGCCAAGCCCATGGGGTTGATTCAACCACTACCGGTACCACAATGTCCGTGGTCCATGATATCTATGGATTTCATAGTAGAGTTGCCTCTGGTACAAGGATACAACACTATCTGGTTGGTTGTGGACTTATTTTTAAGAAAATGGCGGTTTTTGTGCCCTGTCATGGATTGCCTTCAGCCCCGGTTCTAGCAGACTTGTTCCTAAGGAACGTTTTCTGCCATTATGGTTTGCCATCTGTCATTGTTTCTGATAGGGGAACGCAATTCACATCCCATTTTCGGAAGTCCCTCACGGCTTCCTTTGGTATTGAAAACCGTTTTTCGAGTGCCTACCACCCCCAGACGGACGGCCAGACCTTAGAGCAGTACTTACAGTGCCTGATCCTGCAAAACCAGGAATCTTGGCTGTCCGTGCTGGTGGCGGCAGAGTTCGCCTATAATAACTCCTTGCATTCCTCAACGGGTACGTCTCCGTTCTTTGCCTCTGCGGACAACATCCTCAGGCACTGCCACTTTATCCAGTTTTGTCTCCCACACACCCTGCTGTCTCCGATTGTGTGCATGAAATGACGGAACTGCACCGGAGCATTGAAAGTCGACTGCGGGAAGCCCAACGCAAAGCCAAACTCTTGCAGATGCCCATTGGGCACTGTCCCCTGCCCATCAGTCCGGCATGAAGGTGTGGTTGTCGACAAAAAATCTCCGGATACCTGGCCGTTGCTCTCTTGCCCGGTAATGTAGGTCCGTACGAAATCATCCAAGTAATAAACCCTGTTGCTGTTAGATTGGCCCTGCCTGCCTCATGGCGGATTAATTCCGTCTTCCACGTTTCCTTGGTGAAACCGTTTCAGCAGGATACTAGGCTACCACAGCGTCCTGCGCCCATCACGGTACAGGGTTCGGAGGAATACGAAGTCCGGGCTATCCTGGATACTCGTGTACGTGGGGGGGGTTAGATAGTACTTCTTTGACTGGAAGGGCTACGGTCCTGAGGACCAGACTTGGGAACCCCGCTGTAACATTCATGCCCCGGGTCTTCTTGCTCGCTTTCCCGCCTCTCGAGGAGTGGATGTACCTTCGGAGGAGGATACTGTTAGGAATCACGATGCCCTGCAAGGACACGGATCGTTTAGTTTTGGCTCTACTCCCACGATCTCTAAGATCCGTACCAAAAACATTAGTAATCCTTTGAGCAAAACATTCCGTCCTTTGCACAGGACAGCTCAGTTTCTGGCCTGCTCCTTGTTGCCGTGGAGATATGGTAAGCTTGTCACCAGAAAGAAGTCACATGACAACAGGACACGTGACAGGATACGAATAAAGCCCGCCCACAAACCCTCGGTCGTTGCTTCTGACTAAAGTGTTTGGACTACGGTTATTGTTTAGGCTTCTTGCTTTGTTCCTTGTTTTGTCTGCATCGTGTTTCTGCTTACCCTTCTGTTCCTAAGTCCTGTTTTCAGTTCTTGATCCTGCACGTACTGTCACTCGTCCCGCTCACGGTACATGAATTCCCTTTCCCTTACATCCTTACCCTCCTCTGTTCCTTGCCTACTCGCCCGCCTTGTTGCCAACCTCATTTCATCTTAACAGACTTCCATTGCCTGCCGATTTCACCCCCTGCAGCCCGCAAGTGTATGACCTCATTTTCTGCTTCACGGACTCCTATTGCACGCTGATTTCAAACTCCTGCAGCCCGCAAGTGTACGACCTCACCCTTGCCTTAAGGATTTCCCACAGCTAATTCACCAGCCAACACCCATTGGGGCATCTCGTTCTCTCATATATTCATCACAAGGTTTTAAAACTTCTGCATCTTCAGACATTCATATGGAATAGAGGCGCTTAGCAGATCTAACCAACCAGGCATCCTCGTGCCATTGGGATAGGGTTACTTAGGTGTCCTCGTGCCGTTGGTGATAGCCTGTTGGATTGTTTCCCCTGCCATACGGAATGGACCTGGAACTGGAACTAGAACTGGTGCCTCTACAACGGTTGTGATCCCGGATCTCTTGGTAAGACCTTCTCTCCTGTCTTGTTGTTTAGATTTCCTCAATCCTTATTGTCTGTTCTCGTTAGCCTTCCCTCTTGCCTAGCCCTGTTTTGTCCTGTTCAAATTGCATTAGCTTAGTACCCCTATTGTTTCTTTTCTTAGGGTGGACTTGGTTTACAAGGAGGATTCGTCACCCATACCACCTCTATTGACCACCTCGCTAACTGATCAGGTTGGTGCTAGCTCTAGAGTAAGGGACAGAGTTTTATTCAGCATCTAGTATTCTGATATATTGTATTTTTTGTCTTTTCCTTAGTTGGCGTGCGGTGGTGTGTCTCCTCTTCCAACTATTGGATCTCTCTGCCGGTCTCTATGTACAGCAGAGAGTTACAATTGTAGGAAGAATTCTGCGACTACTGTGAATTAGAAGTTAGAGCTACTACTCTCCAGTAATTGTAGCGGTGAGTCCTAACAGGAGCTCACCTCCTTGAACAGACTGCGCACAGCGCATTGTCCCCAGCGGTAGCATCCAATCACATCAACCTGTTGGAACTGCTAGCAGTGTTCAAGGAGCTGAAGACCTTCCAGACACACCTCTAGGGTAAGACAGTTCTAGTCCTCGCGGACAGTACTACGGCCATGTATTACTTAAACAAACAAGGAGGCACTCACTCTCTAGGGCTTTCCAAACGGTCCCAGAACATATGGAAGTGGGCTCTCACAAAATGTTCCTCCTTTCACAACATGTTCCAGGAGAACTCGGATCTTCTGGGAGACATACTCGGCAGAGACTTCCCCCTAACCGTAGAACACGAGTGGCCGCTACAGGAGGAGATTGTACTCAACATCTTCGCAGAATGGGGCTTCCCATAGATCGACTTATTCGCCACTCTGAAGAACGCCCAATGCCCAGATTACGCCTCCTGGTACCCTCAGAACCACTCCAAGTGGAACGGTCTTTGGATAACATGGTCCAGGAAATCTGTCTCTGCCCCCCCACCCCCCTGATTTCCCTGCTCAACAGAATAGTGCACACGATGCACAAGAGCCTGTCAGGATGATTCTGGTGGGCCCCATGTGGGTCTGCCAGCCTCGGTTCTCCCACCTCATGGCAATGTCAGTCTCCCCTCCCAGGAAGCTGCCATGCCCATACAACATGCTGTCTCAAGACCATGGGGAGACACTACATCCATGCCCTCAAATTCTCAACTTGCCAGCCTGGCTCATGAGGTCATAGAGTTCAGGCACCTCCAGCTCCCTCAAAGAGGCATGGACATACTCGGAGAAGCACAGAAACCCAACACCAGGCATTGCTACGCCAGCAAATGGAAGCACTTTGTCATCTGGTGTAATGGCAAGGGCATCAATCCTATTAAATGCTCACCTAAAGATATCGTCCTTTACCTAACTCACTTGTTAGATGCATTCATCTCATCCAACTCTGCAGGCTACGGATGCTGCCCCTGCAGGAGTTCCTCTACGCCCGTTGGATTCAAGTGTCTGGAAGCTTCCAGGACAAGATCGCCTCCCTGGAAGGATGGGGAGCCCACACTGGAAGTCTTTACGCCAGAGGCATGTGGCCGCCGGAACAGAAGACGTTGCACATCAACGTTCTGGAGCTACGGGCTGTGTTTTGGCCCCTCAAATCGTTGCTGCCGTCCCTCAAGGACAAGTTGGTGCGGGTCTTCACAGACAATACCGCCACAATGTTCTACATTCCGAAACAGGGGGACACCAGATCCCTGGCACTCTCCAAAGAGGCGCAGGGTTTATGGCACTGGGCTTTCGCTCGGGGGATGTTCCTTATCCCGTTTCATCTGGCAGGAGTAAAGAACATGGTCGCTGACTCCCTGAGCAGGGAGCTTCGCTCTTGCCACGAGTTGGAACTTAGGCTGGATCTAGTGGAGAGCCTGTTTCTCAAATGGGGCAATAACCAGATCGACTTTTGCGACAGCGACGAACACCAAGTGCCGGAGGTTTGACAGCAGGGGAGCATGGGGGACGCATTTGCATTCCCTTGGGAGGGCCTCTTTCTGAATGAGTTCCCTCCGTTACTGTTGTTGCCTCAAGTCATTAGTCAACTCAAACGGTCCCAGTGCGAATTTATCCTTGTTGCACCGGCGTGGCCATGGCAGATCTGATACCCTCCAGTCAAGCTGGCAGTCGTCGCAGATCTTCTCGCCGGGGAAGGAGGTGCCGTTCTTAACCACGATCCAGTGTCTCTGTACCTGAAGGCCTGGCTCCTGCAGCGTTAGAATTCGGTGGCTACGATCTCCCAGGCAGACTGCAAGGAAGCATAGTCTACTTTGAAATGCTACAGACTTAAATGGAAGAGATTAGCTGTTTGGTGTAGTTCCCAGAAGATCGACCCGCTGAGGGTCAAGGCTCCTCAGGTGCTTCCATATTTGCTTTTGTTGGCCAAGTCGGAGCTGGCCCACGCTTCCATCAAGGTTCATCTGGCGGCCATCTCCGGCTGCACCAGATCCCCAGGACGACCATCCTTGCTGTCGCACCGCTTGGTCAATGAATTCGTCAAGGAACTATTCTGCTCGTTCTAGGCTCATGGGACCTCAGTTCGAGCCTGTGCATTCTGCACCACTCAAGTTTTTGTCGTGGAAAACTGCTTTTCTCGTGGACATCACCTCCGCACGACGAGTGGGAGGGATCCAGGGCCTCTGCTGTAAAGCACCTTACTTGACTTTCCACGATACGAGGGTGGTGCTACCCAAGGTGCCGTCGGACTTTCATCTAAACAAGCCCTGTTACCAGTGTTTTTTTCGCCGGCTGAAAAGACTTTGCACTTGCTGGATGTGGCTAGAGCGCTGAAGTTTTATGTGGTCCGCACGAAGATTTTACGGAAAACCTCTCAACTTTTTGTGAACTTTGACCCTTTGAACCATGGGAAGGCCCTCTCCAAGGCTTCCATTTCCAAGTGGCTCTCCCACTGTATCACCCACTGTCACCGGTTGGCAAACCGACCGCTGCCTGGCCGTCGGAGAGCCCATTCCACCAGAGCGATCGTTGCTACAACAGCGTTCCTGTCTGGGGTGCCCCTACTGGACATCTGCAGGGCTGCTACATGGAGGTCGACACACACCTTCATGAAATTCTACTGCATCGAGAGGGATTCCAGGGAGGAGTCCAGTGTCGGCCAAGCAGTGCTATGTAACCTGTTTGCTTGAAGGTGAGCCTGGTGAGGAGGTAAGAGATGCTTATGTTGAGCATTGCCACCTCCCGTGGTAATGCATGTGTGTACTGCTATGTATTCTTTATTCATGAGCATGTGAATCCATGCCAGACCCCATGCTGGAGAAGGAACAAGTTACTTACCTGTAACTGTTGTTCTCCAGGATGGGTCTGGCATGGATTCACATGCGAACCCGCCTGCCTACCCCCCTGCGGCTCTTCTCTTGGTCCTACTGCCACTTTACGTGCTACCAAATGTGAAGATGGCTACCAGAGGAGGGGCTTAGGTAGACGGCAGTCATTGGCTTGGGGCAGTATGACCCAGAGCTCAGTGATTGGTTGTTAGGAGAAAGACAGTTTAGAAATGAAACTGAAACTGATTTTTTTTCTTTTCCAAGGATTCCCAGTCTCACGATAGGGAATATTCATGAGCATGGAAATCCATGCCAGACCCATGCTGGAGAACAACAGTTACAGGTAAGTAACTTGTTCCTTACACAACACTTCTGCCTAGATACACACTCTAGGTCTGATTCTCAGGTGGGACAAGCAGTGCTAAGAAATCTTCTGGTATCAGGAGGATAGCTCAGCGGCAACGTGCTTGCCTTGGAAGCATAACGACACGGAGCTACACAGGTTCGATCACTGGGTACGCGCTTAGAAACCTCTGGGTATTAAGCTTGTTATAAATAACCTATTATATATCATATCTTTGCTACTGTTCTTCACACATCCCACCACCATCTCTGGGTACTGCTCGCTGGTCTGTGCACAGCATGTGATTCTAAGCAGATTCAAAAGCCTCAGAAGACATGAAATTCTCACTGTAATAGCATTTCTGATGATTGTATCTACTTAGATTGACATGCACCCACCCTTCCTCCCAACATGGAGTAGAAGGAACATATACCTCTTACACCTTCTCTCTTATGTACTCGCGAACGCTGACTTTAAGGCTCCCTCACGGCAGAAAAAACACAACCAGAGGGACTTCGGCGCGTGAGGGATATTGGGTACACTACACGTCACGTTAGGGATAGTGTTAGTCACGCCCATGTCGACTTCTACTTTCAATCTTCGAAAGAAAGATGCAATACTCTGCGATTATCACTAGATGTCGGACTATATGCGCAGCATGTGAATCTAAGCAAATACAATAATCAGAAATGCTATTACGGTGAGTAATGCATGTCATACCTTTTATACAAATATATGTGTAAGTGCTTCTTTGTTGGGCATGCCTAGCTAAGATTCAGTGTACTTACCTACAGCTCACATCTTCCTCTTAAGATAAGCTTGACTGCTCTGCCACATTACCAAGGTCATGAGCTAATACAGACTGATACTACGAGTTGGGGATCTACAAACCACTGGGATAGCTTACTAAAGTCTTACACTGCCAGTAGGACTTCAGGAAAACTCCCCTAACATCTACCGATCTTGACCCTGAGGGGGTGGCTATGTGAGCAAGGATCACATGGGGTGGAAGTTTACATAATCGGACAAGACATGGTAGCCCCCTTTCCCTTATAGGGATGTTCCTTCCATTCATCATGCCTTAATCGCATACTAAGGTAAACCCTTTCTAAAGACCACAAGGCCTACTAATGATATTTTTCAATATTCCATGAATAAGCTACCAAAAACTGCCTATCAATTCCATATGCATAGAAATACTGGGATCAGGAGACTTAACGGAATAATGAAGATTAAGGAGCGCGAGAAGCGCATCACATGCTCTAGTGTTTGCAAACCTGCGATAGGTGCCAGGACATTTTAAAATCACAACCAGTAAGGAGAGAAGAAACGCTGCCTGGGAAAGCTTCATCCTCTCTGTGCGGACTGAGCGGCAACCGAGCCACAAAGCAGACCATGGAGCAAGCCGGCTCAGATGGACAATAAAGGAAGGAAGACTGCAGATGATGGTTTGCCATATCAGATCCGCGACAGGAAGAAGAGCAAAGTCTCCCTGCAGCTGTGGAAGCTGAGCATCAGTACCAAAGCTGACCGAACATTGAGACGGGAATGCTTAGCAAGGCGGGAGCCGCGAGGGACGTAGGAGCAGCTGAGCGCAGCCAATAAGCCCTGGAGAGATGCAACCTGTTTACCACGGAAGAGTTGCAGAATGCCTAGTGAGTCCAGAGAAGGGAAACTGGGACACTGGGGTACTCCACAAACGTTATCAAGGACAGATGAAAGCAAGCGGCGTGAATGAAACTGAATTTGAAACGTAATGTCTTCTGAATAATAATCAAGTGAATGCGGGAAATATACAACAAGGTGAATGCAAGGCTAAGTCAAGTTTGCAAGTGTGTAAAGTGAATCATTTGAGAAAAGCCCTGGCAGGAGAGTTTCTGATGCTTGTTAATCTGCTTAGAATCACATGCTGTGCATATGGTCCGACATCCAGTGGTAACCGCAGCGTATTGCATCTTGTCTTTCGGGGACCGAAAGGGGACGTCTGCATAGGCGTGTCTGTAACACTATCCCTATCGTGATGTTTGTAGTACCCAAGATACCTCACGCGCCGAGGTCCCTCAGATTGTTTTTTTCCACCCAGATAACTGGTCGCCCTATAGCGGAGCTCTTACTAGAGACATTGTTTATCTTTACCGAATTGTCTGTTTATTCCCCGTTAAGTCACTTCGCCCAACAAGAACATCTTCGACGAAGATTACGGGGGAATCATCTACTGCTGTGGATTTCGGTGCCCAAGATCCGGCGGCCGGATTTTCCACGTGGTCGGGCCCTCTGGCCGACCTATATACTAGGGAGAGTGGGGTCGGGATGGCCATATTGTTTAGTATGTCTTTCCTCCTTTCCCCTCTTTTCCCTGTTAGTCTGGTCATCCTTACCTTTGGCTATGGAAAGGACTCCTTTTAGATTCTGCCCTAAGTGTAAGGTCAGATATCCTTGGAAGGACGAACACAGGACGTTTAACGCCTGTCTCCCCCTAGAGCACGATGAGAAGCGGTGTGCAAACTCCTTCGGCCTAAGGCCCTTAAGGAGCGCTGTGCAAAGCGGTGGGCCGCGTACGGTATGTCACACGTGGAGCCCCTTTCCCACACCGCCACGCCCGCTGAAAGTGACGGGGGTACTTTGGATGACCAAACGTCGTTTCGGATGTTATAGACCTTGAGGAGGACGCTTCTAGGTCCGCCACACCCATCCTGGACCCTTTAAGGTTCGACTCTGGTCTTGCTTGTTAGGCAGAAACCTGTGCAGTTCCCTTTGGGAACACTGCAAACGTTTAGGACTACAGGTGTTAGCAGTAAACCCACTTGGTAGCAGTCTGTACCACCCAGATTTACATGGTAGCTGTGGCTGAGCAGTCAGACTTCCCTCAAGAAGAGTTAGGCAGTATGCAAAGTATACACAATAGGCACTCAGATACAATAATACAAGCAAACACTGACCAGAGATTTGGTATCAAAGTATATAATTATTTATTTAAAAACACACTTAACACTCCAGCACTCTTATCGTAAAACACTTTAAACACAGTTACTATTATAATATATACAACCCTTATTCCTTATCAGATAAGTCTTAGTTAACACCACTTATTTTCATACAGAGGTGAGCGCTTAACTATAGATGACACTCCAATAAGTTTATGAAGAAGGGAGGGAAAAAGACAGATTATGGAAAGGTACACCACTCTAAGATTTAGGAACACTTTTAGCAAGGCAGAAGAGCAAAAGTCACTTGTGAGCCAAAGTCCATAGGCTGGGCCCACTCTTAGAGAGAGCAGAGCACAAATGCGCCCAAGATCACACAGTTACACTAGGCTGTGAAAGTCTTGCAGAGAGTTCGAAAAGAGTTTAGAGAGGCTCAGAAAAGTTTAGCCAGGGTGTCCCAGGCTAACCCAGGTTCGAAAGCCGGGGGCTAAATCTACCCTGTACAGTCGGTGGCAAGGGAAGCTGGGCGGGACACGGTACCTTAAGTGGCAAGGATCCTCCAGCGGTGGCAGTTGTTCCTGGCAGCGGGTGCAAGTCTCGTCGTCGTCCAGGGGAAGAGAAGATCTTGACTTGGAGGAAGAAACCAGCCGTGGAGTTTTCCGGTTAAAGGTATTACCCTTTAATTTGAGGTCGTGGTAAAATGTGGTATCCCGGTTGCCGGGGTGCTTGGCACAGGCAAGGCGGCCACGAGATACGTCGGGAAGGCGAAAAGACGGTGAAACTGATTATCCCCACCAGTCAAAGCAAGAAGACTCTCCGTTGGGAGATCTCCTCTGTCGTTGGGGAAAGTGGTGAGACGGTCCAGCAGGGCTCCATCGGTGGTGTCGTCGTGGCAGGTCGGCTCAGCTTCTCCCTCGTTGGATTCTTAGGTCCTGTGGCGACTTCGCAAGTTCCAGTCCCCAAAGCCCTGCTTTTATGCAGAAAACCCCCATTCACTCAGCCTAGCTGTCACTCAAACATGCCAAGTGATGAGCCGGCCGGCTCACCACTTGGTCCAATCAGGACGGAGTGTGACTTGAGTTGCCTAGGCAACTCAGTCCAGGGTGCCTAAATCCCCCTCCACCCCTCCTAAGTATCCCAGACAGAGTGGCACCACTTTGGAGGGCTTCGGTGGAGAAGCCCGCCAAAAAGTGGAACAAAGGGCTCGACTTGGGTTGGAGTCACAGAAGAGAACACAAACGCCATTTTAGAACCGAGTTTTGGCAAAAAAATACCAACCGGAGAATTAATATTAATTAAATAAACCAGCAGTATGTTCGAGGCTATCGTAATTAAATAAATAAAGATAGTAGCCTCGAACAATGGGAAAATCCGATAGAGAAATATTTGCGGTTGAATATAAAAAGTACTACCCACTGCCACCAGCCAAAACTCGATCAGGGGGGACGGAGACGTGCCCCCTCGACTAACAGACCCCGGGGCAATCGAATTGCCCCAGCCAGTACGTCCACAATATGATGGTTTATACTGGTTCTGTTCAGAATTTAAGACTAGTAAAGTCAATGGTGACTTTACAGACCCTGGGAGACAGTAGTCAGCCCCAGGGTATGGAGTCTATACTGGGGAGTCACTATGACACCCCTGTGTTACTGCACTGAGGGTGCTGTATAACACACATCACAAAAACACATGAAGCCCTATGGAGTAAAATACCCCATAGCCCATTAAACACATCTAGAGTCAAAGAAACACACTCAAATCATGTCCAAGAGTGAGGGTAAAAGAGTCTCATTCTTGGCAGGAGAAAAAAATAAACCCCAAAAATCCAGCAAAGCTGCTGGGGGACTCACTAGGTTAGGAAATTCAGCCTAAACAGAGAATTCTCCCTAACATTGCTATAGGGACTACACCCGGCAACAGGGGCGTACAAGCGCATTGCACTAAGCACACAACCACTACACCAATTTCGACGCCTTCGTCGAAAAAGGCAAAAGCGCCAACGGGCCGCCGAAAAATTCGCCGGTTCCCTCGTATCGTTCAGATCCAAAGCCTTCCCCGCATCCGCAGCAGCGTTTTGCGACTGGGCAATCTAAACTAAGTAAGGTTGCTACTCTGAAACCTACACGCGTTGAAGTGCGGGAGCCCAACGCTTCGACGATTTCTAAGGCCTCAGTAGGCCCGAAAACTACGGCTAGGCCCCTACCCGGAAAACCGACTGCTAGGCCCTCTAGTGCTGCGGACGGTATTACAACTGCCGATAAATCATCAGAGCCTATGTCTCACGACTATTCGGCGACTATCGAAAGTAGCATCGGAAGAATAAGGCGGCGGTGGGCCTAACTCCAGTTCCGCCTAAGGTTATGGGACTAGCTGCAGAAAACATTTCGGCGGATTGGGTTCCCGATTCCGATGAGGCTTACGAAGATAGTCGATAGCCTCTTTCCGACAAACTGAGAGGTGTCTTTCGGGGCCGCAGTGCGGAGAACGTCGTTTCTCCTCACGTAGGCCCGTTTGGGTCCTCTAAATGGACCACATAAAAATTTGAAGGGTGTATGGACCGGCTGGAGCAGATTATCAGTTCTTCTGATCATCCTCCCCTGAAAAGGGCTCGGGTAGACCCTAACCTCCAAATTTAGGAAGATGCGTCTCATGTTTTCCAGCAGGAAGACATGGTCCAGATGGACCCATATAGAGACATCTATAATGAAGGAGAAGCTTCTTTTCTGCAAAACTATGAGGAAGATCAACGGCATACTACGGACAACTGGGACGAAACCCAGCAGGAAGGTCAAGACCCATGGACACAGCAAGATCAGGACTCTGATTGTGCCTAGACTCTCCTCCGTCCACCCCGGCTCGCCAGGCCTCTCCTGTAGATGACCAAATGACATTCAACTCCATGTTGAATAAAGCAGCTGAATACTTCAAAATTGCCACTCAAGAGGCGGTGCCTGAGCAGGACTTCGTGGAGGATATCATTAAGGAAAAACCTCTGGCAAGTCAATCCATCCCCCTCCTTAACTCTGTTAAGAGACGGGTAGCTCCCTCATTGGTGTCACCTGCTCAAACACGGGCAGTGAACCCGAGAGTCGAAAAATTATTTCGACCTTCTCCTTTCGATCATCTATACATCAAAGGGCACGCCATCCCAGATTCACTGTCAGTGACAATCACTGGAAAGAGGACAAGCCGTCTAAGCGCCTGTATGCCGTGGGCAAACCTGTCACGTCAGCAGCTGCATACACTATACGGGTTGCTAATAATACTACTCTATTAGCAAGCTATGCTGATGCCCAGTGGAATTTGCTCCAAGAAGGCCTCCAAGAGGTTCCCGAACCCGCCAAATTAAAGCTTCTCGCCATTGTAACGGAGGGAAGACTAGTTAACCAGAATGTGGTGAAGAACACCCTGGACACTGTAGAAACTGAAGGCAGGTCTCTTGCTCAAGGAACCCTACTGAAAAGACACGCTTGGCTGCGTACATCAGGATTTAGACCTGAGACTCAGGCCTCCCTCATTAATAAACCCATTGAGGAGACTAACCACTTCAGGAAAGCAGTGGATGAGGCGTTGGAGACAGCCAAGAAGGAGCAGGAGACTATAAGGTCTCTGCATCAAATAACACAGAAACCCTCCTCCCACAGGGGTAATAACTCTCGACGGTCCTTTCGAGGGCAAGCCCGTGCTGGCCAAAACAACTACGGCACAGGTAGTTTCAACACAATATCTGGAAGTCCCACTTACTACCCCTCAAGGGGTCAGAAAAGCAGCAAAGGTAGAGCCAGAAGACCCAATCCCAGAGGAGCCACAACCTCTAGTCAGAAATGACCACCAAGTCCAGGTCCCCTCCCATGTCACCCCGGTCGGGGGGCGATTAACATCTTTCCTCAGGGCATGGGAGGGGATAACTTCCGACCAGTGGGTCTTAAAGACGGTCGCCCATGGTTACTGCGTGGAATTCGCCCGACCTCCACAGTTCAGACCGCCGCGCTCACGGCGCCTTTCACCGGACCATCTGGAGATCTTGATCCAAGAGGTGGAAGCGCTCCTGGGAAAGGACGCCATAGAAGCCGTCCCTATTCTTCAGGTAAACAAGGGTATTTATTCAGTGTACTTCCTTGTACCCAAAAAGGATCTCACCATGCGTCCCGTTCTAGACCTGCGCCCAGCGAACAAGTTTATAAAACCACAGATGTTTTGCATGGTAATTGCTGAAACAAGGGGACTTCATGGCAACATTGGACATGAAAGATGCATACCTTCATATTCAATGTTGCCAGCGCACAGGAAATATCTAAGGTTCATGATCCAGGACAGGTATTACCAATTCAAGGTACTACCCTTCGGCATCGCCTCAGCGCCAAGGGTGTTTACCAAAGTCCTGGCAGTGGCAGCAGCACACCTGCGCAGACTATCATTCCCAGATTACCCTTACCTCGTCGACTGGCTCATCACGGGGGACTCATTCGACGCTTGTTTTTCGAACATCCAAAAAAACGTAGATCTCCTCTTCAGCCTGGGTTTCTCAATCAACGAAAAAAAATCCAGTTTATTCCCCAGCCAAGTAAAACAATTTCTGGGAGCTCCAATTCAGACGGAAGACGGTCTCGTCTCCCCTCCAATGAGAGGGTTCAGAACATGCTTTCTCAGATCCCTCAATATGTAGTCTGTCAGGAGGTGACGGTACGCAAAGCCATGCGTTTGCTATGGATGATGGCGTCATGCACATGCTTGGTTGCCACGCGCGGCTGCGCATACGTCTCATGCAAGAGTGGCTCAACAGCCAGTGGTGTCAGGCAAGCGGGCAATGGGAAAATCTGTTAGTTGTCTCGCCAGCCCTCATTCTCTCTCTGCAGTGGTGGTCAAGAGAAAACCACTTGAAGGGGAAGACCTTCACCACCACTGCAGTGGAAACCTCTCTCACGACAGACTCATCTCTCACGGGGTGGGGGGGGCTCACCTGCTTCAGCAGACAGCGCACGGAGTGTGGTCCCCTCAAGTAGCGTCCAATCATATAAACTTACTGGAGCTATTAGCGGTGTTCAAAGCATTGAAGGCCTTTCAGATGCAACTGTAAGGGAAAACAGTGCTGATCCTAATGGACAGCACCACAGCAATGTATTACCTGAACAAACAGGGGGGCACTCAATCTCCACGGCTATCCAAGCTGTCCCAAAACATTTGGATATGGGCTCTCAAACACAAGATTTTTTTGTTGTCCCAACATGTTCCAGGGGAACTCAATCTTCTGGCAGACGTACTCACTAGAGATGTTCCTCTGCCAGAAGAATACAAATGGCGATTACATGAAGACATTGTGTCCAACGTCTTTGCAGAATGGGGTGTCCCAGAGATCGACCTGTTCGCTACTCAGGAGAATGCCCAATGCCAAGACTACGCCTTCAGGTACCCCGAGAACCAATCCAAGGGGAACGGTCTCTGGATAACTTGGTCAGGGAAATTTGTCTACGCTCCCCCCTACCCCCCCGACTCCCCTTCTCAACAAGATAGTGCACAAGATGCACCAGGAACCAGTTACCATGATACTGGTAGCCCCCATGTGGGCCCGCCACCCCTGGTTCGCTCACCTGATGGAAATGCCCCTCTGCCCACCAGTCAAGCTGCCCTGCCTGTACAACATGTTGTTTCAGGACAGGGGGAGACCCTACACCCTGCCCACAAATCCTGAACTTAGCAGCTTGGCTCCTGAGATCATAGAGTTTGGGCACCTGCAAATCCCTCAGAGGTGCATGGACATACTCAGGGAAGCGAGGCAACCTAATACACGTTATTGCTATGCCAGCAAATGGAAACATTTTGTCATCTAGTGCAATTCCAAGGGCGTCAATCCCATCGATTGCTCACCCTCGCACATTGTGCAGTATCTAACCTACCTGTTGGACACTGGGTTAGTCTTCAATTCCCTAACGGTTCATCTGGCTGCTCTGTCAGCCTACACCACATCACAACAAAGGGTATTGTGGTGGAAAATACCGGTGATTAAAGTATTTATGGAAGGGGTTAAGAGGATTTATCCTCCCATCTCTCACCCAGCCCCTGGATGGGATCTGAATGTGGTTTTGACCAGGCTCATGGGAGCTCCCTTTGAGCCTATGCATAAAGCAAGTCTGAAAGACCTGACTTATAAGACAGCCTTTTTAGTGGCTATCACTCCTATCAGAAGTGATAGTGAACTACAGGCTCTTTCTGTTCCAGACCCCTTTGTTACAGTCCACAAAGATAAGGTAGTTCTGAGCACACATCCCAGGTTTGCGCCTAAATTCATCTCGAAGTTCCATGTGAACCTGTTAATCGAACTACCCACTTTCTTCCACAACCCTACTAACATGGCCGAAAGAAGCCTTCACACACTAGACGTGCGCAGGGCAGTCATGTTTTACCTGGAAAGAACTAAACCACTATGGAAGACTAAACAATTCTTTGTTTCAGTGGCAGCTGGTAGAGAAGGGGATCCTGTCTCTAAATCAGCTATCTCAAGGTGGATTTTCAAATGCATCGCACTATGTTATACTCTTGTGAAGAGAGAACTGCCCTTCAAGCCTAGAGCACACTCTACTCGAGGCACTGGGGCATCCATTGCATTCATTGCAAATGTTCCTCTTGAGTCCATTCACAATGCGGCAACCTGGAGTTCTGTACACACCTTTACAAAACACTATTGCCTAGACACTCATTCTAGGTCTGATTCTCAGGTGGGACAAGCAGTACCAAGACATCTTTTCTCTACTGTTCCTTCTCACAACCCACCTCCAACTCTGGGTACTGCTTGCTAGTCTATGCACAGCATGTGATTCTAAGCAGATTAACAAGCATCAGAAGACTTGCATTACTTACTGCAATAGCATTTCTGATGATTGTATCTGCTTAGATTCACATACGCCCTCCCTACGTCCCTGCTCGGGGTGGAAGGAACATAGACGTCTTACTACTTTCTCTCTTTATGTACTCACTCACTATAGCCTTGGGCTCCCTCATGTCAGAAAAAATACAATCGGAGGGACCTCGGCACATGAGGGATAGTGTTACAGACACGCCTATGCTGGCGTCCCCTTTCGGTCCCCGAAAGACAAGATACAATACTCTGCGGTTACTACTGGATGTCGGACCATATGCACAGCATGTGAATCTAAACAGATACAATCATCAGAAATGCTATTACGGTAAGTAATGCATGTCATACCAAGCAAAGTTAAGTTTACAAGTGTGTTAAGAAGACGCATGAGAATGTTCTGGCAAGGGAGTACACCAAGCAAAGCGAAGTCTAAGTTGTTCTGTTGACCAGAGAACCCCCCCTTCTTCAACCCCATCCATCAAAGGAAGACTCATACCCTTAGGAGTTTCCATGTGTTTTAAAGAGACCTGGGGAAGGGACACAGCTTCCGAGGAGTGAACTGTAATACCAAGAGGAGGGAGTTAACATTGTGGGCTATAAAAGAACTTTGGTTGTGTATTTGACTCATTGTGTTGGTGAAGAGAAACCTGGGGAAGGAAGCCATCCCCTGGACCTGTGAACTTTTGTTTTGGAGTTACATTTTTCATTTGATCTTGAACATTTGTGCACCTTCAAGGGTTATAAAAACATTAACCTAATCACATTAGAGTTACTTGTACTGTGTGAGGGATAAGATAGGATTTCAGACACAGGACATTTTGCTTTGGACATCTTGAATCGGGACAGACCCTTCGTTTTTGGTTGAGGTAGTGAAATACCTCTTGGGGTTTTGTGCATTTTTATTGCTAAAAGGTTGAGCTATGCGTCTGTGTCTCATTCTTGGCTTCTCACATTAGTTATTCTGTTTATTTCTGCAATTTGTCCAAACTGCATCCCAATTAGCCTCCAGCAGCAGGTGATACAGACATAAGCTGTGTACTACATGCAACAGTTGATTGAGGCCTCTAGTTCTATTATCACAAATGAGCAGGAGTAGCATGACTGTTCCAGACATAGTTCTGAATACTTGTTCTGCCTTTCAGTAGACACATAATTGAAACTAACAGGAACAGAGTAGCTTCTCTATAGAGATGTCTTGGTCATAACAATGTTATTTCTTCTGATTCAAAAGCATTTGTTATTAGCTGATCCTTGTAGTGCAGTGCTGTGGCGCAATCCTTTTGTCACTTTAGGAACAACCTGTAAACACCCTAGTTGATGTTGACTATCACTAAAGCTTTTCTCTGCTATTTTAGTACTCTCACAATATTTCTTTAGGAAAGCCACTGTCCACATCTAATATTATTTGTCGAGAGAAAGGGACATATACCTACTGATAGTTTTAAATATTTGTTGAAATAGAATCCGTCCCGCTTCTTAAAGAGGCATAAATGGACCACATTTCAATATTAATGGAGAAAGCCTTATTTGTCTTCAACAGCGAGCAGTAGTACATCATCAATTAAGCATAGGCTGGCACACACCACTAAAAAGAAACAGGAACTTGCTGGTGAAATATTAAAATACCAAATCTTGACCCAGGCCTTCCCTTCTTGCTCTGCTACTGACCTGAGACACTGGAAATGTAGATGTTTTTGGTAGATGAATATTGCTCCTAATAGTTGTGCTCACCTCCTCCAGAGGCAGCCGTCCTTATGGCAGATAGCATGGAAGCATTACTGCACAAGTATTCTTAGCTATGGTTTAGGATCTTATTGGGTTTATGGAATCCGGTGTGGTTTAAAGGAAACTGGCATGTTCTCATTGGTGCCCTCTAATAATTTACTAGCAAAATTGATTGATATGCCATGTGGTGGTATTTTTGGCAACAAGTATATAATACTCCTGAAAAATGTATGAATACAATTTCTACAGCAAGATTTATTGATTATCTAAGTGGGAGGGATATTTGCTAAACATTTAGAAAGATTCCAGAGTATGGTGTGTGTTTGTCGCAATGGTGGTAGTATTATCCACAACTTTGCGTTCTTTACCCATAATTAAGGGTCACAAAGCATCCCGATGGTGCCCTGATTGCTGGTACATCAGCCACAATGTTTGTCTCTCAAACTGCATTAGTCAATTATTTACCCTTCATGTCTTTCAGATTGAAAGCATAGTGGTTGGCTCTGGGAGACATGATTCGAGAACCTCCCTAAAATATATTTTCGTTATTGTTTGGTCTTTTTTGCTTTTTTATACTTTGTGCCTCTGATCCACACTTTGCCACTCGGCATCAAAATGCATTTTGATGACTTTTTCTATGTGTTTGGATTTTAGATTTGTGGTTATTGTATTTGTTATGGTGATAAATATGTGGGAGGACCTCATGGAGTGGAATTCGCCAACCCCCCAACCTCCCTCAGCACAAGGACGTGAATTGTGGACATGCTCCCTTTTACTCCCGACCACGTAAGGTAGTAACATCGGCCAAACTTCTTTTCCTAGTCTTATATCGGAAACCATGTGTATTGTACTGGGTCAGACAATCATAATGTTATAAGTACAGGGACGAGGAAAAACTTGAGAACGCTACAGTCAAGCGGGAAAAACGCTCAACCAGTTGTTAATGGAACTGACGTTCTGCAAAGGCAGACCCTGCTATATCAAGACACCAGAAATGAACAATGATGAAAGAGAGATGGAGATGGAGAGAGAGCTAGATGGAGAGGAAGATGGAATTGGAAATCGAGATAGACTTTATGGCAGAGGTAGAAGTCGAAGGAAGACTTGAGAGGCTCGATAGAGTAACATGGAGGGTGTGGTTCAAGAGAATGCATGAGAACGTCTCGCAGGCCGAATAAGTGTTGGCAGTAGTTGAAGCAGAGGCAGAAAGTGGAGAAGGCGTCCCACTCAGAGGCAGAACGTCAAACGTTCTACAAGTGAAACCTGGTGGGCTAGAGTAAAGCAGAGAAAGAGGACAATCGGCATAATGCACTGGCGAAACAAACATATGTTATTTATGAGATGCCCAGAAAGCTTTGTACCAGTTGGCTGGGAACCAGCCCAACGGAAAGATGGAAATTGGGTTGTGGTGGCGTGACCTGTAGTGGGTGGACCATGCGGTCAGATATCTGTGCTGAGACCGCTAACCCTGGCTTTTCACAAAGTCGCATAGGGCGTACTTGAGAGGCATCCAGAGTGGTGGTGGCTGAATTACCTGTACGGAAGGGACGGTTGAGTCTGTTACCGATAGAACAACCAGCAGTACTAGGCCCAACGAGAGAGAAACTATTGATCGTCACAAGATCCCAGACAGAACCGGTGAAGCATCCAGACTCCAAGAGCAGGTATCATGAGTTGTTAAAAGTCTGGGAGATAGCAAATCAGTATAAAGAATGGTTAACTACCAGAGAAGTAACACCATCTGTCTTTAAAACTCCAACCCTAAGTCCCTGAAACGTTATTCGAGGGGTTATTTTCTAGAACTCCGTCGATGTAACGGAAACCCTTCAAGCGGTCTTAAGGAGCATCATTGGGGAGAACAGAGTTCTTAAGGGGGCTTTCGAGGGCATTTGTTGACAAAGCCGTACCATCCCAAACACATGGGAAATAGAAGCCCTCCTGTGCACACCACAGAATCATATAGGTCTGGTCTTCTGAGCAAAAAACAATCGCCCTCTATCAAAAAGCTATTCCAAACTTTTAATTTGTCACCACAGCCTGTCAACAATCCAGTCCTATAAATCCACAGGGTCAACACTCCTTTTTGAAATAAGAAAAAAATCACTGTTTTTGTCATTGTCTTTTCTTTTAAAAAATAAAAACTGAGAATACAACCCGTCCTAGTTAGAAAAGAACCTGGTAACTTCCGGGTAATCGACAATACCAGAGACTGTAAATGAAGAAACGAAAAAAATTGTGAATCAGTTTGAACTGCAATTCGCTGGCCTGTTTTTAGACTCGAGAGGAACCTGCGGAGTATCTTATTAATCGCAATGGGAACAGGATAAAGAAAGCCGAATCTGTGAAATCCTCCGTAAAGGGATTACATATTTTTGCTGATATTAGGGGAGTTTTCCTAAAGTCCATTGAGGTAAGACTTCATAAAACTAGCCCTTGGCATACAGGTCCCCAACTCTTAGTATAAGTCTGTACGACCCAAAGGATCTTGGTAGAATGGTAGAGCAACCATTCTTATCATAGGAGGTAGATGTGAGCTGTAGCGAAGTACACGGAAACCAGTAAATACAAAGAAACTCTTACACAGTAAATGTTAAATAACAAATATACATGTATTCTTATTTACACAAGGAAGGTAGATCAATATTTATTTCACAAACCAACACACATGGGAATTATTACTTTTCAGAGGTGATTACTTCAATAGTAATTGCTCACGCTTACAATTGTTAGAGTTTGAAACTAATGACAGTTCTACTGCATTATCGGTCCTACCGTGCACTCATGCTGCTTTACAGATAAACAGTAATTGTATTTAGTTAACAAAACCACATCAGATAAAATCTTTTGCAAGGAAAAAGGTTGGTTATACACACAGCAGCGAGTCTTCGTTCTAGAGACACTTTAATGAGCTTGTAATGCATTAAAAGTCCAATCCCTAACTGTACAAAAAAGTCAGTGTAGGAGTGGAGCCAAAGTCTTGTGAAGTAGCAGAAAAAGCAAAGTTCCTCAGGATACTTTCAGTCACTAGAATAAGATGCTCAAGAATATAACACAAGTTGAGGAGAGCCTGCAAAAAGACTCCCTAAAAGCACACTAGCTGGCAAGCCTGGGTCAGAGGTAGGGTGGACACCCAAAACCTCTTCACACACCCCAGTCACACTGGAGCGACTCTTTCGGATTAAGATAAATTCTACCTTTTGCCCCACAATACCTCAGCTTAGAAGAAGTAAACATAGCTGGATTCTGCTCTGTGCAGCGACATAACCAGTCTCCCAATTCCTCGGTCTGGTGACGAAAAGGAACTACTCTGAATGGGATGTCTCAGCAGCAGTCTCGAGCCCTTGGCATAGCTTTCTTCGGTCTCCTTGGTCGGTCTGCAGTTTTTGTGCCTTTTTTATCGGCTCCAACAAAGGATGGTATTCTCCTGATCGATCTTCTTCGATTCTGCAGTCCTGCATTCTGTTGAGGGGGACTTGGATGAGTGGGATTGTGCCTCTGGAGGTCAAACAGGAGCTCACCAAAGTTCTGGACGGATTCGGCCTTGCAAAGACATTGCACTTTAAATGGGTAAGAGGTCTCATCTCCTGGTATTCAGTCTGCAGCTCTGGCGAGGCACAGCGCCTCGGGAGATGGCTTGATTTGTAGTTTCCCAGGGCTGGTTGGTCCCACCAGCCAACAGGAAGGCGTTGTCTTCAGAGCTCCTCTGTCGTTCAGAAAACCGGGTCAGGACAGCAGTGGTCACTTCACATTTACTGGAAGGGTCTGCAGGCGTCTGGTCATCTTCAGCTTCGGATCTTCTGTTCCAGTAGTCAGCTTGCCTTTCACCTTAGGAACATCACCTTTTATTCGGTTTTCCCCACAGTTAGCCGGTCTCTGCTAACTCTCTCAGCATTTTAATATGGAGGAAATCTATGCTCCATAAAATAAGGTAAAAAATAAAGAACAGAGTTCCCATGGTTAGAGCAAATACAAATTAATGAGCGGAAAAAGGCTCCCCTCATTCAGGAGAACAAGAAAAAGGTCCGGAGGTCAAGCAAAAAGTGCTGTCTCTCACTGGGATGAGGGGGTTTAGCATAAAACAGATAAATCTGGGGGCATGGCTTGGAGCCGACTCGAGCAGCATGGCTCCGTAAAATCTCCTGGCTGGGCCCATCATCCGAACACATATTAGCAAGCTGGAGCCTCTGTTACTTCTCTAAAATCCCCTGATAGGATTATGAAAGGACGCTGCATCTAACGCTTTGGGAATCCGCCGTCTGGCCCCTGTGACTGAACATCCCCGACTGGAAAGATCAATCTCAGTCCGCAGCAGAGGGGGAAAGATGGCGGGCGCCGAGTCCTGGATCTTCACAATCCGCGGGAAGAGACATGGAAAATAACCTGTGCGACCACGCCTTCGAGCTGGAAAGAGGCCTGGACCGAATCGCAGCCTTTGAAGCAAGATGTGAGTCGCTAGGGGCCAAGCCGGAGGATGCTGAACACCGCTCCAGGAGGAATAACATCCACCTTCGAGGAATCCCTGCAGCAATCACCGACAGAGAGCTGGAAAGCTTTACAACGGACTTGATTAGATTTATCCTAACTCTCCCGGATAGCTCTCTCCTGGAGATCGACCGAGTCCACTGAACAGCCCCGAGACAGGCGTCCTTATAACCTCCTGACGTCCTAGCGTGGATTAATTTCTTTAAGATGAAAGAAGAAATAATGAGGGAGGCTAGGTCATCTAAGAAGATACTCTTCAGAGGGGCAAACATCTCGCTATATCAAGACTTCGCCAACTCTACCTTACAGAAGCGGAAAGCACTAAGGAACCTCACAGAATGGCTACAGGAACGGAAAGTTCAATATCGCTGGAGCTTTCCAACAGCCCTGAATTTCACGTGGGAAGGTACCCAAAGGCAAATCTGCACTCCAAAAGAAGCAGAGAAATTCATGGGAGAAGGGGCAGAAAGTGGAGCCTCCGAATCAGAAGCACCTGCCCAGGATCAAACAAAGACACCCTGAGCCAGCACCTGGTCCTGAGCCAATAGGAGGCGAAGGCTCAAGGGCCCTCAAAAATCTGCCAAACCAGACTGAGCCAGAATATCGGTAGCTACACACAGAAGGTCAGTTACTCCCCTCCATGATGCCCTTTCCCAAGGACACAACGCAAAATCATCACTCACGCACCCATTAGAGGGGCGTACAAATAGAGGGGGGACCTCCAGTACCCGGGGGAGGCGCTACCGATACATCCAAACAAGAATACTACGGTGCAATCAGAACAGAACACGCAGGTCCATCTCGGTGACCGATTGCAAATTCCAGCTATCCCGTTGACAGTTTATGGAGCCCGTTAGCCTCTACTGGTTCGATGATGGGGCCCAGCTAGTTACCCCGTTGGGTGAGGCTAGTCTCATCCCTAGAAGTTTGGAGGGGAGGCAGAGAATTGGAGACACGCGCATACTCTCATAGGGGGCACCCCAGGACTTTAACAAAGGGCCCAGCATAAAGGCGCCCATAGCTGATTCCACTCCGGATGATGAAAGAGACATTCGCATTCTCACATGGAACGTACAAGGCCTCAACTTCCCGCAAATCGGTAGAAAGCAGGCTTAACGCTCTGGCGGGGGATATTGCAATTCTCCAAGAGACGCATTTATTAGCTGCAGATGAGCGGCCCATCAGATTCAAGCGGTTCAAAAAGGCCTATTTTGCCACCTCTGGGGAGAAAAAGCAGGGGGAGGGGGTAGTGATTCTACTTAGCTATAATTTCCAATTCACAGAACCCTCAGTAAAAAGAGCCCCCGAAGGCAGGTACCTCTTGCTAAAAGGATACATCTCAGAGCAACCGATCACTATAGTCAGGATCTATTGTCCCAACACTGGCCAAGATAAATTCCTGCTGGATCTAATCCCAACATTATTGACATTCACAACAGGACACCTCCTCATCGGTGGAGACTTTAACATGGTTCCTGATCCACTAACAGACAAAACCCTCCCCCCATCCAATTCTGATTTTACCCAGGCCCTAACTCTCGCGAGAAACAGAAACAGTAGACGCATGGAGGCTGGCAAACATGGGGGGCAGGGATTACACCTTCTACTCTAACGCACACGAAGGCCACTCATGGATTGACCTAATCCTGATCACGGGGCCCTGTTCCCCAGTCTGCGAAAATAGAAATTCACACCGAATGATCTCTGATCACGCCCCAGTATCAACTGGTCTATTAATAAGAGGCTCACCCTCACCCCCTCTGAGATACTGTAAGCTAAATGACTCCATCTTACTAGACGAAACAATTAAAGCAGAGGTGAGTGAATCGCTGTCTAACTATTTCAAAGAAAACACAAATCCTGACACATCCATTGTAATAATCTGGGAGGCCATGATGCCTTTGGTGAGGGGGATATTCATCAGTGCAGCCGCTGAACAATATCGGATTTCTAAGATCCAAGCATCCACTCTGGCGCTTCCAGTTTCAGTACTGGAGAAGGAGCTAAAGATTCGCCATACCAGGAAATCAGAGAGGGAATTGAAAAACGCTTGAATAGCCCTAGAAATCCACTGGGCGGACTGCTGAGCTAAAACCCTAGCATACACAAAGCAGTTTTATTATAACAAAAGCAACAAAGCAAACTACATACTAGCTTATAAATTGCAACGGGTACATAAAAGCAACAATATAGCTCGCCTCCTTGTGGAGGACAGCAAACCCGATACACCAACACTGAAAAGATGGAAGCCTTATTAGCCCACCCCAGTGCAATCATGACCGGTCCACTACCCTATCCGGGGAATCAGCCCCAAAGCTTACAGTATCTACAATCCTACATAACACCCAACAGCAAGCACCAGCTCGAGTCCCTAGAAACCCAATATTGGTAGAGGTAGGTATCCGACTCCATCAAATCCCTGAAAAACACTGCCCCGGGCCCGGACGGCTAACAGCAAAGTTATACAAAATATACACACAAATCCTAGCCCCACAGCTTACACTTGTATTCAACTCATTCTTGGAATCCGGGAAGGTGACCAAATCAATGGCGGAATCACTTAACATACTAGTTCATAAACCAGGGAAAGACCCCGATCAGGTGGCCTCTTATAGACCGATAACGCTAATGAACATGGATGGGAACATCTACTCTAAAGTTCTGGCATCTAGACTGGGGATAATACTCCCGGATATGATAGACAGGGACCAGACAGGGTTCATACTGGGGAGGGGAATGCATGATAACATCAGAAGAACACTGGACCTCATTGAAGGTGCCAACCAGAGGGGGAGGAGCTATTGGTCATCTCCCTAGATGCTCACAAAGCATTCAACCTCATGGACTGGGAATATATCAGACAAACACTTACACACATGGGATTTGGCCACAACTTTATGAAATGGATAATAGCGAACTACCAGTGCCCAACCACTCGGCTACGGGTGAACATATTCAGATTGGAGAACATATCTAGGGGTACGCGACAGGGTTGCCCGTTATCTCCCCTGGTGTTCGCATTATCCATTGAACCTTTCGCTGGAAGGGTCTGACAAAACGCAGACATACATGGGCTCACGGTAGGGGGTAGGGAATATAAAGCAGCATTATATTTTGATGATGTTCTCCTAACAATAACCCACCCGGGCGCATCCTTAGAACCCTTACTGGAGGAGCTTGAAGCATTTGGAAGAGCCTCTGGATTCAGGGTAAACTGTGACAAATCCTCTGTATTAGCGATCAACCTTACAAAGAAACAGGAAAAAGGAAGAGATCAACCCAGACTCCTCATTCCATGGGCAGACGCAGCAATTGGATACCTGGGGGTCCATAATCCCAAAAACCACACGCGGATCTACCAGAGCAACTTCCCGCAATTGTTTAGGGACCTGCAGAGGGATATAGACCACTGGGATGAACAGGAAATCTTATGGCTGGGCAGGATAGCGGCGATAAAAATGAGCCTGATTCCCAGATTATTAATCTACCAATGCCTAGCACTCCCGACACAGATCCATATTAATATTTGTCTGGGGCGGGGGACTCTGAATAGCAAGACGGATTATGATCCGGGGCCGAAATTCAGGAGTCCTAGACGTGTCCAGATATAGACGAGCAGCACAACTATCCCATGCATTCACATGGAGACAAACTTCGGACCCACCATATTGGAAGCAGATATAGGAAGCATGGTGCGGATTCCCCCCACCCCCCAGCCGACCTTCCGCACATGCAGGCTCTGAAAACCCAGCCAAACACAGGTCCCCTTAAAGCAACACAAAATACAGTAGCAAATTGGAAAGCAGCAGTTTGGAAATGGGGTTGCAAAGGAACTCTGGGCCCTCTCACACTATTATGGGACAATCCTGAGTTTTCACCTGGTCTTCACCCTTCGAGCTTTTCCGCCTGGCAAGACGGGGGCCTGCGGAGGATCTCAGACTTCTTAGAGGGGGGTAATCCACTCACATTCGAAGGTTGCAAGGCAAAATTCAAAATCTCAGAAGGGGAGAGGTTCAGATACTATCAGATCCGTCACTGGCTATCCCTGAGGATTGTTAAGGAGAAGGGCTCCAGGGACATCAGAGCACTGGAATTAACTCTAACATCTACCCGCCCTAGAGGGAAAATCTCCACCATATATCAACTCCTGAACAAGTCAGAACCCACCACCAAAGAAAAATACATGGTTAACTGGGAGAAAGACCTGGGGTGAACAATAGACTTTGAAGCCTGGGACAAGATCTGGGCTAGAATGCATAAAAGCACCCAATGTGTCACCAACAGAGAGGGCGGGTATAAGGTTTGTTACAGATACTTCCAGTACAGCTACATAAATCCAACCCAAACATTCCATCGAGCTGCTCGAGAGGCTGCACAACTGACGGAACACTATTCCACATGCTATGGACATGCCCGCAGGCTGCAAACTACTGGCGAGGGGTACTAGACCACTTCGAATCGATCACAGATCTGGCAATTCGCTGGGCCCCGGGGATTGTACTGTTGGGGGATACCGGTGACGGGGAATTCCCACTGACAGTCTATACAGCCCGCCTATGTACCCGCCTTTTGACAGCAGCCAAAATCACACTAGCACGTCTCTGAAAAAACCCAGAGGGCCCTTCAATTCCGTAATGGTGGGCCAGTTAACATATAAGCCACCAGGCCAAAGAGTTGGTAGCAATTTTCATAGATCTCGTGGTCAAAGCTCACAAAGGGGATCAGGTTATGGACAAAGTCAGAGCTCATCTTGGGGAGATAATCGGGGTCCAGCCTCGCAGGGTTTCCAGAGGGGCCAGCGTCTATCTCGTGGCCGGGGGCAGCCCTCCACTTCCAGAGGTGGAGCTACACCTTCCAATGACCACCCGCTTGAGGTACCCTCCCATGCCTCTCCAATAGGAGTATTACATACTTCACCCACGCATTGGAGGGAATCACCCTGGACAAGTGGGTGCTTTCAACCGTAGCGAGCGGTAATTGTGTGGAGCTACTTCAGCGACCCCAGAACCATCCTCTGCGTCAAAAAACACACGCGAAGGCAGAACAATGTATCCTTCTCGAGGAGGTTGCAGCACTGCTTCTCAATGATGCCATAGAAATTGTCCCGGCGAACCAGGTAAACAAGGGTATTTATTCAACCTACTTCCTTGTGCCAAAATAAAATCGAACAATGCGGCCAGTAGGAGACCTCCGCCTTGCAAACACCTATGTCAAGCCACAAAAATTCTGCATGACAACGCTACAGGAAGTAATCCCTCTACTAAAGCGGGGGGTCTACATGGCAACATTGGAAATGAAAGATGCCTATTTTAATATTTCAATGTTCCCAGCGCACAGAAGATTCTTGCGTTTTAAGGTAGCAAACCAGCACTACCAATTCAAAGTGCTGGCCTTCGGAATAGCATCTGCTCCAAGGGTATTCACCAAGGTACTGTCGGTGGTGGCAGCGCACCTGCGCAGGGTTGCAATACGAGTGTACTTTTATCTGGACGACTGGCTGATTACAGGGGAGTCATCCCAAATTTGCAGGCTAAACACTCAAAGAATCATCAACCTTCTCTTCCAATTGGGCTTCTCAATAAACAAGAAAAAATCAAGCCTTGTGCCAAGCACAACCAAACAGTTCCTAGGAGCTGTCATAAACACGGAAGTAGGGTTAGTCTTTCCTTCAAAGGAAAGAGTTCAGAACATGTTACTGTACATACCTCATTATCAACCCGGCCACCAAATAAGCGTACGCAAAGCTATGCGTTTACTAGGCATGATGGCATCTTGCATTTACCTGGTTCCACACGCACGTCTGCGCATGCGTCCCATGCAGGAATGGTTGGCAAAGCGGTGGTTTCAGGCCAACGGTAAGTGGGACGATCTAGTGGTTGTTTCGCCAACACTAGTACAAAACCTTTGCTGGTTGACAAGGGAGAATCTGTTGAAGGGCGGTGCAGGCGATATTTACGACAGACACGTCACTCTTCGGTTACGGGGGGTGCACATCACCTTCATCACACGGCACATGGTCTGTGGACTCACACCACGGCACAGAACCACATCAACCTTCTGGAACTTCTAGGAGTATTTTAAGCGCTTCAAGCATTCAAAGTACAGCTAACAAACCAGTCGGTACAGATCCTCACCGACAGCACTACTGCGATGTTTTACATCAACAAACAGGGGTGCACACATTTTCCAAATCTGTCCGAGCTAGCACAGAAAATTTGGAAATGGGCATTCGGACGAAAGATGTTCCTATCCTCCCAACACGTTCCAGGGGAACTCATCACTCTAGCCAACTCGCTGAGCAGAGATCCCCTACCAGAGGAATACAAGTGGCAACTAGACACAAATGTCATTGACTACATTTTATCTCAATGGGGTTACCCCACGCTAGACTTGTTCACTACAAGAGAAAATAAGCAATGCCCAGACTACTCGTCCAGGTTTCCCCGACCAGACTCCAAGGGGAACGCCCTATGGATGAGCTGGTCAGGAAGATGTGCTTACTCTTTTCCTCCAACACCTCTTAGGAACAAAGTGGTGAACAAGATTCACAAAGAATAAATGACGCTCATCCTAGTTGGGCGAGACAACCATGTTATCCACATATGCTCACACTGGTGATGTGTGATCCCATCACACTCCTGTGCCAGACCAATTTACTGACTCAACACAGGGGATTAACCATACACCTGCAACCTCACTCAATGAACTTGGCAGCATGGCTCCTGAGGTCAGAGTTTGGACATCTAAACCTGCCACAAAGGTGTATGGCTATCCTCAAGGAGGCTCGCAAACCAAGCACCAGACACTGTTATTTCGACAAGTGGAGGACATTTGTAATTTGTTGCCAGTCCAAACAAATAAATCCTGTAGAATGTACTCCATCCCATATTCTCCATTATATGCTCCACTTTCTAGACTCTGGATTAGTATTCAACTCTATAAAGGTTTACCTGGCGGCTTTATCAGTTTATCGGTGGAAAGTCCCTGTCATCAAAGTATTCATGGAGGGAATAAAGAGACTCCACCCTCCTATTTCAAACCCACCGCCAGGCTGGGTTCTCAATGTAGTTCTTGCAAAGCCCTTTGAGCCTATGCATAAGGCAAGTCTTAAACACTATTCCTATAAAACTGCCTTCTTACTGGCTAATACAACCATAAGAAGAGTTGGTGAACTTCAAGCATCGTCCGTGCAGGATCCTTTCTTTGTCATCCACAAGGACAAATTGGTTTTACGCACACGCCCTAGGTTTTCACCCAAGTTCATCTCCAAATGTCACGTAAACCAACCCATTGAGCTACCGCCCTTCTTTCGGAACCCAATCAGGTCAGCTGAGAAAAAACTCCATACACTAGATGTAAGGAGGCCGGTCCTTTACTATGTAAACAAGACCAGACCGCTCAGAAAAAAAAAACAACTATTTGTTTTTGTAGCAACAGGCAGAGAAGGGGGATCGCATTTCCAAGAATGCCATCGCCAGATGGATAGTCAGATGCATACAGCTCTGTTATTCTTTATCAAGCAAGACACTGCCTTTCTCACCAAGAGCTCAATCCACAAGGGGTACAGGAGCTACTTTGGCTTTTATCGCAAATGTCCCGCTAAACACCATTTGCAACGCAGCTACATAGAGCTCAGTACATACTTTTATTCAGCATTACTGCATTGACACCCATTCCAAAGCAGAAACGCAGGTGGGACAAGCGGTTCTAAAACATCTATTTGCTGCTGGACCTTCTCACAACCCAGCACCTTCTCCTAACACTGCTCGCTAATCTACGCATAGCATGAGATCAAAGCAGATTCCACGAGCCTCAGAAAGGATACATTACTCCCCGTAATCATATTTCTGATGCTTGCATCTGCTTAGATTCACATGCACCCACAGTTCCTCCCCTTGGGGAGAAGGTGCATGGAAGTATGTGAGCTTTATCTGATACATATCTGCTTTAATACACCTGTACACACGCTACACTTCATTCTACCTCATATCAGAAACAAAGCAATCTGAGGGACCTCGATGCGTGAAAGACCATGGCAACAGTGGATGTCACTCTAGGCATAGTATTACTGGCACGCCCTCTCAACGTCCCTTTTCGAGTTTCGAAAAAAACAACTGTAATGCTCCGCAGCTTGCATTGGATGTCAGCCTATGCATAGCATGTGAATCTAAGCAGATAAATGCATCAGAAATACGATTACGTTGAGTAATGCATCACATGCCCACACACTCATATACACACACAGAAACTGTGTAATCTATGATGATACAAAATTATCCCCAGTGCACTGCATTGTAAGATGCTTTGTTCACTGTTATTTAACCAACAAAAAGGTAAAAAGGGAAATAGTTTCCCAGTACTGATGGTCTGAAGGACTGATCAGTTTCCCTGTGACAACATGAGTAAAAGGCTTAATTTCGCTTTAAAAAGTCAGGGCAGATTTAAAAGTAAAAACTTTCTGGGTCTGTAGAATATGGAGGGAAAGTTGCCTAAAAGAGAAATCTTTTTCGAGCAGTATGGAGGGGTGTAACGGTGTTGAGCAAGAAACATATTCGTGCTCTGGATGGAGGTGACCTGCTACTGTTCCTGAGAGACCTAGTGTGTAGTATCCTAGAGAGGTTTGAAATGATTGAAAGTTGTCTATTTACATGCCTGAAGATACACAGGGTAAAATCTGCTTGTTTCCTTGTGATGGTTGGAAGAATTGGGGGCCCTCCCTGCTCACTTCAACTGCCATTCCCACTGGTCCCTGCCACGTTTATGTACTTAGGAATTTGGATTTATCATACAGTGACTGATCAGTTACTTCATAATGTTCATAGTGTTATCACCTATAGCTTTCACTATTGTCTGGGTTAGGCTTCTAATATCAATTCAAAATGTTTATTTCGATAAGAAAATCCATTAAACAGAGTAAAAAGAACATTAGATTCAAAAAAAGAAAACCTATATTTTACAAAACTAATAATACAATCCTGTTTCATTAAGATCAGTTGAAGATAAAATAGGTTCATACATTGGCTCGGCAGAGGCATATCCCTTCACCATGTATCGTTAACCACAGATTTTCCTACATAGCCGCCTTTAAAAAACGCATGCCACACACGATGAATCCGCTAAAAGAAAAGAAAATGAGGCAGGATGACATTGTCTAAAATTCAGAAGAATAGTAGCTTGTCCAATATGTGCAGGACAAAACCTCACCAGATGCAGGACATCTTCACCTGCATCCCCACAAAATGGGCAGCTGGTATCTGGGAAGCCTTTTCAACTGGCAGTGTTAGGGAATCGAATAGAGCACGGGTAATCAGCCATTGATCAGATTTTCTGTGACTCAATGTAAGATAACGCTGTATAGACTCCATGCCGCTGATGGCTGCGAGCAATCTGTTTGCATTAACCTGCAATTCTTTGGACTCGCGCTGTTCTTTAATTGCCTAGCCAAAAGACCTCTTATAAGGTTTTTGTGTGCATAAGACAATAAAGTGCAAGGGTTGAAAGTACTTGTTCATTCAACTGAGATCATTGTCTGAAAATAGCCAAGGAATGTTATGCTAATCCTGCCTGGCTAAAAGGACATTGACAATAAAATGAGTTGCAACCACTTGTGAGCTTGGCGAGTTACCACAGAGGAGAATTGAACCCTCAGGATAACTGCACCATTACATATCATCGGGTTCATCTTCACCACCTTTCTTCCCTTCACGCAGACCATCATTGCCGACTTCGAGGTGTTTATCTTGAGGATCAGTGCTCTCATAAAATCGGTATACATCTGAATCTGATTTTGTAGTGCATTTGGAGGGCGGGCAATGAGAACTGTGCATCCGCATAGAACAAGATTGGAAAGGCCCTACTGCCCACTCTAGGATAGTCTGCCTGGAAGTCCAGCAGGGCACCGTCCTAACCATTGATATACAGCTTAAAGAGGACTGGTGCCAGAAAACAGCCCTGGTGAACCCCCAGATTCACCCTAAAAAAGTTTGCACATTGCCTGCATCCCTATAACGCGCACATGCCTGGTTCTCCCTATAAATTGCCTGTAGCACAGACAAAATCTCTCTTGGGCAATTCATGGCCCGAGCACGGCCCACAGTTTTTCCCTGTTCACTTTATCAAAGTCTGTGCTCAGGACCATGAATGTCAGAAAGATGGCTCCACCCTTAATATAAACTGAATGTGCCACCTGCAGGTAAAGCCTTGAGGTCTGAACCCAAACTGTATACCAGAGAGAATAGTTCTGGCATGGCAGAAATTGGCCGACTCCAAAATAGCATTAAAAATATTGTGAACAGCTGGTTCCAAAGATCGATAAAATCATGATGAAGGCCCGCTGGAATTGCATCCGGCCCAGGCAAATGATTTTGCGCTTGATTTCCAATTGCTGTAGCAACCTTCTTCAGCATAAACATCTAATATCTATTTTCGGTGATAGAGCCTCAATAAGATGAATATGCTTTCTAGGCTTCTACATATATTTTATGGGCCGCAGTTTATGCAACTGTGTCTACCTTTAAGGAATTACATCAGCTCTTGGTCTGATTGATATGGGCTGATCACAGAAATAGAATTTTCTCTCATATTCTTATGCAAGCTCCACAATTTGTGACTGTTGATTTATCTGTTCTCATATGGCTGAGTAACTTAAGTTAATGGCATATTGAACAAATACCAGCCTAAATTGCGAGATCTATGGCTGGGGCTACCTAGTCAAGGGTAAAGGGTATAGTTTGTTGCATAATTCGACCACATATGTGAATCCGTATCTCCTGCGTGTCTCGATGTTAGACAATCAGTTTCGGAGACTGATTAAAAACTATGGCTCTGTGTTGGATGTTATGCGATCGGTGAACTATATGGCGCAGATTTAGTTGCTGATGTGAGTTTCTTCTTAGTTTTAGCTGTTAGATGCCGCTAAAATTGCTGCTGGTAAGCTAAAACTGTTCTCAAGGCAAGTGAAGGTTGTAGGAGATGTGAGGAAGGATTGAATGCCTGTAGCCATGCTAGTCCCTTGGGTCATTTCCACCCGCTACAAGCCCCTCTACTGGGAAAGGGTGAGTTGGCATTTCTGGGGGTGTTTTAGGGTTCTCTTGAATGGTTTCCATGTGCTCTGGTTTAATTTCATACAGAATCCCTACAGCCTTACATCCCTCACAATGATTTTCCCTGCCTATCAGGCCGGAAACATGAATATTTGCGTGAAAAGACATGCTGGTATTTTGTTTGGGACCAATTTAGGAAGATTATCAATTTCGCTGCTCTTTAGTTTCATTTTGAGACCTCATGTGCTTTTTTACTACTGTTTCTGTCTTTTCCTTTTCTTTTAAATCACTTACTACTGAAATTACTTTTTCTGGAATACCTTTTATAGTCTCTATGGCTCCACAGCCATAAGTACTCTTGTACTCCCTTTTCTTGTCCATGGTTGAGTTCCTCAACAAAGGCCGTTTAGTTTTTAGGATGGTGGCAGTCGCAGTCGTGTCTTTGTCACATGTTGATGTTACTGTTCGTTAGAATTTCCATCTTGTGTGAAATTCGCCCCACTTATTGAGTCTCCCCTGCACTTTTACTGCGCTTTTGGGGTTTTATCTGACTCTCCTGACTGGGAAACCTTTTTCCTCACTCATTCATTTTCTCTGACTCTGGGAAACCTTTTTGGTCATATTTGATGGAGTCTGCTTTCCTCCATCTTTTTAAGGCATCTATATTTTATGATTGCAGCACACAGCATCTTCTGCCCTGTGTTGCCGGGAGCTTCCTTAACGTCACTCTTTGGTTTTCTTTTATATTTCTGTGATAACCTATGCTTTTCTTTTGTGATATCAGCACACTCCAACTTATGTTAAGTGCTGAAGGGACACATTGTATCCCCTTTCTCACATCGCCTGTAACCTTTTAGTTACAGTGGCAAGTTTGAGTGGCTGGTGGCAGTGAATGTTTTCTACCAACGTTTGTGTTTTTTACAAGCAGGCTCCTGTTGCAGCTGCGGTAAAGGACACATGGGTCACCTTTGACCAAAAATGTTGTCTGTCTTCTTTTTTTGCCAATTCACGATTGCATGCCCTTTCTTGAGTCTTCGTCTGCTAACCTGGTTAGGGGGGGAAGTCCTGCTTTCTCCTTCTGTGCGACAAGTAAGATCCAGACCAGATGACTTCCACCCTTGGATTGGTAGGCCTAACCAGTCTCAAGACCAGCTACAGTTTGAGCCGCCCCACGAAGTGCTGCGATTTTCCATGCCTGCAATGCCCGAATATCTTGGGACCTCTGGCACTGCTGCGGTGCATCGTCACCTCAAGTGCGGTTCTGGGTGCAAACTTGTGGACATTGGGCCTACAGAGACTCCATCCTGATCGTAGAAGTCCCCTCAGAAGAGTCGAGGAATGAGAGAAGGATGAAAGTCTGCCCGGGGCGACAACCATCGGTCCTACAAAGCCTGTGTCAAGCCTCAACAACCAAGTGCTGCATCCCTGTCACCGAGTCCGACCATCTGCTCCTGCCATTCTTCCTCCAGCCACCAAGGCAAGAGACCCAAACCAGAGTTGAGTCACCTTGGTATGGATGGCCTAACCGCGTTCTCCCAATCCTATCTAGCCCCCCTGAACCCTTTGAATCCAATTCCATTACTCTTAAGAGTGAGTCTTCTCTAGTCCTTGCATAGGTGGGCTTTAGTAAAACTCCCTAACAGTTACTCTGCGTCTCCTTTAAAAAAATGTTTACCGCTCATAGGCATCCTTTGTATTGTAACTCTACATGGCTAACTAATTTTTCACCCCTCTGACCCAGACCACTTGCTTGTTTTCTTTCTACTATGTTGGCTTGGAATTACCTTTTATGGTACATTTCATTTGGTGGAACTGGTTTAGGCTTGGTAGGGGTCTGCCGGACATCCTAATCATATCCCGGTTTGAGGGATGTCCAGAATAGTTGGGATGGCTGCCAAGACTTTTAAAGGTACACACTGTACGATGAGAGGGTTGAGCCATCTCTCAGGCCTGCAGTTGAGAATATCTGGGGATGATCTGGAGCCATTCTTCAGGTAACCACTGGATATAAAATATGAGGAATCTGAGATAATCTCAAGGGACACTAGGAAATCCATCTGCAAACATTGCTGCTCCCTGCTGCCCTCCTTGAAGCAAGCCTCTGCCCATCTTTGACCAGGGAAAACCTGACCAAGGGGAGTCCCTTCCTTTAAGTGGGAGGCACAGTTGAACTATCATTCTCCACGATTTAAAGGGCTTCCTCTGAATCTCTTGGATATCACTTTCTGAAAAGGGTTGTCCTTTTTTGCTGGAACTAAGCTAGTGTTGCTTGCTGCTCTACCATTGTGCAGACCGCTTCCAGGAACATCCTGCCTTGTGGTACTGCCCCTGCTACTTTCATCTTGACTAAGCCGACTGCTGTTGCTGAGGCCTTTGCTTACTTCTGAGTCACATCTGACATATTATGTGGGTCACCTGAAATCTGCTCCACTGCAGCTGCATCTGCTTTCCCCCGTTGTCATTATGGGTTGCCTGGAAGGGGTTGTCCTTCGTTTTGGATCCTGAAATCCTGTCACCACCTAGTACTATTTGTTCAATTTGCCGCCTGACCCTACATTTGCACCTGCTACCTGGTATCCACCACAGCAGTTTTTTGTGCAAGTATTGTTATCGGAGTCCTTGGGCCCTTCGAAGTAGTCAGCCATCCATTCTTTGGCCTGTTTGATCTGTTTGGATACCCCTTTTGTCGGCTCCCTTAACCACAGCCTTTCTCTATAGGGATTGAGACCTTGTGCTGCAGCCATCCCTTGCTCTAGTTCATGAAACCTGGACCGGAAATTCCTCCATGGAGTGGCCCAGAATTCCCAGCAGGTTGACAGCCTTTATCTTGCCTCAGAAACTCTTTGTGTAACCGTAACTGTCGTTATTTTATTGTTTCCTATGTGAAGAAATCTCCAACTCCTAAAAGCTCTGTAAAAGTAACAAAAAACTTTACTTATTAGTGAACATTGACGCTAGCCTCGTCAGGGACTTGGGATATCGAAGACTGATGGTTGATTTTGAAATGCTTCCTTTATATTTTTAACGCAATTTTGCTTTAACTATTGGACTAGTGGTTCCATTTGATGTTACCAAAATGTTTGACCGAAAACTGTTTTTACAGAGCTGATGTTACCAAATTCTTTTTTGGGGTTTTTTGTTTTTTGGAGGGGTTCCAGGTTTTTTTCTAGTTATACCCCGACCTCAACTCCCCTTTAGCCACCCCCATCTATTTATTAAAAATACAGAAAAAAGTCAGTAATATTTTCAGTAAAGCATTTTTTCGGTAAACATATTTCGGTAACATCACTGGATACCCAACTTATTGTGTGTGCCATTGGCTTTTGTGCTGATATTGTGTTGCTTTCCTTTTAAAGTTGTTTGGTGCCCTCTTTGGACACATTTGCAGTGCTTATTTGCCTAATGTAAATTTAACTTGATAACCAAACTGTTTTATAACAGAATTTCTGAGGCTTGTGGAATCTGCTTAGATCACATGCTGTGCATAGGCCGACATCTAGTGGAACTTGCAGAGTATTACAGTTTGTTTTTCGAAACTCGAAAAGGGGCATCGAACTAGGGCGTGCCAGTAATTCTGTCCCTAGTATAGGATTTATCATATAATTATCAAAAAATCCCCGTTCTCTAACCCTACGTCGAAGATCGCCGAAGATCGACGTCAGTACTTGAGACCGAGGAAGAACAGTCGTCGGACTACACAATGAACTCTGGGCCTCGGAAGGCCTCTGGCCTCGGCCCTGACAAGTAGGGAGAGTGGGGGGTGGATATACACACACTCTTTTCCTACATATACCTGCCCGCTTCCTACATATACCTGCCCGCTGCCAGATATTGACATATGGAGAGTACTCCGGGCAGAATTTAAATGAAGTGCAACCATAAGTTCCCCTGGGTAGATCAACGTAATACCTGTAACCTGTGTCTTCTACCCTGAGGCAAATTGTAGAGCTTGTAAACTCTTACAAAGCCAAGGACCGCTCGACCAAGCGTTGGGCCCACTACGCCAGGCAACTCGAGGCCATGGACACAGTGGGTTCCTTCAGCGATGGCAGCAACGCCGCCGTATTGGACGGCAAGGGCGCTCAGGGGGGTTGCTAGGCACCCAAGCGCAAGCCTCAGACCTCGGAGGACTAACCGGCGGGTCAGTTATCGGGACAACACCCGGCAGCAAGAGCGCTACCCACACCTCTTCCACTAAACACACTCGCCCCACCCGAGATTCACGTGTGTCGAGTGATCGGCCGAAGAAGGCACAGAGAGAGCGCTCCGCAGAATCGGTGTCCTCTGGGCGTTCCAGGTCACGGTCGCCCAATGACACACAGCAACCGTCTACGATTGCTAAGAGTGCCACCTTACCTAAAGTCACAGAGGTATGGTTGTCAGAAGACGAATCCGACCTCTATCCCCAGACAGCACGTTTGAAGGCTACTTCTGTAGTTAGCTCGACGTCTGCTTCCGAGATTCAACGGCCCTCTTCCAAGACTCCCGAATCTCATGATACCTCCTCTGAATCTCGACGCCAAGAGTTGAAAGATTCAGAAAAGCCCAAGGGGGTCAGGAAAACATTCCTCTACACATGGGAAAGGGGGGAACACAACATAAGAAAGCCTCTGAACACCAGGTTCAGAAGGAGAAACACAAACAGCCTTTAGAAAACTTCAAGGCCCCTGACCCTGTCACTAGACCAAAAATTGTCCCTCCCACTCCTCAGGATATGGGCATGGATAAGGAGCCACAGCAGGAAAGGGTTATTCCCAGTTCCAAGGAATGGAACTCGGAGGACATTGATAGAGTAATGAGGAGAATGTCTTTTCTTGCAGATTTCTACTAAAAAGACCCACATTACTTCCTTAGTTATCAGATTACCTCTGCCCCTTCGGGATCCAAAGACCCTCAACCTCCTACTAAGAGACTCCGTACTGAGACTCCAGTTCAGGGGCTGATTTCAGACCCTTTCACTGTTGAACCTTACCAACAGTATGGTGACGATTCAGAAGTACAAATTCTGGACGACCAGGCCGGGGTCGATTATTATGGGGATGATGAGGACCAGGAAGAGGAGGAGGAAGACGAGGCGGAGGCCTATAGTCTCGACTCCCCTATTACCAAGGACCCCCCTGTGAATGACTCACCTATTGAATATCAGCCTTTGTTTAACAAAGTTGTAGCCAAGGCGGCTGCCCATTTCCAAATTGACACTCAAGATGCCTTTTACGCTCACCTTGACCCCACAGGGGTGTCGATCTGACCCGGACAGCTGCGGTCTTCGTCAACGTGATGCGTAGTGCAGAGATGACTGTCTGGACCGGCCTGCCTAGTCTTGTCTGCTGGACCCGAAGAAGTATTTTCCTGCAAGTGGAGACAGGGATTTAGCGACCTGTGGGTTTTAGTGATGCCCTCCCAACTGTTCTCGCTCTCCCCCACTAATCACCTCCGATATCCCCTTAGTAACCTCACCTTATGTTTGTAAAAGATGAGCTCTCCATCCTGCGTGTCTTGCAGGGGCGCGTAGATACCAGTTACTTCACTGGTTTGAAGGCGTTGGGAGAGTTCCGGTAAGCATAGACTCTGAAGTCCCAGGCGGGATTGGTAAGTATCAAGTTCAAAGAGTTCAATGTGCCCGATGTTCACTCTTGTCCCCTGCCTACCTTAAATTGCAACTGAGTTTGTGAGAAGAAGGTCTCGTAGCTGCTGCTGGCATTCAGGTAAGAGTCTGTGTTACCCAACGCTGTCCGGTAACTATTGCATGCGTTAACGTGTTGTTTTTCTCCCTCTTTAGAGATGCGGCATATGAAGATATGGAGAATAATACCGCCGGTGGTATAAATCGGGTAAGTCTATTGTGGTAAGAGGTATTTGTTGATTCCCTTGGCTCACCTTGTTATTCTTGTGCCCCTAGGTGCCGGAGTATGGCGAAGAAATGATGGAGACAGTGCCAGATCGAAAGATGCTGTGAGAACTGGTGAGTATGGTGCCGTGCTGGAGCTGGCGAAGCGACACGTGCAGGACTGATGTACTTTATATGTCGGGAGATGAAATGGATCCGGAATCAGGTGAGGTATTTGAAATAAGTTTGTTTTCTAACCTTGTCCTTTTCTTCCTCTTTATTCTAGGAGCTCCGGATTCGAGGCGGGCGTGGCAGAAGACTGGATGCTGGCTGTAGGCACGCGGGTGTGGCAGAAGACTGGATGCTGGCTGCAGGCACGGTGAGAGTCACGCTGCTGGATGCAGTATAACACGAAGCATGTGCTGCTGTTCGGGCGTGGTTTAAATAGCCTCCAAAGTAGTCCCAGGAAAGAAGTTCCCCAGGACCACACCCGAGTAAAAAATAGTCCCTGTAGTAAAATATTCCCATCCAGGCCTCACGTTGGCTTGGATTTATTTGCAGCATGGTCTGCATGAGGTAACTAATGTCTATGAGCCTGACGCCTATGGCGCCCGGACTGATTTTTATTATGAGCCTGGTGCCTACGGCGCCAGGACCGAACCCAGACAGCCCCTAGCTGGGGCTGCTGGGGTATTTGTAAATGTCTGGATGCCTGCTCCCGGGGTTTATGGGCTTGATCCGGATGCCTGGGGGTAGGCATCATGACAGTGCCCAGGAAGAGAGAGATTTTGCAGAGCAAATTCCAGGGGATAAAAGGTCCATTGCTTAGGTTATCCCCATTCTAAAATCCATTCAACGCAGAATCAATCCTTCTTTGGTGACCCCTAATGTTACTCGGGCATTTAACCCACGAGTAGAAAAGTTATTCAGGGCCGCTCCATCCGACCGACTGTACATAAGGGGTCAGCTAAAGCCTGACTCATTAGTGGTTACAACCACCAGGAAGAGAGCGGGAGCACTTTTAGCATCTTCGGAAGCTCCCCTGGACAAACAGAGCAAAAGAATATACGCTCTAGGTAGGAAGGTGGCATCCACGTCGGCATACCAAGCACGCATTGCCAATACCACCACTCTGCTAGCAAGCTACAACTGCCACCAGTGGGAACAGGTAGCTAGCCTCATTGCCTCCGCACCAGAACCTCTAAAGAGTCAGTTGGCCCCGATTGCGTCGGAAGGAAGATCAGTGTCCGGATGCATTCTCAAGGCTAACTTCGATGCAGCAGACAATGCAGGGAGGCTGATAGCAGAAAGCACAGTAATCAAACGACACGCTTGGCTAAGACAGTCAGGGTTTAAACCCTAGACCCAAGCCACCTTCATAGACATGCTGGTAGAACCTAATGTCCTGTTTGGGAAAGCAGTGGAGGAAGCGCTGAAGACGGCTAAGGACGAATATGACACCTTAAAGTTCCTTGGCCAGCTAACAAATAAGCCAACAAACCAGCAGGGAAATAAAAATTTTCATCGCTTTCGCGGACAAAACTCCCAGAGAGGGTCCAATTACTACCAGAACCAAGGGGCCTTGTGGGGCGGTAACAAACAAGCTACCTAAGGTTTCGCCAGAAGTCAAGAGGGGCCGCGGTAGGGGGAGAGGCAGCCCAGGTAGAGGTGCTACGGCTCCCAATAAACAGTGACATTCAGCTCCGGGTCCCTTCCCATGCATCCCCGTTAGGGGGGCGCATTTCCATCTGCACCCACGCATGGGAAGGGATCACTATTGGACAGATGGGTGCTGTCCACAGTGTCCGCGGGATACCGTATAGAACTACTGGAGCGCCCCTGCGACCATACTCCAAGACAGAAGATACACTCCTTGGAGCACCAAAGAATCCTCCTCGAGGAGATCGTCATTCTTCTTGCAAAGGACGCAATAGAACTCGTCCCAGGCAACCAGGTAAACAAGGGTATTTATTCAACTTAATTCCTTGTGCCAAAAAAATCTAACGATGCGCCCAGTATTAGACTCAAGCCCTGCAAACAAGTATGTCAAGCCACAAACATTTTGCATGACTACACTCCAGGAAGTAATCCCCCTACTAAAAAGAGGAGATTACATGGCAACATTGGATATGAAAGATGCCTATTTTCATATTTCCATGTTCCCAGCGCACAGAAGATTCTTGCGTTTCAAGGTAGACAGCCAGCACTACCAGTTCAAGGGGCTGCCCTTCGGAATCGCCTCGGCTCCAAGGGTATTCACAAAGGTACTGGCAGTGGTGGCGGCGCACCTACACAGGGAGGCAATCCCAGTGTGCCCTTACCTGGACGACTGGCTCATCACAGGGGAACCCTCCCACCCCCCTAATTTGCAGATCCAACATCAAAGAACAATCAACCTCCTCTCCCAAGTGGGCTTCTTAATCAACGAGAAAAAAATCAAGCCTGGTGCCAAGCACCTCCAAACAGTTCCGAGGAGGGGTTGGCCTTTCCATCATAGGAAAGAATTCGGAATCTGTTACTGCAAATTCCTCAATATCAGTCCGGTCGCCAGATAAGGGTGCGCAAAGCAATGTGTTTACTAGGCATGATGGCTGTGATGCTGGAAATGCTTTGGAGGGACAGGGCCTCCGTATCCTTGTCCTTTACTGCTTTTTATCGTGTGTTCTGCCGTGTTTTCCGCACAAGAGTTTGTGTGGGACTCCTGGCGGTGCAGCTCTCTCTTTTGGTTTGGTGAACAGACCCATGGGATACCCTTATGGCCCCCATGGGTGGGGGTACAAACCTGTGCCCCTAGTGTATGTTTTTGGGCACCTGTGTGTGGCCCACAGAGCAGGGTACGGGCTGGTGGCAGCTCTGTGCTGAAATGGCTGGTGCCCTGAGCGTCCTCCATTTTGGGATGCCCAGGCCCTGTCATTGGAATCGGTAGATTCCTGATGGAGACAAAATGGCCCCCGTGGCCTCTTGCCGTCCATCACCTGTTTCCTTGATCTTCCCGAAGTCCCGTAAAGCCCTGCCTCTGTCCCTTCCCCCTGACTGGCTGTTGGGTGGAAGTTCCATATATGGTAGTGTGGGGAAGTGCCGACCAGACTGGCTGGAGCCTTCTCAACGAACTTATGTTGTGGGTACGCCTGTGGGTGGGATCTGGCTGAATGGAGTGTGTGACGAATGCACATTCTATGTTGTGGGTGTCTAGTATCTGGTGTTTGACACAATGACTGAGACAGCCCTGCCCAAAACTAGAATTAATGCATTGTGGATTGTTGAATGGCTGAGTACTAGTTCCAATACACATAACTTGTTGCGAGTGTCTGGAGAGAATTGAAAGGCTTGAATGCACTGTGTGCCCGATTGCCTGCCTGCCTGCCTGCATGAATGCCCTTAGTCGTGATTGGATGCTTGAGTGTGACCCAGCGGAATGAATGGGAGATCAACAGTATATGTGGGGACCTCTCACAGCTAGGAATCGTGTTCAGAAGCTGAAGTCCACTACGACGAGTAACTGGAGTAACTGAAGCTTAACCTTGAAGCCCTGCTAGAAGAGAGGAATTGCTGTCGCTCTCCTTCACATTCTGAAAGCTGCTGTGTCTCCAAGAACTGACCCAGAGTGGATCTGGTAAGGCTCCTTCTTCCCGAGCTATGAGGGACCATCGTGCACCAGCTGATCTTTGCCAAAGCTCCCTGGTAGACAGACCTTCGACAGGCTGCCGACCCGAGACGGGGACTGCTGCGGAACTCCAAGGACAAGCGCCCGGACTGTTGTACGCCACTGTTGACGACCGCCGTCGCCGACCGGAGCTGCCATGCTCCCTTTTTGCCTAAGAACTTTCGAATCCAAGGACGCTCTCATCCGCATCGTCGCTGCTGTATCTTGCTGGATAAGGCCTGACCGTCGACGCGCCGAGAAGCATCCACCGGTGGGTTACCCACCACCCCAACACCACAGAGACGCCGACGACTCGACGCCCTTGCTGGGCCACAGTTCTTCAAACTCTTTGTGGTCCAGAACTATCCACACCGAGGTGCCCCGCACGCCTCTTCCTTGCAGGACGTTTACGCTTCCCAGTCAACGAGCACCGCTAGGAACGAAGCTGCCACTTCACTGTCGTAGCTCGACCTGTTCTCCGTCGGACGTTCGACCCGTGGCTCCTGCCTAAAGGGAGGGCACTCAAGAAGGGCTGTCGATTCCCCGACGAGGAATGCTACAACGCCAGGTACTTTGGGGTTGCAGAACTATTGGGAAGGCTGTTGACAACAATATATGGACTGGGCTTGTATCTTATTTCTACAGGTTGCCCAGGTGGGGGGGGGATCTCCACACAGAGCTGTGTTTAACGGTAGTGACCAGTATTCTGCCAATTGTTCAACCATCTTGCTTTCCTTCCTCTCTCTACTGCTGGTTTCCTCTTTATTTTGATCTGTGTGTCATTCTGACCGTATGCACTTTAATGAGATCTGAGAATATTTGTGGTACCACTTTAGAACTGTATATATTTACCCTTATTGACTTTCGGAGCACAAAGTGAGTTATTGTGATAGTGTACATGACCTTGAATATTATATAAAGACTGTGTTTCACTGAATACTCCCACGTGAACTGCTCCACCACCTCTTCAGTCATGGGACAGGTTTCCAGATTGATTTTTAATAAGATGTGGTTCTCATTGTAGTATCAGGGTAAGTTCACCCCTCTCCCTATTCTGTTAGACAGGCGGTACCCCAGCGCATTCCATGGTTAGAACACCAAAGATGGGACAGGGTGCTCTTCGGTGAGGATGAGGATTAGGGAACACAATAACAGTTAAAAAAGAAATCCTTTACAGAATAATGATTTGGCTCCTGTTTCTGTTTTGTATGCTAACGTTATGTTGTTATAACAGGAAGGACTATTTCCCCATACGAGGCGTATAGAGCAAATAACCCTGAGTTTGTTGTTCACTGATTTTAGACCAGTCGGCACTGGTGTTCAAGGGCATTAATTTGCTGCTACTTTATTCCTCATCTTACCTAGATGCATATTGAGAACTGTCTTCATAACTTATTTTATCATTAATGTGTAGAACGCTAGCATCCTTGATGCACAAGATTGTAAAATCTTGGTAATCTGAGCAACCGATTCTGCTGTAGGAGGTTTAAAATGGTAACATCTTTATAATTTAATTTTCTTATCCTCGCTTTTTCGAGGACACTTTCAGTAGTGTTTTATTATTGAGAATTTATTATTGAGAATCTACTCTGAGGCTACTGAACGGGAAAATGAAATTAAGCCCGAAGTTCACTTGTACAAATAAATATCCATATAAATAGCTATCGAGCACATTTTGCTCATTCTTTTACCAATTGCTTGAAGGAAGCCCTCTAAGCCCCAACAAATACACCTTGAAAAGGGTTGTTCCTACTTCCTTCACTCCCAACTATTTATTTTACTTGTTGTTCTTGGTTTATTCAAACCTTTTGCCATTCTATTACATAAAATCCAGAGAATTATACAATACAAATAGATCTTAATATAAAACATTTCCATCTAGATTTGTCAACGTAAATCACCTAGACATATTCAAAATATATAATAATTGTTCAGGTTTATGTCATCTGACTCAAATACATTATTATGAACAGCACGCATACTTCCTTTTTTATATTCTCTTTACCATGCTGTTATTCTGACAAGGTGTTGCCTAAGTATAGTCAGGATAGTTGATCTGATGTTTAAAGTCTATTCCAGAAGAACTCCCTTCCCAGAGAAGAATTGCCAGTCCGTACATTTATAAAGTGCTAATGTATAACGTCCTTCACATCTACACATTCAACTAATGGGCGTTTCACTGATTGCAAAACTCTGTCATTGCAGAACCTTTTATCGTCAGGTAATCTAATTTAGGCCCCACAATGTTAGAAGGTTGGTGTTACATTTTTATTTTTTTTACTAGTATACGTGTACTATCTTGGCACCAGGAATTTACAAATGATTGGCCTCAAGTTCTCCCTTTTTCTATGACTAACAGCGATTTATTTTAGCAAAGGGAATAATTTTGTCATTTTGGGGGTTACAAGTAGTTCATTCACATTTGGGTATTCCAGACCCATAGTCGTAAATCATGGTACCTCAGCTACCAGTTTAACTTGTATACCTCATTTAAGTCTTCAAGTAAGTAGTTCCACCTGGGTGATGGCATCTTACTTAATAGTTGGAGAACACTCCACCAAACAAAAGATGTAACTGAATTTAGAACTAACAATTCATGAAGAAGAGATACTGGCACTGAGGTTGGTAGGCCCAAGGTTGGTTTCCAAATACTTCCTTCCAATCTTTGTATCCCAATCCACTGTTTAGGATGAACCAATTCTATACCCTATGCTAGGGTGGGAATGACCTTCTTTCTATAGAAATTTAGCAATGGAAGATAGGAAAAAGACAGTATTATTTATCTATGACCTTCATTTGTGCGCCCCAAGATATACTTAAATGAACAATTTTCTCCCAGAATATTTTTATTTTCTTCCACACACTTAGAAACCCAGATATGTCAGAGATGGTACATGTTCTACTATGGTGACACCTATATGCCGTCTGAAATTAGAATAATTTTTCCTGTCCAAGAAAATCATAATCTTGGATTTATTGCCATTCATTTTCAAATGATTAGTAGATGGGTCATAATCTTACACATCTAATAACGCAATTGGATGTTAGTTCTTTGGGTTAAACTTGTCGCCTTTCCTGTAGATCAGGATTATGTGATTTGTGCCAGGATTGTGATGGTGTATTCCTCCGAATTATCGCTCTGAATAGATTATATAAAATGTTCGCCCACATTGGGGAATTCTCTTTCAACAAAAGATTGAACATGCCTTTGGGGTTCGCCACAGTCTAATTCTTTTATATAGTCTATTTATTTATTTTTGTCATCAAGAATTCTAGGTCTCATCTTGTGAAAGGTGTATCGCATCCCATTAACTCATTCCAATTAATAGGGGTGTCTACAAGCGTACCATCATAGAATCTTTCACTAAGGGTGTGAACCTAAACTTCCTCTTGGATTGTGTTTACCATGGCTAGAGTGGTTAAGTTATCTACATTCCTTTTTTTTCTAAAAGGAGCTACTCTTCCTACTTACCAAGGTTTTGAGCATGGCTGACTGTGTCTGGATTTTATCTCAGATTTGGGTAATTTGAGCTAGTTTTATTTGACTGGTGTAGTTTTTTCTTTGCTTGAAAGCAACTCTCTTTGGACAGCCGAGCCAAACTCTCTATCTTTCTTATATCTGCCCTTAAAGCACACTTTCTTTACCATACCTCTTCATCAAAAATGTGAGTATGATCGACATATTTAACATGACGCCGATTCTGGCGTGGCTGAGCGAAGCCTGAAAATGAGTTGCGTGTCATCAGCATAGCACTGGAAATTAGAGCAGAAAATGGAAATGCAGTAGGCGAGAGTTGCCAGGTATTGGTTGAAAAGCCAGGGCGAGAGGTTAAACCCGTGGGGAACACCACAGGTAGAAACGGAGATAGAAGATAGGAAGGACCCAAGTTGTACCTGGGAGGGTCGATCATAGAGGAACGAGGTCAGCCAGGCCAGAGCCTGATCGGTGATGCCCAGGTTGTCACGGAGACGGTTGAGCAGGGTGGTATGGCTGACCGTGTCGAAAGCAGAGGAAAGATCAAGTAGGATAAGGACAGAGGGAAGGTTAGGGTCAAGCTTGCAGAGCAGATCTTCACGGATGTTCAGAAGAGCAGTTTCCGTGCTTCTGGCAGCTCTGAAGCAGATTGGTGATCATGGAGAGAACCAACAGAATCGGAATTAAGGTTATTTATTTATTTTTATTTATTTATTTGGATTTATAGAGCGCACATCTGCCCGGGGGCATCGTGGCGCTAAAGAAGTCTTACTTGTTACAGGCATACATAGTGAATATACAGACACACAGATTTGCATAGAAGCATATTTTCATACATTTGCTGTTATTTCCAAAACATACAGTGGTGAGAATACAGGTGAGGCAGGGTTAGTTGAACAGCGTGGTTTTGAGTAGTCTACGGAAGGCATGTTATGATTTTTCGTTCCTTAAGGCAGTGGGGAGTGTGTTCCAGTTTTTGGGTGCTAGGTGTTGAAAGCTGGACTCTCCGGCTTTGCTTCTTTTAAATGTGGGTCCATAGGTCTGGTTGGTCATGTGTGACCTGGTGGGACTAGTGGAAGTATGGGGGATGATCCTTTCAGAAAGATAGGGTGGGGCATTGGCAGAGAGGCATCTGTGGGTGATGGCCATGGATTTGAATAGTATGCGCTCTTTTATAGGTAACCAGTGTGCTTCTTTTATGGCTTGGGAGATGTGCTCCCTTTTTGGAATGCTTAGGGCTGCTCTTAGGGCATTGTTTTGTGTGACTTGCATTTTTTTAATTTTTTGTGCAGATGTGCCCAGGAAGAGGGCGTTGCAGTAGTCCAGTTTGGTACCTACTGTGGCTCTGGCTACATTCAAGCAGTTTTTCGAGGATAGGAAGGGTTTAACGGCGTTGATTATCTTAGTGGTGAGTGCAGCAGAAGAGGCTACGGCATTGACTTGCCGTGTCATAGAGAGAGTGGAGTCAAGATATACTCCTAGTGTTTTTACTGCAGTGGAGACTGTGATGGTGGAGTTATCAACGTTAAAGGATTTGTATAGAGGCGGGAGTTTGTTTAGTGTTTCTTTGGTGTCAACTAGTAGGATCTCTGTTTTGTCCCCGTTGAGGCAAAGTCCATTGGCTGCCATCCAGGTTTGAATGGCTGTGTATATTTTTGTTAGTGCTGCAGCGTCTTGTTCATATACCCCAGTAAGGGGGAGCAGGACTTGTGTGTCGTCAGCATAGTTGGTGTAAGCTATGTGGCGATGGTCGAGGTCATTGAACAGTGGGAGGGTGAAAATGTTGTATAAGGTGGGTGCAGTGCAGGATCCCTGTGGGACGCCACAATGGATAGTGGTTGGGGTAGCGTTTGCCGAATCAGAAAAGACTTTCATAAGTCGACCCTCGAGGAAGGATTTGACCCAGGAGACGGCTTCAGGCGAGAAGTGAGCTTCATTTTTCAGTTGCGTGCCTAGGATGTCATGGTTGACCAGGTCGAAGGCAGCAGATAGGTCTAATAGTAGGAGGAGAGCCGGTTTGCCTTTGTCCATGATGTCGTTAAGTTGGATTTTAAGGTCTATAGGGCCGATTCGGTCCCATGCCCCGGGCGGAAGCCCGATTGCCTTTTGCCTAAGATGCGATTTTTTTCGAGGTAGTGCTGTATTTGTGAGTAGGCGACTTTGTCGAGGATCTTGAGCAGGAAGGGAACTGTAGTGATGGGTCTATAGTTGTTGGCATTTTCTGGATCTAGAGTGGGTTTCTTTAGAAGAGGGCGCACCCAAGCTTCTTTTAGGCTGGTAGGGACTGAGTTTGAGTTGAAGGAAGCATTGATGAAGGATTTGAGGAATGGTGCTAGTGTTTCAACGCAGTCTTTGACTAGTTTGGCGGGGCAGGCGTCGCCTTTGCAATTGGAGGGTTTGATTCTGTTGACGATATCGATTACCTCTTTATCTGAGACTTCTCTAAATTTAAAGGGTGTAATGTGACTTATCTTTTTGTTCTCATTCACTGTTTCTTTTAGGGATGCAGCTACGATTTCCTGAGTGAGATTTTTGTGATGGTTTAAGATTTTAGCTTGGAGGAGTTCGATTTTTAAGGTTAAGCTTAGAGATGGCCAGCTTTTCCAGGAGTTTACTCAGAAAGGGAGTAATGGAGATTGGGCGATAGTTAGCCGGACAAGAAGGATCAGCTGTGGGTTTCTTGAGGCGAGGATGAACAAGGGAGTGCTTCAGAGGGGAGGGGAAAGATCCAGAGCCAAAGGAGAGGTTGCAGGAATCGGCAAGGGCCGGAGCGAGGGTATCTATGTGGTCTTTAATGGTTGTAGAGGAACAGGGATGGACCAGTTTTGATGAGGCTTTCATAGTTTGGACTTGTCCAGCAACCTCATCAGGGGAGAAAAGAGGAAAGGAGGAGACAGAGGGTGGGGGGTAGCTGAAGGAGGGTCAGCAGGCAGAGAAAGAGGGGGGAGAGGAGCAGAGGAGATGTCCTGAGTTTTAGATATAAAGTGAGAGGGAAGGGCATTGCAAAGCAACTTGCAGGCGAGAGGAGGGGTGGAGACTGCAGCAGGGTTGGCCAGCTCCTTGCAGGTTTTAAAGAGTTTGGCCGAGTTATTGGATGCCGTAGAGGCACAGGCTTGAATGTGGACTCTCTTCGTGGCTCGGACAGAGAGTCAGTATTGCCTTTGGAGCAGGCAGCAGACAAGTTTGTCAGAGGATGAACAAGAAGCCCTCCATTTCCTCTCAGCCGACCTACACTTGCGTTTAAGTGTAGCTAGGTCAGAGTCATACCAAGAATTGTACTTGGCTTTGGACTTCAAGCGGATCCTCATGACCGGGGCAAGAGCATCAAGAGTAGCAGAGATAGAGGAGTAGAGCAGGGACAGGGCTGTGTCAGGGTGTGAGTCAGCCCGGGGCTGAAGGGGGGGGGGGAGAAGGTGTGGGCGAAAGACTCGACTGACGCACACTTCCTGGGCCGGATGTCCGACAAGGTGTGTGGCAGTCTTGGGGTAGGCCTGGCTTGAGAGGAGGAGATGGAAAGTTGAGAAGAGGCAATGATCACTGCAGGAAAGAGGAATTGTGGGGGGTATAGAGAGAGGGGAGGCCAGAGGAGATCAGGACATCAAGGTTGTGACCAGCAGAGTGAGTCGGGCCAGAGTGTAGGATAGAGAGGGAGAGCGAATCGCAGAGGTCGCGAAAGAGCACAGATGAGGAACAGGGAGAATCAAGATGGATGTTGAGGTCACCAATGAGGAGGAGTTGAGTGGTTGAGGCCAGGGAGAATGAGAGGTCAGCCCACTCTGAGAGAAAAGAGGCGATATGACCAGGAGGCCGGTAGAGAGTAGCAACAGTAAGACAGTGGCTAGGAGAGAGAGAGAGAGCCTGCATACAAGGCATTCGAAAGAGGAGTAAGTCTGAGTGGGGATGATATAGGCAGGAATCCACTCAGGGACAATCGAGGCTACACTCCCTATGGGCCTGGTCGATCTGGGGGCAGAGAGGATCTTGTAGCCATCCGGGAGCAGAGTGTCAAAGCTTGTGACAGAGCTGGCCGTGAACCATGTATCGTTAAAACCGAGGACATTCTAGGAGGTGGCAGATGTCAGAGGAGTGTTTGACAGCAGAGCAAGAGTTGAGAGTGGCAAGATGAAGAAGGTTGCCAGCCTTAAAGACCTTCCGGGGAGGGGTACAAATCAGGGGAACACCCTGTGGAGGTGTGAAGGGAGCTTGAGGTAGGGCACAGGTGGAAGGAAAAGTGGGCAAGGTAGCCAAGGGAGGAGAGTAGGGGACATTGATGAGGCGAGGGAACCGCCTATCAAAGAGGTGGAGATTGGCCTGAGGGCCTTGCACCATGACAGTGCCGTTTAGATAGACATTAAGGATGACTCTGGAGGAGTCAAAGGAATCCATGAGGACTACCCATCGGGTGCCACCATTAATGGGAGAGTAGGAGACAGGACAGAGCACAGAGATCATATGAGGGGGCCAGAGATCTGGCAAAGGAACGACAAAGAGGATGTAAGTGAGGGTTTGTATGGCAGTTATGCTGTGAGATGCAAAGAGATCTAAATCCAGGTTTGTGCCAGACCACTGATTTCAGTGCCGGATACAGTTTTTCCCGTTTCAGCCCAGTCCATCGACACCCTCCCCATTGTGCGAGATGTTGGTGTCATTTTCAAATAAATTGACTCCCACAGAGTTTCGCAAATGAGCAGTCTAACAAATTGTTTGGAGACAAGTGATTCCAACGGACCTGCCAAGAGTGGAGCTATTGTTTTTGGGGATGATATAGTTGGTGTCCTTAATGTGTCTGAATTCTCCTATGTGGTTTGCAGTGATAAGGAGGTCTTTTTAGGAAAGTAGTTAGTAATTTGCGTAATGGAGCCAAGAAGCCCAAGTGCTTTGGAGGTATTGGAATCAATGATCCATGATCCCTCAACCCAAAACCATCCAGGGTCGCATGATTGGGCCAAGAGGGGGCCGCTACCTATAGGAACTGATGAGTCATGAAGAAGGTCCTCATCCTTGGGATGCATCACTCGGCCCACATGATAATCCAACCTTGGCCGCAAGACTCACTAAAGACATTGCGCACTTGGCCTTGTGCCTAAGCACCGAAGCGTGCTCGAGAATGGGGCAAACGCCATAGCCCGGAAACAGGCAAACGCCTGGTATTCGGCATCCACCATCCCAGCATAATAACATAGACTGAACACCACACCTGAGCCTTCATTCGCTGTGAGACCCTCTCAGTACCACTCACAACTTCAGGGTAGCCTACAAAGTACTAGTGGCTGGCACAGAGGCTGCATGAACAGGAGGGAGACCTCCAGTGATGAGTCATCCTCTGAATCTGAGTCTTGTAGGGAATCAACCCCCCACATGGAAGCCAGGCAATCAACCATAGGAAATCAAAGCAAACATTTAAAAACCAGAGGCGGCCAGATGTGGATGATTATTGTGAGGCCCAACTACAAACCAATATCCTTTCACCAGTCACAATTACCTTGGCCCCATGGCCCCATACTTGAAACTTTACGAGAACCTGAGCGACAATTATGAAGATCAGACTACTCTGATCGCGCTGATTGCACTCCAAATTAATTTATGTAGAATCCTTTATATAATCATGCAGCGAAAAAAGAAAGAGGGAAAAGGAAATGGAGGGAGTTGTTCTTAAATCGCTGGTGGATCTCATGCAAGATGCCATGTCTGATGAGGATTTTCCTTGAAGGAGTTTGTGAAATTGCCTCATGGTCGAAGGCTAAAAATCCTGTTCATGAAATGGAGTCAGTGACCATTGGAGCTGTCCTGAAACTCCGATCCCATGGATGCCCCGCTCTACGCTACCAGCTATCTGCCGACTCTGTACGCAGAGACCTTACTGTTGACACAACTGTCAGGCACCATGGAAAGGGTTCATGAGCCCTGGCAAGAAACTTCTCCACCAACAGTACCAACGCCTACACCTAAATCTGTAGCAGCAGAGTCTACTTTGGTGCAGAAACGGTGGAAACCTGCTATTGCCTCTGAGTCCAGTGCGATAATACAAGCTGATTGCGAGAATCACTCCAGAAGGATTCCTGCCAGGACACACAATTTCTCAATCTTTGACCAGAACAAAACCAATGAAAAAGATCTGAATATAACAAAGATAAGCGAGCAAGAGATGAAATCATAAAACATGCAGAAACTGAAGCAGATGAAAGCATGCAGCTCTAGAAGCTTCTTGAGAAATCTCAAGAATGTGCTCCTTGGGCTCTCAACAGCAACAGGAAAGAACAGGGAAAGATTAGGATCTCTTAAAGCTCCTGCTACTGAAGGACCGCCGGAGGATCTAGCAAACCATCAACACAACCAGGACACCCTATTGACAGTGTTGAGGGCCCGTTGTTCGACCCTGTCGGTATATGAAGATAGTGTCCTTATCAAACCTTATGAAGAAACAACACACCCCGAAAATCAAAAACTGAAGGGGACTCATGGCCGATATATCGACCAACAACTGTCACAACCTACTTCTGAAATCAAAAATGGATCGTACTTCGGCACTGTTTACCAAAGCATTTCATGAAGGAGACATAAGACGCAGTGCTAAGGCCTATGGAACCATTTCAGCTGTGGTTCATGCAATCCAATGATCAGACAGATGCAAGACACACTGTAACCTTGGAAAGGAAATTAAGAGCGGACAATGGTCTAATCTTAAATCACTCAAATATCATGCGTTTACTTCACTACATCCCAAGACTAAGGGTGATTGACACAGAGGACATTGAGATAGTTGACTTCTTCGATGCATATGGGCTCTTCCTCCTTGAGCCTACTGCTTTTGGATGCAAGCGATGAGCTCATCTCCCTGGGATTTGACTTGAAGAAATGCGAAAAAGAGCAGAAGAACATGATTGAGGAAGAGGCGGAGCATGCTAATCAATCGAAGTTGGCAAGGGCTAGAACCACCCCAGATAGACTGCAGAAATCTGGTCAGATAAAGTTTACCGTAAGTGGTGCTAATACTGAGAATAAATCAAAGAGAGTGGTCCACCAAGATCTGGGTAAAAAGATGCCCCGAGAGCACAAGTACTCCTGGAATTAGCTACCCAAGGCCCTTGCCACGAGAACAAAGAATAGAGCCAGGAGGTTAGATATCGAGTTCTCGCACACCGCAGGCTTCGCTCACCTTTTCCACAGTATGGACCCGGTTGTTGACAAATTAGACATAATATGCATTCAAGAATCTTGGTTAATGGAAACTGCTCCTGGAACGTTTCACCCAGTATCTAAACCAAGCAAAAAGGGGCATAGGTGGCAGGCCCTCATCGGAGCTTTTAAGAGTATTAAGAAATGGCCTAAATCTGCAGGTAGCTCAAATAATTAATCCAAACCCTTACATCCAAATCTTGATCATAGATTTGGAGGAGAGCCGGGACAGGTGTCAAGAGCTCTTGATCTTTAACTTACACTGGAACCCACACTCCGAAGAAGGAACCATCTTCATAGACACAGTGACGGGCGGATGGACAGAATGTACAAACCTTATCGTATCCACTGTTGATAATTTGCGGCAATCTAAACAGACTGCTTGCCATCTGGGCAAAGGATTTCCCAAAGTTCAGAAGAAGACATTTGATCCAAGACCGGCAGAGGCCTAAAGTGGTTGAATGAGCTAAAGTGGTTGAATGAGATGGAGCTGAAAGGCATACACATGCTGAATGGCAACACACAAAAGGTGACATCCCTGGAGCCCAGACCTGGCACAATGGGAAACAAAGTGCAATCTTGGATTATTTCTTTGTCTATAGTATTCTACTCCCTCAATGATTGAGAGTCTATTCACACTGCTTATCGCAATCATGAGCCAATAACACTGGCGTGGTGCAGAACGGTAACAGAAAACGATATCTGGAAGTGGAAAGAAATAGACTTCGCATTAAACTGCGAGAAGTTCCTCAGTTAACCAACTCCCTCGTAGCATGGCAAGTTCGTGACTCAGAAGGAGTCGAATACAATAGCATCCTGGCTGCCTTCAGAGAGCTCCAAGGTAAGGAAATGCGAGCTGTCTATAAACCGATCCATAATTATGATAATGACGTTGTAGCCCAGAAAAACCTCCTAAGTATGGACCTGAGAGGGCTAAATGGACTACTATGTGCAATTAAGGAGGGACTCTCAAGGAAAAAGAAAATATAAGAATTGGATCATATCCCACAAAGCAATAAACCATCAGAAAGATGCCAAATCAATGCTACAGGCCTTAAATGCAAACAATAATATAAATCATGATTTTCTCGTTCAGCTTCTGAACGAGAAAGGGGCATCCACCTGCCCACTACAGCTAAATCCCATACTAGAAGACATCTGGGTGAGTTTCTTTGGAACCCTCTACGAAAAGCACAACCAAGCTGTGAGAACCATATTGGAGTATCCTGGACAGCAATGGTAAATCGAGCTGGACAGGGAAGAAATCTTGATGGTGATAAAGAAGGCGAGTCGGTCGGGAACCCCAGTACCTGATGGGCTAACAAATGAAATGTTAAAAGAAGCACCAGAGGCCTGGGCTGACTTTTGCCTGGCACTGTTCAGAAGAATCCTTCTTACGGGGAAAGTCCTGATGTCTTGGAAAGCAGCAGTGGTAGTCCACATATTCAAAAAGGGAGACAGGATGGCACCGAAGAAATATCGACCGATCGCCCTCTTGGACGTCCTGGGCAAAATATTTTCTGCTCTACTCCTAAGACGTCTGAATGAGTGGGTGGTAACTTCAGAGAGCTTTGACTGCCAACAAACTGGATTTGACAAAGAGGTGGGATGGGGCTTCAATCTGCTACTCATCAACCTCCTGAAAATGAGAACAACCAGAGGAGATGGCAAACTTTATCTCACGTGTATAGATCTGGAGCAGGCCTTTGATTGCATCGACCGAGAGCTACTATGGCAGAAGTTGAGAATGCGAGGGTGCCCCCATGACCTGCTGATAGCCATCAAGGACCTATATTCAGAAACCTCAATGCACATAAAACTGGACCAGATAGGTCATCTAACCAAAAGAATCTTACCTTTTTTTTTTTTTAAATGTGTTTTTATTAACATTTTTCACCACAAGACATTTTCAATCCTTGTTGCATACACAGTATTCCTTCATAATATTTTCATGAAACATTCATATAGAAACCATAAAGAAGAAAGAAGTGCAAAGCAATAACTCAAGTCTTGTGCTTTTGATTCCCCTCCCTCCCCGACCTCCCCCCACTCCCCCCTCCACTCATCACATTCTCTTGGGACAGAACTCAAGATTGAAGTGCGAATCAACAATTGGCATTACCATATTGCTTTTGCTCTACAAGTTACCACACAAGGGAAAAAGAAACAGTACAGAACTTGGGGTAAACAATTGGCTGTTAGCATGGGGCACTGCTCCCAGCTCCACTGGTTGGCTAAGATGGTAAGTCTAATTAGTCTGTGGACTCCCAGTACGCGGTGTAGTATGCTAGGAAGGGCAACCATATCATTTCAATATTTCTGCGCGATTCATTTACAGCTGCCGTGAGGCATTCCATCTCGTATATAGCGTGAGCCTTTATTAACCATTCTCTCTTTGAGGGTAGTGCCATCTATTTCCATTTAATGGTTAGGCACACTCTAGCTGCTAATAAGAGGTTGCGTGGCAGATACAATAGTGATTCATATGTTTCATCTTCCTCTGACTCTACTCCGAACAAAACCAGTGTGGGCGTTGGGTCTCTGTGGACCCCGTCTATTCTTCGGATCCAGCCCAGCACTTCTCGCCAATATACCTGGACCCTGTCACATCCCCACCATTGATGCCAGTAATCGCATTGCTCTCCGCACCCCCTCCAGCAGTAGGGGGATATCCCGGGGAACATTTTGGATAATCTAAGGGGTGTGTAATGCCATCTCATCAGTAGTCGCACATTGTGCATCTTGTATTGCATGGAGACCGATGACGACCATACCGCTCTATATATTCCCTTCCATACCCCCGCTTGGGCTTCTATGACTAAGTCAGTTTCCCATTTCACCTCTGAAGGTGGACGATGACAATGACCCCTCGTGATTAGTGATTTGTACATCTTTGATACAAGACCTCTCGACGCCTGGGGAGAACTCAGGATTTGCTCAAACGGTGTCCAAGAGCGCTTCAGGGAGTTACCCTACCTAGGATCATGCAGGGCGCTTCTCAACTGGAGAAAGGACAAAGGGGAGACGTCCGTGCCCTGCAGGTCAGCCTGCAATTCCTCTCTGGTTGTAAACACTTCATTCTTCCACAACTGTCCCGCCCGACTAAGACCCGCCTCGTACCATGACTGGGATTGCTGGATAGCACTCAACAAGTTTTGAATAGGTGGGGAACAAAGGCAACTCGGGGGTGAGGGCCACGTCGTGATACACTGCTTGGCCTGGGATGGGCGCCAGAGAGACCACAATACCTTAAGAATGGGGTGTTTTTAATCCTCTGTGTCATGGCTGACATCGGGACCCATAACCACTCTCCCAGGGTGACCGGAGCGAAAATGCCATTTTCTATTGCCACCCACTGTTTCTCGGGGTTTTCCCAAAGGTGGTCCGGGAGCACACAGAGTTCTGTTGCTCTGTAATATTCCCCCAGGTCTGGGAAACTCATAACTCCCTCTTCCTTGGGTTGGATCAGTGTGGAGTATGGGATCCTTGCTCTTTTGTCCGCCCATAGAAATCTCAGTAGTGTGCGCTTCACCTCTGCTAGGAAGGACTCGGGGACTAAGACCGGGAGAGATTGGAATAAAAATAGGAATCGTGGGAGGACATTAATTTTGATGGCAGTAAAGCGCGCCGCCCACGACATGGGAAGTTTGCGCCATCTGGAGATATCGTTTTGGATAGCTACCCACAGTGGAGTATAGTTGGCTTCGAAAAGGTCAGGCAGGGAGACTGTTATATTAACCCCCAAGTAGCGAACTGAGTCAGTTTGCACCTTCAATTTCCAGTTTGCCTTTAAACGTAGCGCCAGATCGGTGTTGTCTTTTAAGGGGACAGCTATGGTTTTTTGTTGGTTGACCCGGAAGCCCGAAAGGGTCCCGTATCGTGACAGCTCCTGGAAAAAAGCGGGGATGGAGTAAGAAGGTTCGGTTAGGTATAAGAGGATGTTGTTGGCAAACATTGCCAACTTGTACTCCCTGCCCCCCCACGGGATCCCTCTAATACTTGGGTTGGACCCAATGGCCTGGGCGAGGGTTCAACGACCAGTGCTTAAATAAGAGGGGAAAGTGGGCAGCCTTGCCTCGTACCTCGAGTAAGATTGAAGGACCGCGATGCGACACCATTAATTGAAACCTTAGAATGGGCAGAACGGTACAATGCTTTCGCTCCCTGTATCCACGCAGCTCCTAACCCCACCCACTCCAGGACAGCCCTTAAGAAGGGCCACTCTACCCGATCAAAAGCCTTCTCGGCATCCACTGATAATAAGAAGGGGTCTTCGCCCGCTTCTCGGAGTGTTGCCATGAGGTCTAGGGTTTTCCTAACGTTATCTGCCCCTTGCCGGCCTCTTACATACCCTACTTGGTCAGTATGGACTTGTTGCGGGAGATCCTGAGCGAGGCGGGTGGCTAGTATGCTGGAGTAGATTTTAGCATCTACATTTATTAGGGAGATTGGCCGGTATGATGCACATTCTGTGGGGTCTTTACCTTCTTTAGGGATTACAATAATGATAGATTCGGTGAAGGAGTCGGGAGCTTGTCCAGATTCTAAGATAGAAGTGAATAGTTTGGCGAGAAATGGGGCGAGTGTGCCAGAGTTTCTTTTGTAAAAGGCTGGCGTGAATCCATCCTGTCCCAGAGCTGAGCCTGCTTTAAGGACTGAAATTGCTCCCTGCACCTCTGTCGCCGTGATTGGAGCGTTAAGCATTTCTAGGTGTTCTTCAGCGATAGGCGGGCCTGGCATACTGGCTAAGTATTCCTTAATATTAAGGAAAGTACCGCCGGTCTCGGCCGTGTACAGTTCCGAGTAGAAATCGGAGAAGCGACTTACTATGTCTTGGGGATTTGTGAGTGGGACACCTAGTTCGTCTTTAACTTTGTAGACTGCTCTATCTGCCCTCTGTTTACGGAGTCCGTTTGCTAGCATTGTGTGTGCTTTGTCTCTCTTTTCGAAGAACTTCTGTTTGAGGTATTTAATTTGAGTGAGGGCCTTGCCATTCCATATGTCTTTTAGTTCTTCTCTCATTTTCCTAATTTTCATTATGGTGCCGTTGTCGCTTACGGGGTGCTCCCTAAGGGTGCGTTCCAGGCGAGTAATGTCACCTTTCAGTTCCCTCTCTTTGAGCAGCCGGAGCCTTTTTTTGGCTGTTCCTTCGGATATTAGGATGCCCCTTATCGTAGCCTTCCCCGCTTCCCAGACAGTGTTCAGCGACATACCGTCAGTGTCGTTGATTTCAAAATGTTCTGTGATGGCCTCGGAAAGGGATTCCTTAAAAATTGGGTCCCTGCATAACAGGTCATTACATCGCCACCGGTGGTCTGGGGTAGGGAGTGGGCCCAGGTCTAATTCCAAGGTGTACAGGTCGTGATCTGACCAGGCTACTATTTGGATGGTTGTTCTCAGGATATCACTCTCATTTTCCGCTCCCAGTAGCAGGTAGTCAATTCAGGAAAAAGAGTGATGTGGTGGTGAAAAAAAGGTAAAAGATTTTTCTCCCGGATGAGTTACATGTCAGGTGTCTATCAGGTGTTGTTCCCTAAGCTGACTTGAAAATCTGTCACCTTGGAGTGTGCTTGGGGGCAAGGAGTTTTGTCGTGCTGAGTGCCAATCCCATTCGCGGTCTATAACAACATTGAAGTCTCCCCCGCAAATCAGTGCGCCCTCCCTCCATTTTTCAATGAACTCAAACAGGGGCTCAATGAAACTCGACTGCCCTTGGTTGGGGACATAAGCAGCACACAGTGTAATGGGACGCGTTCTTAGTACACCCTTGAGCGCAACATATCTCCCGTGCGTGTCCCTATGTATATGGTTTACCTGCATTCCCAGGGACCTGCGCAGTAGAATACCCACTCCCCCCTTCTTCTGCGGGCCAGATGCCCAGATTGCGTCCCCTATGTCCCTCCCGAAGAGCCTTCTTTCCTCGCCATTAATATATTTTGATTCCTGTATGAAGAGGACATCTAGTTTGGATTGTACAAACTGTCTCGCTAACATTGACCACTTTTGCGGGGAGTTCAAGCCCTTAACATTGAGGGAGCCGAAGACTATGCCATAAGAGCTAGCCATATTCTGAAGTAAAGATAGCGTTTTCTGTACCATCGCTTGCTTGGCCCCGTTGTCCTGTGATAAAGTTAAAAAACAATTGCCATGTTTCGTCGTGTGTGTGAGTAGATTCATTATATGCTCAAAGCCTGGTGTCCTGAGTGGATAAGTGGACCCTTCCCGCCCCCCCACCCTCCCCTGTGTGGAATGCTGCTAGGCACATTTTCACTAGGAATAAGGGGAAAGAAAGAAGAAAAAAGAGACGCCCTCGTTCAGAAAGGGCCACACTAGGAGGGCCCCTCTTCAAGCCCTAATTGTGACCTTATCCATTGTGCAGGGAAAGAAAAAAAGTGCGTCCACAAAAGTGGACTCGGGTATGATGAGCCCTAAGAACTTAACTCAACCTGGGCAAACTATCATCAAAGACAAAAACTCAACAGAGCTTTATGGTAGCCATTTCAGCAAGAGTTGGAGCACAATAACATAGCGCGCTCAGGAGATAAAATATAGGCAGTTCAAGGAGTATTCAAGCGTTTATATTTCCATTTCTGTTGCGCACAACCTCTTCTCGAGGGTTTATCGACTAGTTCTCGGCGCGGGCCCTTTGGTTCTCTTCGGCCCTCTGCTTCTGAGTCCTTTGCTGGGCCCTGTAGGTGGCGGCAAGCTTGCTCCACTTCTTTCACTGAGGTGAGCCTGTACTCCTCGCTGTTGTTCTCAAATGTGAGGGAGAATGGGTGGCCCCATCAGTACGTCACGCCCTTTTCGTGGAGCCAAATCGTGAGGGGACGGCACCCTCTTCTCTTTGCCAGGGTCATCGCAGAGAGATCCTGGTATAGCTTAACTGTCGAGCCGCGGAATTCAATCGTGTCCTTTATTCTTGCTTTTTGCAGGATGTCCTGCCTTTGCGTGTAGTAATGACATTTAACTAGGACCGAGCGAGGGCCTCTCGTTGAGCCACCTGCCCTGTGCACTCTGTCAAACTCGAGTTTCGGGGGGTTTATTTCATCATAGAGAGACAGAATTAGGGACTTTACTATGCTCTCCAGGCTTGACTGGGTCTCTCCTCGCTCTTCCTCCAATCCGATTATGCGGATGTTGGAGCGTTGCTCCCGATTTTCGAGGTCGTCCACCTTTGATTCCATGTCTCGTTCCTTCTGCTCAAGGTCTAAGAGCCTGGCTTCATATTGCATGGTAACGATGTCTCCTGATTGTTGGTTGTTCTCAACCGCTTCCAAGCGATCTTCCACTTTGGCCACTTTCGTTTGTAGGTCAGACACGGTTTCAGTGAGGCTGTTTTTCATTGATCTAATTTCCCCGAGCAGCAGGCGGATGTCGGACTTAGTCGCACTGTCGCAGTCGTTGGCAGGGATATCCAAAGTGCTTTGGGCTTCTTCTGCTTCCATAATTGTATCAATGCGTCTAAACCTTCTCAGGGTTGCCAGAGTTTGTGGATCCAGCCTTATCACCAATGGAGGCCCTGGGCGTTTGTAGCTGTGGAAGAGGACGGCTGGGCAAAGGGGTGCTCTCTCCCTCGGTCGTATTGCTGTGCTCAGTTCTTCGGTTGGTGTCTATCACGGCTCAGCGATGAACTGCCCCGGACTTCGTGGCCCTTTTGCGGATGTGTTTGCCTTAGTTCACCTCTGTACGCTCCCAGTCTCCTCGCCCTCCCCCCATGCACCTCTCAAGTAGGCCTAATGCACTGCTGTGCTGCTTTCTTGGCGCTGTGTGGGGTGCTTAGTTTGTGGAGAACCGTTGACGGTCTTGGGGTCGGCCACGAGGCTCTGTTAATGATGGTGGGCCTCCACAGGGCTGATTACACATAGGGTCCCGTGGCGTGGGAACTGCACCGTGCTACCGGGTCAGTACCAGCCCGCTGAAATGTTCCCAGTGATCACTGCATGTCTTGGTTCATGACTGTGGTCGTGTTGTGCCCCTGTTGCTTGGAAGGGGGGGCAGCGGCACAGGACTGATGCTGTTGAGGTGGGAGGGGCGTAAATTGCCACCTGGAGGGCTGTAGGCCTCTTGTCCCCGTGAGTGGCAGGAGCCGAGTGTTCGTGAGGAGGGTCGGGGAGAGAGGGTGCCTCAGGCCAAGCTTGTCCGCAGTGTGAGGCCTGCTAAGAGAGGGGGGAGGAGACAGCAGCGCTTCTCCCGACGTCGAGCGGCCGTGTCTTGGTGCCCGCGGGGGCTTGCCTGCCGCGGGGACAGGAGCCGTGCAGCCAGGGAGCACCCGTGTGTGCTGAGGCGAGGCAAAGGGAGGGTGGGGGGAGGGGGAAGGCTCCCGCTCGCTGTTCGCTCCTGGAGGGAGCACAGTGCAGTGTGGCAACGAGGGGGCCGAGGAGCAGGCTCTGATGGAGGGGGAGGGAGTGGGGCGGGAGCGGGACACTCGCGCAAGGCTGCCGCTTATCCCCGCCGGGCCCTCCGCACCGGTCGCTGCTTGTCTGGTCGCCTCATGTCCTCCGGCGAGCTGGGCGCTACAATTGGCTGTGGATGTCCTCGTCGCCGCAGCACCTCGCCAAAGGCCCGGAATACCCTCTATCTGCCGGGCACAGCTCGCTGCTGATGAGCCGGTTCTTTTCAGCGCGAAGGCTCCTCTAACGCACGGGACGCGTATTTCAAGTGGCGACGGCCATTTTTCCCCCTTCCTCGAGTCCAGGCCCTCTATCATGCTTAGGGGCTCCTGATAAAAGGCTGATATCCGCCTATCCCCACGATCCTTTCCACTGGGCTCCAGTTGTTCGGTTGCTGAGTCGCTTTATTTCATCTTTCTGCTGGTTTTGCAGCCTTAAACCTTCCCTGCACTGTCCAAAAGTTTAGCATTTATCGGGCTTGAAGAGGGAGACGGTGGCTTAGGGAACCATCACGTCTGCGCCCCCTGGTAGTCTCCTCTCAATAATCTTACCTTTAATGCCTGAAACAAGGATGCCCTCTTCCACCGATCCTGTTTAATCTGTTTGAGGATCTTGAAGTGTTGGAACATGAATCCACTTTTCCACTAATAATAAATGAGATCCCAGTTGGCTGGTTTTTATATGCAGACGATGTGATCTTAGACAAGACTCCCAATCGGTCTCCAAAGGAAAGTAGACATTCTGCAAATTATGTAAACCAAAACACTCTGAAGATAAATGCTGCAAAGTCAGAAATAATTTTGGAAAACCAAAGGGGCCGGAAGAAGAAAAAGCAGAGCTGGGTTCTGAATGGAAAGCGTCTGTGGCCAGTAAACGAGATAAAATATCTCTGGACCATGATAAGTCAAACGCTTGCGAATCATCATGGACGGACTGCCTAAAGGGGAAAATAAAACACCTAACGGCCCAAGGAATCATGATTGGATGAAGGTTTGGCAAATTCTCACTCCTCCCGGTCACCTTTACAACCAAAAAGTAACACCAATCCTTAACTATGCGGCAGAGGCCTGCCTTGGTCTCTCTTGGGAACTTTGGGAGTACCTCAAGGGACGGTTCTGGAAAAGGATCTTGCACCTTCCGGACTCTGTACCAATTGCAATATTCAGACATGAGGCGGGCTTGTTGTCTTATACGTGAGGGTGGTATGGTATGTTCATGAAGGTGAACGTCACAGACTCCCTATTGCAATTTAGGGTGATCGAGGTAAAACAGTGGGGTATGAACGACTGCCCCTTGAATTTGTGGTTTGAATGATGCAGAGCTGTTCTATTAAACTTGGCCACCTAGATTGATACCCTCTGCAAAAATCCAACATATGTGAAAAGGATCCTGTGGCGAACGATTGGAGAGAAACAGAACGAATATCAAACTCCTCCCTTCATACGCTCTCAAAGAACATCTTTGCCCTTCCAAATGTTACACCACAATACTTGAGAAGATTCCCAAGTAACATAGGGACCTCTTCTTAAGATTCCGATCAAATGTCCTTCATACAAAGGTCACTCTCCTCAGATATGGAGACAAGTCAGGGATTGATCAGTGCCGCCTGTGTGGCATGTATTTGGAATCTTTAAAACATTAAACTGTGTTCTGTGCTGAGCTGAAAGACCTGAGAAAATTACATCTATTCAAACACTTGAATGAGAAATTCAGAACTGATGCAGAGATGTGGTGGGAGGCATTCTACGGGGGTAAAAACACCATAATGATATATACCCTTGGAAAGTACCTTGAACCTATGTTTGGGAAAATTAAGTCGCTGGAAAATGTGGAATGAACTTGTCGCTAATTGCCTTGAAACGTAAGAGGACTGGAGCGAATGGGAAGGGCTCTGTTTAACACTGCTATTGAGCCCTTTCCTACAACGTCTTGGCTAAATCCTTTTGATTCGATTTCCTGAACTCGCTTGTATGTTTTCTGTTTTCTGAGATTTTTTTATGCCCTCTTCGCCTGTTTCATGTGTCCTTACCCACCTTTCATCTTACATTATTTTGGCGTCTTGTTTTTATTGGATTGGGAATTGTATTATGCTGTTAAATTTGTAATAAACTAAATGCCAAATAAAAAAAATGAACATTTTAATTTGTCTTTTCTTCCTTCCCGTCTCAAACACATTGCGTTGCTCAAGGTGCACAGGCTCACTCCCCTCTTATTTTGGGGTGTTTAGATGACACTGAGGGAGTACTTGATAACACTACCTGAAGGGGGTTGAAACCCAAAGATAGCCTAGTGGAAACACACATATACATTGCAGCACTTAGGGAGTGCACAAGAAACGCTAAGTAGTTGGCATATATAATATCTGGCTTGAGTGTCAAAATGCACGCCTACCCACAAAAAAAAGCTAAGCTGTCCTTCACGGTTATCCTGAGCTCCCCCATAAATAACTTTCTATCGACTTTTCTGCTCCACCCAGTGCTTTAACTGCCAGACAAACTCTGCTGCCCCATACTGCAGAAGACTGCACTCCCACCTCACTCCACGCCGGTGTTATAGGTGCTGGTGTGTCACTGCAGAAAACAGTCCCAGCGACAACCAGGATCTGGCTTCAATGATCCGCTGCAGAAGACTGCACTCAGTGTTATAGATGTTGGCATGTCACTGTGAAAAACACTCCCAACGGCAACCAGTGTCTCGCTCTAATAATCGGCTTAGGTCTTCTGGCAACACAATGGAGCATGCCACATGCTCTGTGGGAGCCAGTTCCGGCAGTGTCGGTGCATCCCGCTTTAACACACTGGGCACGCCGGGAGTTGCCTGTCGCCACCTGCACAGAACTAGGTTGCTTATCCCCCTGGAGACAACTTGCGCATGTGCACACAAAAAAAAGCTATAAACGTTATAATGGCAACTGGCCGAATCACTGTGTGGTTGGGAAAGGTGATTGACTGGTCCTAATTTTTTTCAGCCGCCAATGAACTGTAATATAATTCTTGAGAAAATATTTGGTGTCTAGGACCGTGCAATGTCTGAAGGCCGGCATTTTAATGTCAGTACCCTGCAACACCATTTGCTTTTATTCTCCCGTACAGGCGGTAGTGGGGTGAAGATGGTGAGCAGTACAAGGGTAATCCCTGTGGAAAAGTACAAGTAACAGAAATGTTGTTGTTAGTGTTTTTGCCACTGGCATACAAAACAAATATTTATTTTAGAGACAGGCAACCAAGATCACATTTTGTTATGAGGTTGGAGTGTGTACCATAGTGAACTACTAATCCTGAGTTGTGGCTGCAGTGAAGTGTCTTGTGTGGCTCAGCTTTGTTTCTGCATTGCTTCCTTTGTTTTATTATATGACACGTGGGTTTTGTGAAGATTGTCATATTGAACATCATGTCTCAGTATGTCATGTTTCCGCACATTGTGATGAACCCTACTGCATCTTTGAGGAATGTGGGCACTGAGAGATGGTATTTTTGGGTGTGACAACAAGTTGGGTTATTATGACAAAATGGCAGTTTAAGGATCACGTTTATGGGCAAGATAGACTACAGAGGAAAAGGATAGATTTGACAGTACCTTATGATAGCTGGTTTAAAGTTTCTCTTGATGTTGAATCTTGTGAATAATGCATTTCTTCTCAGTTTTGAGTCTTTCATTGAGAAGTCAACCGCCTATATTGGATGGTACCAAAGCTTCCTCCCCTCAGCAAAATCATGCAAATGCAATTACAACAGTTACAAGACTATTTGGACAAAATCTGCCACAACAGTCAGGGTTTTGGCCTGCGAATGCTACAGAGACCACACTAGCCTACAAAGAACTACTACTCCTGATCACTGTAGATGAATATAAAGCCAGTTTGATACTCCTAGTTTCTCTGTGGCGTTTGTCAGTTTTGATCACTCAATTCTCCTTAAAACACTTATTTATGTCAAGGAAGTCTGTCAAATCTTAGAATAGATGCTTGCCTTGCCTTCCAATCAAAGCCAACCAGTTTGAATTGGTGGTCCAATACCTATATGCATCCATGTGCACAGACTCTAGCTTACTATTGGACACATTTGCAAATGCATGCCAATGATAAATCTTGTCCTTTGGGATAATTACCCATGGATAATAATGTATCCCATTATTCAGGCAATGGATGAAATAGAGCTACCTCTGCTTGAACAGATCAGAGGCCACGTTACAGGGTGTATGCATTCCCAGCCCCGTTGGAGTGACTGTAAAGTTTAGGATCGCCCATCAGTATCTGAACTTGAATCTAGGTGTTTTCTTTGATGGAAGTCTCACTTTTGAACGCAAGATTAACTTTGTGGTCCAGAACATTAACTTCCTGCTGCTGCGAAGAATCCCTCACCCCTTTCTTGATTCAGAACATGGAGTTGTATTAACTTGACCAATGTTGATGGCTCTGCTTGATTGTAACATAGTCTATAGTAGTCTATTGAAACCTGCATTTATATGAACACAGGGTTTCCGGTGAGGAATGCTAGTTAAAGAGATCTGGCCTCTGCAATCCAATGTGCTGAGATACCTATGAAGCTCTTCTAGCGCTCTCAAATAACCACCAGATGATGGGCTGCCATTCTAACAAACCACCTCAAACGCTCAAGTCATATAATGTGTAATGGCAACTTTGTGCGTCTGATTTTGCTATAGACTTCAGACGTCTAGACTATTTTCCCATCTACATTGCTAATCCCCTTTTTGCAATGGTGGGTTAAGCATGCAGAGATTGTGATGTCTGCAAAATCGGACCCACCACATTATTTCCACACAGACACAACAAACACTAATAAGATAGCCTAAAATGGTAGAAGTAAATGGAAAACATGCTAAAGAAAGTCACCATAAGGTATTGTTTCACCTATAGTTCAACTAGTTTCCGTCTCCTTTAGATTTATGGGGAAAATTACTAATGACATGTAGGATAAATCAGAATTCAGAAGAGGATCTGGGAGCGGCTTAAAGTGTACACCTTAAAACGGGCTATGTGGTTTTTGTCATGTTAACCCTCTCATGCCCCCAATGATCTGATCGAGCCTACCTAGGTTAATGTTTGTGAAGCACTACATCTGTTCCAACTCTCAAAGTCCTACTGCAAATCAAAGGTTGCATGTCACAGGTTGGCTGTGGTAAGGGGAATGGGAACATGTTTGTGTTGGATGTTAGATTGCCCTTGCGTGAAATTGGCTGTGGTGCATTTTGGGAACCTATTATTTCAATTAGCGTCATTCAATATACAGGCCTGTTGGTTGCAGTTTGCTTTTATTTAAACTAAATCAAAATAGTTTCACTTTTTGTAGCACATGCTTAACACATTTCTACTGAATTCATCTAACTAATTACAGCCCACCGGGGGAAAGACTGAACAGTTTGCTTTCCCCAAATACCCATTCACAAGATTTGCAATACCTAGCCTAGTCTTCGAATATAGAAGATGAAAGCAGATTGTGCTTCCTAACCATTCAAGGTGTGATATGTTGCTCCCCTAAATCTATTCCCAGACTTTTGGAGAACTATGACAAATTTATTTTTGCAATCTTCGAGTATTTGAAGAGGGGGCGATATTTGAGCTGTATTTGTGTGCTGTAATTAATTAGAACATTTGTTATCGATAAACCACCATATTATCACTTTCAATTAAGAATTCAGCCGCAATCTGCTGGTGGAACCAAAGGTCTTCCTTGTGGTACATTTAATAACCACAACATATCATGCCTTGCTAAAAACAGTATGATCTTTTCTCATGCAGTTGGCTTTTAAGTTTTCCTTCGAAGCATCACATTCACAGTATCTGTAGCTCAAGCAAAGTTAAGCTGGTGGGGGTAATTAAAGTTGAAATATGGTATATGCAAAATCTAGTCTTTCTCGATGTATTCTTCTGTGCTTCTTTTTATTCTCTGTTTTGCATATTTGTTTTAAACTTCTCAACCATTTATCGGATAGGTAGTGTTCCTGTTGGGTGATTTCAGATTAAATGATTTCTTGCATTTGTGGTGTGTTCAATATAATAATCATATATTATATTTCCTCACTGAATATGTGTAAAATGCTACGGGCAGTGCACACAACTGAAATTATTTTAGACTTTTTCCCCACATGCCTTGATTACCATTTTGTCAACTTTTAATTTCATAACAACCTGGAAAAGATTTAAAACTTCTCTGCACTTTCATTAAAATTTCACCTTCTTTAAAGTATTCTCTAACTACTGTCCTTTGATTTATTTCCGTTTTATTTCTATTGTCTTGCAGCAACATTTATCCAAATTCTCCTTTCTTATAAATCTTGTAAGTAGGAACCTGTAGCTTTTCAATATCTGTCATGTTTCTTTTTATGGTTTCAGTTTTCATATTGTGTTTTAACATAATTTACATATGGGAGGAATTGGTTTGTTTTTGTTTGAGCAGGAACGTTTTTGTTCTCAATCTGCCCGAATCAGCCGCATCCTTAATGTCTTAATTTATGTTCATGTCATGAATACCAAGACTTTGCACTAATCATGTTTTTGGTTTTGCGTTGTTACTTAATGCTTAATTTTATACCAAGATTAGTGTTTGATTTGTGTGCATTTTGCATGTAGTATTTTATTTTTTCAATTGTGTTCTTGGACGTTGTTTGAAGGGAACACTGGCTCATGGGAAGATGTATAGATTTATATTCAATTTTATGGAACCCACACATTAAATCTCAGCTATATGCATTAGTGCCTACGGTGCCGCTAATTTTGAACATTGTTTTGAAGTGGCAACATTTTACAAATTTAAAGCACACAAGACAAATGCTGCAGCCCATTAATCACTGCCATGTCGATTCCCTTAGTGTAGCACCCACTGAAAGGGATTAGATTATTTTTTTATGTTAAATAATTTGGATCAAATTGCATTCAAGAGCTTTAATGTAAGTATATGAAATATTTTTGTTCTACAGTGTATTTTGACTACTCAGTGGTCTCCAATTCTTTAAACTGCATTAACCCTTTAAAAAAGTCTCCTCCTGTGAAAAACATGTTGTCCCAAATCCCTGCCTAGTTTTTGCAATTCAAATGGTCTTCCTTTCAGTTGGGAGTTCTCTCATAAATTTAATTATTTCTTTGTAAACGAAAAACACTTGCTTTTGCTTTTGAAAAAGGTGCATGAACTTTTCCAAATGTTGAGGAAGCAGGTTTGTTAGGAAATGCTTGTTGCAACAGTGTCTTTCAGCTGTAGCCTGCTATAACATAGTGAATTGCCTGTATCCTGAAACCCCTAACCTTTGTGTTACACATTTAAATTCACATTCTGATGGTTTATTGTTTTGAACCTACCACTTCACTCTAACCACGGCAAGCTTTTTGTCCATTAAATGTTCATGCTTTGCTTGCCATTTCTAAATAAAAATGCCATCACAGTACAGATACCCATATTAATCACAAATGTTCTCCTAATAATGTCAAATTCCCTTCCTTTCTAAAGGAATATATGCTATTGTTCAAACAAGAAAGAAGCCAAGGATGGAATCCCTTATATCTGCCATAACTCTTAATGATAGCAAGGCATTTTGGTAGATAACTGAATTTGGAGTCTGCAGAGAAGAGCCCAATTGGAGGATTGGGCGGAAAAATCGAAGGGCATTAGTCATTTGCAAACAGGCTTCCAGTGGCAGGCACAGTTGAACGTTTTTCTTTTTTGTTAATTCTTACAGCAAACAAGTATAGTGAGAGAGGTTTCATTCTACTTACAGTTCGTTGGCATTAAAACTGTTTTGGGCTGAATACCATAATCGGAACTGTGGAAAACTGTTAACAGGAAAATATATCTTAAACCCCCTCTTGAGAGAAAACAATTGTACTCTAACAAGCCTCTGCGTGAAGGTGTTTGTGGGGGGAAACACTAGGTCCTTTCTTGTGGAAAAGGGGATCTGCCAGAGATGTGTTCTGGCCCCCACACGTTTCTCTTTTTTCATTGGCTTTGTGGAGGAAATATCAATTCTAGATGCAGATGAACCTATAAAGATTGTGTTCGTGGTCATTGCGCTGCTGATGTCCTGCATTCCAAGTGGTTTCGTGAAACAGACGTTTACCGTCTGTCATCGATAATTTGATGAACCCAGTTGTTCAAAAAACCACATTTGTGCAGTGCAGCAAATGTTGGGCCCCGTTCCCTGCTGCAAATAAATGGGTCTCCAATAAAGGAAGTCAAATTCTTTGACTACTTTGGCATACAGCTGAGTTCTGACATGAAATGAAGACACCACATAGATGAAAGCAAATGTGAACGTAGCAAAAAAAGCAACGTTGTAAGGGGTTTTTCCAACTCCTCATAATTAATTTGCCCAAGCCCAGGAGGCTTAGAATCTGCAAACAGATGCCTCAGCTTTTCATGGTACTGAACTAAGGAGGGCATTGTTATGCAATAAAATTGACCCGTATTGAAAATGTTTTTCTTAAACTATTGTCAGTGCAGAAGAGTCACACCAATGCTTTGATAAATATGCAATTGGGGCCACATACTGTGTGAGACTCAACAGCATTAAAATCCTTGTTTTACTGGACATGGTTATGTCCAACACTTTTAGTACAATGATGCTCTGAAGCGCAGTAAAAGTTACCAAAGTGAGACCTCACTTAGTTGCATCAATGATTTAGCTGGAGTGGTCGACTTAGATGATTTGTGGTTTAGTCCTACTAATATCAAAAGCAGTGGTAAACAGTCACTGAAGCATAATTGGAGTGGTTTCAGAATAAATATACAGACAAGACTTATCTAGTCATCCGAGATGACCCCCGCAAACCTCCAAAAAGAAACCCATTTGGAAGATCTATGTGCACATGAATGGCAGTTGGTATTTTACCACCCAGCCCACTAGTAAAGAGTTTGTATCACTGGCAATCCAATTGCTGCCCATTTTGTAGTCCTTTTGTTGAGGAGAATTTTCATTATATTAAGTTTTTGTGTCTTATTTACAGTCATTTATTGTTGCAATATGAAGGTTAGTTTGCACAACTATGCATTCAGATTCCCAAGGGCAACAGAAGAACTTTGCAAACAATCACCTCTTCCTGATATTGTCTTCACTCTCTCTAATTTTATTGCAAAAGCATGGATCAGAAGGGACAAACATTTGATCATTATCGACCGTTAATCCAGTATATGATGTGGTTATTTGATAAAACAATCCAGTTATGATGGACACCTTTAAGATGTTATAATGCCCACTATATCGACAAAATAAAGACTCAAGGAAGAAGCGAGGACTACTATGAGCACCATATCGTAATCTATGTATCTGAGATAATGAGATAATGAGATGATATCGATTAGTGTTACTGCTTTGTTTCCTGTTAAAGTGTTTTGTGAATGCCCAGATATTTAATGATTACACTCTGGTAATGAGTTTGAGAAATAAGTTTGCCAGATGTACCGGACACCTTGGTTTAGAGATAATCAATGGATATTTTTGTTTGTAACCAACTTTTAAAGATTGTGCTGGAAAAAATCTGTTGTACATTGAATCTGTAACATATCATTTGCAAATGTTTATTGAATACTTTCATGAATAGTTGTTCACATTAGTAACAGTATTTTTGGTGAGATGTTTTATTTCAATTGTTTTTTATTCTAATCCTTTTATGGAATTCAGTGCTGAAATAAACATTTGATGATGAATATCAAATGTACGCCTTCAGACTTCAAAGATGGAATACGTTCTAGTGTTCCATCAAACCTTTTGTCCAAATGATATGCGATACAAGTTGGACTTTAAGAAAAAAAGAAAATCCCATGCCTTTGTGGCACATGAACACTAGAAGTCCGAAGTTTAACAAGTTGGTCAAACTCAACCTCAAGGATTTTGTCTGAAATGGAGTACTAATCTTTGCTATTTTAGTGTTTGTCCCAATTAGGTCAAAGCTTTGATCCAGTTATCATTGCCTAAGCTTAGATTTTAGTACTCCACGATGGTAGCTAGAGCTTACTTTATTTTGGAGTCCCAAAATATTGTCCTAAGGAGGTTTTTAACCTTCTAGAATCAAATGTGTCCCGGCAAAGCCAAAAGATTTGGCTCTTGTGCAAGCATTTAGCATCTCTTGACTTCATGAGTCAAGGTTCTTGCATCGCCTGACTTGATGCTCACATGATATGACTTGCATTTCTATCATATACCAGATATTGCTATGAAAGGCCTGGGTACTCGCACTATCACCAGCGATGGCCATTAAAGGATCAGTTACTGGGCAGGTATTGTGATGCTGGGGGGTGAAGTGAAAAATAACTTACCACCTGCAGCAGACCTCCACCCTTTATATTTAAGAACACAGCCTGCACTCCCCCTGTCTCCTATCATTTTGTGCTTTCTGTCTGTTGGCGTGTAATAATTTTAATCTAGCAAGATGCATACCACTCTGAACATTAGGTATGCAGTGCTTAAGCTGATGTTTTGCTCTCTTCAGTCAGGCTACATGATAAGTTATTAATTGGCGGGTGGGGGACCAATCGGGCAAACCTTAAAACAAATACCTAAGCCCTGTACTGAACAGAAAAGACATGTGTTACACCACAGACAGCCCATGCTCATTTTTCTATCTCTGATGACTGGTGGACAAATAATCACCTAGTATGATTGCATTTTTGGGAGAGAGCTTCTTACAAAGTGTTGCTTTAATTTAAAAGGTTTTTTTAAACCCACAAGAATTTTTTTTTAGATCCACAAATGTCTTTTCTGTAAACAAATGAATCAATCCATTAATGGAAAGTTATATTAAATGTGATTTAGATGGCCATGCGGCTCACAGTAGTTTGAAACAGTGTTCATTCATAGGATCGTCGATACAGGGTGCAGAATTTAAAGTTATAAGCAATTAGCCACAAGTACATCTCTTGCTTTGATTTGTGCATAAAGTGTGCCTACATGCTCCAAAGCTTCGCTCGCTACTCCAGAGAGCTTGCATTTTTTACTCTAAAAACAATATGAAAGGTTGACAGGTGTCTCCTTCTCCAGCACTACTACGATGATATGTTCCCACCAGAGTTCTACACAGAAGGGCTCTACTATTGCGTTACCTGAATTGAAGATTTTTTAAAGTTTTTTCCCAATAAAGAATAGGCATTTTTTAAAAATAAAAATCTCTTTGTACTTGCCTTAAAGTATCCCAGTCAACAATGAGCTACTTTCCTAAAAAAATCATTTTATTCTCATGTTTAAAAAGCAGGATGTAAAATGCTCAATTTTATTTGTTGCCATGGCTTTAACAATAATGTATTTGTGTAGCACTATTCACAGCCATGACCCAATGGCCAATTGCGTGTGCATGGAAGATTTACCATTTTACAAAAGTAAGGGCAATACAACAGCAAAAAAAGTCTTATGTTCTATGTGGGATTGTTTACTGATGAACCAGGAAGCCCAGACTTAAATCCCAGCTTTCCCACTTGACTAACTTATGTGAGCATGGGCAAATCACTTTTTCACTGTGCCTTATTTAACATGGGATCATCTAGAAACGTGCAGAGTTTATCTATGTGAATGTCTCCAGGCTCGCTTTATATAGCCAAGACGTTTAATCCAGAACAAAGGGAGATATAATGTACACAGACAAAAGTTCCTCACTGAATGGGCTTTAAAGGTGTGGCTTCCGATATCTGGAAATTTGCCCAAAGTTCTGACTTCATATTTTTAGGCTGTTCCACATCATTTCATAGGCCATGCTTTTATGCCCCTATCTTTTTAGTTCACTTAAGTACTTCCCAGACACTTTAAAAGCCTTGCTTAGTAAGGGTTATTTGTTCAACAAAAACAAAATGAGCCCAGGCACATTTAATCGTTTTGCATATCTATACTTCAAAGAAAGCATATCTTAATACAGACAAACCTAGAAAACTGACTCATAAAATTCAGGCAGTAGACTGTAATGAGTTTCTGCAGTCTATTGCCAAATTTGGTAGCCCAGGAAACATTGCTTTGCATGACTTCCAGGCACCTTCCCTGGAAATATTACCAGCTTTTCTAAACCCTGATGCTGATCCAGCGGTTCATGCCTTGACATTGGGGGCCCGTACGGCTGCAGGCAAAGGAGGAGGGGTGCTGTCAACTGGTCCTCCTACAGGCAGAAATGTCAGCTTCGTCTCCTGGAGTACAAGCAGTTTCCTTCACGATCCCTGGAGGATGGCTCACCCATTTCTTCATACGCACAATACTTGTGTGATTCAAATGCCCAGCCTTATCCAAAAGACATTCCCCAGGGCCTCCTTAACCAATGCAGGTTGCCCTGGGTGATTGGCTTTGACTAGCACTTCTGCACTTTAGTATCCACCTGCTACACGCTGCTTTACATAGACATTCTGGGGTCATGCAGCACTTGCCACAAAGTGGACTGCTGGCCAAGCAACTGCTAATGAAGTAGCCGGCTCAATCCCGCAACAATCTACTCGTTTAACTTGCTATAGTGGGTTAACGGGAACACACAAGCATTTGGAGGCTGAGCGTGCCGTTATTCTCCCAGATTCAATAATCACTTGCCAAAAGTGAGTGGTTTGCACACAATTTTCAACGTGTGGGAAGGTAGATAATATGTTCTTGATAAGTATGAGAACTTTGCATTAGTTTAGCATGGGATCTTTAGTTAAGTAGGTGTTCTGGTTAAATGTAAGAGACTACCAAATTTGTCTGGGTGTACATTGGATTTCAAGAATGTGGTGTGCAGTAGAAGTAGAGAAGCAAAGTGGAGAATGGACAGGGTGGTGAGGAAGTAAATATTAGAGACTTTGTGCATAATGTATCAACTATAGCAAAGATTTTATAGAACACTTTACCAGGGAATTGCTAACAGGTGTGTTTTCTTGTAAAACGTCTATGTAGGTTTCAGAACTATTCATAACTGTAGTCCTGCAAAGAGGATCAGGTGTCTTTGTATTCATTTAGCTATTGAAGAGCGTTGGCTAGCATCCTTTCAAGCTTCTTTCCAAGTTTGGTTTGGTTTCTTTGGGATGGTTGTGTTCTGATCGGGTAACAAGTAGTACATTTGTGAATAGCAGTGCTATCAATTAATTGCTATATCAGCCATTTATGTTAAATAATGGGCTAGTCTGGTTAGTCCTTAGCATGTGTTGCAGCTTCATTGCTTCACGGTTACATCTCCAGGGGTATCCTTTAATCTGGTGTTGAAATAGTCAGGTGTCCATAGTGCTCTTGGTAGTATGAATTGTAATACTTTATATTTTAGCTCTTGCCACAATTAATATGTGGCAATATTTTTGGCAAGGGGTCTGGTGAGGTTTTAAGTTTTAGATGAGCTTATTTAATTTGGCATGGCAATTGCTGTGGAGAACAGATTGTACTTTTGGGATTCATGAAAATCCTTCGGAAACTGGGATTAGTCATTAGTGTTTTTTTCACAGTGACAGCAAATTAATATATTTTAATGCATTTATTATGTGTTTTTAAATTTTTATGAAAATAGGTTGATGGGATGCACATCACATGGTGTCAAAAATACCTTTACATAAAAGCCCAAATACCCAACGACAGACAAGTTGGATATTTAGGCTTGCCAAAGGTGTTCCGGTGCATTGAGAAGGTGGGAAAATAGATTGCTGATTTAGCTTCGTGGGCTGTGTTGCTCCTCTTGGAGCCAAACCATTTCAGCGTGTTCAAGATGCATTTGTTTGTGAAATAGTTGCCTGCAAAGTGGTAGATTGTAGGTCAGAGTAGTAATCGACAAACACGTGATTGATACTCTGTTGACAACTAGTGAGGTGCCTATCTGTAGTAATGATTGGTTCAATTTTGCGGCGCCTAGGTTCAATATTGATTGTCCATGCCGGGAGATCCCCTTCAGCATACCTGTGGGCCTCTCTGGGCTGTCATGAATTGGATTTCTGTTTGCCAGATTTCAGAATTTAGTAGGTAATTCACGGATCTGAAGGGCTAAGGTGTTGTATCTTGTTGAGTCGTATTTATTCTGAATGACTTTCAGAGAATGCTCGAGGTAGTCGAATGTGTTACGCGTAGACTTTAGTATACTGGTCTCCTTGAAGATCCAAAATCCCCTAATATAACATGCATCAGTCTCCCAGATTAAATTGGAGCTGGGCACTGACCCCTCAATTGTTTTGAAAAAATATATTCTCTCCTGGGATAGACCTTGCTGACAGGTCAGAAAGTTCTAAGTTGGTTATTTGTGCAGGTTTAAGTTACTAGTTACTTATTTGTGGATAAGGTGATCATGACTGTAGTTAAGTAGACCAGGATAGTGATTCCAAAGTCCTCCAGCTAATATTAAGCGGTCCGTAGTCATTCTGGCAATTTTGGTAGATCCTAGCGAAAAGTAATGGAGTACGAATTTGGAAACTCTGTCGTGTGTCTTTTCCCGTTTATTGATGAAGGCCAGGTCGAGCGTATATTCTCCTATGATGGGGGCGGACCGAGGGGTACTGTGTGGGATAGTCAGGGATCTGTTCAATTGTGCATTCAGCGCACGTTAAAATGGCCCCCTATTAACATGTCCTCCCTGCAAATTCACAGCACTTCAAGAGTAACATCTCGAGGAAATCTGGAGAGTCAAAATTGGGTGCATATAAATGGACCAGAACATTTATGCCTTCCAAGTTCCCAGCAACCAGCATGTCTCTACCTTCAGGGTCAATGATATTGTGCGCATGTGCAAATCGCAACCTTTGATGCACTACCGGCAGCCCCATTGATTAGGCAGAATAACTGACAAATAATTTGTTAGCCTCCTATATGCTGTCAAGGCATCATGAAGCAAGACACAGACAACAGACTTAAAGTTCAAACAAAGGATATTTATTAAATTAAATGTCAGGATGCTAGAATGCCTAACTTGCCCCTATGCTAAGGTAGGATTTCCTTACCTGAATGAAACTAAGGAAAGTCTGAGTCAAAGAGTTCAATTTAAGTGTGTCTGTGTCGATAACCTATGCTTGTCCTCACAACTAAAGCTAAACAATTTGTAGGGATGTCAGTAATCAAAGCAATGGTAATTAGCACAAAGTTCTGAGCTTCTCCCAACTCGTAGCTTCCTTTTCCCCAAGTTCAAGAAAGTTCCACAAAAGTCTCAAAAGTACCTTTGTCATGTTCAAGGTAATAGTTGCACCCAAGTTCAAGGTGTAACACAGTTCAAAACAAAGGGGTCTTGAGGCGCCGTCCTCAAGACAGAATGTGTAGTTCATCAACTCTCGGGGGTCCCTTCCCCAAGATTTCAACTTAGCAACTTATATTTACAGGTTCAGTCTTTCAAAAGTTCAAAATGAAATCTAGGTCCACTTGACCCTCCTGCTGGTTTACTTCACCAGTTCACTTGCAGTGCATTTCCTTGGTTTATTTCGCAATGGCTTTGGGTTCTCAAAGTTCAGGGCTCACTGGTCTAGGCACAGTCATATAGTCCACCCATCACAGATCACGCAACCAGTATCCATAGGCTCTTCAGCCCACACAGGTTCTTCTGTGCCTGCCGCTGTGGTCAGAGTTACATTCACTTAACTCTTCTTAGTTGGCCTTTTGGCTCTATATACAGATTTACACTTTTCTGGCTTCTCCTGGCAGCCTCTTGACTCTGCCATAATGTGTCGCACACCCCTTGCCAATCTTTGGCCTTGCATTTACTCATGAAGTTCACTTTGTGGTGGTTTTGCTCATGTCCCACCTTTCTATGGCACTCTTTCGCACTTGTATTCTTTTCTATGTTATTTTCATATGGGCACTTCCTCTTTGGCTGTTCTTTGCTTTGCCCATAAAAGTTTAACTTCATTCCATTTTCGATAAACTTAATATTCAAGGTTTCATTTAGTTCGGTATTCAACAGATATTCAATATGCATTTAATTTCAAGTTTGGATTCAGTGCGGTATTCAATATGTATTCATTAGGCTTCATTTCAAGTTTCCGTTCAGTAATTCTTTACCTACTCGCAGCCCGCTCGGAACACGCCGGCTGTCGCGGACATCGTCCTACGATCTTCTACACTTTCACAGTTCCATAGGCTGATTCCTTGCCACGGAGGCTCCCTCTCTGCGCTGCTGGCTGGTGTCCTGGGTCCTAAACAGGTCCCACCACAGATGCCTCCTGCGTAATTGGGTCACCTGCTGTTCTCCTTCTCACAGGCCTCCCGGTTTATCCCTAAAGTGCTCTTTGGCTCTCTTTATACACCTGCAACCACTTAACAGGTTGCAGGTGTGGATCCTTAATTACGTTTGCCTAACCATAATAAAGGGGACATGCCTGACTCTCACCATACTCTGCAGGCATCTTCCTCGTCAGAATACCAGAGTGGTACAATTAAGGTGTAGTGTTCATTACGGTCTTCTCTTCCTCGTCCCAGTACTTTCAAAGGTTGGATGGGGGAAAATGATCGGAGAGGTCTTACAGTAGCCCATAAAGGTCAGAGCAGGGCTAGGTTGATCATCAGTGGGGAAAAGTGGGATACCATGTATCGCCTGTAGGTACCCCACTCCCACTCTCTGAAGACCCTCCACCCAGGTGATCCTCCCTCGCTTCTCCACCCCAGGGTCAGTATCCAAAAGTGGTGGCATTTCCCTGGCCACCTGAGAAAGAGGATCCAGGGGGTTTAGGAGTGAGGATACCCTCAGGTTTGTCACAGTGCATACATATTTCTCATGTCTCGGCATAGAGAGGAGGATCGCCTGCAAAAAAGCAATACATATTTCAGTGGATTGCTTTTCTCCTGCAGATTCCTCATCTGATAGATATCCTCATCCCGCTCTGCTGCTCAGAAACATTTTGACGGGGGGCGTAATGGACCTCGACTCGGCCGTTGATCCGTCTTGCTCGGTGCTCGATCATCAGCTCTAGATGTGACGTTGGGTATCGTATATATGACATCATTATGCCCCATACCTCTGTTTCTTTTTTACACGCGCTTGACAACGCTGCTGTGAGGAACACAACACTGAGTCTTTGACTCTGCGTTTGACAAAATTTGTCAAATTATTTTCAAAAAACCGCAAATTCGATATGCCTGCTCGATTTTGGGTTTTAAGAGGTGCACCGACTGCCATTCCAAAATGTTGGTGACCAACCCGCCTGACGTTTGTCTGTGGTTTCTTGGTATGGATCATGACACAGAGGGATGTACGTCATGCTCTAAGATGCTCCGAAGTCCATACCCTTGCAGGCCGCCAAACTTGCCTGGGGCAGATCGTCTCCAAAATCCCTGGCACGGTCATTCGCTTGTTCTTCCGAGGCGGAGACTGAATGCCCAGCTCCCGAAAAGGAGAAGGAAAAGCACCAATGGAAGGCCAAAAAGCGGTCAAACTCGAGGAGCCATTCTTATTTGTCTTCCATAAGAGGAAGAAATGCCACGGTTGTCAACACAAGTCTAGCTCTTCAGAAAAAGTCAACCCTTCAGCTGGGCTTACCACTCAGGAGGAGTGGGAAGATTTCAAAAGCCAAATGCTGGCCATGTTTAAGGTGCAGGCTGCTGCAGGTGCGGGTACCCCCCTCATGCCACCTTGAACAGCTGGCCCCGGCAGCAAAAACGGCGCTCCGCACCCCCGACTCTCGCTTGCCAAATAATCGGCACCAGAGAAGCCTTCAGGCTCGGCGCTAACACAGCCGCAAAAATCATCAATGGCCGGCCCCCTCAAGAGAGCATTGACAGGCTAATGTCGCAGACACCACAGTGGTGACCAAACCCCATCTGCCGCGAATGGCCATTCTGTTGAGAGAGAAGCCTTCAGCGCTGACTATCGGTGACGGATCCTTTGCGCCTCTCTCCAGGTACGGGTTCTTTGAGGCAATAGCGTCTTATTTTCGGCATCCACCAGGGTGATAACCAACGGGACATAGACCCCATATATATATATACATGTTCAGGAGGCATCGATTATTTCATCGAATAGGTGGTCCTGTTGGCACTTGCCCAAGGATTACATGATGCCAGCGGCCTGGACATGTCTCCAGATGTAGAACTTTAGCAGGGTCAGCCATACACTCAAACTCATGCTAAGTTTAGGGCCATATTGGAAAGGGCAGACCCCCTAGCCTCCTTGTGGCAACACCCCTGCTCAATTCTCCCGGTCAACTCTACTTTTACGGGGAAGTACAGGCTGGCAAGAGGAGATCTGTCATTTCTGGCTCTTCTCCGGGTGGGCTTGTTGTGCAGGCTGCCACAATATCTACCAAGCCTGCAGCCTCCACTTCTAATCTGCCTCTGGACAGGATAGGTTAAAAGGTTGGAAGCAATGCCAAAAAAGGTCTTTAGTTCTGGCAGCTTGGCGCTCAAAGCCACCAATGTAAATTGTATATTCGCAAAATATTCCTTTGGCTTATGGAAAGCTGTGGAGCAGGCAGTGCAATATCTCCCATAAGGTGAAATGCAGGATGGATATCCCAGCTGGTGGAAGATGCGAAGGAGGTAGCCAAGCAATCGTAAACAGGCCTGGATGTGGCCGACTGCATTGGCCGTTGATGGGTTTGTGGTAGTCTTCAGGAGACAAGCCTATCTCAAAACATTTGGCTTCTCTACGAACGGCCATAATAGGCTAATGGACATGCCTTTAGTGGGAGAATTCCTTTTTCGCCAGAAGGCTGATGACACTTTGGAAAGATTTAAGGAGTCAAAATTAGCCACAAAATCAATGGGCGTATCTGCGCAGCTGGCCAAACCTGCCTTCAGCTTTGCCTCTAGAGGCAGAGGCTACAGGTGCTATGTGCCTTATGGCAGGAAGGCGCAGCTCCCGCAGGCCAGGCAGGGGCAGAATCATTTTCTCGTGCCCTCGAAGGAAAAGAGGGGCTTCAAGAGGGCAGCAAGGAGCGGCTCCGCTCTCCTAGCCCCTTTGATTTCCCCTCCCACGACTTACCGGTTGGTGGATGGTTGGCAGAGCATTGGCCACAGTGGCAGGAGGTTACCGCCAATGCCTGGGCTCTACAGCTTGTTCAGTGGGGTTGTCTGCCCTTTTTCCCTTTTTAAGAAAAGCACCAGGCAGGCCATCACCACCTCCAATCCAATCGGGACAGGAGCCCCAGGAAGCAAGCCCGGTTGTTGAAGGGTGCTGTGGAAGAGGTATCTTCTGAAAAGGGAGGATCAGGTTGGTGTTCCTGGTATTTCCTGGTGCCTAAGAAGGGATGCAGTCTCAGTCCCATTCTTGACCTAAGGGCTTCGAACAAGTTCCTGAGGAAAGACAAGTTCAGGATGGTGACATTGAGAGAAATTCTCCACGCTCTCGTTCTTCAGGACTGGCTGATGTCAATAGATCTACAGGACACTTATTTCCATGTGCTGATACATCAAAAGTACAGGAAGTTCCTGAGGTTCCTCATGGGGAACAATCACTACCAGTTCAAGGTGCTTCCCTTTGGGTTGACTTCTGCTCCAAAGGTCTTCCCCCCCCCCCCGACCTCATGGCTGTAGTCGCGGCTCACCTCCAGACATCCGGGGTCCAGGTATTCCCGTACCTGGACGACTGGCTGATCCGAGGGAAGTCGGCAGGACAGGTCTTGTCTCATTTGGAGGACACCTGCCTTCTGCACAAGCTGGGCTTTAAGAAGTCCCATGTGACGCCAGTCCATGGGCTCTATTTCATCGGGACAGTCCTAGACAACCGGTGAGGGAAGGCCTTCCCTCCCGAGGAGAGTCAACAGCGTCGCGTGGATATGTTCCAGAACCACACCACCTTACCAGCGGCTTCCTTCCTCCGCCTCTTAGGCCTCATGGCTTCCTTTATTTTTCTAGTGCCAGAGGCCATGCTAGGCATGAGATCCCTCCAGTGGCTCCTGAGAAGTCAGTGGTAACAGTACCTCAGAGCCCTCACGGTGTCCAGGTCAGTGGTCGACTACCTCAGTTGGTGGACCAACAACAATAATCTCATGGTAGGGGAACACTTATGGCCACCTTGGCCTCAGGCCCGAGTGGTCATGATGCGTCTCTGAAGGGTTGGGGTGCTCACTATGAGGACTTGCAGGTGAACGGCCTTTGGTCGGAAATGGTAGCTGGGTGGGATATCAACAGGCTGGAGTTGAGAGCCATCAGGTTAGTCCTGAGGGCTTTCGCCCTGTCTCTCAAAGGGAAGCATGTCTGAATCTGCTGGACAACACGGTGGCCATGCACTACCTGAACAAGCAGGGTGGCATGCGCTTCCTCTCCCTCTGCCGAGAAGCGATGCAGCTGTGGTCCTGGTTGATGGAGAACGAGATCTCGGTCTCAGCAGCTCATCTGGCAGGGACAGAACAGCTTGGCGGATGCTCTGAGCAGGCAGAGCACAGTCTCAAACATGTGGGAAGTCTGCCAGAAAGTCCTGGAAGAGGTCTTCCCTTGCTGGGGTATCCCAGCATTGGACCCGTTTGCCATGGAGTCGAAGAGGAAGTGCAGACAGTTTTGCTTGAGTGAATTCCTAGCGAACAGTGCATTGGGGTATGTGTTTCTGGTGTATTGGATCTTCCCTCCTCATTACGCCTTCCCTCTGATTCCTGTCATCCCATGGGTTCTCAGGAGGTTAAAGAGGTTTCGAGCAACCATGATCTTGATCGCCCTGGACTTGGCGAGGAGAATTTGGTACTCCGACTTCTTGGATATGACCAGCTGTCTGCCTCACCGGTTGCCTCAGCGCCCGGATCACCTGACCCAGTCGGAAGATGGCATACTTCACCCAAACCCAGAGTCCCTCAACCTACATGCCTGGCTCTTGATAAGATGAGTTATGATGACTGGGAGCTCTCAGAGGAGGTACTCGACTTGTTGCTGGCTGCACGCAGACCGTCTACCAGATCTCGGTATGAGTGCAGGTGGAGAAGATTTGAGGCGTGGTGCAGTGAACCGCGAATTCGATCCCATCTCTTGCCCCACCACTACAGTGATCGAGTTCCTTCTGTCACTGGCCTCAGCAGGCCTTTAGGTTACCACAGTCAAAGGATATTTGGTGGCCTTATCTGTGTTCAAAAGGTCCCTGGATCAAGGTTCTTTGTTTACGATCCCGGTTTGACCAAATTACTGAAGGGCCTTGTGAATATGTTTACGCCAACTCCTCTTGTTGTCCCACACTGGGATTTAAATCTAGTTCTGACATTCTAGATGGCGGCTCCATTTGAGTCCATGCACTCCTGTTCTTTGAGACTGTTAATTTTCAGAACAGCCTTTTTGGTTGCGATCACGTCGGCCAGAAGAGTTGGCTAGCTGCAGGCCTTGCGTTGCAAGCCCCCATTCCTGCTTTTTTTTTGGGAAAAGGTTTCCCTTAAAGTAAGACCTGGCTTTTTTCCGAAAGTGGTTTCGGAGTTCCACCTTTCTCAGTCCATAGATTTACCAGTGTTCTGCCCTCCACCACACCCCTCTGAGGAGCAGCGGTTCCATCGTTTAGGTCCCAAAAGAGCCATGCGCTTTTATGTTGCTAGGACATCTGAGTTCCGAAAATCTGTAAAGCTGTTCATAGCCCATTCATTGTCCTCAAGGGTCTAGCTGTAACTTAGCAGACTCTGTCTTGTTGGTTTATTCTTTGCATCGCAGAATGTTGCCAGTCTAAAGGCAGGGAGCTTCCTGAGGGTTCTCGACTTCTACGGCCTTGCAGAGGGGAGTTCCATTCGGGACATCTGTCGTGTGTCCTGGTCGTCCTTGCACACGTTTACCATGCCTGTCTGGATGTTGCCCGCGGGGCTGATGCATGTTTTGGTAGGACCGTTCTCCATAATCTGCTACTGTATCACTTTCTGCCCACCTCTGTGGTCCGAACTGCTTGAGGACATCTGTCGTGTGTCCTCGTCGTCCTTGTACACGTTTACCATGCACTATTGTCTGGATATTGCCCGCGGGGCTGATGCATGTTTTGGTAGGGCCGTTCTGCAAAATCTGCTACTGTATCACTTTCTGCCCACCTCTGTGGTCCGAACTGCTTGGGGGAGTCTATCAGATTAGGAATATGCGGGAGAAAGGCAATCAGTTGAAGAAGAAATTACTTACTGTAACTTTCATTCTATGAATTCTTCTGCTGCAGATTCCTCATCGCCCCCCCCACCCATCCATCCCCGCTCAGAAAGTTCTGACAGCATGGTGCATCTGTCTAAGAGCAGGGACGCCTGGTGATGGCTCTGAGGTGACCGCTTCTATCTGGCTTGTCGCTTGCATTTCGAAGAAAAAATAAATCTTTCAACTGTTCTCGAATTCTTGAGGTTTTCACCCTTTTGAGATGTTTACCATTGTCAAGTTTTTTACAGGCTGGTTAGCCTCGTCTCCCATTGTTTTTCTCTGCAGCATTCAAGCACGGGGGACAATGTGTGGAACTGAGGTATGGTGCGTAGTGACGTGGTATGACGTGGCTCGACGCACTGACCAAGACGGATCGATGATCGAGTCGAGGTCCACTACGCCCCCTGTCGAAAAGTTTACGAGCAGCAGAGGTGGATGAGGATATCTATCAGATGAGGAGTCTGCGGGAGAAGAATTTGTAGAAAGAACATTACGGTAAGTAATTTCTCCATTGCTGACTCAAATACGCCAAGACTTTGTGGCCTTTGATCTGAAAACATTCCATGTAGCATACTTAAACAATGTCATTGCTTATAGAGTCATGAGTAGGTTATTGTGAACACTGACACGTAATCACAGCAAAGGTAATTAGAGAACCAATGCCCATCATTCAGCAAGTTAAAGACCTCGTCACATACTGCTTGCAAAAAACAAAACCGAGTACTTGTAATTGTTTATTTATACAGCGCTTATACACAAGTTAAGTGCTTCAAAGCGGGACGAGAAAAACAGTAGTCATTCTTATGCCTTGAAGTTTCCAAATGATCTAACATAAAAAGTAACTAGCATCCAAGGTCTGACATTATTTCACCTAGTGCAAGTGCATGAAGTTCAATAGGCGCAACCAGATTAGGGAGGAGAGACAAAGGAGGAGACAAGACAGAACTTACTAAGCCTAGTAAATTCAGGTCATGCAAGTGTACAGTCAGAGGTGCAAGGGTGGGGGGAGAAAAAGTGCGCCCAGTCCAGCTGGACCCTGGGTTAAGCGCAGAGATGTTACCTCTCTCATGGAACATATGATGAAGTGCAGTAGGGGTTACTCCTCTCATGGAACACATGCTGAAAGTGCAGTAGTGCTGGGCATAGTGCAGAAGCCTGGAGGCAAGTGCAAAGACTGGCGGGGGAGCCCGGGACCTGTGAGGCTGTGGAGGTGAGCCAGGCGACCAGTCACCAAAAGCTGAACAGAGTTGGGGAGAGATGGAGGAGTGAGGCTGGAGAGAAAGAGAGAGGAGGTTAGTAAGGCAAAGGGAGAGAAAAAGAGGAAGGTCTTGAGTTTCTGCAATGTAAGGATTTACGGCTTAGGGCAGAGAGAGGTAGGGAGGCTGTTCCAGGGGGAGGCACCTGCCGAGGATAGATATATACCCCCAAATCTCTGCTTGGGAAAACGGCTCACACGCAGAGAGTTGGAGGAGGCCGAGTGGAGGGATCTAGAAGGAGAGCATTTAGCAAGATAGCATTGTAGATGGTGCAGGCCCCAGCCCCAGAAAGCCTTGTAAACTATGCAGAGGGTCTTGAACATGATCCTAGCAGCCACAGGGAGCCAGTGGAGGGATTTCAGCACCAGAGAGATGCTGTCCCTGGGCTTGAGGCCAAGGAGAAGTCTTGCGGTTCTGTTCTTGATGAGTTGAAGTGGGCAGAGTAGAAGTAGGCAGATTGAGAAAGAGGCTGTTGCAGTAGTCCAGCCTAGAGAGAACCAGGGCTCTGGAGACAGCGAGCCTTTGGGGGATGCTGAGAAAATGTAGAATACCTCTGAGGAGGTGCAGCTGGTAGTGGGACTTTTTAGAGATGTCCGAGATGTGCGAAGAGAAGGAGAGAGTGGAGTCAAAAATGACCCCCAGGTTTTTTGCTTCACTAGCTGGTTAAGGCACTGTGCCAAGGGAGACCGGCCAGTTGGAAATTGGGAAAGTGGGGGCAGGGTTCCCAATGAGGACGATCTGTCTTACTGGAATTGAGGCAGCGATCGTTAGTAGCACACCAAGACTGAATTGCAGACAAACAGTCAGGAATGAGCGAGGAGGAGGAAGAGGCCGAGGGTAGCCTGAAGGAGAGCTGTGTCATCCACATAACACTGAAAGTTAGAGGTGAAGGTAGAGATGAGGTGGGCCAGAGGGGCCATGTAGACATTGAAGAACCACAGGGATAGGTTAGATTCCAGGGGGACGCCACAAGTGGAGAGAGTGACAGAGGAGAGAAAGGACCCAAGTTCCACCTGGAAAGGACAGTCGGAGAGAAAGGAGGCATCCCATGCCAGGGCCAGATCTGCGATGCCCAGGGTATCACAGAGACGGTAGATCAGGATGTTGTGGTTTACAGTGTTGAAGGCAGAAGTGAGTTCAAGATGAATGAGGACAGGAGGAGAGTTAAAGTCAAGATTTGAAAGCAGGTTTTCAAGGGTGTTCAGAAGAGCAGTTTCCGTGCCTCTGGATGCTCTAAAGACAGACAGGTGGTCATGGAGACAACCAACAGATTCAGTATGGAGGGTAAGCTAAGAGATAGCTAATTTCCCCATGGGTTAGCCCAGGAAAGGAGTGATAGTTTGCCGGGATGGAAGGGTCAGCAGAGGGTTTTCTGAGCAGAGGGCGCACAAGAGTGTTTAAGAGAAGTGGGGACAACTCCAGTGGCGAAAGGGAGGTTGCAGAGGTCGGCCAAGGCTGGAGTAAGAGAATCCATGGTTTTAGGGGTGCAAGGGTCAATCTGTTTGGAGAAGGCCCAAGAGAAGTGAGTGCAGGCAAATGTGTGGGGAGAAAGAGGACAGGATGTCCTGTTTTTAGGCAGTGAAATGGGCAGCCAGGGCAGAGCAAAGGGCTTGGGTGGGTGCAGTAAAGAAAGGCTACAGTAGGATTGGCCAGTTCCTTGCAGACTTTGAAGAGCTCAGTCGTGTTATAGATGAGCATATAACTAGAACTCCCACCAACACCAGCAACAATTCAACAGCTAGTGACATTCCCCAGATTCGCTATTGGGTTTGCAGGTGGGCACAGAGGTCTTAACGGTCAGAAAAATAATGTAAGTCAGGCTGTTGACTACACATTAACTTTTCAAATTGAAATGCTAGTTGGTTTTGATTAGATGTGTAAGGCCAGGGGAATAAAATCCAATTCCAAAGGGGTAAGTCATCAGCAACGAGGGCTAAATCCTTGATGCTAGTGGTGATAAACTGCATAGCGTCCGGGTAAAGAAATTAGCTTTGTTATTCTGTAACATTTTTTATTTTGCTGGGATAAAAAGTACTGCCCATTAAGTTCCCGGTGGGTTTTCCATACTTGAGCAAACCCACGCTTCGAAGGCTGTATGGCTGGGCTACGATCTGACAAAATAAGGATTTTGGAGGACTGATATTGTAGATCACTCTTCCTGCAATTCACCTTGAGAATAAAGATTTTCCGTAATAACTTACTAGAAAGTCTTAATTCTATTAAAGACACAGAGACGAGCATTATGCTTTCCTTTCTTTATTTAAATATTTAAAGAAAGCGGCTCAGCAGCAAGATATTTTCTCATTATACAGAAAATATAACCATAAATTTAACAGTGAAATGACAAAATATAACTTATAAGTCCTGTAGACAACATAAAATTACATTTCCCAGAGGCTTGTGGAAAAGTTCAGTTTAGGGTCAGCAAACATGTGACCAGTATCCACCAATGAGGCATCAAGTCCCCACATAAACAGTCTTGAATATGATGCACTTCCTCTTTCGAAGCTGCGAACTTGGCCGATAGAAGATTCAGACCTATAGTCAACTTGTAGCAGTAGGTAAAAAGGTGCCTTGGATTAGGCAGATTTGTCGGTAGGCACTGTCAAGAGAGAGAGATAGATAACTGGAGTTAGGTCATGTATATTGCAACCCTAGTTCCCATAGAGGGGAAGGAGAGAAATACATTGTGTTATTTCAAAGAAAAAACAGTCATGCATTTGAAATCATATAACAATTATCAATGCAGATAAATGGTCATTAAACGTGATACAATCCGATTTCTCGCCGGGTGGGATAATGCTCGCCTCTGTGTCTTTAATAGAATTAAGACTTTCTAATAAGTTATTATGGAAAATCTTTATTCTATGTTAAAACAGGAGGCTCCCATTATGCTAGTTTAAAGCTTACTTACCACAATAGATGCCGGCTGTTCTACCGGTTTCAGGTAGAATTGCTTGAATACCGATTCACTTGCCCAATCCGACATCTTCATGATATCTTCCAGTCGGATCCCGACTTGAAAGGCCCTAGAAGCCATGGCTCCTCTCACAGAGTGGGCTCCAAAGTGTAAGGTATCTATTCCTGCCTGGTTTAAAGTCCACCGCACCCAGCGTGCTAGGGTCGTAGCGGAAACTGCTTTATGAGGTTTATGTAAGGCTATTAGCAGCGGCCCATCAGGGGGAGCCGTGACCTCCTCGTAAGCCTTGGGGCATCTGACTAAGCATAGCTTCGGCTGATCTCTAAAGGCAGGGTAGGAAATCACTCTGGAGTTGCACTTCGTCCTTCTATGTGGAATACTATGCCGTCGGGGGAGAAGGTTCTGCCCGCCGAATCGAGGGCTCTGACATCAGAAACTCTCCTACAGGAGACGAGGCAGAGAACTGTAGTGAGCTTACCAGATATGGCCATGCGAGATAACTCCTTATTATCTGGCCAAGATAGAAAAAGGTTCAACACTTTGTTGACGTCCCAAAGTTTACCGTAACGAGACGGAGGCGGAGCAGTAAGCTTGATACCCTTAAGCAGCCTGCAGACTAAATGGTGTTCACCAGCTGGAATTCCATTTATGGGGTCGTGGCCTGCTGAAATAGCAGAGCGATATGCGTTAATCGTTCTGTAGGCCAGACCCCTCTCTACTAAGGATGCTAGGAAATTGAGTATTTCCTCTGCAGGTGCCGAAACTGGATGTAAGCCTTTGTCCTGACACCAGCTTCTCCAGGCGTTCCATGAGTTAGAGTATCTTTTGAGAGTGGCCGGGGCCCAACTCTCCTCGATGAGGCTGACTGCCATGTGAGACATGCCTGGAACTATCCACCTAGACCTGAAATCCTCTAGGCTGCTAGGACCAGAGACCCTTGGAGGAGGAGAGGGTGATGCTGTCCTGCAGGATTCAGTAGGAGATCTGGAAATTGGGGTAGAAGGATTGGAAAATCCGAAGAAAGTTCCAGAAGAACTGGATACCAGGTCTGAGAGGTCCAGACCAGGGCTATAAGAACCAACTCTGTTTGTTTCTGACGGGCTTTCGCCAGGGTCCGCGCGATCATGTTGAAGGGGGGAAAGGCGTAATGCACCCCTTCGGTCCAATGTTGGAGAAACGCATCCTTCGCAGTCGCTGCTGGATCTGGATTCCAGCTGAAAAACACTGGTAGCTGAGTGTTCTGGCGTGAAGCAAATAGATCTTTTGACATGGGACCCCAAATCTGTTGAAGTCGAAGGAAGACTTCTCTGTCGAGCCTCCAGTCGCTGTAATCGACTGCATTTCGGGAATAACAATCCACCACTACATTCGTCAGGCCTGGTAGACATTCCGCTCTGACTGAAATTCGGTGCTCTAGGCAGTAATGCCAAAAATCTTTGGCTAGTTCCGCTAGAGGCTGAGATTTGGTGCCACCCAGATGATTGATGTATCTCACCGCCGAAATGTTGTCCATCTTCAGTAAGATACAACAGCTCACTCTGTCTTTGGTAAAGGAGCGTACTGCGAAGGAACCCGCTAGGAGCTACAGGCAGTTTATATGCATACCGAGTTCCTGGGGTGACCATGTCCCTCCTGTGGCTACTGGACCGCATCTCGCTCCCCTGCCGGAACGGCTGGCGTCTGACTCTATCACTATGTCTGGAGCGGATCCGAAGATTGCCCGGCCGTTAACAGGCCTTCATGTGTATGAGCCACCAGTTGATAGTCAGCCATTGTGAGTAAGAAAGACTGTGTCTTAGATGCTTTCTTTTCAACCTCTGCATCTCCCGATAGTGTAGAGGTCCTGGAAAAATAGCTTGGATAGAGGAGGAGAGAAGACCTATCACTCTCGCTAGGTTTCAAAGGGATATATCGTCCCTCTGCAGGAGTCTGCGGATCTCCCATTTGGTAGAGTGAATCTTGGATGCCGGAAGGCGGAGTTGAGCTGTTTCAGTGTCGACGACGAATCCTAAAAACTCTAGGTTTTTTGGATGCGTGGAGGAATGATTTCTCCCAATTTATAAGGAATCAGAGTCTGTGTAGCAGATCTATGGCCAGCTTGTCTGCTGCTCTACCAGAGCTTGAGATTGTGCCATGAAGATAATATTGTCTAAATATATAATCAGTCTGATGCCTTGTTCTTTCAAATGTGCCACTACTGGTCCTAGGAGCTTGGAGAAAGCCCACAGAGCTGAAGAAAGACCGAATGGTAGGCTTGTGAATTCCCAGTCTCGGTGTTTCCAGGAGAATCTCAGGTAGCTTGCGTGGTCCTGATGTATGGGCACCGCAGGGTATGCATCTTTCAGGTCCAGCCACAAGAGCCAGTTGTTGGGTCTCAGAAGGTCCCTGAGCATGTGTATACCCTCCATCTTGAAGTAACAGTAAATGATAAAATCGTTGAGGGCCCTCAGGTTTATCACTGGACGTACTTTGTTTCCTGCGCACCAGAAATATGGGGCTGAAGAAACCACCAAAACTCGTGCAGGGGCGAATCGCTTGCTTCAATGCTAAACTGTGAATTTCCTCGTCCTGCTTGGACATTGCCATTGGAATGGGACGGCCTGCTTGAAAAGGTTGTGTGAAGAATTCTAGGCGCATTCCGCGAACTGTGTCTCTGACACAAGCGTCCCCTGATAAGGAATCCCATGCATGCGCAAAAAAAGCTAGCCTCCCTCCTATAGGCGTTAATAACGCGGGCGCTGCGATAGGTAGACTGACCTGAGGTCTGTTGCTGTGCAGGGTATCGGGCGGCTCTCCTCCAACCGCGACCTCTTCCTCGCCCTCTCGATGGGAAGAAGGTGTCTGAGCGATCCTGCCAGGCTTGATGGTCCCTGGATTGCTGAGGTCGTCGGTCAAAGAAGTATCGGCCGGACGAGCGACCTCTGCCTCGACCAGCCCTGGCTAAAAATTCTTGAAGAGAAGACTCTTTTGATGGAGGATTGTGCCTTGTCTAGTGCAGTAAATGTGCCCACAAATTTAGCCATCTCCTTGACGAAGAAATCGCCGAAGAGCAGCCCCTGGGCAGCGGCTTCGGACTCGGTGTTTGCCAACTCGGATAGCTTGGCATCTATTTTGTGAAGGATACCCTTGCGGCGCTCGCCTGAAATGGCACAGCTGGCATTGCCCACCAAACAAATGGCTCGTTGAGCCCAGCCCGAAAGAATCACTCGGTCAGTAGGATCACCTGTGGCTATGGCTGCTTCAGCCAGGTCCATCATTTTTGCTAATGGACCTGAGACGTCCAACACCCTGTCCTAGCAGGATTTCAAGGCACGATCTATGCCCTTTCTTGGATCCTTAGCATTCTTTCCCAGGAAAGTGATCATTTTGGAGTCTAACTCCGGTGTCAGGGCTACTTTGTCCGGGATTACCAGGCGTGGACACTCTGTTTTGAGTCTCGCTCGGACTTCTTTATCTAATGGTTTACGCAGCCTGTCTTTGATGTACTCCAGTGTTCTTGGAGATGGCTACCAGTCAGAAAATCTGGGATGCACTAGGTCTTCTGGGGAAAACATCCCCTTAGAGGAAGAATGCTCTTTAGCTGACTTCTTAGGGACGGGGGCTGCCACAATCCCTGAGCTAGAGGGTCGCGACCCTATTGTTTGCGTGTCCTCATTGGAAGAGACGGGAGACAAACTGTTATCATCATAACCTTATTGGTCAAAGCCCTGTTGGTATCCCTCCGGGCTCGAGGGTCTGGTACCCCTGTTTTCTTCCTCGGGGCAAGAGGGTCCATCAGCGGAAGGGGTCTCCTTCCTTTCCAAAAAGGCCTTTTTCAGCCTTGAGAGGCGTGTGAAAGGGCAGCAGTGGCTGGTTCTGGCTGGCTGGCTCAGGGAGCGGGGGGCCTAGAGTCTTTACTCAGGCGAGCCGGGATACATCCCCCATCCGAAAGGTGATCCTTTTTTGAGTTCTTTTTCTTGGTAGGGAGTTCTCTTGCAGTTGCTCCTCCACGTTGTCCAGGCGCTGCTGGATAGGCAGGAGCATGTCTGAAATAGCTCTCTTTGTGCTAGTCTCCACCGTGGAACCTAGCACCTTTTGTAAGCTGCTTGCCATTGCCACTTCATCAATTTCATATGTATCGTCCTCATATTCAGACCAATCCTGATCCTCTTGAGTGAAGTACTGAGCTGCCATGATGTAATTTGCACCTTTCTTACTCTCTGATCTTTTTTTTTTTGGTAATTCTTTTTATAAAATATATATACTTCTCAGTATATATAAATATTCATATATAAATATTCATATATATATATATATATATATATATATATAATTTTATAATTTATTTTTTTATGTGGGCACAGACCGCCTTCTCTCAAGCCTACAGAATATATATATAGCCCTGTGAGAAATGGGCTGTGTCAGCTTGAACTGTCCCCAATTCTCTTCTTTTCTTTTTATTTTTTTTTATTTTATATATGCTTCCCGTGAAGCAGGTCGCTGAAAATAAAGGAGGTGAGGATCAAACAACTTCTGGCGCCCGCGATCATAAAATCGTTATGAAACGTAATGAAAAATACGATCGCGAGTGCCAGAAAACTGAAGAAGGCACCTGCAGAAGCAGGCATGCCCTCTGGTAACCGCGGGCGGGACCACGGTCACACGAAGGTTGGAGCCGCTGCTTCCCCGGCCTGCTTATCACAGTGCGGGTCGGGGAAGCAGGCGGAGAAAGCGGGCGAGGGTTCGCAAAGGCGGGTCCTCGTGGTTATAATGAACGCGTCTTATTAAAGCCGAAAAAGCAGATAACACTGCTGTGCTCTCCGACGCCAGCAGGAAGTAGCTGGCGTCGGAGGGAACTGGTCTCTCAGCTGACAACGCATAGCGCGTCTACGAGGCAAATTAACTCTTTCAGGGCAACTTAGAAATGATGCACGGCGAACTTCAGGTATGAAGTAAAAGCCTAATGTAAATAATCATACAACAACATGCAGGAAATACAGACTGACAAGCAATAAAACAGTTTGAATATGATGTACTTATCTCTTGCTGTGAGCAGCAAAGAAAGAGAAAGTGCATCATATTCAAGACTGTTTATGTGGGGACTTGATGCCTCATTGGTGGATACTGGCCACATGTTTGCTGACCCTAAGTTGAACTTTTCCACAAGCCTCTGGGAAATGTAGTTTTATGTTGTCTACAGGATTTATAAGTTATATTTTGTCATTTCACTGTTAAATTTATGGTTATATTTTCTGTATAATGAGAAAATATCTTGCTGCTGAGCCGCTTTCTTTAAATATTTAAATAAAGAAAGGGAAGCATAATGGGAGCCTTCGGTCTTGACATAGAATTAGGGTCCTGTCTTTATAGTTGAATACTTGAGCAATGATGTGGTGTGAAAGTAGACCAGGAGCAGATCGCACCCCTGAGCATCTGTGCGCTTGTTCAATTTGGAAGTGGTTTGGACAAAAAATGCGCTTTCGCAGGATGTCCAGTGGGATTTTTTCCAGAAACTCCATGGGTCAGTTTGTGTAAATTCAGGAAGCCCAATGTTCTGAATATTGTTGTACTTCAACCTATACTCGAGGTCCTCATTTCCACTTTTAGGGACCGTCTTAGTTTCAACCTTGTTTATTATCACTTCCTCTTCCCCAACTCGCACGCAGAATTTTTTAGTTTTGCTATTCAAATCCTCCAATTTGGTGGTCAAAGCACCCAATGTAACTTTTATGTTACCTTGCATTTGTATAGCGCCTTATGCTTTAATTCATGGCGTCTAAGCGCTTTGCCTGTCAGCTAGGCCAAGGAGGAGTATCTTATAACTTTCAGTAATGGTTGGGATAAGCAAAGTAGATCGTTGGGATCAGGCAAGGCATAACAATATGTATCGGAAGGCACAAGAAGGAAAGGGTAGTGGAGCTATATGTACAATTGGACCAAAGTTATTGTGGGACTCACCTGTATTCTATGGGGCTCAGCGCCTAGAGGAGAGATAGCTAGTAGGGTATTAATCTGCACAGATTTTTCTCCGGCTGTTCAGTCAGCGTGCAAATATTTTGATGCGGCTCCTCCGGGATAGTCATGATATGCTTCTTCCGTGTAAGTTTAGGATCCAGGATAAAGGGCATGCCTGCTTCTTCACATCACATGCTGAATCTAGATTTTTTTTATTGAGTCCTCAATAGCTCCTAGATCACCTGAAGCAAGAGGCTCACTGAGAAGTTGGTTCCAGAGTTTGGAAACTCTGCCACATAAGGAATGCTAAACGCTAAACCGGGCAACATTTTGGCTTAATCCTTGCTCAACTTTAGCCTGTGTTCTAACAATGTGCGTTATGTTGGACTGCAGCTCTTTAATTTAACACTGCTGTGCTGCTTGCAAAACCTCTGCTGAATTTTCAAAACTAAGTTGTTTTCACTATGCTTTTCACTATCATGTTAGGGTGGATTGCGGAGGAGGAGGTGTTGGGTTTGTTGAAAAAGATATTAAATGCATTAGTGGAAATAATACGTTATAATGTTGCTCTATTCAGAAAATGTGTTGTAGAACTCAAGGTGGAACTTATACTTAACAATAGTGTTAAGACAGATTTCTAGAATCTGGCGTGGTAGACAGATTTTAGGAGGCCATCCTAGTAATAAGTCTGCAAGGTTAGCCAAACCCAGTCAAGGTAAGCATGTATAATGGCCAAGGCTTGTTCTTGGGAGAAAGTGAGTGCGGCCAGGGGTCCACATTTACTCCACAGAGTGAAGCACACAATCATTCAATTAAGATAGGCAAGTACAATGATACTCTATTTATTGTAGGCCCGAAACACACACAAGAAAATGAAAAGAGCAGATCACACAATACTCAATTATCAAATATAGAAACACTAGCCTTTTTCGTTTTTAGGATTACATACAAAAACTTAGACAATTAAAAGAAGGTATTCAACAATTTACAGGAATGTAAAATATTATTGCTATCTTTCAGATACAAGCGTTAGAGCTGACAAAATGCGATTTAAGGGAATAACCAAAGTTTATTTTAACTGTTTATTCTAAGGAGAAAGGGGGAGGTGAATGTGTTGCAATTGCTTACCCCTCTGACTCCAATTTTTTCAGATGACTAGGTATGTTGACTGTAGGTCGCCGTTGGATCCAGTAGAAGGTGCCCAGGTGCTGCGGGTGCAAGGATTCTTACGGTCCGTTCCAGGCGCACAGTGCAACCCTTTGTGAAGAAGCAATACAGAAAGCAGCAGTTCAGACCTCTTCAGGGCACTTTTCCAGACAGGGAAGGTGATTTCCAGCAACGACTACAACACACGCATGACAGCAGATGTCTTTCTAGTCACGTTTGAAGAAGACCTTCTAGAGCAGGATCCCTGGATGCTGGGGCGCTGAAATTCAGCAGAAAGTCTACATATCCCACAAGCTTGCGACTACCGAAGTTCCGGCAAACTCAGAACTGTGACAATTCCACCGAGAAAAAGAGTTTCATAATTACTATTAATTCAAACATGCATCAAATCAAAGGATTGGTCAGGAAATACTCTTGACAAGATGAACGTTTGAATTAATAGTAGCTATGAAATTCAGATCTTTTTTCAACATTTGATGCACAACTGTGGCGTTTACAAATGTTTAATGTTTGATGTACTGTTTTATGTTTTGCTATATTATGCTGATATACAAATATTGAATCACCAAATGCACTATGAGGTAAAAAGCATGTTGAGCATCTCAGATAGCGATGCAAAATAGATGGGCTAAATAAAAATAAATAAATTAAGGTCAATTTAAAAAGACCAACGAATGAGTATGAACTGTTATGTACCACCCCATACAAGAAAGAACTAGGAGTCCTTCTAGGAAGGGAACTGGAATGGTACTATCCAACAAACCATACATTTACAACCATGCAACACTGATGCATGTAGAAATTACCTGGGCAGGGACACCCTTTGTTATAATACTAAATGCTGTGCCTTGCAGACTTTCTAAGAATTCCCACTCCGGAGGAATCCCTTCAGGAGTTCCCTCTGAAGTCTTGGTCTAGCAGACTTCAGGGCAGTCTGATCTGTGCATACAAAAGCATGTTCTGGGCGAAGCAGTCAAGAAATGGCGAAAACCTCATTCTAAGAAACCTGCCAATAGGAGACAAGATGCCCCTGCCAGGCCATTTTCCTCACAAAAACTGTGCTCAGCTTCCAATCTACAGACCTTTCTTGCTCCATACTTGCAGAAACAAGCAGGAGGGCACAACATCCCCTCCCCTGTATCACCCCTTGCTGTGTTGATCTGGGAGTGGGGTTTCACCCACGGGATATCCCCCAGAGCTATTTATCTTGCGTGATCACTCAACATAGAGGCCAGTTATTTAAGCATGCTATGCCATTCATGTTATGAATGGGAAATCAAGAAATTCTGGCTGTTAGGGGAGTTTTCCTAAAGTCCACTTGAGGTAAGGCTTCATGAAACTGTACCAATGTTATACAGGTCCCCAACTATTAGTATCAGTCTGTACTACTCATGGAACCTTGGTAGAGTGCAGAGCAGTCTGGCTTATCATAAGAGGAAGATGTGAGTTGGAGAGAAGACAGAACCCAGTTAGTAAAGCAGATCAAAGAAGCACATGTACCAATAAATGGTTATAAAATATATATTCTATTTATACAAGAGATGTTTTAACATACTTAGATCATTATGCCAATACACATAATTGCTTGTAGATACTTTTCAAAAGCCACTGCTTAGTTTGTAATTGCTTGCAGTTACAATTGTTAGAATTTTACACTGACAGTTCTACCATATTATCGGTAATACCGCGCACTCGCGCACAGACAAAGATATACAGTAATTGTATTTAGTTAGCAAATCCACATAAGATGATGGGCCTCATTATGACCCTGCCGGTCCAGAAACAACGGTGGCGGTAAATCCGCCGCCACCTTTGTTTCCAGACTGGCTGATTCCAAGTCCTGCAGGCAGGAGGTTTCACTCCTGCCAGGTCTGACCTGGTGGAGTAACGCCACCCACCTGCAAGCGGAAATGGAAACACTGGTTCCTTCATAGACGGAACCAGTGTTTCCATAGTCCCCATCCCCATGGAGTCCTATCGGACTCCATGGGAATGGGGGATTTACGGAAATCCGCCTCTGGAATTACCGGGTCACCTGGTTTGTAATGCCCCGGTGATTCCGGCAATCACGGAGGCGGAATGGTATTTCGGGTCTGGCGGCAGCCTGCTGTTTTTTTCGGCACGACTACTGCCGGACTCGTAATGAGGCCCATTGTCTTTTGGGAAGGAAAACAGTTGGTTAGTCAAACAGTAGCAGAGCTTAAGGTTTTAGAGACAGTTTCATAGCCAACTAATTCTTTTAAAGTCCAATTCTTAACTAGCAGCAACAGTCAGTTAAGAGAGGGTTTAAAGTCTTACGAAGCAGGGATACAGTAAAAGTTATGTAAGATACTTCTAGTCTCTTTGAAAGGATACTTGAAGACTCAACACAACCGTGGAGACCCTGTTAAAGGACTCACAAAAGGGACACAAGCCGGCATCTTGGGTCAGAGGTTATAGTGGACACCCTGGACACCTCTGCATGCATTCAACACTTCTTGGTTTAAGTTAAGCAATACCTTTTCACCCCAAAGTACCTTAGGTTAGAAGAGCTGTTTGTGGCTGCATTCTCCCCTGGACAGCAGCGATGGACCCGGTTTCCGGATTCCTTCGTATGGTGACGAAAGGCAGGACAATGTTCGCAATATCTTAGCAGTAGTCTCAAGAGAGACGATTTGTTCAGATTCTCGGGTCAGTCTGCGGTTTTGGCGCCTTTTCTGCAGCAGCAACAAAGGACTCCATTCACCTAGTCAATCTTATTCAATTCCTGGAGTCCTACAATCTGGGATTCGGATGAATCAGATTGTGTCTCTAGAGGTTCACTTGGAGCTCAGCAAAGACTTAGACAGATTCGGCCTTGACAAGACGATGCACTACAATTGGGTCAGAGGTCTCCTGCTATTCGCGGTCTGCAGCTCTGGAAAGGCACAGCACCTTGGGAGATGGCTTGGATTGTAGTTTGTCTCAGGACTGGTTGGTCCCACCCGTCAAAGGGAAGGAGGAGTCCTCTTCGGAGTTCCTCTGTCGCATAGAAAATGGGGGCAGGACAGCAGTGGTCGCCTAACTTTCACACTCCAGCTGAAGAACCCATTGCTGTTCAAGCTAGAGTTCCTTTAGTATCTCTGGGACTGTGGGAACAGACAATTGAAGTCTATAATTCCATTCCTGATAATACTTGAGTATTATAAAGACGGTTTACCTTTAAATGGTCAGGATACCCCTGCCATTAGACACACTGGGGCCAGTATAACTTTGGTAGATGAAAGTTTCTTTCAGCCCGAGGAAGTTGCTAGAGGCTCCCAAAAGGTGTTCCAAGTTATCATGGGGTCTTGTACAAATGTGTCCCATGCTGCCAGCAATCATTAAATCTAATTACATGACTCAAAATCAATGAGAGTGTCCAGCCTGCAATGCCAGGTAGGGTAATCTTGGGCAATTACTTGACGGCCCTGGCTGTAGTTTCCAGCACCCCAAAACCTCCATCTAAGAAGAGAAGGGAGCTGACAAGGAAAGCAAGGGAGGCAAACTTGAGACCTTTCAACTGAAACCAAGGGGAAACCCAAAGTCTCCAAAGGAATGAAGGGTCCCAAACCAAATACATCATCAAGGTAGAAGGTTCCTGTAGAAGAGAAACTAGAGGTTACACCTGTGACCCCACCACCAGCTGAGGCTGTGTTGGTGCTAGAAGTATCCCCGGAAGAACCTCCTTCTGATGAGTCAGAGGTGCAGGTGATGTCTTGAAGATCTAGATCCTAGGGATCAGCCTTAGAGCCAGACTTTGCTTGCAGAAGGTGGCCCCTCAAGGACAGACTTCAGTAGGGGACAGAGAGAGGATCCCTCTCTAGAAGGCCTGCGTCTGCAGGCAGCTTCCCAAAGAGAAGGGCAAGATACTGGGAGGCATCGGCTGTACTGGGAGAATGGAATCCTCTACAATGAGCCTATGGAATATATTCGAGGAGACCTCAGTGGACTGGTGGTACCCCAAGAATTGCGATCCACATTCCTACAATTAGCATGTGAAGTCCCCCTGGCTGGTCATTTGAGTTCAAAAAGGACCAAGGAGAGGATACCATTGTACTTGTACTGGCCCAGGATGGGTGCAGAGGTTAAGAAACATTGTAGGAGTTGCCACACTTGCCAGTTATCTGGTGAAAGTGGAGCCAAGAATATGGCACCTTTTAGTGCCTCTCCCACTTGTGGAAGTTCCTTTTGAGAGGTTGGGCATTGGCATTGTTTGTCCCCTAAACCCTTCAACGTCTTCAGGGAACCAATTTATATTGGTTGTAGTGCACCATGCCACTAGATACTGTGAAGCTATTCCAACGAGGACTGTTACTGCTCAGTCTGTGCTTAAGACCCTACTTGGTATTTCTACCAGTGTCGTTCTTCCTAAGGAGGTTGCATCTGCCATGGGGTCAAACTTTGTCCCACTATATGCAGGCCATGTGGAAAACATGTGGGGTTACCCACAAGTTCTCAACGCCCTTCCACCCTCAGACAAATGGGTTGGTAGAGATGTTTAACAGGACTATGACGAGCATTATTGGTGCTTTAGAAGAACCACTTAGAAGAAAGTGGGCCGTTTTCTGCCATGCCTTCTTTTTGCCTGTGGAGAAGGTCCTCCAACTGGAGTGGGCTTTAGTCTATTTGAGTTACTTTATTGTCATCCCGTCAAAGGCTCTTTGTCCCCGATTTAAGGATGGTCTGGAGAGTGTTCCAACCCCAAGCCAGTAAGGATTACTGACTATTTGCTAAGCCTCAGACAGAGGATGGCACAGATGACATAGACTTCTCAGAACTTGAAAGCTGGTCAGGCTCTGGTCAAACAATGGCATGACCAGAAGTCTAACATGGTGGAGTTTACTCCAGAAAAAAAGTGTTATCATGGTTCCAGTAAGACAGATGATCTTATAGGTCACAGGAACAGGACCTTTCAAGGTTGTGGGCAAACTTGGAGAATTGAATTTGGTAGACATGGGCAACCACAAGAAGGCCCCTAGAGTATTTCATACAAACCACCTGAAGGCTTGTTTACTGACCAGCGAGGGGAGCTTTGCTCTTAGCTTCTGATCCAGAAGAAGAGGAGAGTGAGCCTCTCCCAGATCTCCTGAGCGGACACCCTTCAGATGGGTCTATAGAAGGAACTAAACTCTCTTCTAATCTGACACTGCAGCAGCACGAGTAGTGCAAAGATGTTTTTAACTCACTTTGCCCTCTGTTCTCACTTAACCATGCTTGACCCCTTAGGGTCAATATCACATTGGCACTGGTGATAGTGTATCTGTTAAAGACAGGGGCTACAGGATGTCAGATAATGTGAGAAACCACATTAAAACGAGGTCACAATGAGATGTTTGACCTTGGAGTGATAGAACATTCAGCAAGTCCATGGTCTGGCCCAGTTGTGTTTGTGCCAAAGGCAGGAACTAAAGAACTTGGTTCTGTGTGGACAATAGGACAGTGACCTACTGATGCCCATCCCTTGCCACAGACAGATGAACTGGTGGATACGCTGGGTTCCTCAGTACTTTTTACCTGACAAGTAGTTATTGGCAGATTGCCTTGACTGAACATGCAAAGCAAGAGACAGTATTCTCAACCCCAGAAGGATTGTATCAGTTTAAGGTAATGCCCTTTGAATTAAAGAATGCACCTGCCACTTTCCAGAGAATGGTTAATCATGTTCTGAATGGGTTAGTGAATTTCTGCATGGCACATTGCAGTGTTCAGCCCTACTTGGGAAGAACATATTATCCACCTAGAACATGTGTTGCAGTCCCTTCAACAGGCCAATCTGACCATCAAAGCAAGTAACGCCAAGTTGGTCAGAGTAAAGCGGTCTATGATGTAGGAGGAGGGGAGATTAAGCTCTTAACCAGCAAAGTATAGGCTATACAAGACTGGCCCATTCCAAATACTCAAACTCAAGTAAGAGCCTTCCTAGGACTTAATGATTAATACATGAACTTAATTGAGAACTATAGAACCATAGCTTCTCCTCTGAATACTGTATCCTCTCCCAAGTACCCTAAAAAGGTCAGGTGGAATGAGGACTGTGAAAAAGCCTTCCGGTGCCTGAACGATAACCTCTGTAAAGCTCCAGTGCTGAGAGCTCCAGATTATACTTGGGCATTCCTAGTCCAGACTGATGCTTCCAGCACAGGGATAGGAACAGTCTTCAGTCAATTTGATAGCAAAGGCAGGGAGCACCCCATCTGCTTTATTAGGTGTCCGGAATGAGTGGAGCCTTTCCCCTTCTATTCTTATGGGCTCTACCTTTTGAAGCTCTGTTCTGTGTTTTACCTTTTTTATGGAATCTACTTTCCTCCATATATCTTTATGGCATCTGTGTTTTACTTTCACAGCACAGAGCTCCTTAAGGGCACTGTTGTTGGGAACAATGGAAAACAAAACTGTGTTTTGCTACACAGTGGCCCTATGATGCACTCCTAGGGAGACAGCAGTCCCAGTGGTTGTTAATATATACAACTGTGTGGTTCGTACATCGGCTAGGGGAACCACTGGTCGGGTTAAAGTTGAGCAATGTCATTTAAATCTTACACAAAGCACAAAATGATTGTTTTTCAAATCGTACACTTCCATCAATAAGAGATATTCATTGTAGTTCCAAAATCACAGACAATATTTTACAATTAAAGAACAATTAAAAGAACCAGCAGATCAGTCTTAATCGAGGCTTAACTTCTTTTATCATAAAAAAAGAAAGAAAGGACTTCAATGTAGTGGACTATCGCCTGTTTTAACACACAGGTATGATAGTGATTTACAATTCAAAATAGTAAGTATTGTTAGTAATACAACAAAACATATATTTATAATGCAGTGTTTAGAACATTCACACTTGGACTAGTCATTGTGTCGTGGGATACTCGAAGCAAATCCATGATAGCTCCATATCGGTGTCTATGCGACCAACGCGTTTTGGAAACCAGGACTGTGTGAACAGTCTGCGGTAAAAAAAATAGCACAATAGTTGATAGAAAATATCCACTGACACCAGTCACATAAAGAGGGTTGTCTATGTGACTAAAAAGTCACAGGAGCAGAGAGAAGAGGGATACTAAGTATCCCCTAGGCACTCCACATAATGGGCCTGATTAATGGAAGTGTTTTATAATGGCACAATCTCATAGGAAAACGTTCCATGAATCGGGTCCAATGTGGTGTGTGCCAATCTCTCAAAGTATAACGTTTTAGGAGGGATAAAAAGTGTCCCTCTATCCTTAAGAACTGTAGTTACTCGAGGATAAAGAAAGAATCTCAAAGCAGAACCAAAGGGTTCCCAACAACAGTGAAAAGAGAGGGGGTGCACAGACTAGTATTTTCTCCTATCGTCGACCTCCAGGAGATTAATTCACAATTCTTGAGCAGTTTTCTTTAAAGGAAAAGATTCACAGAGAACCTATGCAAAATAGGTAAAGCCTAAATATATTTCAGTTGTAAAAGGGCTAGTGTCACAAAGCCACTTGGGACATATAAGAACAATAGAAAACAAAACCGTGTGTTGCAACACGGTCGCCCTATGATGCACTCCTAGGGGGACAGCAGTGCCAGTGGTTGTAAAAATATACAACTGTGTGGATCGTACATCGGCTAGGGGAACCACTGGTCGGGTTAAAGTTAGGCAATGTTATTTAAACCATACACAAAGCACAACATTATTTCTTTTCAAATTGTACACTTCCATCAATAAGAGATACTCATTGTAGTTCCAAAATCCCAAACAATATTGTACAATTAAAGAACAATAAAAAGAACCAGAAGATCAGTCTTAATCGAGGCTTAACTTTTTTTTAATCAAAAATAAAGAATGGGCCTCAATGCAGTGGACTATTGTCCTGTTTTAACACACAGGTATGATAGTGATTTACAATTCAAAATAGTAAGTATTGTTAGTAATACAACAAAACATATATTAATAATCGAATGTTTATAACATTCACACTTGGACTAGTCATTGTGTCGTGGGATATTCGAAGCAAATCCATGATAGCTCCATATCGGTGTCTATGCGACCAACGCGTTTTGGATTCATCAGAATCCATCTTCAGGGCCAGAGCTATCTGTTCCTATTGTGTTAGTTTACTTCTTTTGTGGTGTCCTAAAAAAGTTATAAGAGGTGACCATTCAGTGTGGGTATTGTGGCTGCTTATCTAGGTAGCTGAATTGTATAATCAAATGGATAGTACTAACCTCCATATTCCTAATGTGATGACCCAAGAAGCAACATACTTGTTGGGTTCAAGAATCGTAGTGGATATTTTGTGTCCAAACATACATCTACTTTTTCAGTAACTACTGCACATGAAAAACAACAATCACTTACCCAGCTTTGTGGATGAGATCGGTACAACTGGGCAATGGTGGTAGTACGGTCAATAGAATGATCTATACACGGATCAAGGGGTGGGGGAAAAGAAGGGAATGTCGAGATTAGTAACAGGGTATTGAAGAAATAACCAGTGATTATTAAAAGCTCCAAATAAAGTAATCGAGGGTTACTAGAGAATAGCGATTCACACGTAGACTCAAAAGTGTCTATGAAAACCACTGGCGTGTATATCACTAGTGTCATTCGTCAGTGCTGTGTTCATATACTCATGGTAAGTGCAGTAATATCTTGTGCTTATCACTCAGCGGTGAACACCCCTGCAGCATGAGGCTGCTGCACTGAGTCGCGTACATCGGTTGACATGTGGTCTGTCAATGTGATGCTCAATCGCTAAGTAAGTACCCATACTGTCTGGGCAAAATAAACGGCAGCACAGCGCAATAAACGGTAGTTTGAATTCACTCATTAATATTCACAGTGATATTCGTAGCTGTTGAGAGCTCAAGGAATCTCAAGCACTCTTGCTTCATAAGAATATGCAAATCTCACCTGTAGCTCACAGATGCTGGACTGAGCCGACCGCCTACTCGCGAGCGGCTAAAGTCCAGAAATGTTTGTAAGGTTGCCATGGCTCCCCTGTGCAATCGCGCAGGGGTGCCACAACGACAATCCTCCATGTTGGTGTGGGCAGTGGCTACGCTTTGCTGCCATGGGAACCATGACAACACACGCCATTCTGCACTATTGCAGTGCGAAAGGCAACTGTCATCCATGCATTTTAAGATGCGCCTCAGCGGCATGTTAAAATTGTAGACATTAATTTGGAAAAGACGAATTCCCCAAAGTGTACAGAGCGGACAAGACGCTTTCCTATTCTTGAGTCACAGAGTCCGTAAGTATCAGAGACGTATCCGCAGACAGCTGTTCTCTCAGATAAAATAGTACCTGCGGGTCCACCGATACGGGAGGCCTGCTATATGTACATTGGTGTAATTCCCATAAATCTACAATACCATTGCGGCAACAGCCCGAATGCCTAGGGAACCGCTAAAGATTAGAGAGGGTGAGTAACGGCACACGGGTACCACCGCTGAAAAATTGATTTCTGCGGTGTGCCCCCATGTCTCCTTCAATGCCCTCAAAAGGTCATAGATCTGCCTGCAAGATCTACCTATCACTCACGAACGGTATGAGAAATGGGAGTGTCTAGGGTTAGTCCAAAGCATCACGATTTCTGCAGGTATTTTCTTCCATATAAAGTGTTCAGCATAAATTCAGGATGTTATATAATAATTGGTAAAACACTGTTTAAAACAGTCAGGACATGGCAAACGCCACAGCTATTACGTATATCTGCTTACATGTTCAGTGTCTGACCTATAGTCATACTGGGTTATCATAATTTGTAAATGCATAAGGTACCATAATAATAACATGGCAGTATAGCAAACCACTGGTGAGGACATGGCAAACGTCACAGTTGTTACTCATACCTGCTTACATATTCCTTGTCGGACCTATAGTCACACTGTGTTATAATGATCCATAAGGCATATAGTACCACAATAACAACATGGCAATATAAATCCAGCTTAATCAGTCAATACACATTGTTTTTAATAGAACACTTGACCTCATAGTGAACAGACATGGCCACACTGTGTTATCATAATTTGTGAAGCACTTAATACGTCAAGGAAGACATAGCCGCATAGACCCCATTTAGTTAGTCAGTAGACATACATTTGAGTAGTACACTGGCCATCAGAGCCAACCGGCATAGTTACACTGTGCTACTCCATTCTGGACGGCACTCAATACATCACTGAGGACATAGCAGTATAAACCCAGCTAAATCAGTAGATCTTCATTTTCAGCGTGCACTGAACACCAGACTCCACAGGCCTAGTCCAGTTTCATAGTACACTGTACATCAGAGCAAACAGGCATAGTTGCAAAGGGCCAACACTGTGGGGTACATGATCTCTATTTATGCACATGCATAGCGGTTTATGAAACATACAGTCAGTTCATCCAACCCCTCATATGAAGCACATCAGATCAAAGTCATTATTCATGCCCCTAGGGCTCAGGAGTCTAGTAGGTCAACTCACAGGACTTCTCTCTGCAGTAGTTTTCGTTGGATATCTCCATCTCTACTTCAAACTTTTACCTGTTCTAGGATCACACATTTAAGTTGCGCGATCATATGATAGGCCTCTAGGACGTGCATGGCCATTGGGGATTTCCGGTTCTTGGTCCGGATATTGGACATTTGATCCGTCCATCTTGTCTTCGCCTTCCTCGGGTAGGAGTGGTGGTTAGATTGTTGAAGTTCGTACCAGCTGGCGTAACTGGAGTTGCTAAATAAGCAGGAAAAACAGAAAGGTAAATGTGTTTGGGAAATACTGAAATCGGAAGGAAAAAAGGGGGAGGAAGGTATGTTTACCTAAGCGACATGGAGCTTGCGAGTGTGACGGATCACAGACTTCCTGAAAGAACGAACCGGGATATTTTATCGAGGTGTGTGTGTTCCTAAGAGTGGGAAAAAGAAGTTAGAAGTCTGAATTGAGGGATAGCGAGTTTGTAGGATTCTAGGATAACCTAGTAGCGATACTCACGGAGCATAGGCTCTGAAAACAGAAGCAACGCAAAGCCGTTCTGCTTCTGGTGCCGGAAATACTTTCCCGTCGTAAGTGGGCGGATTCAGTTCAATCGCCTTCTGAACCTCTAGACTGACATCCGGTAGCATAGCGGCCATGTTGGGGGTAGTATTCTGGATGTTTGCTATGTGACGCCAACGGCGCCATAAGGAAATGTGGTGAACAATTCCCGTGAGAGGGAGAGTTTGTAACAGGTTCGCTATACTGCCATGTTATTATTATGGTACCTTAAGCTTTACAGATTATGATAACACAGTATGACTATATGTCAGGCATTGAACAGATTTCTGATGTTTGTTAATCTGCTTAGAATCACATGCTGTGCATAGTCCGACATCCAGTGGTCACTGCGGAGTATTGCATTTTGTTTTCGTAGTCGAAAAGGGGACGTCGACAAGGCATGTCTGTAACACTATCCCTATAGTGACGTGCATTGTACCCACAATCCCTCACACGTCGAGGTCCCTCAGATTGTTTTTTCCGCCCAGATATTGGTCGCCTTAACGCGGAGCACCTCGAGAGAAATTGCAGAAACATTTACTCGACCCTTTGGTCGTTATCTATTATTAAATACATTACATTAGATCCCTCCTTCAATGTCGAAGCTACGAAGCCGTTTCACCGACGAGTAAGATCTTCAACGGCGTTGACTTAGACGGAGGAGATCCTTCGGCGCTTCCGAACACATGGCCTGGCCTCGCCGGCCTAAAACAGTAGGGAGAGTGGGGTCGTGGGACATTTCTTCTATTTCTGAAAATGCCTTTCTCCTCACCCCCCCCCCCTTTCCTTCGGGGTCGTTAGCACTCATATCTATATCCTCAGCTATGGAGAGGACTCCGTTTAGGTTTTGCCCACGCTGTAAGGGCAAATTTACATGGATAGACAAGCACAAGCGGTGTAACCGTTGCTTACCCCTCGACCACAACAAAGAAGGCTGTGCGGCCTGTAAACTACTTCGCCCGAAAACTTTAAAGGACCGCAGGGTCAAGAGGTGGGCAGCCTACGCTATGTCTAGAGCTGATTCCTCACCCGCCGCCGCCGAGTGTGACTAGGATAGTGATAACTCGACCTCCATTTTGGAAGTCATAGACCTCTCTAGGGAGCGTACCCGCTCCTCGGCGTCTGTCCACGTCCCTGACAAGTTCACCTCACGCCCTACTTATGGGGATGAACACAGAAGGCATAAACATAAACACACAACCCACAGCACTTCTTCGTCAAAGATGAAGAAAGCCATAGCGCCAAAGGAGATGCCGGAACCACCGGTGTCCTCCCCGACCGTAAGGGTCGAAAGCCCTCCCCGCAACTGCAGCAGTGACTAGAGACTGGGCTACCTGCATATAAGGGCGCTACCACCAAGATACCAGGCGACGTGCCTCGTAAGAGTGCTATCGTCGCCAAAAGAGACTCGGCACCACCCAACACGACACTAGACGAACCCTCGACGGAGAAACTAATTGTCGAGAGTTTGGCACGTATAGTTTCCACGGACGGCCAGAAACGGACGGCGAGTGATATGCTGAAAACCACTCACAAGGCCAGGGAAACACCAAAAATGCCAGAAGGGATGCAGGGACCGCTCCCACCGTCGAAAGAAGGTCCCAGCCGATGAGAAGGTTTCTCAGAAGGCGAAGGGACTTTATCCTCAACGTTATGGGACAGACCAAAACGGCTACAGGCAGAACAGCCTCCTTTTTCGCCTCCAGACCGTTCTGGGTTACTACATTGGACTCTTGAGAGATTCCAATCATGTATGGAGAAACTGGATAGATTTATGTCCACTCCTGAACAAAAAAATCCCAAGAGGCCAAGAGAGGTACTGCATGAGGACCCCAGGGCTAAATACCCTATGCTATTTAACCCCATTCAAGAGGAATCTAATACCTACGACCTCATTGAAGAAGACCCTCACTTCCAAGAGGACGAAGAATTCTTGGATAATGAAGACCAACAGAACCTCGAAGAAGGTTTTGAGGGAAACCTTAAAAATGAACAAGGGGGGCCCTAGTCCTGGGTACGAGAGACTTACCCAGAGTCTTTAGCTCACTATCTTTCACAGAGAAGAAATATCCCAAACATATCAGTTTTTGTCCTGCCCTGGGGCAGTCCAGCACCGAAATGCTAGGCAATTCTCCTCTGAACAAGAGTACCAACAGAAACCCCAGACACGTGTTTCGGTCTGGTTGGACCTCATCAGTAGGGTGGATCTGTGCCTCTCTAAGAATAGTGAGCAAGGGGTCCACGTCTGGATTCCCCTCGTAACTTAGGGTGAGACCCAAAGTTACTTGAATATGCAAATTAACAAGGGGGGTCCTGGGAGTCCCTCTGCCAGACATTAGTCCTGGGTACGAGAGACTTACCCAGAGTCTTTAGCTCACTATCTTTCACAGAGAAGAAATATCCCAAACATATCAGTTTTTGTCCTGCCCTGGGGCAGTCCAGCACCGAAATGCTAGGCAATTCTCCTCTGAACAAGAGTACCAACAGAAACCCCAGACACGTGTTTCGGTCTGGTTGGACCTCATCAGTAGGGTGGATCTGTGCCTCTCTAAGAATAGTGAGCAAGGGGTCCACGTCTGGATTCCACTCGTAACTTAGGGTGAGACCCAAAGTTACTTGAATATGCAAATTAACAAGGGGGGTCCTGGGAGTCCCTCTGCCAGACATTAGTCCTGGGTACGAGAGACTTACCCAGAGTCTTTAGCTCACTATCTTTCACAGAGAAGAAATATCCCAAACATATCAGTTTTTGTCCTGCCCTGGGGCAGTCCAGCACCGAAATGCTAGGCAATTCTCCTCTGAACAAGAGTACCAACAGAAACCCCAGACACGTGTTTCGGTCTGGTTGGACCTCATCAGTAGGGTGGATCTGTGCCTCTCTAAGAATAGTGAGCAAGGGGTCCACGTCTGGATTCCCCTCGTAACTTAGGGTGAGACCCAAAGTTACTTGAATATGCAAATTAACAAGAGAAACCTTGGCATAGGTGTGGGGGGCTTCGAGGAAGACCCAGATGAAGGTGGCTCACAACCTTGGCAGTCACCAACAGAGTCTACAGACCCGGAGATCATTAACCTTCCCTCTTCTCAGACTACACCGGTCAGGAATCCTTCACCAATAGATGATCAACCCACCTCCACGCGCTACTAAGGAAGGCAGCAGCGCATTTTGAGATTGAAACTGGTGAAATTACTCCTGATACTGATTTTGTAGAAGGAATCATTAAAGAAAAACCTCCCACTAGCCAAACCATTCCCCTCCTCGCCTCAGTTAAGAGACAAATCACTCCATCGCTGTCTAAACCGGCACTGGTCAGAGGGGTCAATCCCAGAATTGAAAAACTGTTTACTCCCTCTCATTCAGACCCATTATATATTAGGGGTCACTCAATTCCAGACTCCTTGGTGGTAACTACCACAAGGAAAAGAGCAGGAGTTCTGCTGTCAACCAGCAAAGCACCCCCAGACAAAGAAGGAAAGAAACTCTACGCCCTGGGTAAAAGAATTACAGCCTCGGCAGCTTTTTCAACCAGAATTGCCAATAATACTACCCTACTGGCACGTTATGCTGATGCCCAATGGGGCAAATTACGGCAGGACCTCGAGGAAGTCCCTGAGCCTTTAAGAACTCGCTTATTGACTACAGTAACAGAAGGAACTCTGGTTAACCAGAGCATTATTAAAAACACTCTTGATGCTGCAGAAACGGCTGGCCGTTCTTTAGTCCAGGGAATACTTATGAAGCGTCATGTCTGGCTCTGCAATTCCAGGTTTAAGCCAGAAACCCAGGCGTCACTTATTAATAAACCAATAGAGGATTCTAACCTCTTTGGGAAAGCAGTGGACGACGCACTGGAGACTGCGAAGAAGGATTTCGACACCCTCAAGACTTTAGACCAATTCTCAAGGCCTCCCAATAAGCGAGGATTCGGCAACAAACACTTTTTTCGAGGCCAACGGCAACAACGGCAACAAAAACAGCAGTACACTGCAGGCAACTGGTCCTCTACTCAGGGAAGTAGTGGCCAGTACACACAAAGAGGACAGCGCCGTGGCAAGGGTAGAGGTCAGGGCCCCACTCCCAGAGGATCCCCGGCTACCAACACCAAATGACCCGAAGGTTCGGGTCCCCTCCCATGTATCGCCGGTCATGGGCCGGTTAACATCTTTCCTACCAGCATGGGAGGGAATAACATCAGACCGCTGGGTATTGTCAACCATAGCCTGCGGTTACTGCATAGAATTCAGTCGGTCCCCCAAGTACAGAACCCCAAGGGGATGACGCTTATCACCGGAGCACCTCGCATTCTTCTTCAAGAAGTGGAGCTGCTGCCACTAAAAGGAGCAATAGAGGTTGTGCCTCTATCACAGGTAACGGAAGGTATTGATTCATTGTACTTCCTTGTACCCAAAAAGGACTTAACCATGCGCCCTGTATTAGATCTCCGCCCAGCGAACAAATTTGTCAAACCTAAAAAATTTCGCATGGTGACCCTACAGGAAGTAATCCCCCTACTTTCACAGGAAGATTACATGACAACACTGGACATGAAAGATGCATACTTTCATATTTTAATGTCGCCAGCACACAGAAAATACCTCAGGTTCATGATAGAGGGCAAACACTACCAGTTCAGAGTGCTACCCTTCGGCATAGCGTCAGCGCCGAGGGTATTCACAAAACTACTGGCAGTGGCAGCGGCCCACCTGCACAGGTTGTCCATCCCCAGTATACCCTTACCTCGACGATTGGCTCATAACAGGGGATTCTTACGAGACATGCTTCTCAAATACCCAAAAGACCGTAGACCTTTTGTTCCAACTGGGCTTCCTCATCAACGAGAAGAAGTCCAGCCTAGACCCCAGCCAGATCAAACAATTCCTAGGGGCTCTAATTCGAACAAAGGACGGCCTCGTCTTCCCCTCCAACTAGAGGGTCCAAAATATGCTGTTTCAGATCCCTCAATATGTGGCCTGTCGAGAGGTGACGGTACACAAAGCAATGCGTTTGCTAGGAATGATGGCATCATGTATATATTTGGTACCTCACGCGCCTCTGCGCCCAATGCAAGAGTGGCTCAACAGCCAGTGGTGTCAGGCCAGCGGACAATGGGACGATCTAGTTGTGGTCTCGCAGGCTTTGGTTCTCTCGCTACGGTGGTGGTGGAAGGAAAACCTGGTAATAGGGAAACCATTCGCCACCCCCGCAGTGGAGGCCACTCTAACCACAGACGCATCCCTCACAGGATGGGGGGCTCACCTATCCCATCAGACTGCACATGGAGTTTGGACTCCGAGTGTAGCGTCCAAACACATAAACTTGCTGGAACTGCTAGCAGTCTTCAAAGCACTGAAGGCTTTCCAGGCACACCTGCAAGGGAAGACAGTGGTGGTCCTCACAGACAGCACCACAGCCATGTACTGCCGGAACAAGCAAGGGGGCACTCACTCTCCAGGACTGTCCAAGCTGTCCCAGAACATCTGGAAGTGGGCTCTCAAACACATGTTCCTGCTGTCACAACATGTACCAGGGGAACTCAATCTGCTAGCAAACAAACTCAGCAGAGACTTCCCTCTGCCCGCAGAGCACGAATGGCGGTTACACGAAGACATTGTCTTCGACGTTTTCACACAATGGGGATTCCCAGAAATAGATTGGTTTGCAACTCTGGAGAACTCCCAATGCCAAGATTACGCCTCCAGGTACCCCCAGAACCAGTCCAAAGGGAACGGTCTCTGTATAACATGGCACTGGTAATTTGTTTACGCTTTTCCCCCCCGACTCCCCTTCTCAACAAGATAGTGCACAAGATGCACCAGAAACCAGTCACCATGATACTAGTGGCCTCTATGTGGGCCCGGTAGCCATGGTTCGCTCACTTGATGGAGATGTCTCTATCTCCTCCATTGAAACTTCCCTGCCCGTACAACATGCTGTCACTGGACAAGGGCAGAACGCTACACCTATGCCCACAGACCCTGGACTTAGCAGCTGGCTCCTGAGGTCATAGAATTTTGACATTTACAACTCCCTCAAAGATGCATGGAGATTCTTAGGGAGGCTAGGAAACCTAACACTCATTACTGCTATTCTAGCAAATGGAAGGGATTCGTTTTCTGGTGTAGAAATAGAGCATCAACCCCGTTGACTGCTCTCCCACACATATTGTTCTTTACCTGACTCACTTATTAGACTCACGATTGGTCTTTAATTCTATTAAAGTTCATCTACCTGCACGTTCCTCATACACCACTTCTCAACTCAAAGTGTCATGGTGGAAAGTCCCAGTTATTAAAGCTTCATTGAGGGAGTAAAGAGGATACACCCTCTGATAGCCACCCCAGCTCCCGGATGGGACCTAAACGTGGTACTTACCAGGCTTATGGGCTCACCCTTTGAACCCATGCACAAGGCGTCCCTTAAGGACCTCACTCTTAAGACTGCTTTCTTAATAGCTATCACCTCCATTAGGAGAGTGAGTGAACTACAGGCGCTCTCTATACTAGACCCCTTTGCAACAGTTCACAAAGATAAGGTGGTTCTTCGCACGCATCCTAGGTTTGCACCAAAATGTATTTCAAAATTCCATGTCAACCAGTCTGTAGAACTACCAACGTTCTTTCAAAACCCTTCAAATTTAGGAGAAAGGATCCTGCATACACTAGATGTGCGCAGAGCCGTCATGTTTTATATGGAAAGAACTAGACCTCTGAGAAAGACTAATCACTTCTTTGTCTCAGTGGCAGCAGGAAGAGGAGATGCAGTTTCAAAATCCACTATATCTAGATGGATTGTCCAGTGGATCACTCTCTGTTACACTCTTTCTAAAAGAGAACTACCCTTCAAGCCGAGAGCACATTCTACTCGTGGCACTGGGGCTTCCATAGAATTCATTGCAAATGTCCCTCTTGAGTCCATTTGCAAAGCGGTACCCTGGAGTTCTGTACACACCTTTACAAAACACTACTGTCTAGATGCCCACTCTAGATCTGATTTCCAGGTGGGACAAGCAGTATTAATACATCTTTTCTCTACTGTTCCTTCTCACAACCCACCTCCAACTCCGGGTACTGCTCGCTAGTCTATGCACAGCATGTGATTCTAAGCAGATTAACAAACGTCAGAAGACAATGCATTACTTACCGTAAAGGCATTTCTGATGGTTGTATCTGCTTAGATTCACATGCGCCCACCCTTCCTCCCCGCTCGGATGGAAGGACCATAGACATCCTTTATCTATCTCTCTCTTTTCTGTACTCACTCACGTCTAATAGGCTCCCTCAGGGCAGAAAAAATACAAACAGAGGGACCTCGACGCGTGAGGGATTGTGGGTACAATGCACGTCACTATAGGGATCGTGTTACAGACACGCCTTGACGACGTCCCCTTTTCGACTACGAAAACAAAATGCAATACTCCGCAGTGACCACTGGATGTCGGACTATGCACAGCATGTGAATCTAAGCAGATACAACCATCATAAATGCTTTTATGGTAGTAATGCATTGTCATGCAACAACTGTGATTTTTGCCATGTCCTCACTGTTTTAAAGAGTGTTTTACCGATTGTTATAGAACATCCTGAATTTATGCTGAACACTTTATATGGAAGAAAATACTTGCAGCAATCGTGACACTTTGGACTAACCATAGACACTCCCATTTACATTTTATACCATTTGTGAGTGATAGGTAGATCTTGCAGGCAGATCTATGACATTTTGATCCTTCCCATGGCATGCGAGGAGACATGGGGGCACACCGCAGAAATCAATTTTTATGCGGTGGTGCCCCTGTGCCGTTCCTCACCCTCTCTAATCTTTGGCGGTGTCCTGGGCCTTTGTGCTGTTGTCGCAGTGGTATTGTAGATTTAGGGGAATTACACCAACGTACACATAGCGGGCCTCGTGTATGGGTGGCACGGGCAGGTACTATTTTATCTGAGTGAACAGCTGTCTGCGGATACGTCTCTGATACTTACGGCCTCTGTGGCTTAAGTATAGGGAAGCGTCTTAACCGCTCTGTACACTTTGGGGAATTCGTCTTTTCCAAATGAATGCCTACAATTGTAACATGCCGCTGAAGCGCAACTTCCAATGCATGGATGACAGTTGCCTTTCGCACTGCAATAGTGCAGAATGCTGTGTGTTTTCATGGTTCCCATGGCAGCAAAGCATAGCCACTGTCCACACCAACATGGAGGGTTATCGTCATGGCACCCCTGCATGCATGAGCGGAGGAGCCATGGCGACCTTGCAAGCATTTCTGGACTTGAGCCGCTCGCGAGTAGGCGGTCGGCTCAGTCCAGCATCTGTGATCTACAGGTAAGATTTGCATAGTCTTACGAAGCAACGATCTTACGAAGCAACGAATATCACTGTGAATATCAATGAGTGAATTCCAACTACCGCTCATTGCGGTGTGCTGCCGTGTATTCTGCCCAGACGGTATGGATACTTAATTAGTGATTGAGCATCACATTGACAAACCACCTGTCAACCAATACACGCGACTCAGTGCAGCAGCCTTATGCTGCAGGGGTGTTCACCGCCGAGTGATGAGCGCAAGATATTACTGCACTTACTGTTAAGACAGATTTCTGAACTCTGTCCTGGTGGCGCAGAAGTTCAGAAGGCCAACCTAATTACTTGGAACAGGGTAACCTCTGGACGAGCCAGACCAATCAAGGTAGCGATCGCGGCGGTCAAGACTAGGTCTCAAGAGGGGTGAGGGTGACTGAAAGCCCGCAATGAGCACACAAAGCAAGGACACTTACAAACTACTCCAAACAGGTGTTATATTAAAAATATATACACATTTATTCCAAGGCCTTTAAAACAATGACCGTAGCGAGAAAATCACAATATAACGATAGTAAACCAACACATACCATACCAATACAATATATATACAAATACAACAAGTCTCAAGCGTTAGATGCACGAAATGTGTAGTCCACCTAAAAGGGAAGGAAAACGGGCAGTGCGAAATAATGCTTAGACCCAGTCCGCCTTCAGAGGCACCTAACTAGAAGGAAGTCCGAGCCCTGCAAAGAGTGGAGCCTTGTGCTCAAAAGTACCTGCACACGCTGGTGCCAACGGGCAAAAGGGGAAGCTCTTGAAGGAAATGAGGCAGTTCAGTTTAGTGCACAAATGAAGAAGAACAAGTTCCGCGACTCAAGCGCAGCCTCCACTGTGGGCAGACGCAGAGCGCGAGTACGGAAAAGGGTGCTGTTTTGACACAGCGGGGAAAAGCTATGGGCTCCTGCAGGAGGGCGACCAGTTCCTAGCTATGCTACTCACCTGTCCCCGATGCAAGCAGACCCAGGCTTCTCCGCGTCAGTTTCAGTAGCTGGCAGGTTCAGAAGAGCAGGGAGCGTCTCGTCGTCGTGTTTAGTCTGCAGCAGCAGAGTTGAGTAAAAGACGTCCCAATCGAAGAAACCCGCACAGTTTGTTACCACAGCAGGGCAACGGAGCGGCCGTGTGTATCTGAGCCAAATGTACACTACTCACTTCAGACCTGAAAATGCCAAGTGTATGAATCGTGTGAGAGTGACAAGGACTCGAAATACTACACAACCTGGCGGCGGTTACAGAGCAAGACTCCCGTGTAAGCTGGTCAGTCAGCTGGATGGCCCAGAGACGCTTCCGAAGGCTTACTGGCATGAGATGGTGAAGATGCTGAGAATAGCTGTTCCAGCTATTCCAAGGGTCGAAGTACCAGTACAGGCCTTCTGGTTCGATCAAAGGTAAAAAGGGTTTCACAAGGTGACAGCAGTGCAGAGGAGAAGTCCTTCAGCGGGTCACCAGCGATTCCTCGGTTCAGCCTCTTGGTTGCAGGATACTTGGCTCCTGTATTCCTTCGTTCGTGAGAACTCAGGAGATCGACATGGTAGTGGTGTTTCCAGCCCCCTCTTATCCACGGTTCCCTTCGTGCCAAAACGGAGGGGACCCAATGGGAGATCCGCTCATCAACACTCACACCATTCGTGGACCAATCACGGACCACGGTGGTCCCAGGCATTCACACCACCGTAGACTCTCTGGCACCCAGGATGTGTATTGGGACCAGACATCCCAGCCCACATCCTGGAGGCACACACAAGACATGTAGAAGCCAGCGAAAGCATCCGTGTTTCGTGGGAAAGTACATGCCCAAATAAGGAAGGCCCCGGGTCGGCTCGACCTGGGAAAGGTGAAGGGAGCAAGACGGTCAGCGGACAGGACAAAGGAGCCTCGTGGTCTGGCCATTTTGGGAGCCAGACCACCATTTTGGGTTAAGCGCGAGAAACGCGCTTAGAACGCCAAAAGGAGCTCAAAACACAAGAAACGATCGCTGCCACCATTCCCGTCCGTGAACCAGTTGCACCGATCAGTTACAATCCTAAACGAGTATCTAGGGCCTGTAGAAGGCTAGAGACCCAAGAGAGCTGTAACTTAGCTTACAGTGCCCTCTTGTGTCATGTTGCACGAAAGCTGCAACATGATAAAAGAAACTACGGAAAACAGCGTTTCCCGGTACTGACTGTCTTAAGGGCATGTCAGTTTCCCCGTAAGAAAGGAGCGAAAGCCCAGAGGAGTGCGGCAGAAGGCTGCACTTCTCTGGCAAAGTCGAGAACAAGGTGTAAAACAACAGCAAAAAGTTTAGGGGTTGCCACATGGAAGGAAAATTACCTACAATTACGAAATCTTTCCTAACACTTACCATGAGGTTATGAACACCGCACTGATGAATGACGCTAGAGATATAGTCGCCTGTGGTTTTCGTAGATACTTTTGAGTCTACGTGTGAATCGCTATTCTCTAGTAACCCTTCATTACTTTATTTGGAGCATTTAATAATCACTGGTTATTTCTTCAATACGCCGTCACTAATCCCGACATTCCCTTTTCCCCGCTTCCCCCTCGATCTGTGTATAGGTCCTTCTATTGACCGTACTACCACCATTGCACAGCTGTACCGCTCTCATCCACAAGGCTGGAGTGATTGTTGTTTTTCATGTGCGTTACTGACAAAGTAGATGTATGTCTGGACACAAAATATTCACTATGATTCTTGAACCCAACAGGTATGTTGCTTCTTGGGTCATCACATTAGTAATATGGAGGTTAGTACTATCCATTCGAAGGGATTGTGTCCTCCGACGTATTCCTCATCTTAGATATCTCCTTCCAGCTCTGCTGGCCTCGGAAAAATTTTTCTCTGGAGGGCGCTGCGCGTCGACGTCCTCCGAGTCGATGTCCCTCGACAGCCGCCGTATCGACGTCATCCTGCCAATAAAGGCCGCGCGCAGCGTCCGTTGTTCAGTTCTGTTTTTCCGCACTTACTCAGTGCCTCGGAATACCGTTGCTCAGTTTTTGTCCGATTAAACCTATTTACCTCGAGTTATTCGATCCATACTCGATGGATTCCTCGTCGGAACCGAGAACTCCTCGATCCGGCTTCAAAAAATGCAGAGATTGTGGAAAAAAGATGTCACTGACTGACCCTCACAGAGTTTGTCTGTGGTGTTTGGGAGCTGAACACCATTGTTCGGAGTGCGAGGACTGTATGTCCATGACAGCTAAGGCCCTGAAGGAGCATAGGGGGAAGCTGGAGAAAGGTAAGACTTTCAAAGCTTCTTCTTCGTCGACGAAGTCGAGACATTCGTCTCCTCGTCACCATTCGCGCTCTAGGTCTCGGAGTGGGTCCCATCACTCCTCGAGATCGAAGCACTCGAAGAGGAGACATCGAAGATCCCCTTCTCCGTCTTCCTCTTCCTCTGTTTCGCCAAAAAGAATCCCTTGCCCCACGAAACATAGTTCCCGGGCTGAATGGGAGGAATTCCGCAAAAATATGATGAGCGTCTTCGAGAAAGCGGCCTCGACCCCCTCGAAGACTGCCGAGAGCGATGCTCTGGTCGAAAGACCCGAAGGTCAAAAACGCCACGAGTCGCAGTACGCGGCGAAGGAAACCTTTCGAGCGCGTCTCGAACCCTAGAGTAGGACTATGACCTCCAAACCTTCCTCGAAGGTTCCGTCGAAGCCGTCGACGAAGGTTCCGTCGACGCCGAGGTCGGTGACTTCGATGCCGTTGTCGAAGGGACCTTCGACACACGCGTCTGTCGACTCGACGCCAGCATCGACACCGACGTTGACGCCAAGAAAAGTCACGGTCACGACACACCCAGTGACTATCCCCAGGTCCTCGATGACGATGGCTTCGAGATTGTCGAGTAGAATCCCAATTCTGTCGAGGTCATCGAGGCCACCACCTTTGTTTTCGACGCCACGCTCGAAGCCTTCGACGTCGGCGTCGACGACATCGACGTTTTCGAGGCCGATAATGACAAGTTCGGCACCCTCTGCCTTGGAAATGGGATTTACACCCTTTATGAGTTCAGAACAATTGAGAACTATGTCCTCAATTTTGGAAGAGGGTGAATTGTCTGAACAGGAAGACACATTTGAGTTGCAGGGACCTGTAACCCCAATTAGAGAGGAATTTTCCTCTGAAGAACGCAAGTTAAAGGATCTTCATGATTCCTTACATGAGGCAAGTGGGTTAGACACTTCCCCTGAGGTGGAGTTTGCTAGGCCAGACCCGGGGGAGCATGCTGAAACCCCCTATAGAGCCTTAATGGCCAGGATCACAGAGTTTATGGGGTGGTCTGCACCTTCACAATCTTTCCAACAAGATGACCTCACGGATATTCTTGATAAAGGCCCACAGAAGGATCCTGTGGTGCCTTTTCATAAAGCTCTTCAGAGGAAGATTATGCCGAACTGGGAAACACCAGATGTCTACAAAATAAAAAAAACTGTCTACAAAATACAGGGTATCTTCTACAGACCCGGAGTTTTTGTCAAAACACCCATCCCCAGAAAGTCTGGTGGTACAGGCAACATCTTCTTCCAATGTCAAGACGGCTTATCCTACCGTCCCACAGGACAGGGACGATAAAAAATATGATGCTATGGCAAAGAAAGTTTTTTTGGCATGTAGCATGGCGTTAAAATCTGTAAAATCTGTGAATGCTACTTGCACCCTTGCTCGATTCAGCCATACACTTTGGGAGTGTGCTTCTACAGCGGCTGACTGCATCCCGGAGGGAGAAGAAAGGGAGGCATTCCTGAATATCATACAGGACGGTAAAGACGCTATGTGCGAATCCCTCCAGACGGGCATTGATTCGGCTGACAGTAACAGCAGAGCAATGGCGGCAAGTACAACAACCAGGAGATTTGCTTGGTTGAGAAAGTCTGGTTTTGCCCCAGATGTGCAAGCCAGGCTCTTGAACATGCCATTCGATGGCTCTTCTTTGTTCGGGAAAAAGGCGGATGACAGTTTAGAGAAACTGCAAACTTCAAAAGCAGCAGCAAAATCCCTAGGCGCTGCAATATGTCAGACACCTTTTCGTCCCACAGGAACCTCTGCGAGAGGCAAGTCCTTTCGCTTCTACTCTGCATTCAGAAGAGGTAGAGGACGACCGGCTCAAAGGGGACAAAGAAGAACTACCCGAGGTGGACGGGGTAGATATTCAAAAGCCGCAGCAACAGCAGGTGCCTCTTTACCATCTGCATCTGCATCAGCCGCCCCAAAACCACTCTGAGGACTTCCCTCACAGGACACCTGTAGGAGGCAGGTTGACTCAACATCTGGCGGAATGGCAGGCTATCACGTCAGATGCTTGGGCATTGGAAACAGTTGCCCAAGGTTACTGCCTGCCTCTCCTACGCATACCTCAGAGTCATCCACCGGGGATCAGCTCTCAGAAAGCTCCTGATCCGCTCCTCTTGCAGGAAATTTTGGACCTGCTAGAGAAAGGTGCCATAGAACCGGTACCTGTAGCGGAGAGGAACAAGGGCTGGTACTCCCCTTACTTTCTCATTCCAAAGAAAGACGGAGGACTGAGACCCATCTTGGACTTGCGAGAATTGAACACATTCCTCAGAAAAGATAAATTCAAGATGGTCACTCTTTCTCAGATCCTCCAGGCCCTTCAGTTCCAGGACTGGTTGGTATCTCTGGACCTTCAGGACGCTTATTTCCATGTGCCTATCCATCTCAAGCACAGGAAATACCTGAGGTTCGCAATTGGCAACTCTCACTATCAATTTCGAGTGCTGCCATTTGGGCTGACCTCCGCCCCGAGGGTCTTCACCAAGTTAATGTCGGTAGTGGCGGCAAGTCTAAGGAGGGAAGGGATTCATGTCTACCCCTACCTGGACGATTGGTTGATCAGGGCTGTCTCTTCGGAACAAGCTCAGATCCAGCTAAATCACGTGTGCCACTCCCTTCACAGACTGGGCTTCTCCCTCAATTTAAAGAAGTCACAAATGATACCATCGCAGAGACTCCAGTTCATAGGAGCGATCCTGGACACTTCCCTGGGAAAAGCCTCGCCACCAGAGGTGAGGGCTCAAGATATTCTACAGATGGTTACCAAGTTCCAAGATGCCCAATGTCTCCCAACCTTCGACTTTTTGCGGTTGCTAGGCCTCATGGCATCCTGCATTTTCCTAGTGCCAGAGGCTCGCCTGAGAATGAGATCCCTCCAGTGGGCACTGAGGACTCGGTGGTCACAATTCTCAGGGAGAATGACAGATCTTCTTCAGGTTCCCGACAGGGTGGCTCGAGACCTTCAGTGGTGGGCCTGTCAGGAGAACATTCTGAAAGGAGAACATTTTTGGCAACCCTGGCCGGAGATAACAGTAGTCACGGATGCCTCACTCTCGGGGTGGGGAGCCCACACCAACGACTTGACCATCAGCGGTCGTTGGTCTCCATCGGAGTCCAGACTACACATCAACCTGTTAGAGCTGAGAGCCATCAGACTTGCGCTGAAGGCGTTCCTGCTAGCTGTACAAGGGAAAAACGTCCTGATAATGACGGACAACACAGTGGGCATGCATTACCTCAACAAAAGAGGAGGCGTAGGATCACTACCCCTGTGCAGAGAGGCGATGCAGCTCTGGTTTTGGGCAATCCAAGAAGGAATCTCTCTATCGGCAGTTCACCTAGCCGGAGAGAAGAACTTGACAGCAGACGCTCTGAGCAGGCAGAGCACAGTCTCCCACGAGTGGGAACTAGCTCAGGAAGTCCTTCAAGAGATCTTCGCCCTTTGGGGAACCCCTCAGGTGGATCTGTTCGCCACCAGCGTCAACAGGAAATGCGATCTGTTCTGCTCAAGGGAATTTTCCCCGAGAGGAGCTCTGGGAGACGCGTTCATAGTGGACTGGGAGTTTCCGTGTCTGTACGCGTTCCCACCGGTCCCTGTCATTCCTCAAATGATCAGGAGGTTGAGAAGATTCCGGAGAACCATGATCCTAATTGCCCCGGATTGGGCCAGGAGAACGTGGTACCCGGACCTTCTAGACTCGTCCATCTGCCCTCCAATTCGACTTCCACTCAGAGAGAACCTACTCTCACAGAAGGGAGGTCAGGTTCTCCATCCAGACATCAAAACCCTCAACCTTCACGCCTGGCTTCTGAAAGGTTGAGGTACAAGGATTGGGACCTCCCTGATGATGTTATGGAGGTGTTGCTTTCGGCAAGGAGGCCAGCAACAAAGTCTTTATACCGCTGCCGTTGGAACAGATTTTGCAGCTGGTGTAGAGAACAGAATATCGACCCTTTTTCATGTGGTACACCAATGGTTTTGTCCTTCCTTCTATATTTGGCGAATTCAGGCCTTCAAGTTGGCACCATTAAGGGCTATCTCGCAGCGCTATCCATCTTTAAGCGCACTGCGGAAGAACCATCCTATTTCAAATTACCCTTGGTAATACAGTTTCTAAAGGGGTTAACCAATGTTTATCCCCCAAGACCATTCCAAGTTCCCCTATGGGATCTAAACTTAGTACTAACTTTCCTGATGGGCACACCTTTCGAACCACTCCATTCTTGTTCGTTAAGATTCCTTACCCTTAAAACTGTTTTATTAATAGCACTTACATCTGCTAGAAGGGTGAGCGACTTACAAGCTCTTTCTTGTAAACCCCCTCACACAATATTTCACAAAGACAAAGTTGTCCTGCAAGTGAAGCCTAATTTCCTCCCAAAGGTGGTTTCTGAATTCCATATCACTCAGAAGATTACCCTACCATCTTTCTATCCTCCTCCTCACCCGGGGAAAGAGGAAGAGAGGTTACACAGGCTAGACCCTAGAAGGGCTTTAAGTTTTTACATCAGTAGACTAGCCAGGATAAGACAGGCAGACCAGCTGTTTGTAGGTTACACAGGTCACAAGCTGGGGTTACCAATAACTAAGCAGACCATTTCCAGATGGATCATTCTAGCCATTCTGGAATGTTATAAACTGGCAGGGAAAGAGCCCCCTCAAAACCTTAGGGCTCATTCGACCAGAGGCATTGCAGCTTCATCGGCCCTGAAAAGAGGCGTGCCGGTTAAAGACATCTGTGCTGCCGCTACATGGTCGTCTGTCCATACCTTTACACGTTTTTACAATTTGGATTCCTCCTCCAGTCAAGAGACTAGGTTTGGAAGGGCTGTACTGCATTCTATTCATCAATAGAAGACAGCGTGAAGTCAGTACTCCCTCCTCCAATAATAGAATACTGCTATGGGAGCCTATCTAAGATGAGGAATACGTCGGAGGACACAATCCCTTCGAAGAACAAGTTACTTCTTACCTTGTAACGTTCTTTCGACGGGATGTTCCTCCGACGTATTCCTCATCGGCCCTCCCATCCATCCCCGCAGTTCTACTTCCCGTGTTGTTGCAGCCAACGCTCCTTCAGGGTGATTAGTCTAGTCCAGAAAGTATTATTGTGGGCTACAAAACGGAACTGAGCAACGGACGCTGTGCGCGGCCTTTATAGGCAGGATGACGTCGACGTCGATACGGCGGCTGTCGAGGGACATCGACTCGGAGGACGTCGATGCGCAGCACCCTCTAGAGAAAAAAATTTCCAAGGCCAGCAGAGCTGGAAGGAGATATCTAAGATGAGGAATACGTCGGAGGAACATCCCGTTGAAAGAACGTTACAAGGTAAGAAGTAACTTGTTCTTTGGTTATAGAATTCAGCTACCTAGATAAGCATCCACAATACCCACACTGAATGGTCACCTCTTATAAATTTTCTGGACACCACAAAAAAAGTACACTAGCACAATAGGAACAGATAGCTCTGCCCCTGAAGATGGATTCTGATGAATCCAAAACGCGTTGATCGCATAGACACCGATATGGAGCTATCATGGATTTGCTTCGAATATCCACCACACAATGACTAGTCCAAGTGTGAATGTTATAAACACTTGATTATTAATATATGTTTTGTTGTATTACTAACAATACTTACTATTTTGAATTGTAAATCACTATCATACCTGTGTGTTAAAACAGGACGATAGTCCACTGCATTGATGCCCATTCTTTATTTATTTTTGATTAAACAAAAGTTAAGCCTCGATTAAGACTGATCTGCTGGTTCTTTTTATTGTTCTTTAATTGTACAATATTGTTTGGGATTTTGGAACTACAATGAGTATCTCTTATTGATGGAAGTGTATAATTTGAAAAGAAATAATGTTGTGCTTTGTGTATGGTTTAAATAACATTGCCTAACTTTAACCCGACCAGTGGTTCCCCTAGCCGATGTACGATCCACACAGTTGTATATTTTTACAACCACTGGCACTGCTGTCCCCCTAGGAGTGCATCATAGGGCCACCGTGTTGCAACACACGGTTTTGTTTTCTATTGTTCTTATATGTCCCAAGTGGCTTTGTGACACTAGCCCTTTTACAATTGAAATATATTTAGGCTTTATCTATTTTGCATAGGTTCTCTGTGAATCTTTTCCTTTAAAGAAAACTGCTCAAGAATTGCGAATTAATCTCCTTGAGGTCGACGATAGGGGAAAATACTAGTCTGTGCACCCCCTCTCTTTTCACTGTTGTTGGGAACCCTTTGGGTTCTGCTTTGAGATTTTTTCTTTATCCTCGAGTAACTACAGTTCTTAAGGATAGAGGGACACTTTTTATCCCTCCTAAAACGTTATACTTTGAGAGATTGGCACACACACATTGGGCCTGATTCATGGAACTTTTTCCTATGGGATTGCGCCATTATAAAACACTTCCATGAATCGGGCCCATTATGTGGAGTGCCCAGAGGATACTTAGTATCCCCCTTCTCTCTGCTCCTGTGACTTTTTATTCACATAGACAACCCTCTTTATGTGACTGGTGGCAGTGGACATGTTCTATCAACTATTGTGCTATTTTTTTTACCGCAGACTGTTCACACAGTCCCTGTTGTGCCCAATCGGGTCACCTATGTACTAACTTGGTGACCCCTTTCTTTTTTCGCAATGTCTAGCGTGGCTGTTCTTTGTTAGCCCTTCCTCTAACATTCTGGGAGGAGACAGTCTGTGCGTGTATTTTGCCTTTGGCGGGAACCCTTGGGTGTCCCCACCTAGGCTCCTGTGTGTCTGGGCAGGCTGGAAGTGGGGGAGGAGTTGAAACATACAAATGATAAATCTCCCTAATGCTGGTTCTGTCCCACATTTCTGTGCTTGGGTAAGCCGAAATGTTGACCTATTCATGATCCTACCCAATCATCAGATTCCCCTATTTTCTTCACGAGTTGGGATCAGTCCGAATTCACTGTTTGACAAGTTACAGGTATAATGATGCTGCGTTATGCATTTCTGCTGGTTCCACTTGCCATTGTGAAGTTCACCAAGACCATTCTAATAGATCATTTCAGGTTCTGACCTCATGAGGGTTTGCATGGAGGAGCCTGTTGCCTTTCCAGATTGTCACAATCTCCTTCAGAAGCATCAAGGCAATGTTCTGTATCCGACCCCCTCAATCAATGAATTTAGCATCTTGGTTACTGAAGTGTTGACCCTAGGATATCTTTGCATGTCCACAGAAATCATGAAAATCATTCAGGGCGATAGAAGTGAATCCTCACAGTACAGGATGGGATACAGCATCAATTCTCTAACCTTAATCACTTTTTGTACTTTGTTTCTCATTTGTGATTTTAACACATCTCTGTGGAATCCTGCTGGTCCTACTTGGCAGTGATAGGTGACTGCTGCAACATGCATGAATTGTCTTCTCATCGAAATGGCTGTACGTAGGCATTTGGTGGGGGGGTGGGTGGATGATGTGACTTTATCATGCTGTTAAAACCTTGTCCAGCATGGGACAGTAACATTATATTAGCTGTCCTAGCTCATAAACACTTTGATAGAATGGCTTCTTCAGATTTAAAGCCTTTTTTCTTAGACATTTGCTCTCCACTCGGAGAGTTAGCAAAATTCAAGCCTTTTCTGCTTATGCGCCATAACAGTCTTTCGCAAAGATAAAGTTGTTCTATGCACTGACCCAGCATTTCTTCGAAGTTGGTCTCCTCTTCCCACATTAATTAGGTTGTGGTGTTGCCCACCTTTTTTCCAAATCTACAGTCCCTTGCTTATCCAGTCCTTCATTTTCTTGATGTCAGGAGAGCTTAAGCTTGACTCTCATAAGTCAAAACGGATTAGAAAATCTTTATACGGATAGCTCGGGGGCTAATGCACACATCTTGGAAACAAGACTAGGTGGGCAGCATGGGTTTGATATCCGATTCAGTGTTTAGAGGCCGGAATCTGGCATGAGCGCATTATAAGATACCAATTTTATGTCTCATTTGTGATCCTTTGGGGCAGCACCTATGCATCCTTGTGTCGGGTGTTCATCATTGCAATTTATTGCAAAAGCATTCTCCTCTTAAAGGCATTCACGCTAGATCTATCAGAGCTAAAGCCACAGCTGTGTTTTTTTCAGAGTAATGTTCCCTGGGATGTGATCAGTAAAGCTGCCATGTGATCCACACCTTCGACCTTCTGACATCACTGTCGTTTAGATACCAGTTCCAGAGCCAATGCTAGCTTTAGAATATTTTTGCAGATCACTAGTGAAGCCCCCCCTGATGTTCCCTTACTATGACATTTCCAACCAGTATGGCAGCATGGGGACAGGACTTGGGAGTAAGAAAGTGTTACTAACCGCAGTGACTACTGTACTCCTAGCCCATAGTACCCTTTCCTCCATGCGTCATACCCGCAGTACCCTGTAAATCTGTTCAATAGTAGTACCTGGCAAGCAGTAGTAAATTGAGATTACATGCTTGATGTCTCACAATAGGTCTTGCAAGTCTGATTTTGTGCCAAATGTTGTGTCCTGGAGTATAGTCGTGGTTGGTTTTGGGTCTGGGTCCTTTGGAAATCCTTGCTGCCTCACATGGTTTTAATATTTGCTTTTCTGGGAGTTGCACTTGATTCTTACCTCAGGAAATGGGACACTCCACCCGTCCCAGGGCTTGACCCCCATCCCAGACACAAACTCTTCTGCAACCTCTATTGCAAGACTACAATGTAGTCTTCAGCAGGCAGAGGCAACAACTGCACATTGTACTGCTGGTCAAGCTATACCAATGCTTTGTGCAGGGCTAACTAGATATTTTTTTCTGTTAAACAAGTGCAAGATGATTTCTATGCACTTGCTTCACGTATCCTCAGTCGCCAAATATTTATTTTATTGAGAATTCTATACATCGATATCCAGCATAACTTCATAACAAAGGACATATGAATGAAGATGAAAACAGGAATTTTGCAATTAAGTCTCTTCCTCTTAAGAAAGCACCAGGGCCGTACGGGTATACTGCCCTATTCTATAAGAAATATAGGTGGAAGCTAGCACCGTGGTTAACCTGACTGTTGTAACTCATTCAGGGAGACTCGCCAGGGAAATGTGGAGACAGGGTCTATGTCAGAGGCAAAAACAGTCTTTTTTAAAAATCCTAAACCAGGCAAGGGCCACACTAGATGTGGGACATACAGGCCCATATCGTTAATGAACCTGGATGCCAAAATGTACACTAAGGTATTGGCTGGGAGGCTAGCCCCATTGATGCCCAAATTAGTGACCCCCGACCAAACTGGATTTGTCCCGGGGAGGCAGGCCTTTGATAACATTAGGCGGGTATGTCACATTATAGAGAAGATCGGGATTAAACAGACGCTCGCAGTCGTCGTAGTCTTAGAGGCGAAAAGGCATTTGACCGCATGGGGTGGTCTTTTCTCTTTAAAGCTCCCACTCATATTTGAGTTGGGCCAACATTTCTAGTCTATACCGACTAATTACGACTACACCTTGCTACGTCTGGCAGTTAACAGTCAACTGTCTTGATGCATCCCCCTTGCACGGGGAACGAAGGAAGGGTGACCATTATCTCCCCTTTTTTATGGCCTATTTTTAGAACCCTTCTTAACTAAAATTCACGAGACCGAAGGGATATATGGCATTCGGTTTGGTCGGGAAACCCATAACGTCATGACGTATGCGGATGACATCTTGACCCTTACAGAACCGAGGACGTGCCTGAAGGTACTGGGGGTGGAGTTGGAAGAATTTGGTACAGTTGCTGGTCTGAAAGCGAACATAGGGAAGTCTGAGATATTTAACCTCTCGGTAGGGGCGTTGAAGGGAGACAAGATAGTGGGTGAGCTGCCATTTAAATGGGCAGCGGGTGGCCTGAGGTATCTGGGGGGTAGTTATCACTAAATCATTGGATCAATTATATGGCGCAAACTACCCAGCCCTGTTGTAAAAAGTCAAAAAGGAGGTCACACGATGCAATCCACTGACCATGTCTTGGATGGGGAGAATAGCTACAGTGAAGATGGTGATCCTTCCCCGGGTCCTTTATTATTTCCAGGCACTTCCCTAGCCCTTTTCGTGCTCGTTCTTTAGATCCCTTAAGAGAACAGAGATGGGAGTTCATATGGCGTAGCAAATGCCCTAGGGTAGATGGGTGAACGATGATGGCCAATCGGGAGGTGGGGTTGTTTGGGGGTGCCAGAATTCCAAAAGTACTACCCGGTGGCTCAAATGAGGGTCATCGGGGAATGGCTAACTTGACATCAGGCGAAGCGGTGCGCACGTATGGATAGCGCAGTGGTGGCAATCCCATTACAAGGAGCTTTGTGGTTAGATAGGCCACCGAATATGCGTGTCAGCCGTATACTCTGGTGGGGCGGAGGGGGTTGTGGACTTTGCCATCACCTTTTATGATGCTTGTTGGCACCCCTCGGTTTGCGCCGAGGGCGGAGCTGGGCGCGTTCATGCAGTGGAAGAAGACAGGATGCATAAAAATAGGTGACATGCAGGACGGCCCTGATATAACATTTGAGCACTGCAAGCAGAGTTTTGGGGTACAAGGTTCGAAATTAAGATAAAAGGAGCAAGAGCTAAAACCAGTTCCTGGGTGTCGGGCATCACCCAATAGGCAGGAGCTACTGCTGGGGAACCAGGAGAGTACCGGCGCACTGCAAATCTAACTTCCACATGAGATGCACACTAACCTTTTGTATGATTCATTATGTTTAAATGTGTACTAGATGTGCCCTAATACTACTTTATAAACATTCTCAAATACTCAGTTAATGTCACATATGCGTGTTTGTAAGGCAGAAATTGGACTGGGGAGCCAAAAGTAGCTTCTGGTAGCTTTATAAACATTCTCAAATACTCAGTTAATGTCACATATGCATGTTTGTAAGGCAGAAATTGGACTGGGGAGCCAAAAGTAACTTCTGGTAGTTATTGGTTTCAAGTGAACCAGGCTCTCCTAGGCTAGAAGCAGGAGCTAAATAGCTCCCAGCTCCCCTCAGTTTCAAACCCTAAGGACAGGCATAGGTATTATCAGCTTACGCACTGGCCGACTAGCAAAGTGCTTAGAGAGGCAGCGGCTAGGCCCCCTACTCCCTTTGAGAAGTTTATAACAACAGAAAACGAGTTCCTCACACTGTAAGCTGTTACAGGAGAAACCGTCACAACACAAGTGGCGATATTCCTGAATACATTGCTTAACTGCTGGTGTGGTTGTCAAGCAGAGGTTCCTTGTGAATCTTCGATTTTCTTAGTTTCCTGAGAACATTCTTGGAGTTTTCGACAAGATGGCTTCCTGATCGGCTCCGTCGACACCTCAGTCCGGTTTTAAAAAATGCCACGACTGCGGTGGCTAAAATGTTTATGATGGACCCGCACAGGATCTGTCTGTGGTGTCTAGGGGCAGAAAATCCGTGCTCGGAGTGTGATGAATGCATGTCCATGATGGCCAAAGCCTTGAGGGAGCGCAGAGGGAAGTTGGAGAGAGGTAGGCCTCAAAAATCTTTCACCCTGTCCAAACGTAAATCATCTGAGGAGTCGAGGCCTTCTTCTCCTCATCATAAAAAACCTAAACTCTCCCGTTCGTGAAGTGGGTCGCATCATTCCTCGTCTTCGAGACATGGCACCATAGATCGCCGTCCACTTCCTCATCCAGTTCACCCGAAAGGGTTGTTTGTTCCTCAAAACGCAGTACCTTGGCTAAATGGGAGGAATTCAGAGTGAGTATGGTGAGGGTGTTCGAGAACGCAACCTTTCCCCCCTCGAAAACACCTAGAGGCGATACCCCGATACCCCAGACAAAACACCTGTTAAGCACAGAAGCCATGAGTCCTCGAACTGTGTAAACTGTGTTAACTCCTCGAGAGCGATCTAATCCCTCGAGTCAAGAAAGCCCCCATAAAACACAAAAGATCGGCGTCATAGACGCCGAAAGAAACCCATATGGCAAGCCCGAGAGGTGCATCGTTGACACCCTTGCTGCCAAAATCGAGGTAAAAGCCTCCCCGACGCAGTTTATCCCAATTCCTCTGACACTGTTGTCAAGGACCTCAACGTTAATGTCGAAGCCATTGGCGGCTCGGGGTAACCTTCCAAACCATCGACAATTTTGTCAAAGCAGTCGACATCAACATCGACGATTTCGACACTGTCAGCTCCCATTATGACGTCTATAGCGCCTTCATCTCTTGAGAAGATTTACACACCACAACCTCACTCAGACTATTTTAAAACTCTTTCTTCAATCTTTGAAGATGCAGAAGAGTCATCTGGGGAGGAATATGGGAATGGCACACCTTCTGTACCAGAGGAACTCATATCGGAAGAGTCTTGTATAAAGAACCTGCAGGACACTCTGCATGAGGCAAGTGGTATTAACACTTCCCCTGGAATCGAATTTGGTAGGGCAGATCCAGGAGATCATGCCGAGAGCAAATATAGACAACTCATGACTAGAGTTATGGAATACATGGCATGGTCCAGGCACGCACCTGTGTTTCAAACAGGACGATTTAACGGACATACTGGGTAAAGGACCACAGGAAGACCCTATTGTCCCATTTCATAAGGCTCTGCAGAGGAGGGCAACTTCCAACTGGGTAACGCCAAAGGTTGTCTCGGCAGTGAATAAGAGGCTAACGGCCAAATACAGAGCTTCAACTTCTGACCCCTCTATACCTTTTGAAACATCCAACACCAGAAAGCCTGCTAGTAAAGGCTGCTACCTCTTCGGGCAAAAAAATTCCCACAATTCCACAAGATAGGGATGACAAAAAAATATGATGCCATGGCCAAGAAGGTTTTCTCTGCCAGTAGTATGGCGTAAAAATCTGCTAATGCCACGTGCATGCTGGCGAGATTTACCCACACCCTTTGGGACTGTATTTCGATGGCGGCTTACCACATCCCCAAAGGGGAGGAACGAGACGGTTTCTTGAACATTGTCAAGTATGGGAAGGACGCTATGTGCGAATCCCTCCAGACTGGTCTTAACTCTGTTGGCAGCATCAGCAGAGCCATGACGGCTAGTACGGTAATCTGCAGATTTGCTTGGTTGCGGAAGTCAGGATTTGCCTCAGAGGTTCAGTCCAGGCTTCTCAACATACCCTTTGACGGCACACATCTATTTGGGAAGAAAGCTGATGAAAGTTTGGAGAAGCTGCAGACTTCCAAGGCGGCGGCCAAATCCCTTGGGGCTGCAATAAGGCAAACTCCAAACTGCCCCACAGGTCCGTCCTAGAGGGGTAGATCCTTTCACTATTATTCCGCATTCGGAAAAGGCAGAGGACAGCTAGGTCAAAGACGATTTCCCCTGTTGTGGACGGGGTAGACATACTAAGACCGCAAGGAGGGGCTGCCTTATCCTCTTCCACTGCGTCAGCCGCTCCAAAACCTCTGTGAGGTGTTCGATCACAAAACTGCAGTAGGAGGCAGGTTGTCACTGCATCTGGCAGAATGGCAGGCTATTACTTCAGATGCTTGGGCATTGGAAACAGTTGCCCAAGGTTACTGCCTACCTTTTCTGCAAAAACCTCAGTCATCCACCGGGGAGCAACTCTTTGAAGGTTCCGGATCTGCTCCTTATGCAGGAGATTTTAACCCTGCTGGAGAAAGGTGTTATAGAACCAGTACCTGTTGCAGAGAGGAACAAGGGTTGGTACTCCCCTTATTTTCTAATTCCAAAGAAGGATGGAGGATTGAGACCCATCTTGGACTCAAGAGACTTGAACAAGTTCCTCGGAAGGGCAAGTTCAAGTTAGTAACACTTCTCAGATCCTTCAGGCCCTCCAGCTTCAGGTTTGGATGGTATCATTGGACCTCCAGGATGCTTACTTTCATGTGCCGATCTATCACAAGCACAGACAGTACCTGAGGTTCGCCGTTAGCAACTCTCACCATCGGTTTCGGGTTCCGCCATTTGGGCTAACCTCCGCATCAAGTGTTTTCACCAAGCTAATGGCGGTTGTGGCAGCAAGTCTCAGGGGAGGGTGGGAGGGGGGGTTAACATCTACTCCTACCTGGACGATTGGCTGATCAGAGCCAGTTACCCAGAAAAAGCCCTAGATAATCTCAGCTATACTTGCCACTCCCTCCACAGGCTGGGCTTCTCCCTCAACTTCATGAAGTCCCACATGATACCATCACAAAGACTCCAATTCATCAGAGCAGTACTGGATGCATCCCTGGGAAAAGCCTCGTCACCAGAGGTGTGGGCTCAAGACATTCTGCAGATGGTGACAAAATTCCATAATGCCCAGCATCTTCCGGCCTTCGACTTTTTAAGGTTGCTCGGTCTCATGGCATCCTGCATTATCCTGGTGCCAGAGGCTCGCATGAGAATATCTCTCCAGTGGCTTCTCATGACCCAGTGGATACAATTCTCAGGAAGGATGTAGGATCTTCTACTAATCCCAAAAAGAGTCTCACTGGATCTTCAGTGGTGGGCCTGGCGGGAGAACATCTTGAAAGGAGAATCGTTTTGTGACAGACGCCTCACTCATGGGGTGGGGAGCCCATACCAACGATTTGACCATCAGCGGTCGTTGGTCTCCATCGGAGTCCAAACTACACATCAACCTTTTAGAGCTGAGGGCAATCAGACTAGCACTGAAGGCCTTCCTGCCCTATATATGGGGAAAGAATGTCCTGATAATGACGGACAACAAAGTGGTCATGTACTACCTCACCAAGAGAGGAGGTGTAGGGTCACTACCACTGTGCAGAGAGGCAATGCTGCTCTGGTTCTGGGCAATAAAGAAGAAATCTCTCTATCGGTAGTTCATCTAGCCGGAGAGAACACCACAATGAGGGACGCTCTGAGCAGGCAGAGCGCAGTCTCCCGCAAGTGGGAACTAGCTCAGGAAGTCCTTCAAGTGATCTTCACCCTTTGGGGAACCCCTCAAGTGGATCTGTTCGTGACGTAATTTCCCCCGAGAGGAGCTCTAGGAGACACGTTCGTGGTGGACTGAAAATGTCCACACCTCTACGCATTTCCCACAGTCCCCGTCGTTCATCACGTAATCAGGTGGTTGAGAAGGTTCAGGAAATCCATGATCCTAATTGCCCAGGTTTGGGCCAGGAGCACGTGTTACCCGGACCTTCTGGACATGTCCATCTGCCCTCCGATTAGTCTTTCTCTCTCTCTCTCTCTCTCTCTCTCTCAACGGTCTTTCCACTGGATGTTCCTCCCACGTATTCCTTATCGCCCCTCCGATCCTACCCTGCAGTAAAACTTCCCTTGTGGTTAGTCTGCGCTCTCTCAAGGGGAGTAATCGTCTAACTCAAGACGGAACTGAGCAACAGGCGCTGCACAAGCTACTTATAACTGTGATGACGTGGACGTCAAGTCGGAGTCCTCCGAGGGACATCGACTTGACCAGTTATCGATGCACAGCACCCCCTACAGATTTTTTTTTTCAGAGGCGCAAGCTGGATATTAGGAAATATCAAAGATAAGGAATACGTGTGAGGAACATCCAGTCGAAAGACCGTTACCATGGGTAAGTAACTTGTTGTTCTGACTTAGCAGTGGGCTGGGACCCAAAGAGTGGCTGCTGGGATTGAGGGTTCCAATAGGTGAGTTTGGGTTAAAGGTGCAAAAGAAAGCATTCATGGTTCTGCTGGTGGCAGCGTGGTTGGTGGTGGCGCAAAATTGGAAGAATGAGCATACACTGATGGACACCAAGTGGATTCAGAAAGTATGGAGGTTTCTAGCCATGCAATGGGTCACATATAGAATCCAGGGTGCCTAAGCGGATTTCAGGCTGGACTGGGGTCTGGTTTTGGTTTACCTGCAGGGTGACTTTAAGCTTCAATAGTGCCAGCAAAACTTGAAAATGATGGACTTCCTCTGAAAAAATTGGAGGGGGGCTACTGGGCCATGGCAAGATGGGAGGGCTGTACCTTGGTTGTGCGAGGGGGACAGGAGTGCAGGGAGGGGGGCAAGTGTGAGGGGTTTGGATGTTTGTTAGAATTGCAAAAATGTTAATAAAAATACTTAGTAATAAAATTCTTATGACATACCTCATCTCATTATAGGAGATTAGAGAAATGGGTTCTACATATGAGGAATCTGTACACCCACATTCTCCTTTTATTATTTTGTGAATGGCTGTGTTTAATTTATACCGAGGTAGAAAGGATTTCTCTCAAAACCTATAGTAGCACATTTGTTTTGTTTGTTTTTGTTTGTTTGTTTTATTTGCTTATATAGAGCGCCAAACCCAGAGGTAACGGGGCGCTTTTCTTGGATACATAGTTATAGTACACATAATATGACACAATATACAACAGGGTACAGTGCAAAGAATGAAAAATGTACAGTGAGTTATACAATTTTCAATATAATACAATTTACAGTAAGGTGTACAAAATATACAGATGCACCAAGGGTCTGGTGTATGAGCAGAGTTAATTCAGATTGGTGTTATAGGTCTGAAGTCATGTCGGTGGGTAGCAAAGGGCGGTGCAGAGGTAAGTGAGGCAGCCTGGTCAGTTAGACTGGGAGAAGAACCAAGTTTTTATTTTCTTTCAAAATGAGAGGAAAACTGGGTCAGTTCTGAGTTCTGCAGGTAGTTTGTTCCAAGTTTTGGCTGCAAGTACTGGAAACCTGGAACCCCCTGCTTTGAAAGTTGAAATTTAGGAATGTTTAGGCAGTGAGTGTGGTTAGCTCTGGTAGGTCTGAAAGATTATTTTCTGGAGAACTTGTTCATAAGGTACTTGGGGGCTGAGTTGCTGAGGCACTTGGTGTGATCATCAGAGTTCTGAAGGTTATCCTGTCTTGAATAGGGAGCCAATTGGCATTGCGGCGGGTTTGAGAAATGTGATTAGAGCGAGGAATGCTAAGGGCTGCTCGCAGGGCATTATTTTGCATTACTTGTAACTTGTGCATGTTTCTCATGTTGGTACCCAAATATAAGGTGTTGCAATAGTCCACCTTGGACATTATAAGGGCTCTTGCTAGTGTGAGGCAGCTGTCTGTGTTTAGAAAGGGTCTACAGGCATTAATTAGTTTGGTAGTATAGGCCGTGGTGGAAGAGGTGGCGTTGATTTGTTTTTGGAGAATTAGTGCAGAGTCTAGGTAAAAGCCTAGAGTCTTTGCTACTTTGTCAATTTTAATATGATTGCCATCAATATAGAATGCAGAGTATTTTGGACTAGTTTATTGAGTCTTAGCTTGGAGCCGATAAGAAGGATCTCTGTTTTATCGTTGTTAAGACAAAGGCCATGGTTGGTCATCCAGGCTTGTATTTTACTGTAGATGTCATTTAGGAGTAGAGTGTCGACTTGGTAGTTGCCTGATAGGGTGATCAGTATTTGCGTATCATCTGCATAGTTTGTGTAAGATACATTTTGCTCATCTAGGTAGTCGAACAAGATCTTTGTAAAGATGTTGTAGAGGGTCGGGGAGATGCAAGAGCCTTGTGGGACTCTGCATGTGATGGGGAGGGGTCAGTTGCGGCAAAGGAGAAGAATGCCTGCATGGATCTGTCCGCTAGGAGGAAGTTGACCCAAGCCGCAGCCTTGCTGAGAGAATGAAACGGCTGTGGTAAGGTGATTAGTCAGGATGCTGTGATCAACTAGATCGAACGCAGCCGATAAGTCGAGTAGCAGGTGGAGAGCAGGCTTGCCGGAGTCTCTTGCTTCGTCCATTTGAATCTTTAAATCCAGGAGGGTTGTTTCGGTCCCGTGTCCTGGTCTAAAGCCGGATTGTCTCAGGCCTGAGATTTTTGGACTCCAGGTGTTTCTGGATTTGAATGTAAGCTGCTTTGTCTAAAATTTTTAGTAGAAATGGCACAGTGTTTACAGGCCTATAATTCGTTGGTATGTTTGGGTCCAAGTTGTGTTTTTTGATGAGTGGCATGACCCAAGCATCTTTTAGGTTTTTCGGTTCTGAACATGAGGCGAAGGAGGCTTTTATGAGGGAAGAGATAAAAGGGGCAAATTCTTTGGCGCCTTCTGGGCAGGAGTCTCCTTGGCATCTTGATGGTTTGAGACTTTTGATTATAGCTTCGACTTCTGCTGGAGTGACTGGAGAGAATTCAAAGGCTGTGATTTGGGAGTTGTGTGTGGATGAATTAGTGGTTAGCTTGGTCTGTTTTAAGGTGTGAGTATTGGGGTTGGAGGTGGCTGATAAACTAAGTCTTTTGGCTTCAATTTTAGATTGAAGTAGAGAGATTTTGTCGAGTAGGGCTTTTTGGATGTTGGAGCACTAAAGTATAACTTTATTGCAGGCGTTGGGGGTGCGATAGGGAATTCCATTTCTTTTAGGATGGAGAAGAGCTCCTTGGTGTTGGATTTTGCATGTGAGATTCTGTTATTGTAGTTCTTTTTTGTCTCTATAATGGCTGATTTGTAGATAGACGAGGCTTTAGAGTATTTTTCTTTGTTTTGGAATGAGGTTTTTTTTCCCAAGTGCTTTACGTAGCATTTTTAGCTCAGTGGTAAACCATTTATTTAGGTGAGCTACAGATTTGGCTTTCCTGAGTTTAAGCGGGGCTAGGTGGTCAAGAGCGTTTCATAGATTCTGGTTGTATAGTTCCACCATGGAGGCAGTGTCCAAGTCTGGAGGCAATTGTTGTTGGATGATAGGTTGGATTAGAGGCAATAGTTGTTCTAGTGAGATTAAGCGATTATTCCTAGTTAATGCTGGGGGGGGGGGGGCCTGGAAATCTTTAGGAGTGTGCTGTTTGGCATCCGTGAAATCAAAGATGATGACGTTGTGGTCGGTCCATGCACAAAGGGTGTTGGCAAGAATGTTGGTGTTGCAGTTAAATTCTGCGACCCAGTCCAGTGTTCTACCCTTGTTGTGCGTAGGGTCAGTTATTTTTAGTGAGAAGCCTAGTTCTGTGATGATATTTTGGATGGCTAGTGCATTGGTGTCCATTCTGTCGTACAGGCCCAGGTTCAGGTCACCAAGGAGAAAAATGTGTGAGTTAGGCTTAGTCTTTTGGGTGGGGAGGTTGGATAGATCGTCCTCAAAGGAAGAGACTGGGCCAGGTGGTCTATAGATAGTATGGATGAGGAGTGTGCAGTCTGGGGAGAGTTGAAGTTTCATCGAGAGGAGTTCTATCGATGGGAGGGAAGTGGTGTCGCATACTCTGAAAGCTAGTGAGTTCCTTGCGATAACGGCCACTCCACCTCCTTTCTTAGTCGTTCTGTCAGATCTAAAGATGTTGTAACCATCAGGGATTGCCAGCATGAGGGCAGGGCCAGCAGCTTGGTGGAGCCACGTTTCTGTGATAGCCAGGAAGACTAGTTTATTAGTTGTGATAAGGTCTGCGATGGCTAGGGCGTGGGCGATAAGGGATCTTGCATTAATAAGGGCACCCTTGATAGTGGTTGCCTCAGATTGTGAGGCCAAGAGGTTTGTATGGTGCTTGGAAGTGAGATGAGGTGTGGTTATTTGTTCTTTGGCGGTGCGATCTTTGACTAGGGTGTTTTTAGGTTGGGTGTAATAATGAGTTTTAGTTCGGGAACTGAGTCTGGTATTTCTGATGGTGGTAGGGTTGGGTCTGCTAAATGTGTCGGGTGGATTGGGCATGGTGATGGACGTGCGATGAAGGCTGCTCAGTTGTGGCATCCCTCTATTTAGGTTAGAGTAGGTAGGGGTTGGTATATGTATTTGGGGTAGTTAATTATCAGTGTAAGAGTGAGTTGCAGGGAGACCAGCTGGTAAAAGGTATGGCTGGTGAATCTCCTAGTCGCCATGAGGAGCAGGGTGCTGGGATAAGATATCTACTGTGGTAGCAAATAATGGTCCTGTGATGTTGGTATCGATATTAGATGTGGTGGAGGTTAGCAACGCTAAGCAGACGGTCTAGTACTGTTACTTAGTGGCTAGATACACTCTGGTGCTCTCACTTAACGGCTAAGTACAATCATATCATAAGTGAGTATATGAGTCGGTAAGTGGCTGTCAGGCACCGTTACAATGCAAGTGAAGTATTGGAGATGCACAAGGTTTAGGAGCCGTAGTATGAGACAGCATAGAAGGATCTATATTTCCCCGCAGGCCAGTTTCGCCAAAACCTAGATCCCGGAGCTCCGTTTTGCGGTTGCAGGGACACATTTCGTCCAATTGCCTCATCCCTGCTCCTCTCCCTCTCACTCCTCTGCCATCTTCCCTCCACACTCTGTCCTGTGTTTTGCGGGGGACACCCGCGCCTCCCACATAGCCCCGCCCGCTTTCCACTTAAAAACAGTCCTACATACACCCCACACATACAAATACGCACATACACATACTACTACACCAAAACTACTCCTTACCTCATCAGCCGCCACTCGTCGGCCGCCACTTCCTATATGTGCAGTAAGTGCATGCATTGTTTCTCGTCAGGCCGCTGTTCGATGAAAGTGACGTATCGGGGGAAATATTTTCAGCAAAAGGGACCCAAACCCACAAGGTGGCTTCCACATGTAAGCCCATAAGGAGAAGGGCGCCAGCTGTCTTGTGGCTGTTTCTTTCCACCTTTCCAAAAGGAGCTGTGTTGTAGCCTTGCCACGCCCCCTGGACTGGTATAGTTTGAGGAAGAGGCTGCACAAAACTGAGGGAGATTTGCCCTTGCAGCAAAGCCCTTAAGGTGAAGGACTCTGGATGTCTTGTGGCTGTTTTTTTCCCCACTTTTCTAGCAGGAGCCGTGTTATGGCCTGGCCACAGTGTTAGGGAAAATGCTCTGTAAGGCTAATTTCCCAAACCTAGTGAGTCCCCCAGCAGCTTTTCTGGATTTTTGGGGTTTATTTTTTTCTCTCCTGCTAAGAGTGAGATTCTTTTGCTCCCACTCTTAGCCATGATTTGAGGTGTTCCTTTAACTTCCCATTTGTTTTATGGGCTATGGGGTCTTTTACGCCAAAGGGTCTCATGTGTTTTTTTGTGATGTGGGTTACACAGCACCCTCCGTGCAGTAACCCAGGGGTGTCGTAGCGACCCCCCAACATAGACTCCATACCCTGGGACTGACTACTGTCTCCCAGGGCATGTTAAGTCACCATTGGCTTTGCTAGTCCCAAATTATTAACAGAAACCAGTACCAACTATCATATTGTGGACATACTGGTCGAGGCAATTCGATTGCCCCGGGGTCTGTTGTTCGAGGGGGCACGTCTCCGTCCCCCCTAATCGAGTTTTGGCTGGTGGCAGTGGATACTACTTTTTATATTCAACCGCAAATATATCTCATGGGATTTTCCCATTGATCGAGGCTACCAACTTTAATTATTTAATTCTTATAGCCTCGAACATACCGCCGGTTTATTTATTTAATATTAATTCACTGGTTGGTATTTTTTGCCAGAACTCGATTCCAAAATGGCGTTTGTGTTCTCTTCTGTGACTCCAACCCAAGTCGAGCCCTTTGTTCCACTTTTTGGCGGGCTTCTCCACAGAAGCCTCCAAAAGTGGTGCCACCCTGTCTGGGGTACCACAGGGGGTGTGGGAGGGGGTTTAGGCACCCTGGACTGAGGTGAGCCGGCCGGCTCACCACTTAGCATGTTTGATTGACAGCTAGGCTGAGTGAATGGGGGTGTGCTGCATAAAAGCAGGACTTTGGGGACTGGAACTTCAGAAGTCGCCACAGGACCTAAGAATCCGAGGAGGGAGAAGCTGAGCCGACCTGCAACGACGACACCACCGGTGGAGCCCTGCTGAGCCATCTCACCACTTTTCCCGACGACAGAGGAGATCTCCAGTCCGGAGAGTCTTCTTCCTTTGACTGGTGGGGATAACCAGGTTCACCTTCTTTTCACCTTCCTGGAGCATCTCGTGGCCGCCTTGCCCGTGCCAAGCACCCCGGCAACCGGAATACCATGGTTTACCACTACCGCGAAGAGAAGGGTAGTACCTTTTAACCAGAGGACTCCGTGGCTGGTTTCTTTCCTGGCAGTGCAACAACCTTCATCTTTCCTCCACAGCGAGACCTCTTCTTCCCCTGGACGAGACTCCGACTTGCACCTGCTTCCAGGAACAACTGCCCCCGCTGGAGCTTCCTTCACACTTAAGGTACTGTGTCCCGCCTGGCTTCCCTTGCGACAGATCGTTCGGGGTGACAGTAAAGCCTCGACTTTCTAACCTGGGCTAGCCTGGGACAACCTAGCTAACTTTTCCTGACTTGAATTTCATCCTTTTTGTGCGAACTATCTACAAGACTCTTTGGGCATAACCCCACTGTGTGAACCTGGACCCCCTTCTGCTTGCTCTCTCCAAGAGTGAGCCTTGCAATTGACTTCCTTGCTCTCCAGTAGAACTCTGCCTATCCTGCCTTACTGAGGTTCTTTGTAAAAGTATTGAAACTTGTGTGCTTCCTTAACCCTGCCTTTTTCTCCCTTTCTTTACAACTTATTAGAGTGTCATCTTATGTTAAGCGCTAACCTCTGTCTGAAAATAAGTGGTGTTTCTCACTAAGACTTGTCTAATAAGTGAATAGGGTTTTATATATATGATAGTGACTGTGCATAATTTACTCACCTCGTTTTTGCTAGTGTAAATTACAAGTGTGTTTTTAAATAAATAATTATATACTTTTACACCAAAGCTCTGGTCAGTGTTTGTTTGTAATACTGTGTCCCTGTACCTATTGTGTATACTCTGCATACTGCCTAACTCTTCTTGAAGGAAGTCTGACTGCTTAGCCACAGCTACCAAGTGAATCTGTGTGGTTCTGCCTAACACACGCTCCATGGACTCGTTCAGGTGGAGGAAGAGGAGGGGGCTGCACAAAACAGAGGGATACCTGACCTTGTGGCAAAGCCTGTTAGGAGAAGGGTGCCGGACATCTTGTGGCTGTCGTGTGTTGGGAGTTTGTAATCTCAGGAGCTGGTTAGTGGGTGTAACTAATTTCACCCACCACACCGGTCTGCTGTAATTTGGAACTTGTTACAAGCCTATGCACAGGGTGTCATCATGGTGCTGTGAGAGAGCCCACAGTGACTATAATATATGACTCTTTTGTCAATCTTTTGCTCTGTTTTTTTCCCTTTTGAAGAAGTTGCCCTATTTTCTTTTTTATATTGACACTGTAAAAGTGACGGGCTGTCTTGTTTTAGGTGGAAGGTAATGCAGGCTGCTTTCGTTTTATTCATTCATGTAGAGTGGCGGGGGTCGGACTAAGCCAGCCCCTTGAGCCAGTTGGGTGTGCCTACTGTGTCCCACATGGCCTTATTTTGTTTATTTAATCCTGACCAATTTGGCCTTTTATTGCGCAGCTTTTGCCTTTCCATGTCTCCTTTGAATGAACAAAGATACAGACATTGCCAAGGATACAAGTTTTGGATCTTGAATGCTGAGCTTTAATTTGCGTCTAGTTTTTTGATGCTTTAATACTTATTTGCATTCATTGATTGTTTGCTCTTGTAGTTTTTATCCTTCTGTTGCCATATTTCACACAGTGGCCGAGCTTTTTTCCCTCTCTGCCATTTTGCCTTGTTCTCTGCAATCATGACTAAATACAAGGCTAAAGATGATCAGTTAACTGATAGGATTGTTATAAAGGCTAAGAATAATCAGGGGGAAAAGAATGGTAAGTGGTCTCAATCTATACTTGATCCCTATTTAAAACCAATGGCAGGTAACATTGAGGAACACATTCTAGTTCCAGAAAGGGCAAAAGCCACCCCCCCGCCCCACTGTTCGATAGTATTCACTCATTTAAAACTACACTTATGACTCCCTTTACTATTATGGATGATATTATGGAGATGAAAAAGGATCTGGCAGAGTTTAAACTGGTCATTCAAGGGGCTGTGCATATCCCCAGTACCCTGGTTGAAACTTTGGGGAAGCAACAGTTAAACATTAAGAAGGAGCCCTCTGTCCAACATAAACCCCCTCAGTGTTAAAGTAATGAGGTCTTGTTGCCAACTAGTCCAAAGTTAACATTGAATGGTATAAACACAGGGTTATTCTACCAGAATTCTATGAACCTTAGCGAACATTGGTGACTAATTTCCGCTGGTCCCTGTCATCGGGGGGAGGGGGTGCATGAATTGTATACTGGACCAAAGATTGGATCGGATGGGTGCAGTCCCTAGGCCACCATTCAAAGCTGCCTGAAGCTTGCTGATTCAGATGGAGAGGCTCAGGCTGCGCGATGTGTGGCGAATCATGCACCCACAAGACCAACAATACGCATACTACTCACCAGTCCATGATATGTCACGTATAGACCTCATACTAGTCTCACGACGGCTGGTGGGTAAGGTTCAGCAGGTAGACATCTTCCCCCCACACCCTATCGGACTACTCGCCCATCAGCATGCAGATAGGAATAGGCAGGGAGGCTCCGGGTCGGACCTCATGAGGTTTAAGTCTGAGGCTCTAGAGGACATAGTCCTCATGGCAGACATTGAAGCTCCGGGGCAACACGTTTGCCTTGGAAGCAAGACAATGTGGCGCAGTACAAGTTCAAATCCCGATCCCACGCTATTAAGCGCATTCTAAATGAACAATAAAATACAATATACGTACCTATTTCACTCATAATACTCCCCGGGCTACAACGCAGGGCCGCCACCAGATTCTGCTATGTTTTGGCCGATACTGGGCCCCCACTTACTGTGGGTATGGGAAGAGGCACTAGCCTGCTCTATCCTACCAGTTTCGCTCCGGCAGGCCACCATCACGATCCTCCTCAAGCCAGTTAAGCCGGCTAACGAGTGCGGGTCATATAGATCATTGTCAATCAATGTGGACTCTAACATTTTCGCTGAGATCATTGCTACTAGACACCTTCCTCTGATGCCACACCTGATCGACACATTCATTCTGGGAAGGTCTACTGTTCTTAATGTGCATCGACTGTTCAACACCATGTCGTGCCTGTCCCCTGGAGCCTCTGCTGTGGTGGTTACACTAGACGCGCAAAAGGCCTTCAACATTGTGTCATGGGAATATCTGCTTAGGAAAGTGTGGGCTAGGGAAAAATATGATTGGGTTTATTAAGCTTTTATATACGCTACCCACGGGTAGAGTACTTGTCGATTTCCAGCTATCTGAACCGCTGCTCTTGGGGAGGGGAACACGCCAGGGCTGCCCTCTCTCCCCATTACTATTCACGTTAGTTATAGAGCCCATGGCAGATATGATTGGAGAATGCCACGGGAGGCGGGAAATCGGGCTGGTGGACCCACCAGAGATTACCTCCCTGTACGCTGACGACATCTTACTATACGTCTGAGACCCACATATTAATCTAGACCCAATAATGCTGGACATTAGAGTTCAGGAGCATTCGGGATTTATGATTAATTACACCAAATCTGAGAAATTCCCCTTGACGGATAAAATATCTAGGCCACAGGGCGCACGTCCTCTGCAATGGGCACCCCGTGGTATCAAATACTTAGGAGTTTGGACAGCTAGAGACAAAAGGGTCCCTCCTCTCCCGGAACTATGCAGCCCAGGAAACGTACGTCTTGGACAAAGTGAAAAGTTGGAGGAATGTTCCAGTTTCGCTGGTCAGCAGACTAGCGTTGATGAAAATGATCCTGCTGACCAAATTATTATATCTGTTCACCAATGTGCTGCTATGGCAAGGTAAAGAGTACTTCAACGCACTCCACCGGTCCCTCTCGCAGTTCCTTTGGCATGCAGGTGCGGTCCGGATAAAATGGGTAGACTTAGTGCAACCGTATGAAAGGGGAGGGTTTGCTGCTCCCCATCTTGAGAACTACTGGCTTGCTGCCCATGCACAATTCGCATCCTACTGGTATGGGGGAGACAGGTCCCCTCCGCATGTTCAGTTTGACCACGTGGCAGCTGATAAAATTGACACCAGAACCCTCCTCCTTAGCACCACGTATGCAGACGACTGCCCAATTGATCAGTGCACACTACTATTGGCGCTTGGCAGAGAATATTTCGCAGGATTGCTGTGACCCGGCCCTACTTTAAATGGCTACTGCTGTGTTGATTCTTGGGTCTGGAACCCACCTGGGATAACTCGCTCCACGCCACATGGGTGAAGCTCGGATATCGGACAGTGGGAGACTTGTTTCCTGAGGGGAAGTTTATCAACATGCAGACTTGGAGGCGGGCGCACACAGGCACTACAACTGGGATCCTGCAATATTACAGACTCTGGGTGGCAGTATTCAAGATGTGGGAGTGGTCTCTTATTGAACCCCCTGAGGATGTGCTCCTGTCATATATCTCTAACTTCTCGGGATGCAGTAGTCTACTAGCCACACTGTATGGGTTGATAGCGGGTAAGTCATTGGGGCGGTGACCCTCTGCTAAATAAAAGCAGGGGGGTTAAGCTAAAAGGTGCACTATCCGATGAACAGTGGGACAAGATGTGCTCGCTGACCAAGACTGTGTTGCTTAATTCTAGATTCAAGCTCATTGAATCCAAACTACTACACAGACTACATTACACCCCCAACAGGCTTAAACTCCTCTATCCAGGGAGTGATGGCAGATGCCTCTGCTGCCATGTTGAGGAGGCAGATAATTTGCACATGTTCTAGGACTGCTATAAACTGCAAGGGTTTTGGAAGCACGTTCGAGATACTCTGTCGCAAATGGTGTATCGCACATTGCAGTACTCGCCCATGAGTGTTCTGTCTGGGTTATGGGAAAATGTCAGAGAGAAGAGAATTAGATCTCGCCTTAACATTGGATATATTGTGGCTAAGTGCTGTGTACTAAGAAGGTGGAAGGATGCTGAGGAACCGAGGTGCAAAGACTGGATGTCTGACCTGAATTGGGTTGAGAACTGTGAGGACCTTTATATTGCCACGCCTCCAGGTATATCCGAACCAAAGGACATATGGTGTGAATTTCGGGTTTACCTGGCCAGCCTCCAATTTACTGTCAATGACTCCTGAGGGCGACAGGAGTGGTGGGGGAACTCGGCATGATGCAATGTCCATGGGATGTGTGCTGTTTGCTAAATGTCATTTTATGCTGTTGATACTATGTACCCAGCAGTAACACAAGTCCCAAAGCCTCGCTTCATGTATGCAATGACTGCCTTTTAACTGCTATTCAATTGTGCCTGCCAAGAATAAAGTAAAAAGAAAAAAGGTGTCCCTTTGACTTTCTTTTATCCATCGTAACAGGGCTGTAGCCAGCCCCTTTTAAGTCAGAGGAGGGCTGATGAAAGTCAGCATGTTCATAATAACACAATAGATTGGTGTAAGGAGTGGACCACTGCCAGAAGCAAGAATTTCCAAAACCCAGGGGCCAGGAGCAAGTCTTTGGGGAGGTGGGTGCCGTAATGGTCTCCAACCAGTTTAAGGTCCTCTCCACTATTAAGGAAATAGATTGACTGGAGCCCCGCTCATTTTCAGGAATCGCTCAGACTTCTGCTGAGCTACATTTTAGGGGGCTCCACTTAGTCGCAACCGATTAATTCTAATGTCGCACACACTGTCCTCAGTTGGCACATTGCGGGGCCAGATCTAAATTCAAAGAGCACAAGACGCTGATTTTAAAAAAAAAAGAATTTTACCTTGTCCTATTACAGTAAACATCAGTGTTAGCGAATTTAACGATGGATAGATTTGTGACATATTCGGTCCCTGCATGTAAGAATAAAAGAGGGCGTTGCTTTGGTGGTCCATCTCTGCTGTTGAAGGTCTCCTTGTACTATAACGTAAAGATTGCAGACACCAATCAGAATTGTTTACAAATGCTTACCTTAGTCCCAAGTCAAGGTGAAAAGTTGCTAAATTTGAATTTTCACAACAGCCCCCACGTTTCTGAATCCAATAGATTTACTTGCATGTACTTACATGTACAACATTGGCACCTGATAAAAGATGTTAAGGTCATTGCAGAGAAGTGCATTGACAATTGTCTGTGCCTTGAGTGGCAGTGTGCTGATTAGACTATGGTTACTTTCTCTTATTCAGACTTAGCTGAGGTTAATCAACATTGCGAGAAAATAATTGAATTGACGAAATTTGACTCTCAGATTCTCCTTCAGTAAATAGTGTTCTCTAATTTACATTTAATTCTCTTAATTTTGGATGAAACCACCCGTAGGTTGGGTCAAAAGCTTTATAGAACTGATGGGGCTTTGCCTAACAAATTGTAGTGTGACTTTATCCGTAAAAACAGTGGGGAGAAGAGTTGGTTCCATGAATATTGCAAATTGTCCAAAAGACGGCTGCTTGAAAATGTGAAAACACCTACTAGCTAAAGGGGGTTTGGGGGGATATTATCTGTGCTAGTATTGCTTACAATGCAGCTGTAGAGAACAGGAAAGTGGTTTATAAGAACAGGCTAGGTAGAATTTACTTGCAGCAGTTTACTCCGACACAAAAATCTTTTGGGACTTTGTCGCTTTGGGTCTTGTGAAGCCATCATGGACACAGATAAAAGATTCATATCTCAAGATCAATGCTTTCATTAACTTGGAAGTCAGGATGGAAATAGGCCTAACATGACCTATTCTGAGGTGGGATTTCCCTACCTAAAGAAAACTAAGGAACGTCCCAGTCAGAGGTCAACTGGAGAATCTGTCTGTGTCCAAAACCTATACTTGACCTCACAACTAACTTTATACAATGTGTAAACATATTAGCAAACATCGTTTAACCTAAAGTTCTGCCCCTTTCTCAAGTGTAAAGTAGTTTCGTAAAAGTATCAAAATTATCCTCTGTAGACAAAAGGGAAAATAGTTTGAATCAGGACCCACAGTTCCTTTCCCTGGGTTAAAGGTTGTTGACAAATGAAGCACCGTGGTTCCTTTCCCCAAACTCAAAATAGTTCACAGTAGAAGTGCTGTGGTTCCTTTCCCCGAAGTTCAAAATCATTCCCAGTAGAAAAGCTGGGGATCTGTCCCCAAGTTCAACATAATTCACAGTAGAAGTACTGTGGTTATCTTCCCCAAGTTCAAAATAATTCACAATAGAAAGGCTGGGGTTCCCGTGCCCACGCTCAGAATGGTTCACAGTTTTAAGAGGCTCAAAAGATTCCCAATTTCTGGTTTTCACCTTCTGGTGGTTGACCTGCATTCAATCCAGTTTTGGAAAGAATAACCATTTACTTTATTTTAATTCAGTTCAATTTTCAAAATTGGTTTGTGGGTTTTATAAAGTTGAGCGATAAAGATTTCTTTTTATTTACACCATTGAAAAGACTATTTCGCAAGTTGGAACCTTTCAGAACTGTCCCCTTCCATTTCTCAGGGTGTGCGATCCCTTTAACACTTCACATGTTTGTTAATTCATTAAACAGTTTAGACCGTCTGCTGCTTCTTTCAGACCTGTGTGACCACTCCGCTACATTGTATACTTGAACAATCACTGGTTCCTTCAAAGCACTTGTGCTCAGTTTCACACCGGGTTTCCTGGTCTCTGAAACTCACTGGCTTCCTTTGCAGGCTTCTTGCATACCTTGTTGGACTCACTTCAGTTTGGTTGCCTCCAGGTTTCCATTGTTATGCCCCTGAGATACTCCTGTGCTCTCACAGCGTCATGGGAGAAAGAGCACTCTGTTTCTTCATTAGAAGGCTGGCCCCTAAGCATGCCGCCTTCTCTTGCCTTGAGGTTACGACACAGAACGCCTGTTCTCACTCCGTGTCACGGATGGCACTCTGTAAAGAGTGGCACAGGACACCCAGGAAGGGTTTTGGGTGGTTGTGCCGAAGTAAGGTGGACAGATAAGTACACACACAGCTGAAAGTAATGAGAACGAAGAGTAGGCAAGTGTAGCAAGGAAATAAGGTACAACAGAATGGATTCCCTCTAGGGGTGTATGCAGATATAGGAAAAGAGTATTCCACGGACCTTAGGAAAAACTCTAGCCTTCTGCACAGTTTGCTATAACAGAGGCCCTCGCTGATTGCTCATGGCTTGGAACAACAGCTATGGGTGTCTGTAACACAGAAACGAGACAAGGGAAAGGGCAGAGGTTGCCTGAAGGAAACCAACAGACAAGCTCTGTATAAGGGGTCTACTAACAGAACAAGAGAAGACACTAAGAGACAAATACAGGAAAAAGGAAGTCGATAGCAAACTAGCAGAAGGAAATGAAGTGAAAGTCGTATAACAGGATTGGATAGGGATAAAGAACAGAGGGTTAAAAACAAGGAAGAAAACAAGGGAGCAGCAGTCCGGAAACAGGGGGATTGCAATAACTGAAAGTAAATAAGTAGGTGAACTGTTGAGGATAGCAGAGGACTGTAGGGTACAAGGTTGAAAGCTCAGAGGAGCAGGAAAGCAATGAGCAAGCCCAAAGGAGGAAGGGAGCCCAGAGGGAAAGGGCTTGGGGCAGCGGAGTAAAGCAGGCTGCACGGCAAGGAGCCCAGAAGGGCCAGGGCCGGCCAGCAAGGAGTGAGCCCAGAGGAGCAGGGCCGCTGACTGTAGAAGGCTGCAGAGGACTGCAGAGGGCTCCTAGGCTGGAAGCCCAGCGGACAAAGGCTGTAGGTAGAAAGCAGCGGAGCGTGATCAGCTGCAAGGCAGGAAGCCCTGAGGACAAGAGCTGTTGACAGCGGAGTGAAACAGGCTGCGCGGCAAGGAGCCAGAAGGGCCGGGCAGCAAGGGATGAGCCCAGAGGAGCAGGGCCGATGACTGTAGAAGGCTGCAGAGGACTGTAGAGGCTGCTAGACTGGAAGCCCAGCGGACGAAGGCTGTAGGTTGAAGGCAGCGGAGCGTGATCGGCTGCAAGGCAGGAGCCTAGAAGACAAAGGCGGAAGGTAGCAGCTGAGCGTGATCGGCTGCAAGGAAGAAGCCCGGAAGGGCAAAGGCGGAGGCTGGAAAGCAGCAGAGCGTGATCGGCAGCAATGCAAAGAGCCCGGCAGGGCACTAGATCCAAAGCAGGAGTAAGGAGGAACCGCATACAAAGACCCGTAGCTCGAAGCAAAAAGGTGCTGCAAGGACTCTTAATGCAAGAGACTGAGCCCCTGCAGGCAGCGGCTTTTATACCGGCCTGCCCAGCACAGAGGCAGGCTAATTGGTTGCATCTGGCTCAGCACACCTGTAGGCAATAGGCCACCTCCCTCTCTGTTCCTGAGCTGGTGTAAGCAGAGCAAATCCCTAGGGCTTCTGGGGATTGTAGTTCCGAAGATGACCAATAGGAATGGCCAGGAATAGATGGTTATAGCCAAGTGCATTGTGGCAAGTGTAGTTTGTTGGGAAAAATAGAAAAGCACCAAAGTCTCGCAAATGGGAAATAAGGTCCATATTGCTCGCCAATGTATGCGCCCATGGTGCAGGCATGACACTCCGTCCCAGATTGGACCTCCAGCCTCTGTAGTCCCTGGTATTCCGACCCTCGTGACACGGCAGCTCTGAATCCAGCGGCTCACAGCAGTGACTCGCCTTTCTCTTCCTCCCCTCTGTGCTCTTTTGGTTTCCCACCTTTTATACACCTGTGGTGTGTGTTTGAGCTGCAGGTGCGAGTCCTCTCTTTCAATTGCCTGACTATAATTGGGCTTATTAGTGTGACATGCCTGATCTTTCTAGCGGTATTCTTTTGAGGCTCTCTTCCTCATCTCAGTACTAGAGTGGTGTGTTTGTATGTTGGTGTGTATGCCTCCTAATCTCTTCTTCGTTCCAGTATTAGAATGGCATGACTGAGACAAAATAAGGGAAGCCGGTTTGCAATTGTCCATTAAGGCTGGAGAAGGATTGGGTGGTTGTTATTAGGGAAAGAGGAATACCATGTCTCGCCCAAGGGCCCCTCACTCCCAGTCCCCAAGCACCCTCCACCCAGGTGATCCTCCCTCATTTGTCCTCCACCCAGGGTTGGGGACTAAAAGTGATGGCCTTTCCCTGGGTACCTGCACATAGGATCCATGGGAAATAGGAGTGAAAGTACCCTCAGGTTTCTCAGTCTTCCCTATGGAAGAATGCAAAACCATGCTGAGACGCATGTGAAGTCTGATGTTTGTGTGGAACATTTCTCCTCTCTATATGGGGGCCCCATAGCGACTCCTATATTGGAGCAACACAATGCTCCTTTTCATGTCTCCCTGAAAAAAGTTGCGGATGCTATTGTTCAACAAGCATTTAATTGTGCGCCCTGGCCCAGACATACTTCTTGTGGATCTCTACAAAGTATTGTTGGATCTATGGGCTTTAATGCATTTCTGGAATCAGTGAAAAATGCCATTAATTATCAATTTTTATTTAAAGGAGTCAGTCGGCTTATAGACCAATATCCCTGTTGGAGACATCATTCAAAATCTTTGGCCACATAGTAGTGGGACACATTGAGGAAGGGATTTCCTCTAATTCAGTGCTCTCTGATATACAGTATGGTTTTACACCAGGTGTGGCCCTGAATCTTTATCTGAGGGGGGGAGCATTATTTGTTTGGCAAAGGTGAACTGATGTACTTGCCACTTATGGATCGAAGTGCTGCCTTTGACAAGGTTAATAGATCTAAGCTTTGGGTGGTGCTTGTCTCTGTCGGTTGGCCTACAGGGATACTGAGATTCCTGCGGATGGATCACACAAGCACCCAGGTGTATGTCCGTTTTGGAGAGCAGGGTAAGTGTACAAGTTTCTTTGATGTAAATCTAAGTGTCTGCAAAGGATGTGTCTTGGCCTCAATCCCTTTTACTTTGTTTATACATTTTGAATCGAACGCAGACTATCTGCGTGTGGCTAATAAGGCTTTTCCCCTGCTACCCTATGCTACGGTTCTTATCGCTCACACTTTAATGGCGTTGCAGAGGTTGATTAATGTCTATATAGATTTTATGGTTGATCTGGATTTGAAAATTAACACCCTGAAGTCAGCTGTCATGGCCTGTGCTCGGGGACGTAAGAAGAAAATCCCAATGCAAGAGATGCAGAGCAACGTGTCTGTAATCCGAAGGGTATACAAGTAGGATTATCTGGTAAATCGTTTCTCGGCAGCATGGAAGGGTGATGCCCATATAAACAAACAGTTAGCTAAAATGAGTTGGTCACTGGGGGAGTGACCCGCTTTATGCATGTGTCTCGGGGGAAACCACTGAAACTGACAATGAACGTCTGTAACACACAGAAAAGGGCTGCAACTAACTATGGGCGCTCTCTTGGCTGTGTAGGTATGGTTAAATTGCTAATCCCATAGGAAGAACACTTTTTGGGTGGCTTATAACTTCGCTCTCCTTGGACGAATTGTCACCAAACTTTGCAAGTATATGGCCCACCCTGAATTTTTTTTGCGAACTTTGGTGAGGTTTGGTCCACGGGGGGCAAAATTATAGGGGGGGTCCCAAAACTTCTTTTTTTCCCATAGACTGAATGGGGGAAAAAAGTTTGCTCACGCCTACAGCCCAAACCGCTGGACGGATTTTCACCAAATTTGCGGCAGGAGCAGCAGCGTGGTCCCAAAAGCATGCTTTTGTACATTTGATGAAAATCCGTCATAGTTTTTTTTAAAACGATCAAAAAGTAGGTCACAAAAACTAGTGATATCCATGTCCGCTCCGCGGGCACACTTTCCTGTTCGCTCCACGGACAGTGTCCTTATTGGCTGAGTAACTCGAGCCATGTCCACGGACATGCAATGTGTTCACTGATTGGATGGTGAGGAGCGTGGAGTGCGTCAGATTTTTGGGGAACGCCCGCCATCTTGTATCTGCGGACATCCGCAGTTACAAATGGTGGACAAATACAATTTTGGCAAGTGTGTTGGCGTGCAAGACTGTTTGGGGAGGGTGGGTGAGTAAGAGATGGGTCACATGTTGTATTTATTTAGGTGGCAGGCACCCCTGTTGTGTCGTTGTGTCCGTGGGCTGCCGCGCTGTCCGTAATTAATTAAAATGGGGATGTCCTAACGACAATATACCTGTCCGTACTGTTCGCAGGCAAGGTGAAACTGTTCTAAGAACACACACAGTGTCCGGGATGTCTGCAATTAAACAAAAATGGAGGTGTCCCAAGGAAACTATACCTGTCCGTACTGTCAGGGACACAGGTTAAAACTGTTCTAAGGACACAAATGGTGTCCGCGGACATAAGAAAATTGCCCATATGGCATAGTTAAAATGTTTGATTCTATGGGTGTGATATGCTGCGGTGGTTGTGGTTCTATGTTACATGTTTATAAAGTCAGGGACATGATAGTTAAATTGCGCTACTAAAAACCTATGAAATTCAGAAAAAAAAACTTTGTTAAAAGGATGTTATGGTTGTTGCGCTACTAAAAACCTATGAAATTAAGTAAAAAAACGTTGTTAAAGGGATGTTACGGTTCCAAGTAAAACCGAAAAACCCCCTGAAATTTTCTAGTTATGGTAAACTAAGCAACCATAACGTCCCTTTAACAAAGTTTTTTTATTGATATGTAGAATAGCCTTGTACCACAGTATAAGGCTGTTGGAGTGCACTCCAGAAAACGAACCCACGTGGTGATTCCACACTGGACCCAGAGTAGCAAAGAGACCAGCAGTCATCCAAACGTCCAAAATGTTCTTTAATGAAATGCCATGGACATGAGAAAGATGTGGACAACGACGCGTTTTGCGGCAAAGGAAGCCGCTTGATCACGATGAGGGTGCAGAAACAAAAGAAGTCCATTTAAACCTGTATATTCTCTATGGGATACATGGATAGATTGTCAAAAACAATGGTAGCCATTTTTTCCCCACAAAATCCGCCATGTTTGAAAGTGTTTAAACCCACAGTGGGTTACCTTAAAAAACATTGAATTGCATACAATACATTTGTTAGGCAGATCCAATTGGCTGGCGATATATCGCCTTTCTCAACATGTAAACCACACATTTTAAACTTCAGTAAGTGTCCTCCTGTTGCACACGTTACGTTTATAAATGTATTATTAATTTTGTTTATAAAACGAATGTGTGATTTAAAGTGTGTATTAAGTCAGGTCTATATGTATATGTATTGCTGCGTGTGTCGTGTTTATTAGTCTAAAACACGTTTGTCTAATGTCAAAGAACACGCTGACAAAATATATATATATATATATATATATATATATATATATAGACACACATTTTTTTAAACTTTATTTATTGATGGTCATGTCGATATTCACACAGTACAATAACTTTCTCAACAGTGCAGTGTAATTCCAACAGTGCATGTACATATAGGAATTACAAGATCATGGCGAAGAGCAGGGGAAACGTCATTATCTGATATCATCTTGGATAAGAAACATCTGAAAGGGGTCCATATATCTTTGGGGCGATTTGTTACAGGCATAGTCAATAAAATTGTTCCTCACATTAATTTACAAATGTCTATTGTCGGAGGAAATCGTCAGTTCGGGGTGCATATGGGGCCTTCCAGCATTGCAGTATACATCTTTTAGCAACAGCGCATGTCACATTGAACAGCCTTCTAGTGGTTTCAGCCACCTTACCAATGTCCCCAAAAAGATATTTCAGGGGAGTGAGAGAGACCGAGATTTGCGTTATTTTCTCAATAATCTCACTCACATTGTTCCAAAATACAGCGACCAGAGGGCATGCCCAATACATATGAAAAGTATTTGCATGTGGATCCCCACATTTCAGGCATTCCCCCGAGCAATTCTCTGTAAACTTGGCCATTTTGACAGGGGTGTAATGTAGTTGATTAAGGATTTTAAATTAAATCAAGCGTAGGCCAACATTTAAAGATACCGATTTTGTCAATTGGCAGTATTTGCGCCATTGTTCTTCACTCATTGTTGTACCCAGGTCTGATTCCCATGTTGTTTTGATGGTGTTCAGGGATGGAGAATGTGTTTGTATTAGGGCATACAGTTTGGAAACCCCCGTCCTTGCACCATCCCCGGATGTTATAGCTCGTATGCACTCCTGTGTGGTAGGTTCCTAAGGGAACATTGGCTACCTCGCACTGAAAGCAGCCCTCATACGGTGATATTGGAGCAGTTTCAGCTGTCCTCCCACAATAGTATTTACAAAATCATCTAGATTTACGTATTTGCCCTCAGGGTACATGTCCCACATCTTTAACTGTTTATCCGGGTCCCAGGTTCTCTCCAGGGCTTCATCAAATGTAAGGGAGATGCTGGGGAAGCACCAGAGCGGGGCTTCGGGATCATAAGGTACATCTACATTAATTATTTTATATATCATGGACCAAGAGAGGACAGTGACACTAACAGTATCGTATCTACAGGAGTCTTTGTGGCGTGTACTGAACATGACAGAGCGAAGATCATGGTCGATGCTGCATATTTTTTTTTTCCGGGATATGTGTAGCGTTATCCTGTGGATTATTCCAATGTTTAGCGAATTGGGCCTGTGCCGTTAAGTAGTAAAGTTCGAAGTCTGGTGCAACAATGCCACCAGTCACGTATGGCTCCACCAATTTGTCTCATTTCATCCTTGCAGCTACCCCATTCCATATAAACGAGATGGCCACGGAATGTTGCCAAAGTAGTATAGAGGTTTGGGAAGGACCACCATTTTTAGGAGTGCTATACGACTGTATAAAGAAATGGGAAAGTTTGGCCCATATTTGTTTTATAGTTAAAAGCTGTAGGAAATGTTCATGGTTATCTACATATAATGTTTGTCTCTCCTTAGACACGACTATGCCTAAATAGCGAACTCGGGCAGGTGACCATTTGAATGCACTGGTATTTGATGAGAATTCAGAGGTAAGGTGGGAGTGGGAACAATTCTGATTTAGAATTTTTCATGCTGGGTTCTAGGTTCACTTCGGGGTCCCGGATATAGAGGAGTGTGTCGTCCACGTAAAGTGATATAATTTCAGGTGGGCCAGTCATTCTGATGCCCCTGTGCCCATGGTTTTTACGCACAAACGCAGCCATCGGCTCAATTGTTGGGGCATAGAGTATTGGAGAAAAGGGGCAGCCTTGTCTGGTGCCCCTACCCAACAGGAATAGTGCAATAAGGTATGTTTCGTGAGGACTCTAGCCCCTGGGTTGGTGTAGAGTAGACAATCACATCTTATGAATTATGGACCCAGTCCGAAGCATTCAAGCACAGATAACAGATACTCCCAGGATACGGACTCAAATGCCTTTTCAGCGTCTAACGCAGTCACCGCTGCCTTCTGTGCCATAACCCTGAATAGTCTATGAAGATTGAGGACTGTGTACCGCATTGGAATAAAACCAGATTGGTCCCGGTGTACCAACCTGGGCATGTTTAGGAGAAGCCTAGTCGCGGGGACCTTGGCGAATATCTTCGCATCTGTGTTGATTAAGGAAAGGGGTCTGTACAAGGACATGTCATGGGGTGGACGCCTCGGTTTCAGTAATAGTTATTATGACCTTGCGCATCGACTCGGGGAGTATGCCCCGGTCCATGGCCTCCTCCCATACGTTTAGCAAGATGGGGGTTAGCTCTCCATGCTACTCCTTATACAATCTAATGCCCAGGCCATCCGATCCAGGGCCTTTCCCTGATTTCAGGGCTTTAATAGCCTCTATTTCTTCTCGGGTGATTGGTAGATCCAACAAGGATTTAGCCTCTTGGGGGGGGGGGGGGGGGGGCACTGTGAGTTCTAGTCTATGTAGATTTTTAGCCATCTCCTGAGCTGACTTCTCATCTCGATTGGAGTATAATTCTGTGTAGAATTGCGTCAATGATTCCCTTATTTCTTCCCCTTGTGTCACCACCCCGCCATTTGCTGTTTGGATGCTAGCGATAGGGTTACAATAGTTTTCAGCCTTCAGCATGTTAGCCAGGGACCGTCCAGCTTTGTTCCCCTCCCCGTATCTGCGTGCTCCTATGAGAGTGGCCATGTATTGTACTTCCCTGTCAGCTAATTGGTGGAATTCACTTAATAGTTTATTAATGTCGGCTAGTGTATCCCTGCTATGTGTACTACTGTAATTCTTCTCAAGTTCTCGTAACCAGGATTCTACCTGGCTCAGTTCCTTCCTAACAGATTTAAGTAACCCAGTGGTTTTGGCCGTAAGGATACCCCAAACCCAGACCTTGAAGGTTTCCCAAAGCGGTGCTTGAGTGTTAACAGAGTCTTTATTAATGACGAAGAATTCTTCAATCTCTATATGTAGGGATTCGGTCACATTGGGGTCTATGAGGATAGCAGAAGGCATCCTCCAGCGCTTAGAGTGTCGGAGGGTGGGGAGGACATCACATAGTTCGAGCAACAGAGAGACCGGGGAGTGATCCGAAAATGTGCATGGATGAATATCACAACTCACCAACGCGTTTGAGAGTAAGGCAGTCAGGAGCCAATAATCGATCTGAGATTCAGAATCATGTACCATAGAGTAATATGAGTATTGTCTGACTAATGGGTGAAGTGATCACCAAGCATCTATCAAAGGTAACTGTAACAATATCTTATGGAGTGTATGTGTCACGACCCTCGCCCAAAACCCCCTCTGGCAAACCCATTGGCCAGGTGGAGTCAGGACTCGGGCCTGTAGAGCCTGGCATCCTATTCAAAAGCCCTCATGGGGCCAGTCCTGGCGCCTATGGCGCCAGGCTCATACAACGTGAAAAACAATGTGCTTGGGAACTACTTTATTGTATTGTCAGCCAACATGGAGGCATCCACATAGCTTGGTTCCTAAGAACCAAGCTATGCGGTCTAGTGTTTTGGGTGTGGTAGCCTGGGACTACTTTACCTGGACTATTTTGTTGGGGCTATTTAAACTACACCCAAGCAAGACAACACGCTTTGCGTTACTTTGCAGCTTGTAACGTGACGCTCACCATGTCCAGCTATTACCTCGAACCTCGGAGAAGCAGAACCTGCAAGGAGACAAAAGGAACATCATTAGCAGCAGCATCTTACCTGCAGTCTTCATCTTTAAACACTCACAGCTACTGAGAACAGCTTCCTCGAATCTGCATGCCTCCCGGACAGAACGCCCTGAAAGAGGAAGATAGAGGCAACTTTAAAGAAAGCAGTAGAGACATTTACAAATTACGAACTGCTCAAAAGGCTTACCTGGCTGGGCGCTTCTCGGCTGGCACCACTCCGGACATTCCACTCGCGCTGAAGAACACTGCGACCTACAAGGAAGGAAAACACAGGTTAGCAAAGGCAAGACTTTGCTGCGCATAGCGCCTACTTACCGCATCATAGCGCTCTTAATGACCCATCATTTATCAGCGGGGCTCAACCAAGCCAGTTCGCCGGGCTGAAGCGCTGCATACCTAAGGGAGAAAAAAGAGACATTTTAAACAAGGAAAGGCATGCAGGATAGCAACAAAACTAAAGAACAGCAATAAGACCCACCTGAACAATATCGAATGGGCCGGTGTCAGTGAAGTAACTGGACCGCACTCGCCCATGAAAGTCAAAGCGCCCCTACAAAGAAGGCAGGACGGAGAGCCTAATTCTACCACAAGGCAGAACCTTCGCTGCAGACCACATCAGGGCAAAGCTGAGAAACATACCAGAGAGTAACCCGGCTGGGTGGCGTCCCTGTGGATACCAGGTGAGCGTAACAGTATGAGCAGCTTTCGTGAGTGTCCAGGGGGTATCAGTTGATCTATCCAGTGTAGTGTCGAGAATCGTATTAAAGTCCCCTCTACCCAAAGCACCCATGTCTCATCCAGTGGGATTAGCATATCTAACACAGCCTGGTAGAATTCTGGGTCGTCTATATTGGATCCGTAAGTATTCACCAGGATCACTGAGTGCCCTGCTATTTTCCCCCAAACCAGTACGTATCGTCCCAATTGATCTATTTTACTATCTGTATACCGGAAGCCTAGTGACGGGTGGATACGGGTATCTGGCCTCTCTGGAATTTTCACTGTAGCATGGGAGCGGGCCCCAGCTGGTAATAAAATCAGCATTCACTTTCTGTAACACATGGGTTTCTTGGACCATCAATATGTGCGGGTTGTGTCTCGTCACGCATGTACCCACTTTCTTTGCTTTACTCGTATTGTTGAGGCCCCTTCCATTCGACAACAGCTTAATTTACAGCCCTATGTCCATAAGTGTATTAAGTGCCATTTGTGTTCATCATGTTTATCATCTTTCTGTGCACTTCTAGGTCTAGTAGTGTTCATAGCGACATAACCATTTGTTTTAAAACTTTTAACTCCCACCAACTCTGCCAGCGTCCCACACCCATACCTCCCCCTCATCGGGTGTACCAGGGAATGACCATTGCACATCCCACCAGCTCCCCCCTCCCGCACCATCAACCCCAACACAATTTTTCCCCCTGAACTTGTGGAACCTTCCGGAGGTGCGTGTGCTGCAGCTCCATGACTGCCACAGCTGGCGCTACCAATCCGGCTTAACTAATAATATGGATCGGTGCCACCCATTGATGTCGCTTCCAGAACACATCTATGGATATCATAGTCTGCGACATTCAGTCCGCCAGATCTCCCCTTTCATCATTGGGTTGTGGGCCCATGTTCTGGTCTATTCCACAGTAGTGTGGTGCTAGTGGTATAGATGCCTCAAAGTAGTCCATTGCTGCTGCAGAGTTCTCGAAGAAGTGTGCTCTGCCCCTGTGTTATATCTGCATTTTTGCTTGAAAAATTAAGGCATAAGGAGAGCTACTCTTGTGTGGTTGCCCCATTGAAGTATTCACTGGGTTCTGCTGGTTTCGTCGTATTAGGGGCGTATTTTCCTTTCAACAACGTTTACCAGTACAGCTCAATCAAGGATTGTGTGGTCCTCTTGTATCTGAATTCGCAGCACAGCGAGGAGACCTTGTTCCCAATTTGAGATTCACCATCTTGTGTCCGGTATCGGGAGGATCAATATTGAGGTTTCGGCGGTTACGTGCCCTTCGGTAGTGTTCTGGTACCTTCTTGTTCGAATCACACCATGTGGTGCGCTCAACCAAGCAGCTCCTGCCGGTTTCAGTGCAACTGTTTGGTCAATTCCAATGGTCTAGTCCTCTTTGTGGATAATGTACCTCTTATACTACACTCAGGATAAAGGGATGGACTGTGCTCTGCAACTATTTTATGAGTTATGCCTGCTACATCAGCTCACCCGCCAAGATGCATGCCACGTTTTATATCCCAATATTCATCGTCTCGTTGAGCTCAGAAGTGCTACAAAGTTCCCCACCACACTGCACACCAAGGGTCCCCTCTTCCTTCTGGTGGGATCCTCCTCAGACTTTTTGTCTGGGGTTTTGTGCCTTTATCAGGATGAGTGGCATCCATGGTCAATGTGGCATAGGATATGTGTCAGTGATTAGGGCGCTATCCTAGCTTGTTACATACTGTTATAATGGGTGTGTTTCGTGGGCAGGTTTGCACATTGTGTCAGGGAGCAGGCAGCAACGAGTATCACTCCTTACCCGTTGTGTTCGCAACAGCAGGCCGGATAATGTTGGCGAGGGTCCCGTCTGTGGACTCTCCAGTCGCGTCCGGTAGTTTGTTGCCTCCAGTCCTAGTGAAACAGCACAGGGAGTTGGGCACGTGAGAATCTGCAACCCGTTTCTAGTTTCAAATTGTTGGTTCCGGTCTGATACACAAAAATCAAATGGTAGTGTTTTGACTAGAATGGGTTATTCAGAATTTAAGAATGGATTGCGATCTCCCACGTCTCCGGGACTTTATTTGTTATATCGGGTCATTCATTAAAATGAACGTAGCTTGCAATACGTCGTGTCTACCGTACAGCCATCTGATTTTAAATTTCAACAATGCTGCAAGGCCTTCGTCGTATCTTGTATTAATGGCTTCCTCTTCCAGCCAATAGGATCCACGTCGAGTCGTGTGTGTATAAGGAGTGGTATCTTGGCCTGGGTTGGGGGCCGCTGTCGCAAGTGCATTGTGTGACACTTGCCGGAGATCCGGTGCAGCCTCCACTGTCTGCTCAATCAGGTTCGAGCGGATCTCGTCGCCACGTCTGTGTGCAGAGTTTGGGGCATAGACAGTGAAGGGGTGTCGCCTCCGGCCTGCTATGTTTCTCTTGCAGCGGAACGGACAGTGCTTATAGAGGGCCTACCTCAAGGTCACCCAATCCGCCTTGCTCCATTTTCCGTCCTCGGGCCTGATGGCGTGGCTCGAGGGGGGCGGGTGCAAGGAGGATCGTAGCTCAACCAGCACGTAGCCGCGGCGCCTCCCCCGTTATTCCAGCATAAGTTGGGGGCCAATCGCTGATGCTTACTGTGATCATCCCCGCTTGCAGTCAGGTTGCTGAAGTAATTCTTCTCTGGGGCCTCAGCAGGAGTTGGTGCATATATATGTTCCCAGACCGGGGCTTTGATGTTGAAGGACAATGGGATCGAAACTGCGCGGTCAGGCGGGCGTGGATCGCCCGCTGGGGAGGGAGGCTGTTGAGGGGGCTGATAGGTTTGTCTCCCGTACAAGGGATATATTAGAATATTCAACCGTCTTGGGGTCGTGCGGCCCTGGGAAATACTTTGTATGGTATTGGGTGGTGTGCCAGAGATCTTGATAGGCTCCTCCTCTTTCACAGCCTATAGTACAGCCTCCTCAGTGGATTCAAGTATGAGCTGCGTGGTTCTCGCTGCCAGCCTTCGCAACACATCTCTCTTGGTTCTCCCTTTCAGCACGGATATCTCAGGCACTTCAAGTCGGATTGTTTTGCAAGTTGAGTCGGATGTTCTTCGACCATTCATAAGTGAATGTGGCAGCAGGTCTTGTTGCCGGGCAGCTACGGTACGGCTATTTTTAAGTAAAGGATCTGGTCCGCTTCGGAGCTCTATAGCTAGGCAGCCATCACGTGCGTGCACAACAGCGCCCCCTCCAAAATATATATATATATATTTTTTTTTTATTGCTTGGCTTGACGAACTCGGCATGTGCGGCAAACTAAGGCACAGATGAGTGGTATCTGGCCCCATTACTACACTGGCTTCGTATATGGTCAACTCTGAAGGCATTTGTAACGCAAGATATTATACAGGCCCTTCTACAGAGAGGATTGGAGTAATATCCCCTGGTTACATTTTATTAATGAATGTCTGAGTTTTTAATGCTTTAGGCCTTTTTTTACTGTCTGGTTTGTTGAGTCAGGGTGTTAGGGATGTTTACAAGAAGAACTTTGTTTTTTTTTGGTGAAGGAGAGGCCTTTATCCACAAAGATCTTATTGGATTCTAATAGGAAACCTATTATTCTGACTACTGTAGACTGCTTACAGCCATATTTGACCTAGAGTAGCAGGACAGTGGATTGATGGATTGTTACGAGAACCTGTTTTAATTTTGTATTAAGAGCTAACACAGTTGGTTGGAAGGGTTATGTGCAGAATGTCAACAGCCCTTATAAGTAGGCAGTTAAAGACCATCATTTTATATTTGTTGTGCCCATACTACTCTTTCTGGACAAAGCAAACGCTTACCCCTTTACATTTCGTACAGTGTCGGCCACCATTGGTTTTTCTCCTTCAAGTAGATTCACCCTTTTGTGTGGCACTTCTCTCCTATTTTAGGAAAGCCTGGCGTGCAAGGAGGCACTGTCTGGACACCCTTTCTGAATTTGCTTGACTTATTCTTAACTCAGCAATATTTTAATTTATTTTTCTTGTTTGTACTTTTTGTGATTTTGTATTTATGTATTTGTTTGATGGATTTTATCCGAATAAACATTCTGATTTTGTGTATATTGCATCATGCAGTATGCATGTCCGTGTAGGGATATCAACAACATTGTTTTTAGTTTTTATATTCCAACAAGTTGCCAAACCCCAAATACGTGTTTTTTATTGTGCTTCTTGAGTATCATGCTGAAGATGTGACAAATGAATTCGCTCCTTGATGTATTGTATTTGCTTGAGTCAAGTATTTTTATTTATAACCAAGTTGTACATTTATTTTTAAATGTCCTTCTGTCAAGCTATCTTAATAAAAATGTTTGTTGTATACCACAGTGTATTTGTAAGTTCCCCTCTCTGTGCTTCTGATACAAATCTGCACAAGAACCATTAATAAAACAATATTCTCATTATTTCGCTGCACTTCCAGCCAAAGTAATCCTGTTCTGGATGTCCAAATATGCAATAACTGAGCGAATCCCCACTGTATTACTAATAGCTTGGTTGATGTCTTCACTGAACCTTGCACCATATTGTCCCTGACCCCCACAAACCCCCTGTCCCCACACAAAAAAGTCAATAAGAACATTTTTTTCTCAGGATGGAGATAAAACTGGCTGCGTTAAAACATCTCTTTCACTGTTCATATGTTGCACATCCTAAATTCCATAGTAGATTAACAGGTAGACCTAATTTTTCAACATTTTGTTAATACAAAAAGCTAGTCAGAGGAGAGCATTGTTGTCACATTTAACAGGATAACTATTGTGAATGCATTATATAATCGACAACTAATGGGAAGGAAGGTTTAAATGCAAATATTTATTTGAAAAAAGTTCAATACAAACACTCGGCTGACAAAGATTTCCTTCAGACTTAACCGATTAAAACTGAAGACATTTTGTTTTGAGTATAAATGAAGCTGGACTTGTTTTGTCTCCAAAAAGTAATTGACAAACACATTTTAAATACAGCTTAATACATATGTGTGGCTAGCTCGTAGAGGATCAACATACTAGGCTAAATCTTTATTTCCCATGAGCCTTTTCTTTATCCCCACACTGATAAAGCACTTTTTCTCTCCACAGCTTTATCGACTCAAGCAAATGTGGAATTTCGACGGACAGCATCACAACTATCCACAGATACCATGGTATCTAATCCCATGTTTGATGCCAATGAGTTTCCAGATAATTATGAAGCTGGAAGAGCTGAGGCATGTGGAACCCTCTCTAGAATATTTTGTAGCAAGAAGACTGGGGAAGAGATACTGTCTGCATATCTCTCTAGGTATTTCTTTTTAACTACAACAGACATCTGTTTTTCCATGATTTCAGTTGTGTTGCCAATGTGTCATTCAGTAGAAGGAAACCCCCAGGATAATTGTTATGAAATTATCTTTGATTCTTTAAAGTCTCTTTAAATATGTTATTAGGAATATTGTATATCTGATATTCCAGCCTTGAATGTCCTTGAGAGTTGTGAGGGGAAGGAGGTATGAAGGAAACCACTGAATCTAGCCACAAAAGCTATGGTTATACAATGTATGTTGGTCCTGAATGCATTAATCTGTTTTTGGGTGTTTCCCCATTTGTTTTTCAAATCAACAACATACCGCTAAGTAATGAGGCATCATTAAAAAAACATATCACTTGCTACATAAGCATGTTGCAGATTATAATCAGCTTTAGTAGTTGTGTGGGTACTGTACCAGTGTCCCACAGCAAAGCTCCAATGTATTTGTTATTAAAATTCCTTTTGGATTTTCAGGGGGAGAGGGCTTGAGATCTGAGTGCAGTTTATCAGACGTGAATCTGCCAATGGAGCATGAGTTTGAAAATGGAGAACCTCACAATCCTCTCTCTGGCACGTCATACGTATTCCCTAACTTTCTTCAAAATCTCAGTTCAGTTTAAGTGGGGGCAGGTTTGCAGGCCATGAGGCATTGTTCGGATGGAAGTCTAAACTGTGATTCACTACAAGTTTCAGTTTATTTTTTACTTTTTCCTGCACAGCGCACATCCAGGTCCTCATTGGTGATGTAACTCAATGCTTATGCCCCTAACACTCCCAAGACAGGGCACCTCTTAGTCTGTTTCCACTAGCAGGTTAACCTGCTTATGACCTGTGTTTACTTATTGGCTCGTGACAGCTGTTTTTTTTATATTTTAGAAGCATTTGCAGCCATTTTATGTCCAGGGAACAATACTTATTTCCCTGAAATTCCACATTAAAATGGTAACCCGTGTTCAGAATTCTAGAGAAAAACTCTAACAAGGCCTCATTTACATTGTAAGCATTGGAATAGTGTGTGCCAAGTATGGGCATGGCCTTCTTAATACTCCAAGTTGGGAACTTGATGCAGCCATGACCAGATCTGGCCTGATATACGAGTGGGTGTTTGGGATTCCCTTCCAAATCCACATCTTTTTTGTTTGCTGGGAGGAAGCCTTGGAAAATTTGTGTGGCAAACACTTCCGATTGAGAGGCTACCCAATATTTGAGATGTGAATTGTTGCCTGATTTTATCAAGCCCCCAAGATCTCTCAGGACTGCAGCTATCTGCAAAATAGTTTTATTTTCCATTTTCTTTTTATTACTTTTTCCATACACAACTATAGCTTATAGTGGAACAATCTCACACAATGTCCATCTATTAGAAGTCAATAAAGATCCTTTGGATTGATATACACTCTTTATGTCCATATCCTCTGCCATCAACCCCTCTGTGTTACACTTGTTTGTCTTGGAGGAGTGTATCTTGGCAAGGCCTGCATATAAACTTAATATGGAAAGTGAAGGTCTACAATCCCCAAGGAACGAAAAGATGAAAAATGAAAAAAAAGGGTTATGTGGTGTCTTCAGGTTACATCTCTCTCCCGAATCCCCTCCATTTTCTCACCTATCGTCATCCTATTTCCCTGTCCTCCCAGAGCGCCAAACTTTGGGAGTGTGGGGTAGGGGGGGGTAGTCCCTGCTGCCCTCGCTTCTTCCACCCCCTCTCGTGCTACTAGCTATTTTCACCTCTGGTTCACCTGTTCACCCAACCATGAGCCCGCTTGTTCACCGGAAAGGTTGCAATTTTCTACAGGACGGAGTAAGATTCTGGGTGCATTTTGTGCTTCTCTAAGAATGCCCACCACTCCTCAATAAACGTCCCCACATCATTGTGTTCCATGTATGTGATTATGTGAGTTTTCCATCAGGAAAATATTCTACACCTCCAACTACCACTCAGCCCTGTCTGGAAGGAAAGGCACTTTCCATTTTTGCGCAACCATTATCCTCCCACTATCCTCCCTGCCCTATGCATCCGTGGAACATCTTTGACAGCTTCACTGGGTCACGGGGCCACCTTTGCAAGATTTTGAAGGTATGCGTTATTGTGTTTGTGACCAGGTTCCCATGAAACGTAATATTTTAAATGTGTTGCCACAGTTTCTCCAGTGGCCCTTGCCCTAATTCTTTCGTCCACTGTTCCTTAGATCTGGGGCTGTCTGGAGGCTCCGTAGCACCTTATAAATTTTAAATATCATGCCTTGCCTTCTCTGGGCCTAATTCCAAACATATTCCACCTGTGTCAGCTTGTGCACTAACTTTTATAGATGGGTAGCGAAATACATTAAACTTCTCATGCCCCAATATGTCACTAACTTATTCATATTCCCTAATCTTGATCTTGATAAATGGTTGGTTTACCCTTTCTAATCCTGTGTTCGACCACTTCTGCGATGCGGCACCTCCAATTCTTCCCAGATCTATTTTTTCCCCGCACACAGAGCTTGTGGGAGGCAGGCAGATGGATACATGTTTGTTTATTTTGTCAACTTTCCATAGAATCCCCACCACAGGATGGTTTCTTACCTTTCTCTGCTCTTTTCTTACTGGAGTCCATAGTAAATCCTTTACTTGTTTTAGTATGTGCCACACAAGTCCAATGAATCTGCAACTCATCAGTCACGTGTTCCTGAAAGATCTGTAGCTGTACTTTTCCAGGTTGGGGAGCCCATAGCCCCCTTCCTCCATGGGTAGGGAGAACATTGTTCTGCCTAGCCTTCTTCTGACCCCATATAAATATGTTTATCTCATTATTAATCAACCTAAGGAAGAAGTGGTCTGGAATCTCACTGGGAGCATACTGAACAAGAATAGGACCCATGGCAACAGGATAATTTTTACCACGTTCATATGCCCTAACCATGAGACTGTTAATTTGCTCAATCTTTCCAGGTCGCCACTCAATGTAGCTAGGATGAGTTAATAGTTAAGGTCACTTTCATTCTAGGGTCTGTTGTATAATCGCAAGATATTGTCTATTATCTCTTTCCAGCTTCTTCCCTCCTATATCTCCCTTATGTCCTGCATCCACCCCAACTCCTAGGGAAACAATTCTGATATAAACTAATCAGATGTGGAGATGGGTACTTGTAGTCAATACTACTGCATTAATTCAGTTCCTGAAACATAGTAAAAACAATCTGTCCTTTTTTGTGACATAGTTTAATGGTGCATCTAAAGTTTTTCTTCTAATTGAAGTGGCAGGAAACAGCAGCCAATGCATTTCAGACATCTGTCCACCTTCAGGGCTAAAGCTACATTTACAGTACGTGTCTAGCAAGTAATGTTACTATATTGATCGCACTAGTATTTACAAGTGCGAGAACCCGACATGCTCTGTAAAAGATCTGTTGCACCAACTATCTCTAGGCCTAATAGGTAAAAATCAAGTAAAATATGTGTAAAAAATGTAAACCACTTGTAATCAACACAGGTTAAGACTGTTCTAATTGCAAATTATAATGTGGACGCAACACCAGTTATGTTGTGCTCCATGTTACACTTATTTTGTCTGCTGAATGTCTGTCACACCAGCAGTCTCTATGACTGATAATCAAAATTCAAACTAGATATGTATAGATACTGAACCACTCATGGTCATTTGAAAACCAAAGTAATATCTGTTCTTAAAGAAAATATGTGCCAATTTAGTACCTGACACATCATAATCAAAACGCAGGGATGAGTGAGCCTGAAAGAATGAAATTCTCCACGTTACTGAAAGTTCGTAAACGGTGCTACCTAAAGTGGTAAGGTAATGACTATCTAACGATTGCAAAATACTCACTTACAGGGTTTTGTTTGTTCTTGCGGTAGAAGCACAGATAACAGAAGTGTAAGAACCTGCTTCCTTGTCACCTACCATTTTATAAAAGGTGCAGGATACTCCATCACGGGTCATTGGAGCCGCATGTGTGACGTCATCGGAACACGATGACGTCGCTGCGTCCATGTAAGCACGATCTCATTGTGGCAGTAAATAGTAGTGTTTGTAATATTACAAGTGTATTGTGTAAACAATAATTAACTATTGTCATACATGCACAATATAAGCTATTATGGCTATTTGCTTTGAGACCTACCAGTACGAAAACATTTGTACTGGCATAATCCTAAACACCTATGGTAACCTTGTTATTCGCCCAGTACGCAATTGATCTTTCATTTGATCATGTTGAGTAACCATATCATTCCTTCATTAACTAAGCACCTGACTACATCTGTGTGATATAAGATCATTATTGTGTGCTATATATGGCATAGACCTTCCTGGACCCCAAAATGTTTTTATGTACTTGTCATGGTAAACATTTCAGTGTTGAGCTTCCTTGAGCTCTGGATAGAGCGACTAACTCCAGTAGCAACATTGTAGGTACAATCACAATGTAACGTACGAAATAGCTATGTTCTTTAGTCTGTACTCATACAAACAAAATTATAAAGGCATAGTACTAGAGACCTGTAATGTACACATGTTTTACTCAACCATCGTAGATGTTTCCTATTATCATTAGCTATTCCCGGCGTAACATAAGCCGTTCTAGCATATCTTAAAGTTCAATGCTGGTTGGTAATTCATAGGGTCACTTCTGTCCACCTTTTTAAATATCGGAATTGCCATTGATCGCTTCTAGGAAGGGCTTGTAGGTCCCTGTGACTTATTAATGGTCATTGAAAAGGCTAAAGGTATCGGATGGATAGAGAGGTATGCATGGTATAAGAACAGTATCTAAGTTCCATCAATCACACAGGCCACTATGACGTGTCTTTGTAGACTCCTAATTGTCAACCTTGTTCTATTGCAGAGTCCCCGTCATGGCATAAGATTGCGTAGTAGCATAATTATAGCACCTACTTTCAGTTTCAGTTCGTGAGGAGGCATTCTTCATACAGCATTTTGCTTTTTAGAGACTGAAACGCTAAGCCTATGATTAGCTTTTTATTGACACTGGAACCACTGTGCCCTGTGTGAAGAGAAGTGGGGGTGGAAAGAAGTAATTTAGGAATGTTTGCAATAGTGGAAGGTGAAGGTGACTACGTAGAACCGTGCTAATTCTGTTTGTTGATATGGTAGCTGTTGTTGAAGTGGGTGCACTTTGCCATTTGGACAGCAGAGGGCAGAGAAATTGCATCAGCTGAGTATGGAAACAGTGATGTCACTGCCACTAAATACACATCCCAAGGTGATGAGTCGAGGTCGTCGACAAAAGGCCCAAGTATGGCGTCAAGGGGGAGGTCTATTGAATCCCAAAGACGGGTTTCAAAAATTGCCTAAAAATGCGGCGCCAAGATGTCTATCACAGACCGGTATAAGATCAATCAGCGGCGTTGGTCCCTATCAGAGTCCAAACTACACATCAACCTTTTGGAGCTAAGGGCAATCAGACTAGGGCGGAAGGCCTTTCTGCCCTCTGTATGGGAAAAGAATGTCGTGATAATGACGGACAACACAGTGGCCATGTACTAACTCAACAAGAGAGGAGGTGTAGAGTCACTACCAAAGTGCAGAAAAGCAATTCAGCTCTGGTTCTGGGCAATCCAAGCAGGAATCTCTGTCGGCAGTTCACCTAGCCGGAGAGGAGAACACGGCAGCAGATGCTTTGAGCACGAAGAGCACAGTCTCCCATGAGTGGGAACTAGCTCAGGAAGTCCTTCAAGAGATATTCACCCTATGGGGAACCCCTCAAACAGATCTATATGCGACCGGGATGAACTGGAAGTGCGAACGGTACTGTTCCAGGGAATTTCCCCCAAGAGGAGCTCTAGGAGATGAGTTCGTGGTGGTCTGGGAGTTCCCACTATTGTACGTGTTTCCTCCAATTCCTGTCATTCCTCGCGTCATCAGGAGGTTGAGAAAGTTCAAGAAATCCATAATCCTAATTGCCCCAGATTGGGCCGAAAGGACATGGTACCCGGACCTTCTCAACATGTCCATCTGCCCTCCAATACGTCTTCCACAAAGAGAGGACCTTCTCTCGCCTGAAAAGGCTCAGGTTCTCCACCCAGAGGTCAAGACACTCAACCTTCACGCATGTTTTCTGAGAGGCTGAGGTACAAGGATTGGGACCTCCCGGATGAAGTAATGGAGATTTTGCTTTCAGCCAGAAGGCCAGCAACAAAATCCTTATGCCACTGCAGTTGGAACAAGTTCTGCATCTGGTGTAGAGCAAATGATGTGGACCCCTTTCAATGCGATACACCTATGGTGTTATCATTTCTACTACGTTTGACAAATATGGGGTTCCATATTGGAAAAATCAAGGGTTATCTAGCAGCGCTTTCCATATTGAAGCTTTTTTTTTAAATATGTTTTTATTTTATCTCAACCAAACAACATTACAACAAAACATAAATAAAACACTTCAAACAACAAAACCAAACAAACAAAAAGTAAGGCACTGCAATCCCCGTCCCTCCCCCCTATGAGCCTGTAGAGTGTCCGCCCTCGGTGTCCGTTCCGTGCGGTGGGGCCTCATCGCTCTCAAGTCCAGCCGAGGCTGATCCCGCACCAAACAGCTCAGCTAACAACAACTTCCATGCCGTGAGAGAGCCTATTTCTTCCCCATCCCCTGCCATACTGCCATCTTACCACGCTGTCGTTTCGGCATCCGCCCATTTTTGGAGATCCCGCCACCAGACCTCCACTCGCGGCTTGTGACATTTCTTCCACTCCATGGCTATCCTACGTTTGACAAGCACATAGGCCAGATCTTTAAGTTTCTCAACATGTCGAAGCTTACGCGCCCTGGGATACCCTCCCAGCAGACAAGCCCAAGCTGAATCCACCTTAAGTGTAACACCCCTCCCTGCCAGCCTCCGCGCCACTTCACCCCAGTAAGTTGCAATCACTGGGCACGCCCAGAACATGTGTATCATGTCTGCATTCTCTTCGTTACACTTGGGGCACGCCTGGCGCCCACTACCTAGGAATTTGGAAATTCTAAGGGGGGTCATATATGCCCTGTGCGTAATATAGAGCTGTATCTGCTTGAACCTGGCGTTCCTCGATACCTTTTTGTGGTACCCCAGGGCGCGCTCCCACATCCTATCCGACATCGGGGCCCCCATCTCCGCTTCCCACTCCAGTCTAAGGTGCCCCAAATCCTTCCCAACCTTTGTCATCAACATCTCGTACAACCTAGAGACCTCGTGTCCACCCTCTGATGCGTCATACATCGTCTCCAGCGTGGCATCCGGTTCATCGGCCAAAGTAGTTTCGGGCCACGTGCTCCGGACCTCCCGGACCACCCTATGATATGTTACATATTGACCCCTGTGTAGTCCCGACCCTGCCTCCAGTTCATCAAACTCCATCAGGGTCCCATCCTGCCAGATGTCGCCCATAGTGATCAATCCCACTGACTCCCAATACGTCCGGATAATAGTTCTCAGCTGCCCGTCCACCTTTGCTAGGGCGATCAGAGGGAACTGCGGCATACACGGCAAGGGGTCACCCATCATCCGACAGGCACGCCGCCATATATTCCTGCCAAGGGCTAGCATCTTAGGACGCTCTCTCATCCATGAGCCAGTCACCCAAATCACCTCCCGCAGATAGAAGGGGGAACAGTCTTTCCCTAGCAGCCTATGTTCGGGGGTCTCTTCATCTGAAAGCCACCTGGCCACATATTGCAGTTGCGCCGCAATATAATAGGCCTCAACGTTCGGCAGCTTCACGCCACCTTTCTCGTAAGAGTTCTGCAATTTCCATAATGCGACCCTGTTGCGCGTGCCGTGCCACAGGAAATTCCTACACACGCTATGTAACCTAGCGAAAAACTTCCTAGGTATCATGTACGGGATGTTATTAAAGTAATGCAGGAGTCTGGGCAGCACCACCATTTTAAGCATAGCTCCGCGACCCATCATAGCTAAAGGCAATCTTTCCCAGAACCTCATGCACCTCTCAATCTTTCCCACAGCTAGTTCAGTGTTATACTTGTGTTCTTCCTCGGTCGTGTGATACACGTCAATGCCCAAGTACCGGAAGGAGCTCGTTGCCCACGGAATCCGCAGCACCGGCAACCTCTCCGCCGGTATCCCCACATAACTGCCCAGCGGGAATAATACGGATTTCTGAGGGTTAACCGCTATGCCGGACAACCAGGCGTACCTCTCCAATACCTCCAAGATATACTGCAAATTCTCTTCTGGATGTTTCAGGTATAACAGCATATCGTCTGCATACAGGGATATAAGATGGCACTCTCCTCCCACCTCTATGCCCACCGGATCATACTGCTGCCGGAGGTAAACTGCTAAGGGTTCGAGGGCCAGTATGTACAACATTGGGGACCAAGGACATCCCTGCCTGGTACCTCTGCCTAACTGCCATCTATCTGACACTACTGCACCCGTACGGACCCTAGCCAGAGGCGCACTATATAATAACTCGGCCCACCTCATGTAGCATGGTCCCAGTCCGAACTGCCCCAAAGCCGCCAGCAGCCATGGCCATCGGACGGAGTCGAACGCTTTAACCGCGTCCAGCGCCACTATTGCCATTTCGCTGTCCTCACTGCCCCCCCATTCCACCACCCTGTGAAGGCGCCTGTGATTGTGAGTAATATTCCTGTTCGGGACATAGCCCGTCTGGTCAGGATGGATCAGCTTGCCTATTACCCTCCGCATTCTGGCCGCCAGGACCGCTGTCAGGATCTTGCTGTCCTGGTTCAGCATCGACAGGGGCCGGTAGGAGCTACAATCATGCCCCGGTTTATTGGGTTTGGGGAGCGGTACTATAATCGCCTCCCTGAGTGATTCCGGCAGCCGCCCCACCTCGAACGCTTCATTAAACATCTCCAGCATGGGCGGGAGCACCTCCTCCCCATACGCTTTATAAAATTCACTGGGGAACCCATCTGCACCTGGGGCCTTACAAGTGGGTAGCTGCCGCACAATCTCCTGCAGCTCCTCCAGAGTGATCGGAGCATCCATCTCCTCTCGCTCTTCGTCACTTATCTTGGGCAGGCCTATGTCTTCAAGTACTACCTCTATCTCTTCCCGGCTTCCCCCCTCTCGATCCTCATATAATGTCTGATAATATTCTGCGAATGCTCCATTCACCCCTTCCTGGGTGTCCTGCTCCACTCCCTTTTCAGTGATAACTGATCGGATCAGGGATCTTGGGGTCTCGCTCTTATACAGCCAAGCAAGAAGCCTGCCCGTCTTGTCTCCCCCGGCATGCAACCTCTCAATATACTTCCTGTAATTCAGATTACAAAGCCTGTCCCAATGTTCTGCGCACCTCTGTTGCAAATTAATGACCTCCTCCATGTCCGTCTCCCCCTCCCCCAGCTCTCTCTCCAACTCAATCTCGGCCCTCCGCAGATCTGCCAGGACTCCTCCCATTAATCCTTTAGATTTAACAATGGCAACCCCCCTCATTACAACCTTAAAGGCCTCCCACAAAGTACCAGCCGACTTGACGCTGCCTGTGTTCGCTTCAAAGTAAGCAACTATCTCCTCCCTCACTTCCTCTCTGAAGACTGGATCCCTGAGCGCTTCCGCCCTAAGGCGCCATGTTGGAATTCGCGCACGTGGAGGACAAAGCTGCCAACGCATGACCAGGGGCGAGTGGTCCGAAAGGACTCTCGCCCTGTAGTCTATCGGGTCACACTCCGCGACAACGTCCGGAGTGGCAAAAAAGTAATCCAGCCTTGTGTGTAACTGGTGCGGGGCCGAGTAATGCAAATATTGCCTCACGCCAGGGTGTCTCGTCCTCCACACGTCTGCCAGGCCTAGGTCTACCAGCAGCGCCTGCAGTACCCTAACCGCCGGGCTGGGCCTGTCCACCCTGTTATCTGACCTGTCCTCCTTGGGGTCTAGTACACAATTAAAGTCCCCTCCCCAAATCACAGGACCCCCCATCCCCTCACCCAGTCTAGTGGACAGTGTCCTAAAGTATGTCGCCGTGTCACGTTTGGGGGCATAGGTATTTATGACGCACACTACTTTATTTTCCACAAGCCCCCTTACCATGACCAGCCTCCCATCAGACTCCACAACCTCCCCAAGTAGCTGAAACGGGACATGTGGTGCAACCCAAATCAGCACACCTCTAGCATAGGCAGAATATGTGGATCCAACTACAGTCCCTCTCCACTTTCTCCCCACCAGTTCCAGTTTATCCCATGTCAGATGTCTCCTGTAACAAGGCGATATCTATCTTTTGTCTTTTTAGGTACAACATGACCTTGTTACGCTTAAGGTAGCTGTTAAGCCCTCTAACGTTCCACGTTAGTATCCTAAGGTCCCCCATGATGCATCAGTAGCTCCCATCCCTTTCCCAGGTCCATTCGCCTCCCCCCTACCGCAAGGGCCCCCATCCCCAGTTTCTCTCCCAGGCTCATATAAAAACTGACCCTCCCCACCCCCCTAACCCAACCAACTGCCCAGCTCCATCCCTGGATCTCAGGCATCCCTGTGTTCGGTTCTCTCTGGAACCCAAGTAGAGAACCCGACAGGGTGTCACCCCACACACCGTGACTAACCTAAACTCAAACTGGGGTACAAAGAACAGTCCCCGGAGGCTCCCCTCCCACAATTCCGTATCCGCACACATGGACCATGTTTCGAAGTCCTAACGCATACACTACCATAACAAAGTCCCACCAACTATATTCCAGTCCCAATATTCATCGCCCAACCGGGCCCGCAGCGTCACTTATCTCTTCCCGTTCCATCCGCCATCCGCTCATCTGGCTCTTGAGGAAAATTTTGTGCATCGAGCCATTCCATGGCCTCCTCCGGAGTGTCAAAAAACAGTGTCTTAGTCTTAAAGAATATCTTCAATCTGGCCGGATAGAGCAACATATACTTGTACCCTGCTGCCCGCAATCGCCTCTTGACCGCCCCAAAGTTCATGCGACTACGCTGCACTTGCAGGGTGTAGTCGGGGTAAGCAGTAATGGTCGCCTCTCCTCGCTGTATGGTGCCCCCCTTACGAAAGTGCTCAAGGATCCTTTCCCGATCCCGATAGTTAAGGATCTTGGCGATCACAGGCCTAGGTGGGTTCCCCGGCGGTGGTCTTCTGTTCAAGGCCCTATGCGCCCTCTCCACCGCAAACCCCTGCGACAGGGCTCCCCCAGTGATCTCCTGCAGCAGCAAGTACTCAATAAACTCCGTGGGGTTCTGGCCTTCAGCCCCCTCCGGCAGGCCCACGATGCGAACGTTATTTCTCCGAGCGCGTCCTTCCGCCTCTTCGGCCCTACTCCCCCAAATTACCCACCCGCTGCACCAGGGCATGGATATCGCTCTTATATGCAGTGCAGTCCGCCACAGTAGGGCCCATCTCCTTTTCCAGAGTTTCCGTGCGCTCAGCAAGGGCTCGTACATCCTGCCTCAGGAGGTTCACGTCCTCCTGCACCGCCCCGACCTGTAGTTCCAAAGCAGTTTTCAATTCGACCACAGCAAGTTGGAGCTTGGTCTCCCACGTTGCCTTCAGGTCCGCGATCGCAGCGAGGACCTCCTGGTTCGCACCCCCGGCGGCCATCTCTTTGGTCTGAGCTTTATCCTTGCTCCTGGCACCTTCCAGGCCGGGCGACGTCTTGGCGTATTCGTGAGCGTAGGCTGCTTATTCTTCGCCCTCAGAGGTTTGTTCGACATATCTCCAGTCAGGAGCGTCCTTCTGGCAGCGCTCCGGTCCAGGCCAGGGAGGCACCGTGCCCATACACCACGACTCAGTTGAGAGTCCCAGCTCGCCCCACAGCCTCGGGCACCGCTGTTGTACGGCGCTCCCCCCAGATGGGCTAGGTCGCGCTGCCCCCTTTGTTCCGCTGAGAGGGCGCACGTATGCTGTGGTCCCAACCCACCGCTCCTTTGTCCCCTCGTCAAGCGGCGGCGGCCATTTTGTCATCAGTCGTGATCTCGCCACCAGTGCTTCATTCGGCTCTTAAGTACACGTGCGCACCACGAACCCGTGTAAAAATGTGTCCTCGCGTGCAGCCGGACTTCATGTTCACAGTCTTCCCACTTTCTGCCAAATCACAGCGGTCCTTGCGCGGTATCAGTCGGATTATGTACGGATCAGCGGGAGCTCCCGTACAGGCACGTCCTTTCACATGGCTTCCAAGCCACGCCCCCTTCCATATTGAAGCTTAACCCGGAAGAGGCATCCTACTTAACTTTTCCTCCTTCCGCACTTCCCTGAAATCTCTCCTTCTCCATTCCCCGCCTTAAAAGCTTCCCCACCTCTCATCCTCTCCCCTTCCCTCGAATCTTCCCTATGATCCTCTCGCCCCCCTTATCCTACCTCACTTTCCCCCTTATATCCCTTCTGTTTCTCCCCTCCTCCTTCCCTTCCTCACCCCTTCCCCCCCCACAGATTAATTGCTCTACTTACTGTTTTTTATTGGTTCGATTTATTGTAAATTGCTTCTTCTGTTATAATGTTCTATGTATTCTGTTGTTATAATGTAAAGCGCTTTGGATGAAAGCACTATATAAACACAATAAATACAAATACAAAATACCCTTAATTCCATTTCTTAAAGGATTCACAAATGCGTTTCCTCCTACACCATTCCAAATACCAACTCAGGACCTTAACTTGGTTTTAAAGTTTTTGGCGTGTGCTCCTTCGAGCTACTCCATTCCTGCCCTTTAAGGTTGCTAACTTACAAAACTATTTAGTTAGTATTGATAACATCATCCCGCAGGTTGAGTGAGTTACAGGCATTATCATGTAAACCTCAGTTTACCACCTTTTACAAGGATAAGGTTGTCCTTAAGATCAAACCATTGTAAGATTTTATCGGAGTACCATTTAGCACAGAAAATGGTGCTTCCGGCCTTCTATCTTCCCTTTCATCCTGGCAAGAAGAGGAAATATTTCATAGACCCGATCCGAGGAGATCTCTAAGCTTTTATATTTCAAGGATGGCAAAGTTGCGACAGCACAACCAATTTTTCATTGGTTATACAGGACACAAACATACCAAACAGACTCCATCCAGATGGATCGTACTGGCTATTTCTGAGTTTTGCAGGGTAGCTGGGAAAGGTCCCCCGAGAAGGTTTAAGGGCTCATTCCACTAGGGGCATGGCAACTTCTTCTGTCCTTCAGAGGGGAGTTCCGATAAAGGATAGCTGCGAGGCAGCTACCTGGTCCACCTTCCACACGTTCACAAAACATTATTGTTTAGACACCTCTAACAATGAAGTTAGATTTGGGAAGGCAGTTCTATGCTCCATTCTGGACATACATTAACGTCTTACTCCCTCCTCCAAAAGAACCTTATACTGCTTTGGGAGTCTATCATAAAATAAGGAATACGTTGGAGGACATAATCCATTTGAAGAACACGTTACTTACCCCTGGTAACGTTGTTTCGACTTGATGTTCCTCCCACGTATTCCTCATCGCACTCCCAACCTACCCCTCTGTAGAATTTCTGAGCTTTAGACCTTGCACTCTTTTAAGGTCTGATAAATTAAAGGCACTTATCAAAGGCAGTAATTCTGCATATGGATGGCACAAAAACTGAACTGATACCAAAGAACGCTGAGTGTTATATGTACTCGACAATGACGTCAACAAGATAGAAGCCCTCGAGGAACATCGGGTTGCCGGCCTCGACGCATAGCGCCCGCTGCTGAGAGACATTTTCTTTCAAAGCAGCGGAAGCTGGAAATGAAGATATCATGAAATGAATATGTGGGAGGAACATCGAGTCGAAAGAACGTTACTAGGGGTAAGTAACTCGTTCATCTCCCCCGTAATATACTTTGTGAATAACTTTTAATTCAATTCCTTCACTTTTTAAACATTGGTTTAATAAGCTGTTCTAAGAGATGAGAAAAAAGTATCTTACTTGCCTGTGAACAGTTTTCATCACCACAAGAACTCATCTTTCCTTTATATATAATTGCAAAGGTCTTTAAGACGATCAGCGAGGTTGGCGGTGGTCAACAACGATAACATTCTGAAAGTCGATGCTGTAGGGAGAGTGGAGGAGGGCGATGAGAACACACACTTGGTTCTCCTGGTTTAGAGAATGCCTCCAACCCCATATTTCTTTACACAAATAAACTTGCTTGCTTTCTTGTCACCCCTTGGAGAATACTCTATTTAAATTGTGCCCAACGTGCATCACCAACTTCACTTGGACAGACCCGCCCCGGGTGTGCAAGGGACCATGACGACTCTGTGTCGAGCTTGTAAACTCTTCAAATCGAAGAACTTAAAAGAACATTAAAAACAAACACTGGCCCACCTACTCTATGCAAACAGAAAAGACCTTGAGCCAGTCTACTGCTACAGCAGAAGAAATCCAGGCGAGGCAAGCAGCCATCTGCTTTGAGAGCCATGCTGAGGATCAGCAAATGGAGGAATCATCAAAACGTTGCCTACGATCCGGTCCCACGCTCCATAGGGTCGACATCGGGTCGAGTTGGGCAGACAAACCCTGGTATCCAAAAGGAGTTTGCCAATGAGAAGCACAAGTTTAAACCTAAAAAGGGCAACACAGGCATGCACCCGAACAATAGGTTTCATCACCGACACCTAAACCTGTCAAACCGTCCACACAAGCGCTGATACTTAAATCTGCATTCAACCTATTGACGCTTGCATCTAAGACAAAATCACGAGAACATCGCTCAAAGCAAAGCATAGACAAATCAGTCTCCAAGGACTTCTTGATTCGCAAGACACCAAAACCTTCTTCTAAGACGTCTGTAGAAGGAAAAGGTACCTGCAGAGTGTTGGGGAGAATTCTCAAAAATGTGTGAATTCCCTTCTATTTTAGAGAGCTTTTCTTGCTGGACATGAGGACTTTTAATTTCTAACCTGGAGGGACTGAGACCTTTTTCCCACTCTCTCATGTATTTTTCTGTGATTTGACTTTGGAGTCTGACAAACTCCATAGGCATCATCTTTACATTTTGACACACAGCACCTTCAGTGCAGTGGCACAGGGAAGTCTCTTAGATTTCCCAAAGGTTTAAATACCTTCTTGTGGTGAAACTGTTGTTTCAGAGAGCAGTGAAGTGAAATTGACTTTACTCAGATTTGTAACTTAGTATCCCCTTTGTCTAGTTTCTCATGTAACATTTTTATGTTTTCCTTTTTACATTTAATGGCTGGTGGCAGTGGTTTACTTTTTCCTACCACTGTGTGCTTCTACCACAGGCTGCAATTGCAGCTGTAGTAAAGCACCCATGGGTGCCCGTTTTGTCAATGTGATTGACAGCTAGGCTGCGAATGAATGGGAAAACCTGCATAAGAGGCAAGGCTTTTTGCTTGGAAGGCAGAGTCGATCACTGGACGAAGGAATCTGAAGAAGAACTTGGAAGAGACGCCTGCTGCAACTCCTGCACCGTTGGTTTGCCAAGTGAAGCCCTGCTGCAGTGCTAAAGCTCTGAATTCGCCTCGACTAGAGAAGACCTGCAAAGGACAACGCCTCCCTTTTGGGGTGGTGGGACCAATCGACCCCAAGACAAGCTCATCTGGAAATCATCTCGGAGCTGGCTGTACTTCCATTGCTGCTGCAGGAACTGATTGCCAGGGAGAAGAACACCAGAATCGAGTGAGTGTCTTTAAGTCAGACCCGAGCTCCAGGAAGATCCTCGGGACTCCCATGAAGCAGGACTGACCAAGCCTGAGCCACCTCAACAGAGTGCTGGACCCCAGATGCGAGGGAGTCCATAGTGGTATCCGAGAAACGCGGTGGTGCTATTTGCGAGAGTCGTGAGGAGCTGAAACTGTGACGTGCTGCTGATTTGAAGTTTGCTCGTTGCTATCACCGACCTTCCATTCATAGTACAGGTGTCCCCAGACGTCCTCCCTCTTGTCCCCACGACTGAGGCCCAGGAACAACAGGATCTGCAGACTTACACCGGAACAGAAACCAGCTGGAAGCAGGTTTTCTTCTAATCAAAGGTACTGTAAAACTAAGAGGATTTACCTCTTGTTGTGTAGCCGTGCTAGCTCTCAGTTGAGACTTGCCTTGGTTGCATTTGTAGAGTTCCTAACAGCTTTGCCCCTCACAAGCCTCCCAGCTTGTAGTCCTACAGTGATTTAATTTTATACAAAACCTTCTAAAACATTGTGCAAGACTTTTTTCCTACCTGCAAGAGGTGCTTCCGCTCTCCTAGACTTTTGCTCAACTAACATTGGCTGTCCTGGCTCTCTTGAAAGACTCCTCTTACCTCTAACTTTTTTCCCCCAAGAAAGGGTTAATTTTACTTAGCATTGGAGGGTTCAAAAAGTGCTTACCTGCTTAAGAATATTTGTTAACCATTGTTTTATTCCCTTATCTTCTTATTTTACACAACCTCAGTATTGCTCTAAATGTACCAGTGATACATTAATGTGCAGTGTCTTGGTTATTTAAGTCACCTCCGGGTGTAAGAAGAATCTGTGTGCCATCCCAAAGGGGTATTTGTTGATTTAAAGAAACTGCAAGAGTGTAATTTTGAAGGGTATTTTTGTGTTACTCTATATTGCTCCCTTCTAAAGAAGGCTTATTCAACTGACTGTTAAATTAATAATTGTTAAACAAGAAACCATGAGTGTAAGTGTTTATTTGGATACTTGTCACTGTGAATCTCTGTGTAATAACCTTACTGCTCACATTGACCCCTCTTGAGATAAGCATAGCTGCTCAGTCACTCTACCAACTTGTGTAGTTCATGCTTATGCCAAAGGTTGGGTTAACTATTGCCAAGAGGTGAAGGCTGGTGCAGTCTCCCACAGGCTACTGCATACAATCTTGCCTAACACAGAGGAATGGCCCGATTTCTTTATCAGAATCTGAATTAGAAGAAGACTGATTACTCTCTAAACCTACAAAAAAAGGCAAAATGCAATCCTTTATAGATTTGTGTGACAGGCTCCCTAAAGAGAGAAAGGTGGATACTTCAGTGAAGGCTACTTCGGATAAGAAAAAGGAAAGTTACAACAAGAATAGCCCAGAAATGAGGATGAGGAAATAATCTAAGAGATTATTCGGAGGAGGAGTTATAATAGACAACAGTGTTAATCTACGCCCAGACGACTATACCTTAACATCACCAGATATAGTGGAACCTCCTATTACTTCCTCACGAACAGATCAAGTGCTGTTCACCGACCTCCTTAAGAGCGGGTGCAAGATTTAACATGCCGACTCAGGAGTCAAAGGGAGAAAACAGATTTTATAGAGGATATATTAAAGTAGGAAATATGTCTCTCAATGTATACCTCCTACTTAAAAGCATTCTCAAAAGGATTAACCCTTCTCATCAAATCCTATACAGACTAAGCTAGTAAACCCTTGCATAGATATCAAATAAAGCCAGCTACTAGTGACACACTGTACATAAGGGGATATTTAAGTATAGTCTCACTGGTAGCTACTACCACACAAAAAGTGGAGGGACTACCCTGTCACAGAGTACCCCCCTGATAAGCAAAGCAGAAAAATGTATTCTTACGGTAGAAAAACAGCCACATCAGTGGCACATTAACTTCCAATTTGAAACACAATAGTCCTTATGAAACTGGTATAACCGGCACCAGTGGAACGAGGTGGAGTACCTCAAAATTGAGCTGACGGAACATAAAAGTGCAACAGTATGATTTGCGCAGCGTATTTAAAGGTTGCGCGGAATTACATTCTTGATGACCCAAAATTGGGTCAAAATAAAAAGCATTAGTGGGTTGCCACATTTTTATCTAGGCAACTGGGCTGTGGTCGGTATCATCGAGTAGCCCCCCTAATATAATACAAACACGTGTGCGTGTTGTTCCTGGATCCTATACGAGATAGCCTTTCAGCATACTTCGGCTTTCGTATCATACTGTTGGATTTTCATGTTCTGTCAACTGGAACGGCACCGCTGCAGCTACATTTTCCTTGACTCTCATAGGCATGGGACAGCAGTTTTTGGATTTGCCCAACTGATGGGCAATGTGTCATACTGTTGACTGTATTCTAAACCCAACTAATTGGTCACTGCCTTGAAAAAGACCTGAAGCAAGGCCAAAAAACTTGTCAGCTGTTAGTTGTTGCATTATTGAGGTCTAAAGAGCTTTGCTGCATGGCCTTTTTTATGGATGTTGATTTTGTTCATTTGATTCTGTATTAAACACCATTTAGACTAACATATATTTTCTCCATGCACATTGTTGTCAAGGTTTACTAGTCTCACTTCTTTGTAAAGAGATACCAGGCAGGAGATTACATCAAGGGATCTGTGAGCCATAGGAAGGGGGGGATATTCCTGGCAGGGGAGTACACCAGGAAATGTAATGTGTTGTTGAAAACAACTTTTGTTAGATCAAGCCTTTGTTAAAACTGAAAATGTTTGCTTTGGCCGTCCAAAAGACTATAAAAGACTGCCTTTCAATATATTTCAACCCGCATTGTAAAAAGAATATTTGCCTTGCCATTTTAAGGAACAATATCCAGGAAAGAGACTTTCTCATTACCCTTGATGTAACCTTGGTGAAAGAGTATTTCAAATGCCTTTTTCCTGAAACCATTCAGGCGATGGGAAACTAAATCCTGGAGACAAAGGAGGTAGGCAAAAGGCTCAGGCTGTTTGGAGCTGCTGCTAATGTGGGGAGACCTGCTCTAATTATTTGGAAAGCCACTCCCTTCCCATAGAACCGTTCACAGCCACCATGCTGGTGAGGCCCTCAGGCAGGCAAAGGACTCAGACTGTTTGGAGCCTGCGGCTGTTCTGAGCTTTTCAGAAGATGGCTCCTGTAGGACTTCGGCCAAGCGTATGCGGCTGCTGGAGGTATCCAACAATGCAAAAGCTTTTGCTTACATTATCTGGTGTTTTTTGGTTGGAAAATCATAGAGGGGCTTCCGGTTTGGGCTGCGAGGGTCTGGAGCGCCAGTACAGGGAGCATACAAGGCTGAGGATTTGGGTGTTCTTTTCGACTGTACACACAAGTTAAACCGCTCCACCACAGCATTCTAGCGAATCGGGTGAGAGCTGAACTCATGTGCCAATTAAATCCATTTGCGACCATTGACTCAGCCACTACAATAATGGATCCAAGAGGGGACTGGTCCAGTGAAACTTAAAAATGAGACATAATTGGAGTTGAAAGTGAATTTTATGAATCCACCAGTTAAGTTAACTTCTGGCACCCACAATATTTACGACATGTCAGATCTCTGCATCTGAGCCTGTTCCTTTTGCACAACGGAAAATATAATTGGTAAAAAGGAAAATTCTGCCAGCAGATACGTTTCACACTGCATGTATTGTAGTGACTAATCCAGTGATCCACAGTGGGCCCTCGGGAGAAGTTTACTCTCTCATTAGCGGTTAGTATGGACCCCTGATGGAGGAAATCTGCAGCGCACAGTACAGCTGCCCTCACTAATGGTGGAAAAGCTACATCTTTGTGCCAATTTATTGAAGCTTCAGGATCTGTTTTGCAGCTACCTGGTGTTAAAGCTTTCACTGGGTCGGCCGTAGGGGGCTGGGGTTATTGGCCATGAATTTGTGACTTCTAATCCTCTTACCTGTATTACAAACTTGAATCCTGCAGTCTCTGCAACTTCTCCTGCTCTGCCCCCTAATTACTGTCAGCCGGATGGTAACCACAATTCGATATCCTCTGACAATCTTGCACCTTGCTCGATAGGAAATATAGTACACTTCAAGATCCCTGCTTCGGATGAGCCCTTGCGTTCCACCAACTCCACTAAGTCGACATTTTGCTTGTAGGGGCCCTCTAAAGGGCCATTGCTGGGTGAAGCAACCTCTGAGCTGGAAAGTAGGGGTTGTTCGAAAAAGGCTTTAACATCACTAGTGCCACTCAGGGTGACACAGAGGGCTCACTAATGAGATTGTAGTTGTAGCAAGTACAGATTTGGTAATTGCCTTAACGGGTGGAAAAGCATGGCTTAAAACAGACTTAAACAAATGTGATCCCAGTGGGAATACTCATTGCTCCACTTCACCCTTACTGTCACAGCCCCCTGCTGGCCCTAAAGTAGTCTGGGTATCTAGGGCAAATACTATGCTAGGTAAGGCAATGAGTAGGCCGGACTGCCCCTCTTCTGTGTTAAATGCCAATAATAGCAGACTAACAGCATCTTGAGCAGGTGGGTAGTTATATCTTCACAAGAGCCCAAATCCGGCCACGAACTGCCACGTGCCCGGTGAGCACTTTTAAATAAGTGCATTCACTGGATCCGGGTAGTTAGGGGCTGGAAATATATAACTTTGAAGCAAATTACACGCTGCACCAGGATCCATCGTCAAAGAAACAATGCACTTCGTTCTATCAGAATTGACTTTAGAGCCCGGGCTAGTCAAGGGCCTTTTAAATTTCAACAGATGTCATTCATCGCCATATTGCTTAATAGAGTTAAGCCCTTTGCCCTGTGATATTAAGTTATAGCGAACTGTGCACTAGGGTGCAAATGTTGTCCCCTTAGGAAACTGGCACTTGGGTTATATCCCTTGATCCAGAATCTCTACATATATGGTTCATTAACAGCATCAGGTAATTATTGTGCTCTATTATGAGCTGCTTTAGCCATTTATCTAGCAATTTGTGATTCAACTGAGCTCTGTTTAGACTCTCCCTATCTTTTTTTAAAACCTTTATTTAATACTGGCAAAGAGGTACAACAGAGTTATCAGAGCTAGGTCACACATTACATTTCTAGGTTTACATGGTAAAAAATAAATTAATGGTATATCAGGTACATCATACAAGTAGTGAGTATAGATTGCGATCAGCAATCAGATTATATCACAGGTGTTAGGGAGAATTCTCTGTTTAGGCTGAATTTCCCTACCTAGTGAGTCCCCCAGCAGCTTTGCTGGATTTCTGGGGTTTCTTTTTTTCTCCTGCCAAGAGTGAGACTCTTTTACCCTCACTCTTGGACATGTTGAAGTGTGTTTTCTTGGTTAAACCTTGTGTTGAATGGGCTATGGGGTCTTTTACCCCATAGGGCCTCATGTATTTTTGTGATGTGGGTTACACAGCACCCTCTGTGCCGTGACCCAGGGGTGTCCTAGGGACTCCCCAACATAGACTCCATACCCTGGGACTGACTACTGTCTCCCAGGGCATGTAAAGTCACCAAAAGACTTTGCTAGTCTTGGATCCTGAACAGAACCAGTACAAACCATCATATTGTGGACGTACTGGCTGGGGCAATTCGATTGCCCCAGGGTCTGTTAGTCGAGGGGGCACGTCTCCGTCCCCCCTGATCGAGTTTTGGCTGGTGGCAGTGGAAACTACGTTTTATATTCGACCGCGAATATTTTCCTATGGGATTTCCCATTGTTTTAGGCTAACACATTTAATTATTTATTTACGGTAGCCTTAAACATACCGCCGGTTTATATATTTATTTTTATAACTCCGGTTGGGACTTTTTGCCAAAACTTGATGCTAAAATGGCGTTGGTGTTCGCCTCTGTAACTCTGACCCAAAGTGGAGCCCTTTGTCCCACTTTTGGCGGGCTTCCCCACAGAAGCCCTCCAAAGTGGTGCCACTCTGTCTGGGGTACTTAGGAGGGGTGGAGGGGGATTTAGGCACCCTGGACTGAGTTACCTTGGTAACTCAAGTCGCACTCCGTCCTGATTGGCCCAAGTGGTGAGCCGGTCGGCTCACCACTTAGCATGTTTGAGTGACAGCTAGGCTGGGTGAATGGGGGTTTGCTGCATAAAAGCAGGGCTTTGGGGACTGGAACTTCAGAAGTCGCCACAGGACCAAGAATCCGACGAGGGAAGAGCTGAGCCGACCTGCTTCGACGACACCACCCGGTGGAGCCCTGCTGAACCGTCTCACCACTTTTCCCGACGACCGAGGAGAACTCTTAACGGAGTGGCTCCTTCCCTTGACTGGTGGGGACAACCAGTTTTCGCCTTCTTTTCGCTTCTCGAGGTATCTCGTGGCCGCCTTGCCAGTGCCAAGCACCCCGGCAACCGGAACCCCACCACTTTTACCCCAACCACGAAAGTCGGTACAACCCTTTGACCGGAGGACTCCGCGGCTGGTTTCTTCCCGGGCAGTGCAACGACCTTCTTCTTCTGCTCTTCTGCGAGAACTTCTTCTCCCTTGACCGACGTCGAGCCTTGCTGCCACTGCCTGGAACAACTGCCACCGCTGGAGGATCCTTTCCGCTTAAGGTACCGTGTTCCGCCTGGCTTCCCTTGCTACCGACTGTACGGGGTAGATTTAGCCCCCGGCTTTCGAACCTGGGAGTGCCTGGGACACCCTGGCTAAACTTTTTAAGCCACTCTAAACTCTTTCTAACTCTTTGCAAGACTTTGAATCCTTAACAACAGTGTGATCTTGGGCACATTTTCGCTCCGGCTACTCTAAGAGTGGGCCCTGCCTAGTGACTTTTGCTCACCTAGGACTTTGTGCTTCTTTGAGTCTATTGCAAGTGTTCTGGACCTTAGAGTGGTGTGTTTAACCCATTCCTGTTTCTTTTTACCCCTTTCTTGAACCTACTAGAGTGTCATCTAACGTTAAGCGCTCACCTCTGTTTTAATTATGTGGTGTTAACTTAGAGTTGTCTAGATAGGAGTAAGGGTTGGAACTGCTTTCATTATAACTGTGTTTGAAGTGTTTTTACTATATTTTGCTAGAGTGATTTCAACTTATGTGTGTTTTATAAATAAATAACTATATACTTTTGAAACCAAGCTCTGGTCAGTGTTTGCTTGTACTATTGTGTCTGGGTACATATTGTGTATACTTTGCATACTGCCTAACTCTTCTTGAGGGAAGTCTGACTGCTCAGCCACAGCTACCAGGTAAATCTGGGTGGTGCAGACTGCTACCAAGTGGGTTTACTGCTATACCTGTAGTCTTAAATCTTTTGCAGTGTTCCCCAAGGGAACTGCACAGGTTTCTGCCTAACAACAGGTCACCTACGTTGCAGCTTGAACACATAAATATGATCCGAAGCCAGCCCATATGTCACGAGGTCTGGAGCGTGTGGGAAGAGTGGATATGTATAAGTCTTTGCATTCCTGCACCCAGGTCAACGCTAATAGACATTCTTTCCTACTGGGGGGATGCTTTTCCTTCCACTTTAATAGGATGACCCTCTTGTCGGTCAAGCACGTAGTATTCACAAATGCATGGTGGGTCTTGCTGTGGATTGTTGGCCATATACCGAAGAGTGACCCCAGAGGGCTTTATTTCAGCGGGGCCTCTATTGCTTCCTCTATCGTATCTGTAACCTGGTTGCAGTATGCCCGCAGCTGTGGGAATTACCAGAACATGTGTAGGTGGTCGGTCAGGGTATGCTGGCATCTGTGGCTGCGACTGGGCCATTTTGGACAATCTGGCTGGTGTGTAGTCTATTTAGTAGCTTAAATTGTATGAATTTAAGCCTAAAGTTTATAGAAACCTTCTTGGTTTGTGTACACATTTGGGTCCATTGCTCAACCTTGAGGTCAATGCCCAGTTGACAGGACCATCCCTGTCGAGCACCCGAGGTGGATGGAAAAGTGGCATTTAATAGCTTTATGTATAGTGAGGACAGAGTGTTTCTGCAGTCCCCTGAATTAGCGAAATATGGTAGGAATGCAGTCTCTGGGGGTTCTTATGGGTATGATGGCCATCTAGCCGATATGGCCGCCTGTAGTATTGTTGTTGATCCCTGCTTGTATTCCTGTGGCCGGGTTTCCAAGTAGATGGTGTGATAAATGTACCCTCCCTGAAAATATCAGCCAGAGCCCTGTGCCCCAGGCTTTCCCACTTAGTCTGGATCGCCCTGCCCCATGTCAGCTGTAGCTCTGGGATTTTCCAAAGCGGAAGCCAATAGTAGTAGGGTCTGTCGGTTCCTGAGAGGCCGAACATTGTGCGCCATGGTCGGAGTGTGGAAGCGACTTGATCGAATGGGCCGTCGTCTTGGTAGTATTGGTCTAGTATTAGTGTTTTAAGGTCCGAGTCTGCAGCAGCTAGAGTCTCCAGTTGACGTGTGGTGGGGGCGATGCCATGGGGTACCAGAACATGGCGAACTGCGCCTGTGCCGCTGTCCAGTACAATTCTAGGTTTGGAGCTGTGGACCTCCCCTTTCTCATATGCATACGTCATCTCTAACCACTTTTTTCGGACTGCACCAGAGTGCCACAGGAATTGCGCCAGTATACTTTGTATTTGGGCAAAGTAGCACTTCTCTGGCCATATTGGAACATTGGCGAATGTCTATAACATCTTGGGGAGCAGTGTCATCTTGGTCAGTGCTAGTTTGGCTGCTGGGGATAGTGTAAGGGTTTGCCATTTATTTGTTTTAATTTCGGTGTATGTTTTAAGAGTGGTGTAGTTGTCCTGCAGTAAAGAATCTCGGGATCTCGATACAACTACCCCTAAGTATTTAATTTGATTGGGTGACCATCGAAGAGACAGAATTCCCTGGCAATTAAGGGTGTTGTTGGTGAGGGGGAATTTCTCTGATTTTGTAGCATTATTTGTGAAGCCTGAGACTTCTCCTATGTGCGTAATGTCTTGGATGATCGGTTTCAAGTGGACTAAGGGGTCTCGGTGTAGAGCGAGATGTTCTCGGGGGGGCTTGTGGGCAGTTAAGCGGATATCACAGTGGTCATGACGTTGCCTGATGTATTCCACCATTGGCTCGATAGCCAGGGTGAAGAGGTTAGGGGAGAAAGGGCAGCCTTGACAAGTCTCTCTTTCCAGCTTGAATACAGTAGAAGTATGTGAATTGACTCGGACCTTAGCAAGTGGTTGTGTGTATAAAAGTTTAACATATTGTATCATCTTGGCCCAAATCCCACCTGTTCTAGGGTTTCAAAGAGGAAGTCCCAGGCAACCATATCAAAGGCCGTTTGAGCATCTATTGTCACTCCCACTGCCTGTACCTCAGGGTCTTTTCTGGCCATTATATTGAACAACGTCTACTATTGAGTACAGTAGATCTCCCTGGGACGAATCCCCCCTGGTCGGGATGGAATAGGTGTGGCATCAGCGGCAGGATTCTATTGGCCAGGACTTTAGCATACATTTTAGTGTTGCAATTTATGAGGGATAGGGGTCTATATGAGCCATATACATCACTGGGTTTATCAGGTTTAAGCAGTATCGGCATTATGGGCACTCTCAGCGATTCCGGCAGCATGTGAAGTTGTAGGGATTCCTCCCGCACTTGCAGTAGGACCGGGGACGGTGCTACTACATATTCTTGGTAGAATTCAGCGGTCAGGCCGTCTGGGCCTCGAGCCTTGTTTTTGGGCAAGCTGGAGATGACTGCTACTATTTCTTGCAGAGTAATGGGGAGTTCCAGTGCTTCCCTGGTTTGGGGGCTAAGGCTGGGTAGTGAAATGTCACAGAGTAATGCCTGTATAGCAAGTTTCCCTTTTGGTTGTGGCGCTGTGTATAATGCATGATAAAAATCTCAGAATACCGTTACCGCTTATGAGTCCGCCCACTTACTGTTCCCTTGCGCATCCTGTATACAGTCCACATGTTCCCTGTCCCGCTCAAAATGGATCACTCTCGCCAATGTCTGCTCCGGTCTGTTCCCTTCCGCATATCTCTTGGCTGCGTCTGGCCAAGCAAAGTATCTGGTTTCTCTTGTGGCTTGGTCATTAAACCTTTCCAGCTCTGCATGGATTGGGGCTAATAGTGGGGGGTCAGAGGCATGGGAGTGTTCTTGTTCCATATTTTTTAGTTTATTTTCGGATTTCTCAAGGTCCCGACTAAGGCACATCAGCACCCCTGCCTCCCTAGATATCGACATGCCCCGAATATACACCTTAAAGGCTTGCCATCTGGCGCTCTGGGATGTGGCGTCTGGTGTGTTTGTTGCAAAGAAAGTGTCAATGTCATTTTTGATGTCTGCTTGGAATACTTTATCCCGCAGTGCGGCAGATTTGAACCTCCATGTGCACCTCAACAGCGTGTCTCTATATTTAAGGTTAATATGATCGGGGATTGGTCAGACAAGGTGCAGGGTCTGATTTCTACGTCAGCACTTTCCCCATTAGTGAGCTAGAGATTAGGAAGAGGTCTATTTGGGAAGCCATGTCATGCACTGAGGAATAAAAGGTGTATTCTCTGGCTAGAGGGTGGATGGTTCGCCATGCATCTGAGTCTGTATATCTACATAAGGGAGAGCAATTATCGGGCTGGCCGGGTTTGTGGACAAGGGGCTTTGTTAGTTCTATCCAGTGTACAATTGAGGATTAAATTCATATCTCCCACCAGATTTGACGTATCCCATAGTATACAGCCAAAGTTTCATTTAATTGATCGAAAAATTGCGGGGAGTCAATGTTAGAACAGTATGGTCTCAAGTCCTTTCAGAATACAATGCACAACTAGGTACCTCCCTTCCGGGTCTACATGGGTCCGTTTTGCAATGAATTTCAGGGACTTATGAACAATTATCATGACACCTCTAGATTGGGAGGAGTATGAGGTGTAGTACCTGTTACCCCCCTCCCCCATGAGAGTGCTATGTTGCGGCATGTTTTCTCGTTCGCATGGGTTTCTTGTAGGAATAAGATATTGGCTTTCTGTCTATGCGCATAGGATATTATTTTACGTGATTTGGTGAAATTCCTGAGGCCCCGGACATTCTAACTTAGTATTCTTACCTGTTGTGCCATACCGAATTCAATGATTCATGACCCTTACCATGTGATAATCTTATGGCCTGTGTCTTTGTGGGGCGTGTCCCATGCCTCCATGCACCTAATTGCCAGGATTTTAACAATTTCCATCCAACTTCTCTTCTGTATAGCGCAACTGGCGATTATATTCCCTACTGGTTCCGGCGGTGATCCTGTTAACTAACTTACCACCCCCCACCCTCACTGCCTCCCCCAACCCAGCAGTGATGCACCCATGCCCATCCTTGCCCAAATCTCCCCTTTATGCCAGCCGGGTATAGAGGACAACAACAACATAATACATGCAAGCAGCTGCAAGTGGGAGTGCCGTTGCCGCATGGTATGTGCCAATACACAGGGCTTACAGCCCTCGATGTTAGCTAGTGTCTAGGTGTCAGACTTTCAATTAAATACTATCTTTGCATGTCCTGGTAAGTGTCATGGGAACCGAACCACAGAACATACATTTAAGCAGGGTTTATGGACTCATTCTGCTGGATTTCGAGCGAGGTTGACCACCGTAATCTGGGCCTCAATGAATTTCACAGCTTCACTGGGTCGTGTGAAGATGTACAGTTTGCCCCGGAATTGCAGTTTCAGCCGCGCTGGGAAAAGTATGGCATATTGGATGTTCCTCTCTCGAAGCATCTTATTGACCCCGATGAATTGGCGGCGTTCCAGCTGCACTGGGATGGAGAAGTCAGGGAATAGGCAGATAGTTTGTGAGTCCAATCTTAACTCGCTCTTTTTGCGGGCTAGGCGGAGCAGTGCACCCTTGTCGTGGTAGCTTAAGATTTTGGCTATTATAGGTCTGGGGAACTCTCCGGGCTTTGGTTTAGGTGAAAGCGCCCGATGCCCCGTTCAAGAGAAAAACATGGAGAGAGGGCTGGTTGGTCCAGTAGATCCTTAAGGAGGTTTTCGACAGCTAATTCGATGTTGCCAGTTAGAGCGTCCTCCGGAACCCCCACAATCAGGATGTTATTTCTGCAGGAGTGTGATTCAAGATCGTCACACTTGTTTTTGGTCTGCTTTATGTCTTTAGAGAGGGTAGCTACTGCATCCTGCAGAGTGCAGCTATTGTCCTCGTTGGTGTAAATTCTTTCCTCCGCGTCGGTTATCCTGGCTCCTTCATGGGCCAATTTGGCTTTAATCAAGGCCACGCTTGCATCAATATCATCTAGTTTTTCATGTACAGCAGCAAAGCCCTTCGCCGTTGCTTCCATCATGCCTGTGAGGTCAGGCATGGGAGGAGGTTCTGGAGATGAATCTGATGAGGACTGTCTCTGCTGACCTGTATCTTTGCGTGGGGTCGACTTCGCAAATGTTTCCATCACGCCCACCTTCTTCCCGCCACCTGACCGTTTGGTCATAACTGTTTATAATGGGGTAGTAGTGGAGTGTCGTTGGATGTAGCCTTAGGAGTTTTGGCACTTGCAGCGATGTGAGGATGGCGTTTGGGTTTCAGCTGCGAATGACTTTGTCCGTGGGGTCTTAGTGCCAAGTCTTCCAGCGCACTAGTGGATCCTGTTATGGTTTCGGGGAGTATCAAGCCGCTCAGGGCTTTAGCCAGCTCCCTGTGGCATTCCAGTATTAACAGAGTACTAAGGATTGTGATCGGTTCCCAGTCTGGGCCGCATCCATGGGGGTGGACTTGGGGGTTCACCCGGCCAGGCTGACTCAGTGGGCACTGTTGGGTATTGTGCGCCCTCCGTTGCCCACCCAATGAGGAAGGGACCGTGGGTATCTGTCTCCACTTGCCTCCGCCCGTCTGCAGAATTCTATTCCTTTTTGTTCTCTTGCTGCAGTATGCTAGGGTGTCCCTGGGTGAGCTGCCAGTGCACCTGGCATATGATTTCAGCAGCGTCTTGGCACTGGTAGTCGATGTACAGGGGGCCCGCATATTTTAGCTGGTGTGCACTGCCAAAGGGAGTGGTCTGGTGACACTGGGGTTCCCCCCCTTGCGTGCTATAGAATATAGATCGCAATTGTTGCCTCGTGGTGGCTCACCAGTGTCCGATCGGATCACCCAGAGTACTCTGTAGGTCTCAGAGTGCAGTCTCTGCCCCCTCACGGGTCTTGAGGGGGCAGAGACTAAAGGCAAAGGTCCCCGGGGCAGTGTCTGAGTGGCTGATTGGTGGGTGTGCAGTGTTGCCTGGGTCCGAATTGAGCCGGGCTGGGGGAGCTGTGGTTGATTACAAAGTGCTTCACGCTGGCAGAGGGTCAAGGAGCAGGGGTCTGACTCCCTTGAGCAGCATAGTTATTGCGGCTTTGTTCCAGCGTGTCTGTACTTACAGGAACACTCCCATTCAGGGATCTGCAGCCTGAGTCGTCCTGCTGGCTAAGGAGAAGGTCAAGAGGTAATTGTAAGGGAGTGAGGATTGGGGGCCAGCTGAGTGGGCAGGGAGAGTGTATTAGGGGGGATTGTGTCTCATACACCTCAGAGAGAACGCTCCACGCGCTGGGGCGCCCTGTGCAGCCTGTATTTAGTGTGTGGGGCAACCGGTGGAGACCATGGTGTTGCGCCGTGTGGGGGTGTCCTCACCATCTGTTCGGTCGCGTGGTCTGGTAGTAGGCGACACCTCCAAGTGCGGTTGAGGTTCGTTAAGAGCAGAGTCCGGTGGGTTGGACTCGGGGGCCGCCTAGGACAGAGCAACAACCGGGGGCTGCTCGATCTGCAGCCCTTGTAGGCCGGCCAAGTGGACGCTCACTGTAGGTGCAGAATGGGTCCCCAGTCAGCCAAGCGGCTCTTAGCACTTCATCAGTGTCTGGGCGGGTGTGTGCAGGGTCCATCACAGGCCAGCGTCGGGGACAGTCGCCTCCTCAGGTTTTGCCACTCCCAGAGTGTGTGTATACAATCGGAGGTCTCTCGCAAGGATGGGATTAGGAGGCTGGCCTGTAGTGATCCACGGGGAGTCGCAGTGGGCTTGATGTTTACTCAGGGAGCCGGCAGCTCGCCCTCCGCTCCCCACTGGTGGCTCGACCCGGTCGGGTGGCACAGGTTGTCCCCGGATGCAGGGGGAGGAGAATTAGAAGCACAGCTCCATGGGGTCCTCTCACCGGTTCAAGGGTGGTCGAGGCGGTTTAATCATGTAGGAGCGGGAGTCCCCCTTCCGATATTGCACACTGGGCCAGCAAATGTTCCCGCTATCGCCTGCTGCTTCTGTGGGACTCCAGGGAACAGAAGAGTGGGTCCAGAGCTAAGCAGCAGGCGAAGGGAGGGGTGGGGGGCTTCATGATATGTTCGGCCTGGCCAGGCCTCGAAGTTCACTGGATACCCCCCTGGTGCCAGATCTGCGTTTTCCACAGGGGCCTGCAGTTGTTGTCACACTGCACTGGAATTGGTGTTCACGTCCGGCTTCTTTTGTGCCTCAAAGTGGGGACATTAGCAACCGTCCCTCGAGCCAGGTATTACCCTGTGTTCCATTAGCATTTGCACGTAGGTTTGTCGTCGTCACATTCTTTTAGCCGCCCCCATGGAGCAAAGCGTTCCACTTTTGTGTGGAGCTCATGTGCTAAGCGGCCATGCTTGTTGGCTGTTCAACAGCTCCAATTTAACGTTGGATCTAATTTGATTGGATATTCCTGTGAAATTCATTTGTGATGTCTTACTTGTATTATATTTGTTTAATATTCGATGTTCAACTTTGATGGCTTGACGCCAAATTAAGTTCTAGTTAATGAATGTATATATTTTGCACAACTTGTGGACGATTGAAATGATATTGTACATTTTGATTTAGTATGTTAGTGTGATTGCCAGATGTATTTTGGACACAAGGTCAACTTATTTTAGTTTTCTTTTCATAGGTAGGGACATTCTCTTTTGGTGAGGGCAAGATGGGCATTTTTCCAAACCCATTTTAATTCAATAAAAATGGCGAATATTGAGAACATTTCAACTTTGTGTCCGTCTCTCATTGCTGACCCCTCACATACTGCAAGAAGAGATCCAGGCACTAATCTTGAAAGGAGCAATACAAACCAACCAGACAGGTAAACACAGGCATTTACTCAATTTATTTTCTTGTTCCCAATAAAGGCAAAACCAAGTGGCTAGTTATTGACCTAAAGGCCAGCAAACCGATAGGTAAAACCCTAAAAATTCAGAATGGCTACCCTTCAGGATGTCATGTCTTTCCCGTCCTAAAGAGAGGAAGCTATACGACCACATTAGATTTGAAAGATGCATACTTTTGTGTTTACATTTTCCCAGGTCATCTCAAATACCTCAGACTAAAAAAAAAGAATAATTTTCAATTCAAATAACTTTCTTTGGGGATTGCTTTAGGACTGTGTGCATTCACAAAGGTGCTCGCAGTTGTTGCAGCGCACCTCTGCCACAATTTAATTCTAGTCTACCCTTACGACTGACTAATAGTAGCAGAGAGCGCAGAGTATTGTCTATGTCACACAAAACAAACAGTACATTTACTCCACAGTCTGGGTTTCTCAACCTTCTAGAGAAAAAGTCCAGCCCTTGCACCAAGTCAAAGAAAGACTTTTCTAGGGGCAGCGCTAGATCTACAAAGGGTAATGGCCTGCCCAACACCAGAAATAATACAGGCATTGCAAATACTCATTCCACACTATGCAGCAGAACAAATGATAACTGTCAGGTAATGCAATACTTAGGCATGATGGTGTCGTGCCTATTCATAATCCCCAATGCCAGCCTTAAAATGCGCCCAATACAATATTGGCTGGCAGACCAGTGGTCTAAAAAATGAGGTCAATTCGATAATCTAGTGGTGGTCTCGCGAGAGGCACCAGTCTTCAGTGGTGGACAGTAGAAAATATGGCAAGGGTAAAGACTTTTATAACACTACCAGCACAGATCACAATCACCAAAAACATCTCTAACAGGCTGGGGTGCACACTGCCAGGACCATACAATCCAAAGGTTGTTACATGCTCAAACAAACAACCACATACAAATGGTGCTGTGCTCATTCCAAAGCAAACTAAATAGGAACAGCATCCTTTTAAATACAGACAACACAACAGCCATGTTTTACATCAACTAACAAGGTGGCACACATTCAAAATAGCTATTGGCGTTTGCCTAAAACATTTTGCACTGATGAATCTAGAGAAATAGGTTAATACAAGCACAACATGTTCCAGGGGAGCACAGTGGTTTAGCAGACACCGTGGACAGATATTTGCAAAATAGGGTGAACCATGAGTCGACCTGTTTGCAATAGGCAAACACAAAAAAATGCCAAAACATGTCATCCCGGGTCTCAAGGCAATGTGCTATGGATCAGTTGGTCAGGCATGTTTGCATACACTCCCCCCCCCCCCCCCGACACGCAAGTTAATTTACAAATTACACCAGAAGACCCCAACACATTACTCCAATGTGGCCAGATAACTGTGTTTCTCACACCTAATGAACATGTCTCTCTGTCCACCAATCACTCAACCCAATTCAAGACTTATGCAGAATCACAAACAAATAACACATCCAAACATTCGGACAGCCTGTCAAGGATGGCACTCTGTTAAGAGTGGCACCAGGCACCCAGGTAGGTTTTGGGTGGCTGTGCTGATGTAAGGTGACAGATAAGCACACACAGCAGGAAGCTCAACAAGAAAGAGAATAGGTAACAGTAGCTGTAAACAAAAAGGGGCAGAGAATACAAAGGTACAAAGAAACTGGATGCCCTCTTGGGGTGTATGCAGAAAATGGGAAAGAGTGTTCCACGGACCTTTGGAAACTCCAGCCTTCTGCACAGATTGCTACTACAGGAGCCCACTCTGTATGCTCATGGTTGGGAACAACAGCTGTGGGTGTCTGTACAGAAACAGTATAACTGAAATGGATAACTTAAGGGAGAACCAAAGACTCCAGGAAGATTAGGACAGGGATCAAGAACAGGAGGTTGCAAACAAGGAAGAGAGTAAGGGAGCAGTAGCCAGGAAACAGGGGGGCTGCAAACAAGGAAGCAGGGCTGGAGTAACGGATGGCACAAGGTGCAAGCAGACTGTTGAGCACTGCAGAGAACTGTAGTAGGCTGCAAGGCAGGGAGTCCAGAGGAGCAGGACAGAGAGCTGTAGTAGGCTGAGGACAGAGAGCCCAGAGGAGCAGGGCAGCAAAGGAGCGAGCCCAGAGGAGCAGGGCAGCGAGGCAGGGAGCCCAGAGGAGCAGGACAGAGAGCTATAGTAGGCTGCAGGGCAGCAAGGAGCGAGCCCACAGGAGCAGGGCAGCGAGGAGCGCTGGAATCAGAAGCAGGATGATATGGCAACAGGAACAACATTCAAATCGTGGCTCAAGGCAAAAAGGTGCTGGGAGAACTCTTAATGCAAGAGACTGAGCCCCTGCAGGCAGCTGCATAAATACAGCCCTGCCCTGTACTGAGGCAGGCTATTTGGCAGCACCTGGAGCAGCACACCTGAAGGCAATCTGCCTCCTCCCTCTCTGGTCCTGAGAAGGTGGAAGCAGCACTGATCGCTCGGGCTTCTGGGGATTGTGGTTCCAATACTGATGAATGGGAATAGCCAGGAATGGATAACTGTAGCAAGGTGCATTATGGTACATGTAGTTAGCTGAATAAGAAAGTACCAAAGTCGTGCAAATGGAAATGAAGGACCAAAGTGTGAATAGGGGTTGTTCAAAGAGTATTATGAAGATAAATGAGTTCCAAATAGTCCATGATGGTTGCCAATGTGTGCGCCAGTGGCACAGGCATGACACAGCCGCCAAGCAGCATGACCCCTGAGGCCATAGAGTTTGGACATCTGCAGCTACCCACAAGTTGTATGGATATATGGTGTGAAGCAAGAAAACCAAACGGATCCTGTTACTATAACAAGTGGAAGAGTTTTGTAATTTGGTGTAACCAAGAGCAAATCGGTCCAATTTTCTGTTCAGCAACAGAAGTGGTTATTTACCTTTTAGTATTTGTTAGACTCCGGTCTTGTGTACAATACATTTAGCAGCCTTCACTACATCCCAACAAAAGATATCTTTGTGGAAAGTACTAGTAGTTAATCCCTTTATTGAAGGAGTAAAACAAATCTATCCCCAGTTGCTCCCCCCTCAACGAGGGTGAGTTTTAGGCACAGTACTATCAAGGCTAATGGAACACCCTTTTGAACTCATGCTTAAAGCACCATTAAAGAACCTTTTATATAAACAAGTGTTTTTTATGCAATCGCATCAATCGGAGGCATTAGTAAGGTAAAGGCCCTTTCGGTGGCCGAACCCCTTGTATCAATTCTTAATCATAAAGTGGTCCTAAGAACGCACCCTAGGTTTTCACCTAAATTAATTTCACATTAATCTAGTGATATACCAGCTTTTTTTCAAAACCCACAGAGCCGGTGTCAACAGGCTCTAGATATGCTTGACGTTCGTCAGGCAGTCAAGTACTACCTACACAGAACTAAGGGAGTTCGAATAACAGATCAGTTCTCCATATCAGTGGCAGCTGGAAGAGGAGACCCAGTAACTAAAGCTACCATTGCAAGATGGATTGTTGAGTGCATTCAAATGTGCTATACTCTAGCAAACAAATCACTCCCAGTTACTTCTCGAGCACATTCCTTGATACTGGAGCAACCTTCACGTACATCACACTTTAACGCAATACTTTTGTGTGGACACACAAACAAAAGAAAATTCTCAAGTGAGTATGGCAATTTTAAAACACTTATCTGCATCTGCTCCTTCCACTCACACACCACGAACAGGGAATATTGCTTGCTAATCTTTGAGAAGCATGTGAATCTAAGCATATTCACAGACCTAGAAGACAAATATTACTTAACAGTAATAGTCTTTCTGTGGCTTGTATCTGCATAGATTCACAGGCCAAACTATTCTCCCCACATGGGAGAGAAGAAGCATATAGACTGTCAATTCCAACAGTTGTCTAACCAGTCGTAATGGAAAAGAAATTAATCTGAGGACGTCGACCTGTAAAGGATTGTGTACCCACTTATGTAAGGTGGGGATAGTGTGGGAGGATAGTGTGGCAGGTACACGCCTATCGACACCCATTTACACATTTGAAAAACAGCAAAATGTATTACTCTGCATCAACCACTTCAGCCTATGCAAAGCATGTCTTTCTTAGCAGGTACAAGCCAGAGAGAGATTACTGGTGAGGAATATTTGCCATACACTTTTGTTAAATACACGAATATGCAATAGAAACTACTAGAAGACACTAACAAATACCAACCCCTGTGAAGGAAGAGGTAGAAATGCAGAATGTAGTATGCAAGCACGCTGGATACTTTGCAGGGAGGAAAAAGGCAAGAAATCCCCACCATTTTTTAAAATGGGTATGTTTGAGTAGTGTGGTGTACAAAGAGCTTAACCACTCTTTACGGTCACAAGAAATGGGCCAGAGGCCTTCCTACAGTAACGTTATTCCGTTCTTGGCTGTTCTAAACCATCGAAACAGTTTTGCATGTGTTGAGTCGCGATGATCCAGACGGAGAGCAGGTGTCAAGTCTGATAAGAACTAGGGCTTGTTGCAGTTCAATGCGTCTTTCGAAGGAGAGGGTCAAAGGGTGCCAGGTTTGGTTTGGCATTAGAGCTTGGGCTGGTGACGAAGATGCTGGAGGTTCGAGTCATTTGTTCAAAATCTGGCAGTTCAAAGAATTCTGCAGCAGTGAGCTTATTCGACCTGGAGCAATCCATGTGTTCAGCTTGCTCCATACGTCAGCAAACTGGCTTGAGGATATGAACATGGTGGTTCAAAGTTCTTGAAAGTGCCCAAGGTAGCACCAGCGGGTTCCGATGCTTCAAATGCAGCAAATGTGGCTCCATCAGTACAAGTTGATGAAAAACCTGGATCCTGGCTGTTCTGTTTTTCAGGATTCTGAGAGTCCCAATCGAGAGGCTCCGGGAGAAGGAGGCTTTGTTATTGTTGTTCCAGCTCTGGGGAAGCTGGCAAACACCTGCAGGATTCCTTCACCTTGAGTGAGGTCCTGGGTACCGGTGTAGCTCACAGAGAGGCAGGACTTACTCCAGCAGCAGTGAACCCCGATTTTTCCCAGCATGTGGGTAGAGAGCAGAGCTTGCCTCTCTGCCTTGGAATACTCAGTTTTCACCTCATTGGCGGAGGGCTTTGGAGTGACCTGCTCGCCCAAAAGCGGTCCAAATGAATTCTTCTTGAATGTCCAGAATGAATCAAAGAAGGGGTGAGAGCCCCCCCTCTTTCATAGGCAAAAAGATTCCATGGGATTGGAGGAAAGCAAGCCTGCTTTAAGGAGGTCCATTTCCTGTCCGTGACACAAGTGGCCTTTCTCTGGTTGCATCATACCCAAAGTGCTTTATGCTAAAGGAAGTGTAAGAGAGGGGAAGGCAGGAGATAGACAGAGAAAAGCAAGATGATGGAATCCTTCCCGAACTGTGATGAACTCCTTCAGACTATTGTGACGAATCCCTGGATTTTGTCACTTCTCCCAGGCCATGAGGTGAGCCTGCTCCCCGATGGTGCCCTTGGAGGTTGTACTGAGCGGGTGGATCACATGGGGAGGGAAGCCCTCTATGGGATTAGTTACAACATTGGGGAGAGTGTGGTATCCCCATAGCCCACCTAAACGTAACACACCTTCCTACTCTGCTTCCACCAAAACTTAACCAAGTGTTCCAAAATGTTTTTGCCATACCACCAATATAGGAAGTACTGGGACGAAGAAGAGTGTGGACTCCCCAAGGAACATGTATCCCTTAAGTATTGAGTCGAGGGAGCGACCAATTGACTCACTAGAAGACGGGACGGGAAAGCAGTGAAGAAGCATAGAGAGCACTCATGTGAACATGAATGAACAGTCTAGTTGTTCTCGAAATCTAATTGGGCATAACCTATTCAAAGCTAAAGCAGGAAGCCAGGAAGGCAAGAGAAGTCCTCCCTGGAGGAACCTCGAGCATGGAGGACCACACTGCTCGGCAGAGGACCGAAGCAGTTGCAGGATCGCTTACCCAGTCTGACGTGGAAGCACCATCCGGCAAAACAGAGCAGTCAACATCTAAGCCAGCCAAGAGGAAGGATGCGCAGTTGGAGGAAGGTGTACCTGCTGCAAATCTGTGAGTGCTGTGGAGACGCCGCAGCACGCCAGAAGACCATAGAAGTCTAGAGAAGCCTGAAACCGATGATGGAGAACCAACCCAGACACCGACCCGGGCCAACACTATAGAGACCCTAAAGGTACAAGGGCTACCCAGAAAGTTGGAAGGGGTACCAGAAGGCACTGGCAGATGCTGGAACTACGATACTGAGCATAAAGGAAGCCCCTGTGGTAAAAGCTAAGATACATAGTGAAAAGGAACTGCAGCACCATGGGGAGAGAATCCTACGGGTCTCAGACCCCTCCCACCCCTCCCAATCCTTCTCTGTAGAGTAATTTAAGACCTCTTCATAGTCAAAGTACCTGGCTGGATAGTGAACCAGGACTACTGCACGAGGCAGGAGTACACAGGTCTGGGGCCTGCATCCATAAGATTTGGAAGGAGACCTAGGGAGAAGGAAACAATACCCCCTGGTGTCTTCCAGAAGATTGTGTATCGTGAAACCAGTCAAAAGAAGGCCAGCGGAATGGGAGAGAGGGGGGATATCCCTGCGCTCTGTGAGGACGTTGAGAACCAAATACCTGGAGAAGGGACGCATTCTCCAGGAACCCAATAGTGAAGTACAGCTATGTTGAATAAGGAATAATGTTTGAGTTGGAGCGTTTTCTTTTTCTTTGGAAATGAGCCCTAATAATGCCACAAGCTGTAACTTTGTTTCCTCACAAAGGAACTGAGACCTGGAGAAGGAGAAATTCTCATAGGCGAAATTCCCTCTATAATTGAAACTGTGGCTCATTGTCCAGAAGAAGGGAGCCATTCTTCTGGACCAAGAAGATCCACTACCCTTTTCTTATTAGTTACAAGTATGAGGGATAGAAGTAGTTATATTGACACAATATTATTTACTTGGACATTCTGACCGTTGGTTTCACATTGGAGGCAGGGAAACCCCTCTTAGAGTTAGGTTTCCTCTTTGTATTTATTTTTGTATTTATTTGCTATTTATATAGTGCCTTAATCCAAAGCGCTGTACATTGTATCAACATAGCCTCTAAATGTTTGCCTGAATACAAGTCTTTGCCATTCACAATGCCACTGTTGTGTCAGACTCGTACTTCTGCACCCTTACATTACACTAAACCTGCCCCCTTCTCGGACCCTCAGGATCCACTGCCCCTTGTTATGCCCAACCCGAGGTGTGAGGACAGTCTTTTTGTTTTCTTACAAAGGATCAAAATAGCGGCTCAATCTTTCAGTCTCTTGTCCTGCTGGCTGAGCAGAGACAGTCATGTCTGACTGGAATACACACAACCCCTCCACAGCTGACCCGGGCTTACAGTGTTGACTTGTATATGATTCAAATCGGATGTAGGTTCTTATATTTGTGACCTACCAGCCACCATACCTCAAAACTCAGGAATGTCTTATGTTTATAGATTAAACTGCCACCAGGATCATAGTTCATAATTATTTAGTTTTGGAACAGGGTGCAGATTTGAAATGCAGCCTCTGTACTGCAGCCACATGGCTATCACAGCAGCTATAAAAAGGACATCTGCGACCTTTGAAACTGCTCCGTGAACACTGGAGAGCAGGTGCTTCAGATAAAGAGACTAATGCAGCATGGTGCACATGTCGCCATGCTTTTCCCATGGAGCCTAGGGATCTGGTGGTCTGTTTAGCAGACTACTCTCTGTGAGATGGAATTACCTGCTTCATTTTATTAATTTATAAACATCCAAAAGACCAAGGCTTCTACACCCTTTACCAAATGGAATTTCCTCACAGAGACACAAGGGAATGAGGCTGATGGGGGGGGGGACCAGTTGTGGTCTCATTAGGTATGTATGTATGTGTGTGTATTGTGCAGTGGGGAAAAATAGTCATGATGAAAAAAGAGGAAAACGGTATTCCTCATGGCATCAAATAGTGATGGCCTTTTCCAAAACCTCTGAAAGAGGTGGGTGTTCTAGACATTCAGAGAAGCATAGATGTGTGATTAACCCACGAATTGTTCAAGCTTTCCTTATTCGTATGTTGTCCAAAGTTTCTCGGTATTAAGATGCCCACTGCCGCCCCACATATGCAAACTAGTGTCTATTTGGCCAATTGTCAGAAGTGACATAACCAATAACTGGTTGTTGGAAAAGTGAATGTGGGGGCCAAAGAAGGAAAGCTGGGTGAGGGAAGATGTGGTCACTATCCTAAGGACCAAACCGTCATGGCTTCTTGGTCAGTATCATTGAGGTGCTGCTGTGCTATCCTGGTGTCATGCAGAGTGAGTACAGGTAGTTTGAAATACTGAGGACTCCTGGTTTAGTCCTCCTCAACCCAACAATTTGCCCACTAAATCCCTTGTGGTGCTATGGTCTCTCCTCCTGCTTCTCACCCTCATGACATCACCAATCTCCAAGACTCCGGTACTCATGAGACAAGCCACTAGCTGCCCACATCCAAAACCATTTCCATTCCCCTTAGGCTGGTGCAAAATTCTAGTGAAGTATCATGCTCAAATTGGGACTCTATGAACCCTTAACACCCCCTAAGCATAATGCCAAACCACATGCACAGTAACACCCAATCAGCATGCCCAACATCTGCACACTTGGCAGACAAGTCAGCGGCACATCTTGATGCATGTTGAGCCGTTACACTAGTCCCACCATGTTATGAGGATCCTCAAGTAAACAAGTCAGTTTCACATTAGCTAGGAATAAAATGGCAAAATGAGAGTGGGAATGACAAGGCAGCAGGTCAATGTCCCTTATCTAGAAGCCATATCTGCGTATCAGAAAAGGCACGGGCAGGAAATTGGATTGTTTGACCCAGAAAAATATCACGTAAGTGACAGCCCCTAAAACTCCTCCATCTTCCCAGGAAAGATTACTCTTGGATGCACGGTGATGGGCAAGGTGAAACTATTTGCTCCCAGTGAGAGGAGAGCCATCAGTGCTTCAGCGACTCCTAAGACTGGCTCAGGTGCAAAGAGCCCCCCAAACAATTCCATGCAACAACCTGTGCAGCAATTAACAAATGCTGATACTCATTAGGTAATCAATGGCCCTTTTGGATCCACTTCTCCTATCCTGTTCTCTTAATAACAAACCACATGTTCAATAGTAAAATACCAACCTATGCATACCTGCGCAAGACCAAACCGCAGCACCCGGCCCTACTGCATTTCCTCCTTTTTGATGCAGAGAGAAGCCACCTCCAATTGGAGGCCCAAGCACCCTTCCCCACTATGGCTACTTGTAAGCGGAGATCCACGTTGGGAAATGAGCAACACACTTGGCATGACGCGCACTAGTTGCAAACTTTCGCAACCAATGTCTTCTATCAGCAGCCCCGGTGCCCCCACTCTCATGAGATGGCCACCTTGCTATCTGATTGTTATCCACACACCAATAAGCATTCTCCAGGAACACTCCAAGCAACACCAAAAGCATCCAGAGCATGGAAGGCCCTCGACATGGACTACATTAAAGAAACACTTGACAACGTCTCAATCACAGACAGCTTTAGAGACACCCTGAAAGAAGTCGGCTGACAATGCAACAATGGATCCTTCAAAGCCCCGGACATGCTCACACTAAAAAAAACAATGATACTCTTGCAGAAAGAAACTTGGCACATAATGGCTCCCACCTCAGATGAATACACTGAGGAATGGGAAACTGGAATGCAGATTGGAAAATAACTACGACATGCTTTACAAAACCATACATGACAGCACCTGTATGACTAAAGGGCAAAGGTACTCTGAGCAAAAAAGGATTTAAGAACCTAGTTATGCCACCACCAATCATTTTAACTCCAAACTCTCTGTGATCCAAAGCAACTTGAACACAAAAATAACATTTTGAATGGACAAGGAAAGGACCAGATTACACTCAAACAAGATACCATCCTAAATTAATATAATCCTATCACCTTACCCGATTTAACAAACATTGTGCAAACAAATGTTGAGGTAGATTTCCAGAACAAGCCCTGTGGGAGGACTATCGTCCTAGGAGTTACAGAAAATACAATTTTTGAGAAGGTATTGTGGTGTTCCAAAAGAACCACCACCTCAGGCTTTCCCCTTACTCCCCTTGGTTTGGCAAACTATTCTGCACCGGTTGTCGCTATGATCCTCCATTTGATGAATTTGGACCTTGTGCTGGACTGTGCTCATGAAAAGAGTGAACTTAATCTGAGCAATTGCCACATTTCTATAGCCAGACGACTGAACCATTGTACAGAATTCCATGAAGAACTATGAGATTGTTGTGAGAAAATTGGATTCCCAGAGAGAAGCAGATGCAATATGACATGTTATTTGCTGCCAAGTTGTGCATAATAAAGGTAGTGGGTTTGAAATGATTAGAAACTGTCTTCGGCACCAGTCACATTTTTCTTTTCATAGACCAAAGGTTTAAAATGACATTGATGTTTAATTCCTGTTTACCTTTCCTTCAGTAGATTACCTGGGGCCTTTTCAGTGATTCCTGGGAATTAGTTATGAAAGTGGATCTGGTGTATTCTTGCTGTTTCTTAAATTTCTGTTATGAAAGCAGTTGCTACTCACTACTTTTTCATCATCTGGTGGTAATATTTGTTTGGGTAAGTGGCAATTCACAGGGCCAGTGGTTATCCGTATTGGCCTCTTAAGAAAAAAGTCTGCAGGGGGTTGTCTGCATTGCAGTGTTGTGGATGGCATTGAATGTGATGGATGGGTGATGAAGATCTCCTTTGGAAAATGATCAGCAATGTTTGTTTAGATCAGAGGTCTTCAAACCGCCTGGCCGCATTCCGGGGGAGTTGAGGGGGTAAGACTGAAATGTAAAAGAAAAGTGTTTAATTGGAGGAATGAAAAAGCAGGGAAGGGGCAAAAAGTTTGAAGACCACTGACTTAGATAAAGGCCTACCCTTTATAGAGGTTATTGATGCCACCAATATCAGGGTGCAGCTATTGCTCTGCTTAGTGGTTTGAATGTGAAAAGGACATACTGAAGTGTTAAACCCAGAACTTTTGCTTACCTTCACAAACAAATCACAAAAATAATAGTGTTTCAGCAAATGTATGCACATTTGCAGGTCCTTACATGAGGACCTCCCGAAGAGGTATTATAATATTAATCTTTTTCAATACTTCAGTAACTTAACCATGGAGAAAGTTCTGTTATTCCGTGGAGCATCAGCATTCCTAGGCTAAAGACGAATGCATGTGGAGATTTTCGTTTCTCCTGATTTGTCTGTACTGACAGAAAATCATGTTTCCTCTCTCTGGCCCCTCTTCCTTCTCTCCAATTTCTCTAAGTAGTCAAACTATCAGCTGCACCTCCTCAGAGGTATTCTCCCTTTTCTCACTTTCCCCCAGAAGCTCACTCTCTTTCTCGTCCTGCCTGTACTCTACAATCTTTACAAATTTTCAAATTATCCAGAACATGACTGCAAGTCTTGTCCTTGGCCTCAAGCCCAGGGATCGTATCTCATCAGCTCTGAAATCTCTTCACTGGATCCCTGTGACTGCAAGGATCAAGTTCAAGACCCTCTGCACCATCCACAAGGCTTTCTGGGGCCTGGGACCGCTCTACCTCCAACTTTCTGTTCCAAAATATCTTCCTTCTCGAGCTCTCTGCTCATCCACCTCCAAATCTGAGTGTCAGACGCTTCTCCAAGCAGAGAGCTGGGGGCAGATCTAACTCCTCGGCTGGGGACTCGCTCTGGAACAGCCTCCCCGCTTCTACAGGCATAGGGCCAGCCCCCTGATGCCCCCAATTGTGACTCTGGCATAATTGCCCTATGTGTTTTTGCTTTCCTTGGGGACAGCACTAATTTGCCCCCAAAGAAGGCAAAACATGCCATCTTATTGCCATTTTTGGAGGTTGAAGGTCGGAGCTGGATTTGCCTGGGGGGGGATTTGCCTGGGGGGAGTCCCACCCGGGGAGCCCACCCCTAAGATCGTATTGCTTGTGGCCTAGTGGTCCTTGGTGCTTCTCGGCGTGGCAAAATGCGGCCAGAACCCCAATTCTGCCCTCCTGAGGGAATTATCAAGGGTCTGCCCATCCTTGGGGAGGGAATCATAAGGGGGCTGGTCCACAGGCACGGGCCAGCCCCCTGGCACCCCCAAGCGTTCCAATATATGTGGAGAGTAATGTTGTTTCGAAGGGATTGTGTCCTCCGACGTATTCCTCATCTTAGATATCTCCTTCCAGCTCTGCTGGCCTCGGAAAACTTTTTCTCTAGAGGGCGCTGCGCGTCGACGTCCTCCGAGTCGATGTCCTTCGACAGCCGCCGTGTCGACGTCATCCTGCCTATAAAGGCCGCGCGCAGCGTCCGTTGCTCAGTTCCGTTTTTCGGCACTTACTCAGTGCCTCGGAATACCGTTGCTCAGTTCTTAGTCAGATTAATCCTATTTACCTCGAGTTATTCGATCCGTACTCGATGGCTTCCTCGTCGGAACCGACAACTCCTCGATCCGGCTTCAAGAAATGTCGAGATTGTGGGAAAAAGATGTCGTTGACCGATCCTCACAGAATTTGTCTGTGGTGTTTGGGAGCTGAACACCATTGTTCGGAATGCGAGGACTGTATGTCCATGACAGCTAATGCCCTGAAGGAGCGTAGGGGGAAGCTGGAGAAAGGTAAGACTTTTAAAGCTTCTTCTTCGTCGACGAAGTCGAGACATTCGTCTCCTCGTCACCATTCGCGCTCCAGGTCTCGGAGTGGTTCTCATCACTCCTCGAGATCGAAGCACTCGAAGAGGAGACGTCGAAGATCCCCTTCTCCGTCTTCCTCTTCCTCTGTTTCGCCAAAAAGAATCCCTTGCCCCACGAAACATAGTTCCCGGGCTGAATGGGAGGAATTCTGAAAAAATATGAGCGTCTTCGAGAAAGCGGCCTCGACCCCCTCGAAGACTGCCAAGAGCGATGCTCTGGTCGAAAGACCCGAAGGTCAAAAACGCCACGAGTCGCAGTACCCTGCGAAAGAAACCTCTCGAGCGCGTCTCGAACCCTTGAGCAGGACTATGAGCTCCAAACCTTCCTCGAAGGTTCCGTCGACGCCGTCGACGTCAAGGTCTTCGACGCCGTTGTCGAAGGGACCTTCGACACACGGGTCTGTCGACTCGACGCCAGCTTCGACACCGGCGTCGACGCCAAGAAAAGACACGGTTACCACACATCCAGTGACTATCCCCAGGCCCTCGACGTCGATGGCTTCGATATTGTCGAGTAGAATTCCAATTCTGTCGAGGTCTTCGCCTCTGTTTTCGACGCCACGCTCGAAGCCTTCGGCGTCGACGACATCGACGTTTTCGAGGCCAATAATGACAAGTTCGGCACCCTCTGCCTTGGAAATGGGATTTAATCCCTTTATGAGTTCAGAACAATTGAGAACTATATCCTCAATTTTAGAAGAGGGTGATTTGTCTGAACAGGAAGACACATTTGAGTTACAGGGACCTGTAACCCCAGTTAGAGAGGAATTTTCCTCTGAAGAGCGGAGGTTAAAGGATCTTCATGATTCTTTACATGAGGCAAGTGGGTTAGACACTTCCCCTGAGGTGGAGTTTGCTAAGCCAGACCCAGGGGAGCATGCTGAAACCCCCTACAGAGCCTTAATGGCCAGGATTACAGAGTTCATGGGGTGGTCTGCACCTTCACAATCTTTCCAACAAGATGACCTCACGGATATTCTTGACAAAGGCCCACAGGAGGATCCTGTGGTGCCTTTTCATAAAGCTCTTCAGAGGAAGATCATGACAAACTGGGAAACCCCAGATGTAGTACCAGCAGTAAATAAAAAACTGTCTACAAAGTACAGGGTATCTTCTACAGACCCAGAGTTTTTGTCTAAACACCCATCCCCAGAAAGTCTGGTGGTACAGGCAGCATCCTCTACCGATGTCAAGACGGCTTATCCTACCGTCCCACAGGACAGGGACGATAAAAAATATGATGCTATGGCAAAGAAAGTCTTTTCAGCATGTAGCATGGCGTTAAAATCTGTTAATGCTACTTGCACCCTTGCTAGGTTTAGCCATACACTTTGGGAGTGTGCTTCTACAGCGGCTGACTGCATCCCGGAGGGAGAAGAAAGGGATGCGTTCCTGAATATTATACAGGACGGTAAAGACGCTATGTGCGAATCCCTCCAGACGGGCATTGATTCGGCTGACAGTATCAGCAGAGCAATGGCGGCAAGTACATCAACCAGGAGATTCGCTTGTTTGAGAAAGTCGGGTTTTGCCCCAGATGTGCAAGCCAGGCTCTTGAACATGCCATTCGATGGCTCTTCTTTGTTCGGGAAAAAGGCGGATGACAGTTTAGAGAAACTGCAAACTTCAAAAGCAGCAGAAAAATCCCTAGGAGCTGCAATCCGTCAGACTCCTTTTCGTCCCACAGGAACCTCTGCGAGGGGCAAGTCCTTTCGCTTCTACTCAGCATTCGGAAGAGGTAGAGGACGACCGGCTCAAAGGGGTCAAAGAAGAACTACCCGAGGTGGACGGGGTAGATATTCAAAAGCCGCAGCAACAGCAGGTGCCTCTTTACCATCGGCATCTGCATCAGCCGCCCCAAAACCACTCTGAGGACTTCCCTCACAGGACACCTGTAGGAGGCAGGTTGACTCAACATCTGGCGGAATGGCAGGCTATCACGTCAGATGCTTGGGCATTGGAAACAGTTGCCCAAGGTTACTGCCTGCCTTTCCTTCGTATACCTCAGAGTCATCCACCGGGGATCAGCTCTCAGAAAGCTCCAGATCCGCTCCTCTTGCAGGAAATTTGGGACCTGCTAGAGAAAGGTGCCATAGAACCGGTACCTGTAGCGGAGAGGAACAAGGGCTGGTACTCCCCTTACTTTCTCATTCCAAAGAAAAACGGAGGACTGAGACCCATCTTGGACTTGCTAGAATTGAACACATTCCTCAGAAAAGACAAATAAAAGATGGTCACTCTTTCTCAGATCCTCCAGGCCCTTCAGTTCCAGGACTGGTTGGTATCTCTGGACCTTCAGGACGCTTATTTCCATGTGCCTATCCATCTCAAACACAGGAAATACCTGAGGTTCGCAATTGGCAACTCTCACTATCAATTTCGAGTGCTGCCATTTGGGTTGACCTCCGCCCCGAGGGTCTTCACCAAGTTAATGTCGGTAGTGGCTGCAAGTCTAAGGAGGGAAGGGATTCACGTCTACCCCTACTTGGTCGATTGGTTGATCAGGGCTGTTTCTCCGGAACAAGCTCAGATCCAGCTAAATCACGTGTGCCACTTCCTTCACAGACTGGGCTTCTCCCTCAATTTAAAGAAGTCACAAATGATACCATCGCAGAGACTCCAGTTCATAGGAGCGATCCTGGATACTTCCCTGGGAAAAGCCTCGCCACCAGAGGTGAGGGCTCAAGATATTCTACAGATGGTTACCAAGTTCCAGCATGCCCAACGTCTCCCAGCCTTCGACTTTTTGAGGTTGCTAGGCCTCATGGCATCCTGCATTTTCCTAGTGCCAGAGGCTCGCCTGAAAATGAGATCCCTCCAGTGGGCACTGAGGACTCAGTGTTCACAATTCTCAGGGAGAATGACAGATCTTCTTCAGGTTCCCGGCAGGGTGGCTCGAGACCTTCAGTGGTGGGCCTGTCAGGAGAACATTCTGAAAGGAGAACAGTTTTGGCAACCCTGGCCGGAGATAACAGTAGTCACGGATGCCTCACTCACGGGGTGGGGAGCCCACGCCAACGACTTGACCATCAGCGGTCGTTGGTCTCCATCGGAGTCCAGACTACACATCAACCTGTTAGAGCTGAGAGCCATCAGACTTGCGCTGAAGGCGTTCCTGCCAGCTGTACAAGGGAAGAACGTCCTGATAATGACGGACAACACGGTGGCCATGCATTACCTCAACAAAAGAGGAGGTGTAGGATCACTACCCCTGTGCAGAGAGGCGATGCAGCTCTGGTTTTGGGCAATCCAAGAAGGAATCTCTCTATCGGCAGTTCACCTAGCCGGAGAGAAGAACTTGACAGCGGACGCTCTGAGCAGGCAGAACACAGTCTCCCACGAGTGGGAGCTAGCTCAGGAAGTCCTTCAAGAGATCTTCGCCCTTTGCGGAACCCCTCAGGTAGATCTGTTCGCCACCAGCCTAAACAGGAAATGCGACATGTTCTGCTCAAGGGAATTTCCCCCGAAAGGAGCTCTGGGAGACGCGTTCATAGTGGACTGGGAGTTTCCGCTTCTGTACGCGTTCCCACCGGTCCCTGTCATTCCACAAATGATCAGGAGGTTGAGAAGATTCCGGCGAACCATGATCCTAATTGCCCCGGATTGGGCCAGGAGAACGTGGTACCCGGACCTTCTAGACTTGTCCATCTGCCCTCCAATTCGACTTCCACTCAGAGAGAACCTACTCTCACAGAAGGGAGGTCAGGTTCTCCATCCAGAAATCAAAACCCTCAACCTTCACGCTTGGTTTCTGAAAGGCTGAGGTACAAGGATTGGGACCTCCCTGATGATGTTATGGAGGTGTTGCTTTCGGCAAGGAGGCCAGCAACAAAGTCTTTATACCGCTGCCGTTGGAACAGATTTTGCAGCTGGTTAGAGAACAGAATATCAACCCTTTTTCATGTGGTACACCAATGGTTTTGTCCTTCCTACTATATTTGGCAAATTCAGGCCTTCAAGTTGGCACCATTAAGGGCTATCTCGCAGCGCTATCCATCTTTAAGCGTACTGCGGAAGAACCATCCTATTTCAAATTACCCTTGGTAATACAGTTTCTAAAGGGGTTAACCAATGTTTATCCCCCAAGACCATTCCAAGTTCCCCTATGGGATTTAAACTTAGTACTAACTTTCCTGATGGGTACACCTTTCGAACCTCTCCATTCTTGTTCGTTAAGATTCCTTACCCTTAAAACTGTTTTATTAATAGCACTTACATCTGCTAGAAGGGTGAGCGAATTACAAGCTCTTTCTTGTAAACCCCCTCATACTATATTTCACAAAGACAAAGTTGTCCTGCAAGTGAAGCCTAATTTCCTCCCAAAGGTGGTTTCTGAATTCCATATCACTTTGAAGATTACCCTACCATCTTTCTATCCTCCTCCTCACCCGGGGAAAGAGGAAGAGAGGTTACACAGGCTAGACCCTAGGAGGGCTTTAAGTTTTTACATTAGTAGACTAGCCAGGATAAGACAGGCAGACCAGCTGTTTGTAGGTTACACAGTTCACAAGCTGGGGTTACCAATAACTAAGCAGACCATTTCCAGATGGATCATTCTAGCCATTCTGGAATGTTATAAACTGGCAGGGAAAGAGCCCCCTCAAAACCTTAGGGCTCATTCGACCAGAGGTATTGCAGCCTCATCGGCCCTCAAAAGAGGCGTGCCGGTTAAAGACATATGTGCGGCCGCTACATGGTCGTCTGTCCATACCTTTACACGTTTTTACAATCTGGATTCCTCCTCCAGTCAAGAGACTAGGTTTGGAAGGGCTGTACTGCATTCTATTCATCAATAGAAGACAGCGTGAAGTCAGTACTCCCTCCTCCGATAATAGAATACTGCTATGGGAGCCTATCTAAGATGAGGAATACGTCGGAGGACACAATCCCTTCGAAGAACAAGTTACTTCTTACCTTGTAACGTTCTTTCGACGGGATGTTCCTCCGACGTATTCCTCATCGACCCTCCCATCCATCCCCGCAGTTCTACTTCCCTTGTTGTTGCAGCTTACGCTCCTTCAGGGTGATTAGTTAGTCCAGAAAGTATTATTGTGGGCTACAAAACGGAACTGAGCAACGGACGCTGCGCGCGGCCTTTATAGGCAGGATGACGTCGATACGGCGGCTGTCGAAGGACATCGACTCGGAGGACGTCGACGCGCAGCGCCCTCTAGAGAAAAAGTTTTCCGAGGCCAGCAGAGCTGGAAGGAGATATCTAAGATGAGGAATACGTCGGAGGAACATCCCGTCGAAAGAGCGTTACAAGGTAAGAAGTAACTTGTTCTTTGCCTTGTTTGGGGGCAAATCGGTGCAAAATGGCACCAATTTTCCCCCAAAGAAATGTTGCCATCTAGTTGGCATTTTCTGGGGGTGGGGAGCTGATTGGCCTGGCCATCCATCTGCCCCCAAAGAAAGCAAAACATTGTGCCATTTTTAAAAACTATTTTTGGTGGTGGGGGGCTGTTTGGCCTGGTGAGGGGCCCTCCCACCCAAACATCTGGGTGATCATTGCTTGTCAAGGATCGAATGATCAAACATCAATCTCCTTGAGTGAGGGCTTGTTGTAAAGGGGAAGAGTCTTCGCTTTCCAACAAGACCTCACTCAAGGAAATCGGCCAAAAAATGCCCTTGCAGCACACAAAAGCATGTTTGCGAAATGTACATGCTGAAGCTTTTTAGCTTCAGCATGTTCATTTCTTTTTCCTGATGACGGGGCACGTTGTGTTCGCTGACGTCATCACTGCTGCAACCTGACCCGCTTGCACGGAAGTGGAGGTCTTCCCTTTCACACCCTGGGGGTCGTGGACATGAGCGCAAAGTAGAGTAGTGCAGAGGACGAGCTATCTCGTCCACGCTCTGTGAACGTAGTGCCGAGAACGAGATAGTTCATCCTCCGCACTTAAGGGGTTAAAGTAGCAAGGGGATTGAATAAACTAATTAGTATTGTAGAAATAATGCCATGCAGGAACACAGTACCTGTCAAGGCATCTGGTCTAAATGAAGGGGGGGTGTCTGAATTTCAGTCTGTTATTTCCCCTCAATTACTGTAGTAATAGAATGAGGCATTGTCAAGGTATTTGAAAAGGTGCAGACAGCCAAGCTTTTGCCACTCCAGCCACATCTTCCTGACCTTGATCCGCCTGGGTTATTCCCTTAATTTGCACTACCCTAAATCTCATAGACTTGTCTCAAAGATTTAGCATACTGTTTAGGTAGTCTCTGTGACATTAGCTGAAGAAATGTATGGTGGATTTTCTTTTCCTAGTTATGCAGAAAATGTGAGGGGCAGTGTTTGGTAAAGATTTCTCTATTGGCAACTTCCCCTACATAGTTTCTATGAACCACTAATCTTTTTGCTCTTTGTTTTTGAACCTCTGCTGATTTTTTGAGGCGAAGTAACACCTTCAGCCTCACTTCCCCTTCCTTGTGGTCGTTTGTTATGGGGAAACTGATCAGTCCTTCAGACTATCAGTTTTGACTTTTACATGTTTGTAACTGTTTAACATTGCACACAGCATCTTACAATGCAGTGCAATGGGGATCCTTTTATTTCACCCTTTACACTGGGGATTTTTTTACCATTTTTGTCTTATTTCTAGTGTGCACATTCGCGTTTACCGCAAATGGCTAATAAACGTGGCTAGTGCCCTAAAATGGCCGTGCCACATGATTTTCGTTTGGCTTTGGCCATATGCATGTCTTTCTTCCTGGTTTACCAGGTCAGGAAATCCCATATAAACCCGCAGGTGGGAAAGGGCGCAGTGTTTGGTGCTGCAGCAGCATGGTCCCAACAGCTGCTGCCCGTGAGGAATTATCTTGCCATGCCCCCCTCGGGATAAAAGGCCCTGTCAGTACCCCATATGGGTAAAGCCTGCGGCAGGGAAAGGATGCAATGTTTGACGCTGCAGCAGAGTGGTCCCAACAGCTGCTGCCTTTGAGGAATCATCTTGCCATGCCTCGCCGGGGATAAAGACTGTGTCAGGACCCCACACGGTTGAAGCCAGCGGCGGTGAAAGGGCGCAGTGTTTGGTGCTGCAGCAGCATGGTCCCAACAGCTGTTGCCCGTGGGGAGTCATCTCTTGCCATGCCCACCTGTGGATAAAGACCCCGTCAGTAACCTGCATGGGTGAAGCCTGCGGCAGGGAAAAAGGGCTCACTGTTTGGCGCTGCAGGGCGCAGAAGGTTTGTCAGCACTGAGGACTATCCCCGAACTATCTGTTGCTTGTGTGGAGACAGTCCTGTGGGCTTCATTCAAGGCATGTGAGACTGGACTTTTCGTTGTATCTGCTGAACTTTGTTCACTATTTTTGATGGTTTTGAGGTTATAAGATAGAGGGAGCAAACAGGGTGGGGTGGAGGAAGAGTCGGACTATGGATGCCCTTAAATCAGTCAGATGTGCCTGTTCCTGTTAGGTACATATCGACAATAAAAACATATGTATCTCTAGGAAATGAATTACTAGTGCAACCGCATATCTACGAGGTATACATCTATTCCAGGACTAATTCAGTGGAACTTTTTACAAAAACTGACACCCCAAGGGTTTTTATTTTGTTGAAACTGTGCAATGTTTTGTCGTGCTGCTGTGCTTTTCAATGTACAAAAAGAAGGCTGTTTCACCTCTTTCCACAGGGGGCAGACCAAAGACACATTATAAGATGTTTCAACTGATAAAATATGTTAACAATTTAATCACATAAATAAGGGGATTACTGGATGACATTGATCTCTCTGAGGGTAACACAAATCAAGCGGCGTGTTTAAGCATGACCGCCAGGGGTGCTGTAGCTAACTTTGTGGCAGATGCAGATTGCAAACTCGTTCTGGCCTCATCTTAGTTCCCTGTTCTTGTAGATAAAAACAAAGGAGCCCCACAAAGCCTCCTCTGGGATCCTGCAATGACTTGCTCATGGACCCCATTGCACTCTTTGAAGTAGATAAGAGGCCGGGGCAAGAGGTAGGGAAAAATTATGAATTGCCCTTTAACACAAGTGGTGGGGGGTGAATACAGTCAATGCATTTATTGAAGCATATACATCAACTGGCCCGAGGATTCTGCAGAAAGGATTGAAACCATATGTATCCGCCCCTGAGGCGAGCGAGGTGCATGGAGCACACCTGGCAGAGGTGACTCTGGTTGACCCCCTTATTTCACTGTTTAATCGATTTCCACCCCTTGACCAAGTGGGCACCCCAAACATAGATCTGAAAAAGGGATTGAAAAATCTGCAAGAGGAAAATTGTATCAAAAATAAAGGCTCCAAACCCAGGCAGACCAGGAGCCAATGGCAGAAGCAAGCCTGCTGTAGACAGTGGCATTCTTTTTCCTGCTGCTGCATCTGTTTTGCTTGTGCATGATACGCAATCTAGTAACCCATCACTGCTACAGGGACTAAATGTCAATTCCCTTTTTGATGACTATTTCAAGCAAAATCGGGAAGTATTTGCAGGAACTGGTCTGCGGAAATAAGATGCTTAAAGAGTGTTGCAGCCCTGATCCCTAAATTGGAGTATTTATGCACCCGCAGTTCCCTAGATCCTGTTCAAATTGCTAGGTCTCTTAATGTTCTCTCAAGGGAGTGAGGCAGGAATATAGAATGAGTTTTTCCCAAGGTAGAGAATTTTCTCCCAGGAGGGGGAGGCTTGAAGATGGGTTGTGTAGGCACTGGCCCGGACTGTAAATCCATGGGTCATCGGCGGATCAGATTACCTCGCTCGCAACAAGGCCCTATCAACAATTCAGCTCCATCTCTACCCTAGAGGCTGCCCCCAGCACCCCGGCCCTATATCAAGAGTGATATACTCGAAGTACCCAGTAGTAAACATGTAAAGGACCACGAGATAATAGAGGATCATTGGCTGCACAAAGGCAAAGCTCCTTTTTTCATAATGTTCAATGTCCTGAGATTGAGTCCAGACAACTTGGAACACCCAGACTCTTTAAATTATAAATGTGCCCATTGGATTAGACACGTTATGGGTTGTCCATCCTTAATTAGAGAGGGCATTGTGATTTGAAAATGGACCCAAATGTTTAATAGCCACTACAATTGCAGGTTTGTGTTCCTGGGATTTGATAGATGGGCTTGTAGCCATTGACCTTCTCACATATCCACCTACAGGATCAACAATAATGATTCGAGCCTATGCACCCGGACAGTATGAAGCCGGGGGTTGCATCAAATTAGGGCAAGGTTTGCTTATCCATCTATAGTGCAGGGATCCAATCATGCAGCTAGCCTTCATAAGGATCCAACTCTGGTAATTGAGGAAATTATGTTGGATGGGGGCATGGAGGAGATAGAATGACGGAGGCAGGAGCTACCAACTACTGCAGAGTTTCCTTTTAAGATGCTCTCGTGGAACATAGCAGGGGTTATTAAGCACTTAGATGATCCGAGGTGGATTGATTTTCCATGAGGTTTCGATCTAATTTTCCTCCAGGAGACCGTTTCCCCCGATTGTTTCTGCTGGTCCAAAAATATACCATGCTAAATGGAATGAAACTGTATGCAGTAGTCGTGGACCTCAAGACTACCTTTGAAAGGGTTTCCCATGAAGCTCTTTGGCATGTTTTGTGGAAAAGAAATTCACCTTACCACCTGATTTCTGTAATCCCGTCTCTGTATATGAATAACAAAGCAGTGGTACGATATGGCCTGGAGGGTGAAGTTACTGACACCTTTGATGTTCTCAAGGGCATTAGGCAGTGGGCTGCATTTTGGCCCCCCTTATTATGTTGTGTTTACATTCAAGACCTTGTTTCTTTGATGCAGGAGTGCCCCCTTGTGACTGTCTTTTTTTAATATAATGGTTTTGGACTGTCCTAGAATGTGTGTGAATGATGCAATACTTGTGGCCACTACCTCACAGGGTCTGAAAAATAATTTGGATATTTTTGAGAACCCAATCTAAAACTGAACACTGAAAAGACTGAGATTTTGGTATTCAGACCTTGGCTTACTAAGCATTTGTGATGGGGCAGGAATGAAATTCCAGACACTATGGATTCATGTTTTTGGCTATAGACTTTTATTAAACAAAATGGTCTGGAAAAACGCCTTACTGTCCCTGTTCTGTATTTTCCACTACCAAAATGAAAATAATGTATCTGATGCAAGGTAAAGTACTTGTGTTGGTGATTGTTCAACAGAAGAGATGCAACAAAGTTACTAGTAAGTAAAATGGGTTTATCTTTCAGGTTTCACCACCCAGGTGCGACGACCAAAAATCAGTGGAATGGAAGGATACAAAGAACCTGGTTCTCAATTTTCTCATATGGAGGACGGGGGAGACAAATGCTTTTCGTTTGCTTACCCCCTCTGACTCAGAAATTCCCAGAGGACTGGGTCAACTGAGGGTCGCTGGAGGTTGGATTTGCCGCTGTTGGTTCCGGTGAGAGTTGCTCAGTAGCTGCACTTGCCAGGGTTCTTCCGGTTGTGTCCAGAAGCAGAGTGCAACCCTTGGCGATAGAGAAATACAGAAAGCACTGATGCAGTCCTCTTCAAGACACTTCATTGGATGGGGGAAGGCTGGTTCCAGCAATGACCACTGCACACAGATGGCAAGCGTCCTTCTAGAGCAGATCCCTTAAAAGCCAGGAGGCTGAAATTTGGCAGGAAGGCGATTTACACCACAGGACAGTGACCACCCAAGTAACAGCTGCAAATGCAGAACGGTGCCGTTACTAGCACAGTAGCCCACTGGAGAGCTGGTCAGTCCACTGGGTAGTCCAGTGTCACTTCCAAAGGACAGCTGGATCCTCAAACTCGTCGAGACTGGACGGTTCCCGCCAGTCCAAGGGTTGAAGCACCGAACAGGGCCTTGGCAGATCGGGTAATCCAACAGGGCTGCACCGGGACAGACGTAGGAAGGGATGCTGGGCCCATTCAGGAGTCTTCTTCGGATCTTCAATTGGCTCTTCTACACAGAATCCTTGGCTTCAACGCTGATCTGAAAAAATGGCTGCAGAAGTCCTCCTTTTATCCAAAATCCTAGACTGAAGCAGGTCCAAGCCTACCAATGGTAAGGATCTGCATCATTCAAACAGCCGGCGTCCAATCGGGGACCACTGTTGGTTTCAATCTTGTCCCGCACCCAGCTTTTCATGCACCACAGATGTGGAGTGGGATCAGACAGTCTCACCACTTTCCTGAGCCCCACACACAAAAAGGCATCACTAGCTTACCAAAGCAGCAGCTTTCCCTGGCAAGCTCAGGGCCTTCTATGGGATTACCTGACCTGGCAAGACAGGAAAAAGGATAAACAATGTAACGAGTGAAAATCTTGTGGTATGGTCATTTTAGGGCACTAGCCATGCTTAGCAATCATGCACAGTAAACAAGAATGGGCACACTAGAAAGGACACAACAATGGTAAAAATAGAACTTCTGCCACTAGCTTGTCTTTAGGCACATATAAAAGTAACCTAAAATCCCAAGTGTAAAATAATAGTGTGACACAAAAGTATCCTGATTGCCATCCTCCCGAGTGCAATGTGCTCACCTTGGAAGCAAGACGACACGTAGCACCACAGGTTTGATCCCTGTGTCCGCACTTAGAAACCTCAGGTTATTTATAACGTGCTTAATACCCAATCATATCATATCATTTATATCACTGCATTGTCAGATGCTGGATGCAAGGTTAGAAAGTGTGAAAGTCAAAAGGGAAACCTAGTTTCCCAGTACTGATAGTCTGAAGGACTGATCAGTTTCCCCATAACAAAATTAGCAAAAGGCAAGTGGAGTTAAGCAGAAGGATTCACTTCCCTTTAAAAAGTCGGCATGTTGAACAAGAAAAGCAAAAGGTTTGGGGGTGCATAGAATTTTGGATGGAAAGTTGCTAAAAGAGATCTTCCCTAACAACCGTCTCTGAAATGCTATCTAGCATTTTCTTAACCGGAACCGTTATGTAGGGTATATTTATCCACCCGGCAGAGCTCCCCTACATCACCAAACTACATCTCAGCAGTCACCACGAGAATGGCTGCGCTGGCTCTGTTGAGTTCTATCAACTTACATTAAAACTGCACTTTGCAATCGCCAAAAAGATGGCTGCACTGTTTTACCAGCCACACATGGGGCAAGATGAAACACAGAACACCCCGAGAATTGCTGACAGTATTTTCTTCAATTGCACCAAAGAAAAGAATTCAAAGGCAGCACTGCTATGCTGCCAGTTAAAAACGTTTTCACTGAGAAAGTGTCATGGCCATTGGACAAGGGTCCAGGCCTTCATCTCCCCCAGGGCCCAAATGGACCCAGTCCTGGCGCCTTTGGCGCCAGGCTCATGGAAAAGTGTGCTTTGCACACTCTGTGCCTAGGGCATGTGCATCAGGGCCGGGCGTGGCCATAGACTATCATTGGAAGGCACGTGCAAGAGTCCCTGGGAGGGGCAAGGTGGAGCCACAGGGCGGTGCCAAAGGGAGGGGCCAGGGCCATCCTATTTAAGGCCAACCCACCCACATGCCTCCGCTTCGCGTTATTCTGCTTTCAGCAGCGTAATGCTTACCGCTGTTCTTACCTGTTCTTCATCTCGTCGTGCATCCACTTGATTCCAGCTGCTCCATCGCTGAAGGCGCCTCTTACCTGAATCCAGCTACTCCATCGCTGAAGGCGTATCTTACCTGATTCCAGCTACTCATCGCTGAAGGCACCTCTTAGCTGATTCCAGCTACTCCACCGCTGAAGGTGCATCTTACCTGATTCCAGCTACTCCATCGCTGAAGGGCACCTCTTACCTGAATCCAGCTACTCCATAGCCGAAGGCGTATCTTACCCGATTCCAGCCGCTCCATCGATGGGCACGCATCTTACCTGCATCCCATCTCTATCAAAGTCAGAGCCTTTCCTCACCTGATCCGGGCTTCCAGCAATGCAGAGCTCCACTTCCTTTCTTCATCTTTGTGGTACCTTCATCCTGCAGCCATGGAGCTGCTCCCAAGCCTCCAAACTCCGCTCCGTTGCCAGTCTTCTCCTGCAAGGGAAAGAGAACACAACAGGTTAGAAACCATATAAATAACGATTGCTTGGCAGGGCCATACCTGAGTCTAGAGTTCCATTATAAAGGACAATTTACCAGCTAATTCAAGAGCTCCATCATCCTCAAGGCAATCCCCGGAATCGCTCCTTGACACCGATTGGCCATCTTCACACCTATTGGAAAGAGATAAGACATTGCAAGAATCCCTATTAATAATCAAGGCAAACGACATTATAAGAAAACGAACATTAATCATAACCAAAAGACTTGCCTTCAAAGTGGATTGGTCGCAGCCGGTCTGGATCACCACTTCCACGGACTAGTGAAGCAACTAGGTCCACTCTACACGTCCCTGCTACAAGAATCAGGACGGAGAGCTCAGCGTTACAAAACCACAGGTGAGCTTGGGAAAACGCTTGCGCACTTCATTTTGGCACGAGAGGGTTGAGGGAATTCACGACACCACCACACCATTCTCATTGCCTCACATCTTCTCTCAGTGGCAATACCAGCGTCCAGAACAGCAGGCTCAGCAGCAGCTGGGTGAGAGAGCCTATCCAAGGGAGCCAAGTCGGGGGGAGGGCTACAACCGTGCCTCAACTTCCCCGCAGAGACCAGGTGAGCGTAACAGAAAGAAAATATTCTGCCTTTTAAAATGACTGCGCCATGATGCTCTTTTTTCATCTGTTCAACAGTACACAGTTCTGATCCAGTGAGACCCAGCTCAGTCCCTCCATGGTCAGGTTGGGCTTCTGCAAAAAAGGGGGCATTCCTCATTGAATGACAGGCTGCGTCAGGCAAGATCTGTGAAATAGCAAAGAACTTCACTTCAAGCCGTATGCAAAACGCTTTCCTTTTTGCAACAAAAGGACACAGATAAACCCTTCCTAAGAAGCTCTCTCTCTTTGCTCATGTCAGTTTCATGGGACCCTTGCTTTGAACAGATTCTTGTGTAGCAGAAATTGACTATGGCCATGGAAATGCTCAGAATAAAGATACCAGGAAAAGCTGCATTGTAAAGTGACAGCCAAGGAAATTGAACCATGTGTAAATTGGTGCTTTTTTACAAACAAGAAAATATCTGTTTAAGAGTGAAATGTTGAATTAAGGCCCTGTCCTTAACATATGTAGGATGTTTAATTCCAACAGTCTTGCTTTCTGGTTCAGGAAAGCATAAATAAATAAATTTACTGTGAAACCAGCAGGACAGGTTTTTTAGGCCCTGGCTTCAAAGGACTGACTACAGGATCTACCTCCCCACAAGTGTACAAGCATCTGAGGCATATGAATAGGCAAGAGTGAAGCATCTCACACCCTCATCAGACTCTGTGGCAGTGCTCTAGCCAGGTACCATGGATTTCTGAGACACATAGGTGTGACTTTTTAGCAGCACCTCCCCTCCCCTCCACTCAAGCTGAAGAGCTTCAAAGACAAATCCATGGCAACACAGGGCTAGTGCTTGACAGTTGGCTGTGGGTTGAAAAAAAATGCCCTTATTTGGAGGACAATGCTGGCCCATTTGGGGCAAAAGATTGTTCTGAATTAATAAACTTTTAAGACTTTTATTTCTGCAACCGGAAAACACAGGTATTCAAAGGTTTAACAGTTTTAATGTCATTTTTGTGGCATAAAAACAAGATATTGTGGCTTTCCCTAGCATGTATGGAACGCAAACGGCAGAAAAATGTAATTCATGGGAAAAGTGTACAATGTATAACTTTGATATTTAATGATACCGTATAAACCTGGGAGTTGGAATGCGATGCTCTGTGTGAAATATGTAATCTGCCTATGTGATTTGTGTCATAACTGATTTTGGCAAAAGTGATGTGGGATGGCTCTGTACCTCATAAAAACACATCCCATAAAACTGAGTCCCCTCCTTCAGTCCAATCTGCTTCTAGGGGGAGGTGACATACATAGGCTGACCTATCTGATTCTTATAGGTAGGTCTAGCTTCGGTCTGCCCCAAGAGTAAATCCTGTGATGTCACCCGCCTTATAAAAGGTAGAGGCTCACAGAGACAAAGACACACGCTCTTCTGAATTTCCAGATCCTGCGTATCCAGATATTCCATATCCGTTCTGCAAGACCTCACATTCCACTGCCAGGCCAGAGCATAGCTGACCCTATCCGGGCAGGACCATTGACCCAGAAAAACCCCACTAAAAATCCCAATAACTCGGGGAGAAAGGGGAAATGTGGCTGAATCATCATTGGGATTATCCAGTACTATCTGCTTGCCCTGCTACCCCGTTATCCAGCTGAGGTGAACCTGTGCCGTGACCAGACCTTTGCCCAGCTGTTTTCTGCCAGGAGAGTCCGCCACTGTGACCAGATATTGCCTTGTTGTCCAGAAACTCGGTCCGCTGTCCAAAATACCCCATTCAAGAGCTTGTTGTATTTTCCTTCCCCAACAACCACACACTGCATCCTTTGCTCTGTTACCTTGTATTAGGTCCCATCCCATAGAAATCCCCTAACTGCCTTAGCAGAAATCCTTAAAACTGTCAGAATTCTCTGTGCATTCTGTCCTTGATCTCCAAGTGTTAGCACCATTCTTCCACTCATTTCTGTCCTTGTGTAAGTCCTTACTACTATTTTGATTAAATAAATAAATGTAATTCTCCCTAAAAGAGGCACACAGCATGAAGGGGTTACAACTGCAGCTTAACCTTTCTATTCACGGGTGGCGTTTCTCTTTTCTAGCCACTAAAATCTATTTTAAGTGAGACTTGTTCTTTCCTTTCCAAACCGATTTTTCCATGTTCACTCCTTTGACCAAATTTCCTTTCCTGTTAAGAATCTCATCCAGTCATTCATACTATCCTTGTGATGTGCATCTGTCCCGTAGCATAAAAACTGCATTCCCATTTTGTCTATTCCACCAGTTTTTCAAACCGTTTTGACTTTTAAACCTGTGAAAGTAAGCAAATGCAATTTCTACACGTGTGATTTGGCTGCACTGTGTTTTTCACTTTCAAGTTGATTTTCTGAATTGTATGCCCGTTGTTAGGCCATTGCTTGTAGTCTGCTGGTGTTCTTACATCTGTGATAGTGCTATACTCATATTTACCTCATTTATTCAACCACACATGTAAACAAATATTTACTCATTCCGAGTGCTATTTTGTGCAATTGCGCAGGTTTTTTAAATCCGATGGGGGAAGGTTGGATTTTAATTCTGTTTGCTGCCTAGTATACCTGACTCCTTGCTGCTCCCTTCTATCCACTCAAAATTTGGTTAATAGGGGTTTGACGGAGTATTGCAGGGGGAAATCTTAACTGGGGTGCTATCTAACCGAAAAGTAATATTGCTCCTATTCATTTGTGCTTTGGGTATGTAATATTCAAACTAAGTGTATTCCATCATTCTACAGTGTAATTATCACCCCATTGGTGATTGCTGCCCAATATTAAATGTGTGTGATTTCATTTGAATTTCAAATAAATATTGTATTACCACCCACCGGCCTGGTTCATGGTCCTTTATGACCCGGGGTATTTGTAAAAGGGTTTGTGGGACGGGTTGGGTGCCAGCTCAATCTGAATTCTTAGGAAATTAAGTAAAAGTATTTTAATTATGCGCTGCATCTTAAGCTAGTGGCAAGAGTCCTGGTCTGGTGTGAGACGCCCGATTAGAATCCTTAACAGTTATCAGTAATGGAGGTGCTGGTTAATGGAGCATTATGGTTATTAAGAGGCTGTATAACTTGGCTTTCTCACCACAAATTGGTATCATGCAGGATTACCTAACCAGTGATTTGGGTGCGTCAGCGCAGGGTGCGGTGCACTTGAGGGAAGAGGCTGTACTATACCCGAAGTTATAATACGTATTCATAGTTCCGGTAATACCTGCCTGACATGTAATTCATGCCATCAATTCCACTAGATCACCATCAAGATCATATACACAGATGCTTTTTGCACCAAGAATATTATTAGACAGCAATGGGCTTACTAGATAGCAGAACTAAATGCTTTCTGTTAGGAAAAGGAACACACTACAAATGTATACAAAATACAAAGGAGTGAGACATGTTGACTTATCCATTCATGGGGCGACACATACTCATTCAGTGTGAGTGAGATGACTACGATTGTCTGTTATTTGTTTTCATTTTCATTGTGAACCAGTCACAAAAGTTGCCTGAAAATTAATGCACACAATGTCTGCAGGATGCTAAATAATTACTACCCTGCAGCAAACTGGCAACTTGGACAATAAAAACAGTGGTTATTGTTAGGTTCAGTAGGACATTTCAAATGTGCACGCGCAAGTTACACTGTTGGCTCACAAATTGAAGGGAAAACAGTAACCTTTTTCAGGAAGGATGACCTTGATCTAAACAATGTAGTTCCTCTTCAATATTTGGTTTGGCTTTAATTAAAGTAAAATGACTGCCAACCTTCTGGAACACTGTGAGGTTGTGGCGTCCCAAAACACTTGTCAGCCAAGGTCTCCGGAACCAGCATAACCAACGGCTTCCACAGTGGATGCTCTAATAAAGCAGGAACCCTCCGAAGTGTCATTAACAGGAAGACACCGACAATCAACAGGCCAACACCAGGACTGTAAATGAGAGAAGTGTGACGCGGCAGAGTGTCTTTCAGTTTCCCATCCTGTGTCAAAACCCTCTCATAAGCATTACCTCCCGCCAGAAACAGAAGACAATGGATCACGTGAACTTTGGACTACGAGTCCCATAGTGCCTCGCGGCCGTTACGAGAATGCACCTAGTAACTTAAAAAGCCCAAAAACTAGTGAGGCCATACACAGGAGGTTCCTACCTTATGCACAGGGTTATGGAGGTGCAAGGACAGAGGGTAGACACGGTAAGTCTCCATTTCAAACCTCGGAAGAACCGGTACGGTAGAGAGGACTGAAAGGGGAGGGACCTGTGTTAACTACGAACACCTGAGGATGGGAGGGGAGGAGTGGCAGGAGTTTTAAAACCGGCAAAGAATGATGCAAGGTTGTTCTGGGTTTTTCAAAGGAACCAGCCACGAACGATGACGGAGAGTGGAGAGGACTTTGTTTTCACACTTATCACCAATCTCGCCTACTGTTTAACAAACACATGTTGAAGGGTTTCCTCATACAGAGGCTGGCATTTGTGCCCTACAACTGCTTATGATGTCATTTATAATCCGCCTGTACACAAGTGTCTATAGGCACGACATGACAAGGGAACAAAGACAGAGGGAGGACAAGATAAACAATTTTACTAGGCCTTGTGTCATTCAGATAGAAAGAGAAGTGCAACGGGAAAGGGAATGGAGGAGAAGTATCGGGGAGAGGGACGGGGGCAGCAAAGCTTTGAGTAAATGCAGCACAGGGCAGTGCGGTTCTGATTAAGTGCAAAGGAGGCAAGGGACTGTAGAGGTTACAGATTACAGCCCGTAAGTATGTGGAAGGCCGGAGGCAGTACAGGGGTGACCGATCAAGGGAGAGTCTGCTCCAAGTGAGACAATGAGGGTAGCCAAGCAACCAGTCATTATAGCAGATATCTAGGCCCGTTAGGTTAGCAGGGGAGGGAGAGAGAATAAAAAGAGAAGAGGAATGTTTTGAGCTGCTTCCGGAACTTCATGTTAACCGGTTCAAGTTTAGAAGGGTCGGCAGGCCATTCCAGAGGGAAGCACCTGCAGAGGAGAGAGATCTACCATCACTCTCTGCCTGGAGAAGCATCTGACCCTGGAGAATTGGAGGTAGCTGAGTGGAGGGGTTCGAGAAGGTAGGTATTTTTGGAAGAGAGCTTTAGATGAAGTGTGGGCCCGGCCCCAGAAAGCCTTGTAAACAATGCAAAGGGTCTTGAACTTGATGCTCGAATCCACCGGGACTAAAAAACTTACAAAAGGACTAGGTTTTTTTTTAAAAGGAGAGACTTAAGACAGTGCCCTATACAAAATGTTTAAGTTACAAAAAAATGGTCTTAATGCCTCTCAAAGGCTATCCCTTACAGATCTAAATTCATCTACGGGGAGGTACTATGAACTGGACTCCTTAATTGCAACGAATGATACTTCAATCATATTTTGGAAAAATATATGTCTTTTTATTAAATATATACAATTAGATTAAAAAACAGTTTATTGAGAAAAAAAATGTTTTTTAAAAAAATTCATAAAAAGACGGTAAACAAGCCGTCAAACCTTCTAATATGCTGAACAAACACTATAATACATAAACAATAAAACAAGTGTGACAACCAAGTTCAGAACAGCTGTGAATGCCTTATTAAACTTGTGATAGCAATCTCACAATGAAAACATTATCCCGACATTTTTCATTCCCATTGACCTTGGATAGGATAGGTTGCGGGAAATTCTTCAGGGGGTGAAGTAACAAACATCGAGTAGCATGTCAATTACTAAATAAGATGTTGTATACAATCTGTGCCACTTGAAGCAAAGCGAGGAGAGCAGTTCCTGTGGAGTGACTTCTCTTGTTTGTGAAGTAGCAACCTGACTGCCGACTTGTAAATAGTAGCAGTGGTAGTGACGCGGTTTGTTTGGATGGAGGGTTTTCTCTCTTTCGATGCGGTCCTCAGTGCTTACGAGGCTCTCGTGTGAAGGATGGTAAAGCCGCCTCAAGAAGCGCCGCGTAGTACGGAAAGGAATTCCGAAAATGTAAATACCGACGTACACGCGTTCCTTATTCCGCAGTGTAGATTCAACACTGGGTAGTGGTGCTCTCCCGGTTATCTCTTCAGTCATGTAGCTGAAACGTGAATCCACCGGGAGCCATTGGAGCAATTTTAGGGCTGTCTTGCAGTCCTGTTCTGGATTAGTTGCAGAGGGCAGAGAGTAGCTAATGTCAGATTGAGAAAGAGGCTGTTGCAGTAGTCCAGCCTAGAGAGCACCAGGGCTCTAGAGACAGTGAGCTTTTGGTGGAAGGTGAGAAAGATAAGTGTACCTTTGAAGAGGTGCAGCTGATAGTGGGACTTCTTGGCGACGTCCGAGATGTGAGGAGAGGAAGAGAGAATGTAGTCGAAGATGACACCAAGGTTTTCTGCATCACACATAAGCAAAGGAAGAGGGCTCCAAGAAAGCAGCCAGATTGAGAGGGAGAAAGCAGGAGCAGGAGTCCCAGTGTGAAGGATCTCAGTCTTACTGGCATTAAGGCATAGATAGTTGGAGACGCACCACTCCTGAATCACGGATACAGTCGGGAATGAGCGAGGGAAGAGAGGAGGCTGAGGGGAGCCTGAAGGAGAGCTGAGTGTCATCCGCATAACACTGAAAGTTAGAGGACAAGGTAGAGATCAGGTGGGCCAAAGGGGCCAAGTAGAGGTTGAAAAACCAGGGTGAGAGGATCGAGCCCTGGGGAATGCCACATGTGGAGAGAGAGGTGGCAGAGAGAAAGGAACCAAGTTGGACCTTGGAGGGTGCGGTCCAAGAGGAAGGAGGTCAACCATTCCAGGGCATGATTCGTGATGCCCAGGTTCTCACAGAGTCGATTGATCAGGATGGCGTGGTGGACCGTGTCAAAGGCGGAGGAAAGATCCAGGAGGATGAGGACGGAAGGAATGCTGGAATCTAGATTAGAAAACAGATCTTCATTGCTGTTCAGGAGAGCAGTTTCTGTGCCTCTGGCAGCTCCGAAGCCAGCCTGATGGTCATGGAGACAACCAACAGATTCAGTGTGGAGCGTAAGCTGGGAGAGGGCCAGTTTTTCCAGGAGTTTGCCCAGAAAAAGGGGTGATAGAGATCGGGTGATAGTTTTCCAGACAGGTAGGATCAGCAGACTGCTTCTTGAGGAGGGGTGCACAAGGGAGTGCTTAAGGAGAGAGGGGAAGGTTCCAGTGGCAAACGAGTGATTACAGAAATCAGGCATGGCTGGAGCATGGGTGTCATTATGGTCCTTGATGGTTCTGGAGGAGCAGGGCAGCACCTGTTTGGATGACACTTTCATAGATCTGACTTGTCTAGAAATCTAGTCCGGTGTAGTCCGCGAGAAAGAGGAGCAAGGGGGAGGAGAGGGAGCGTTGCTAAAGGGGGTGCCTAGAGAGGAAGAGGAATAGGATATAGAGGACAAGAAGCCCTGAGTTTTAGTGGTGAAGTGCAAGGCCAGAGCCGTACAGAGGGCCTGGGTGGGAACAGAAGAGGCAGAGATTGCAGAAGGATTGGCCAGTTCCTTGCCAATCTTAAAGAGTTTGGCCGTGTTTTTAGAGGCTGCAGAGACGCAGGCTTGAATGTAGGCTCTTTTCTTGGACAGGACAGAGAGTCTGTATTGCCTTTGGAGCAGGCGGCAGGCCACTTTGTCAGGGGATGCGCCCGAGGCCATCCACTTCCTCTCAGCCACTGTGCTCTTGCGCTTCAGGACGGCAAAGTCAGAATCATAACAGGAATTTCACTTGGAGGTAGGCTTCAACCAGATTTTCATGACAGGGGCAAGGATGTCCACAGTGTTGGAGATAGAAAGATACAGATTAGAGAGGGCTGTTCCAGAGTGTAAGTTGGCCACAGCAGTCGGAAAAGCAGAGAAAGTAGAGGCAAAGACATCGACAGACATCGCTTCATGGGCCAAATGACTGTGAAGGAAGGAGACAGTTTCATGTGAGAGGAAAGTAGAAAGTGGTCAGTCCAAAAGAAAGGAGTGGTGAGAGGTTTAGAGAGGGTGCTGTTTGATGAGATGAGAACATCCAAAGTCTGTCTGGCAGAGTGTCTCGGACCAGAGGGCAGAATGGACAGAGAGCGTGTCGTAGAGGTTGCGGAAGCCCATAGGGGGGGATTAGAAGCATTGAGGTGGATGTTAAGGTTCTCGGAGGAGGAGAAGTTGTGAGGCAGAGGCAAGGAGAGGGGAGGGCAACCTGGCTCGGTGACCTGTATATAGTGGCCACAGTCGTTGAGAGGCCAGGAGAGATGGAGAGCCTGCAGACCAGGCAGTCAAGGGAGGCGTAGGCCTGCGTAAGAATGACAGAAGCAGGGAGCCACTCAGGAAAGATCAGAGCTACTCCAGCTGTCGGGGAGGAGAGTGTCAAAACTTGTGACAGAGCTGGCTGTGAACCATGTCTTGGTAAAAGCGAGTTCTAGTTCTTAGAGGAGGTGCAGATGTCAGAGGGGTGTTTTACAGCTGAGCGAGAGTTGAGAGTAGCAACGTGGATCAGGTTTCCACATTTGAAAGACTTCCCGGGTGGGTTCAGGCTTGAGGTGCACCCACCAGAGGTGGAAGAGGGGCCCTAGAGTGGGCAGAGGTGGAAGCGAGAGGTGGCAGAGGAGCCAGCCGGGTCCTAGTAGGAGTAGCGGGAGAAGGAAGGAAGTTGATAAGACGCGGAAGACGCCTATCAAACGGGAGGAGATTGGGCTGAAGGCCCTGAACCAAGATGGTGCCAAGATGGTGCCACTCAGATATACATTAATGATGAACTTGGAGGAGTGGAAGGTGGCCAAGAGGGCCTCCCACTGAGTGCCACCGTTAATGGAGAGGAAGAGATAGGAGAGCGAGCCGAGACCATATGAAGGGTCCATAGATCTGTGGAAGGAACAACAGAGGATGTCGGTGAGAGTCTGTCTGGCGGAGGCACTGATGTAGGTATCTGTCATTAAGTGATGTATGTCACAATGATCTTACAATTTAAACTACTGGCAGGTTACCCCAAGGACTCACCGTTAGCTCTCTTCTTGTCCTGTGACTGACACCTTCTAGCAGGGGAAGACTCTCCTTGTTCCAGGCGGGGAGATGAAAGTGAAAGCCTCCCAAGTACCTCTTCCCCCTCCCGGATAAACCAGGTAAGAGAAGAAGTCCCCGGGAAACCCTCTGGGGAAGAAAACCCTGTGCCGATGGTAGCGGTAAGATGTCTTCAAGTTTCAGGTGGAGATTCCGGTGAAGTCCGGAGGACGCTTGTCTTGAAAGAGAAAGAGACTGGTAAGTACAGGCAGGTAAGTGGAAAAATGGATATATGAGTTATATAGGTATGGTGATTACCCTTAAACAGGAACGAAATGTGGGAAAAGGTGCCAGCCAGAGACTTCAGAGGACTTCTGAGAGTAAGGAAGGTTTTGATGAGAACAAGTAAGATAACTAAAACTGAATTGTGGAAAGCCACTGGGAAGTCTTTACCTGAGAGGAATGGAGGGCGGAGCTAGGAGTTGTTTCGATACAGAGTTTTGCACGGGCGGTCTCAATACCGGGGTAACATAAGCCTGTAGCTATACGAAGGAAAAGAGATCAGTAAGTCGGGAAAGGAAGAGAAAACGGGCATTTGATATGTCGGAGAATTCCGAAATAAGCTTACCGCCCTCCGAAACGAGACCGGTAGGCAAACTTTGGTGAGAAGGAGATGGAGTCCGTGGAATCGGGAGACAGAGAGGCAGTGGAAAATGCACTGAAATTCAGACAGAGCAGAACAGTTTAGAATGCTGAAAGGTAGTGTTTAGCAAGCCGTATCAGGATTCCTAGATGCGAACTTACGTAGCGTTGTTGAAGCAGAGTAGCAACGCAATTGTGTGCTGATCACAGGAACAGATATACCTACACTCGGGTAGGGAGACAGCACTTCCTGAAAACCGAGTCGTGCAGAATCTAGACCCGCAACTCCAGTTACGGCGGCCATCTTACTAGGAAAAATGGCCGCCACCTGTCGTCCAACGGTCCATCGATGCCACAAGGACCACCGCCTTCGAAGGGGCGTGACAGTATCGGTGATAGGGTGGCCTTGGTTGGAGAACGGGATGTCCCTCTTGAACGTCTTCCTTCCAGACTTAATGAGAGGGATAGGAGTTAGAGTAGCAGTTAGAGAAGATGGGAGAAACCAAGAGTACCATTGAGGGTGCAAAGGAGGAAGGTCGGAGTAGAAGGGCGCGAGGAGAGAGACGCACAGCCTGACAACGCAGGATGCCCAGGGGGGTGGGATGGTGCCGGGGTCACATCCAAGGGGGAAGACACAGGAGGAGAAACAAGTGACTCGCAACCCCTTGCAAGGTGTGGGACCTAGAGAGTGGGAGAAATCACAATACCACAGTTACCACAAAGTAAAACACACAAATTCAATTTTCCTGATTTGTCGCAGCAGGTTGGCGGCTGCAGGCTTCTTTATTCCCCGGTGGACACCGACAGACATCTGGAGCTGCATCTGCAGCAGCTGTCCTTTGCCTCCTCTGGCTCCTTCCCCTGCATGGGACTGCAGCGGGGCTGCCCCAAGAACAGTAGTAAAGCTGGACCTAGTGCCCAATCAGGGGACAGGGGAGGGCAGGAAGAGATTTCAAGTTGAGTTGGTGAAGGCCTGACTAATGGAGACGCAGCAAAATGGAAACAATAAAGTTCTCCAGCATGGGGTCTGGCGTGGATTCACATGCTCATGAATATTCCCCGGCATCGGGCTGGGAATCCTCAGTAAAAGAAAGAAACAGTTTCAGTTTCACTTTCACTTAGCAAACTGTATTTCTCCTCTAAACTTATCACTGAACTCTGGGTCATAATGCCCCCAGGCAATGACTGCCCTCCCCCTAAGCCCCTCCTCTGGCATCCATCTTCAGATTTTTATCGCACGTCCAGGTGTTGGGAGTCCACATGTTTTGCTCCATGAGTTATTCTACGCTTTTGCGCTTTTTTCAATGAAAAGATCTATTTTTGTCAGACAGAGCCTGTGCTCTTTTGCTCCTTTGGCCGACAAGCAAGGGATCGTTTTGTAAGTGAATTTCAACACCCCTCAGTGTCAAGAATCGTCGAAGTTTCATCGAAGATTCCGGAAGGCCATCTGCCTACTCTGCACTCTGGACCATGTTGGAAGAGAAAAAAGAGGGAAGCTCCCTTTTCAAGCTCTGCTCCGGCTGTGGACTGCGGAATGTTTTTTTTAGAGGACAAACACCTCCAGTGCCTCTACTGTCTCCATACGGATCACAGGGAAGTGGATTGTGAAATCTGCCTCTGGTTCTCCTAGTGAACCGTGAAGGATCATCACAGTAGGCTAGCGGCGTGGCTGAGCGCCAAGGCCTCTGCCCCATGCGGCAGGCAGGAGCAGGCCTCGCCCATGTCCGGCCGGTCTGAGGAGCAGGTTTCTAAGTCTTTTGAGGGCGTTCCATCCATGGGCGCCCAAGACGAGGCCAAGCATTGCAAGTCCATTTCCGTCCGGGTTGCCGCACCAGCGGGTCCCACGATGGGCTGGACGCACTAATCTTCACCATCTGCCTCCATCTCCAGCCATCGCTTGAGCTCCTTCTCGAAGAGGATATCGGCTAACCAGGCAGAGCTGCAGGAAAATCCTGTGAAGATGTAGGCGCAGGAAAAGGCGACTGACCTGGCCCAGGTGAAGTCGTCGTCGTCGACGATCGAATTGGTGGCAGCCACCCTCTCGAAAGCCAAGGGGGCTGACCTAGTCAAGGTAGCCCCGGCAGTACCCAGAGTATCCTTACCCCCGAAGCGGGAGGCCTCGGCCAAGCCGGTGGAGAGGACATCAGCGAAGAGGATGCGTTCCGTGAGCCCGAAACCGACCCCTCAGGATGCAAAAATAGTGGGTGGGGAAGGCCTCAACCGCACTCCAGGGCACAGATATTTCTTCCTCGGACGAGGAGGACCAGGTGTCAGTACACATTATCCAGGAGGACGGGGGGGATGCCAACGGCAGAAATGCTGAGGGGGACGATGGTACGGGGCCCAGTAGGCCTACTGCCCGACCCTTCTGAGGGATGCATCGCTGGACATCGTTTCGACTTTACACACCCTGATGTCGGAGATTCAGAAAAGGATGCTGATGACACCACCGGCCCTGGACCAGCCTCTGGCGAAAAAAAGGCAACAGTGCCCTATGCCGCCATATCAACTTCCACACGTGCCCTCCCCTCCTAGGGACACGGGGACGGACACGGCGACTACAGACACGGACAACGACATGGCCACGGTGGGCGGATCCCCACAGCCAAGGGCTTCTACCCCGGACGAGATGGGGTTGTTCCTTGCCATGGTTGCCAGAGCGTCCAAACTCTTCCAACTGACACCAGAAGCGACCAAGAAGGAATGTTTCCTATACCAACGGCACAAGGCCAAGAGGAAGACCATCTTGGGGGTGCCTCTGCTGGACGACGTTTGTGAGGAGGTCCTAGCTTTGATGAGAAATCCAGCCATGGCCTGGACAAGAGGGATAGGCTGGAGAAAAAGTACTGGGTGCCGTCCGCACCCAAGTGCCTACGTTTGCAGCCTTTCTCGGACTCAGTGGTTTCGGCGGCAGCAAGAAAGAAGTCATCTAACCTCTCGTCTTCATCCTCCGTTCCTCCGGATAGCGAGCAGAAGACGTTGGATGCCATGGGAAGAAAGGTGATCTACTCGGCGGCATCAGCAGTCAAGGTGGCAAACGCACTCGCAATACTCGCTAGGTATGACAGGGAGCTGTGGTAGATGGCCCCGCTTCTGGACTTCCTACCTGACGACAAGCGGGTCGAGGCACTTTCCATCCTCTGGGAGAGGGAGGTGGCCTCGGACCATCCGATTACAGTGGTCCTGGACGTCGTGGACACGAGGTTCCAGCAGATGGGGAACAGTGTCTGCCTCTGTCGTTGTGGCTGGCTGAAAGTCCCCAACTTCGATCAGGAGGTCCAGATGAGGGTGCTGGACATGCCGTTCGACGGGGAAAACCTCTTTGGGAAGGCCGTTGATGAGTCCTTGCAGGCCATTAAGACGGACACGGAGACGGCCCGTGCCTTGGGCACTCTTCAGCCACACCACCCTTCCTTTCGTGCCTCCGTCGGGAAGTCTGGCAGATCACCGGATGGTTTCGGTGGAGGGTCCTAATCGTACTGTCAACCCTCCTGCTCCATGACCCAGGAGTCCTACAGATGCCTTTCCAAGGACATCGGGCCCTCACCCATGGATGCTGGCTGGCACGCTTAGTCAGCGAGTGGAAGAAGATCTCTGCCGACCGATTGGTGTGGATGCTTTCCCCCATGGACACACTCCAGAGTTCCAGCAGAAGTGTCCGCGGATACCTCCGGTGGCCCGGCAGGAGCAGCACATCCCTCAGCTCCTGCAGAAAGTACAGGCCATGATGAGAAAAGGGGCGATAGAGCTGGTTCCAAAGCGACTCCGGGGCTCCAGAGTCTACTCCAGCTACTTCTTAGTAAAGAAGATGACGGTGCTTGCGGCCCATTCTAGACCTGCATCGTCTCAACAAATACCCAGTCCCAGAAATTCAGGATGATCATGTTGCAGCACGTGCTCGGCACACTGGAGGAAGGAGACTTTTTGACGTTGCTGGATCTGGACGACGCATACTTCCATGTCCTCATTCACAAGAAGCATTGTGAGTTCCTGTGCTTCTTAGTTCAGGGAAAACACTATAAAATTCAAGGCCCTCCCTTCCGGACTGAAGTCAGCACCCAGGGTGTTTACAAAGTGCCTGGCACTAGTGGCGGCCCATCTGCGTCTACAGGGGATATACGTGTACCCGTACCTCGACGACTATCTCATCCGGGCCAAGTCAAGGGAACTTGCTGTCGAACACAGAGGACTGTCCGGCTGCTGACTTATCTGGGGTTCTCTGTCAACTATCCAAAGTCCTGCTGGATACCATCGCAGAACGCGCTGTTCCTAGGGGCCAGGCTCAACAGTCTCCTGCCTGGCGGTTCCCTCGGATGAGAGAATAGCGGCCCTGCTGGGCAAGGAGCAACGGCTGTTGGCACTGAAGAGCACTGCGGTGCAGACCATCAAGTCGCTGCTCAGCATTATGTCGTCGTGCATCCATCTGATCCAGCTCTGCAGGTTGTGGACGCAACCTCTTCAGAAGTTCCTAGATGCTCGCTGGATCCAGGTGTCCGCAAGCTTCGCAGACAAGATTGCTCTCGACAAGGAGTTCTGTCGAGCGATAAGGTGGTGGAGCGTACGCGCCAACATCGCCGGGAGCACAGGATTTTAGAGCCCACCATTCCAGGAGACAGTCACCACGGCCGCTTCACTGGAGGGCTGTGGAGCCCACACCGGATGTCTCCATGCCAGAGGCCTGTGACTGCCGGAGGAGTGGGATCTCCACATACAATATCCTGGAGCTGCGGGTAGTGTTCTGGGCCCTCAAGTCGTTCCTTCCATCCCTCAAGGGCAAAGTGGTGAGGGTCTTCACTGACAACACCACCACGATGTTCTACATCAGGAAGCACAGTGGCATCAGATCCCCGGCGCTCTCCAGAGAGGCGCAGGACTTGTGGCACTGGGCCATCGCCCAAGAGATGTTCCTCATCCCCTTTCGCCTGGCAGGAGTCCAGAACACCATTGTCGACTCGCTCAGCTGTGAGCTGCGCTCATGCCATGAGTGCAAACTTAGACAGGTCCAGGTGGACCACTTCTTCCTCAAGTGGGCCAGACCCCAGATCGATCTGTTTGCAATGGCAATGAATTCCAAATGCCAGAAATCCGCCAGCAGGTTCCACCAGCCAAAGTGAATGGGGGACACGTTTTCCTTCCCATGGGAAGGTCTGTTCCTGTACGCGTTCCCTTCATTGCCTATCCTGCTGCAAGTCATCAATCAACTCAAACGGTGCTGATACAGGATGAACCTCGTCACGCGGCGTGGGCGAAGAAGATTTGGTACGCGGACCTTCTCAGCCTGTCAATGTCACCTCCGGTCAAGCTGCCAGTGTTCGCGGATCTGCTCACCAGAGAAGGAGGTGCAATACCGCATCACGATATAGGGTTGCTGAACCTGACGGTTTGGCTCCTGCAGCCTTAGAGTTCGGAGAGTACGAGTTGCCAGCGAACTGCAGGGTGGTCCTTGCCAGGGCCAGAGCGTTGTTGTCTCTTAAGTGCTACGGGCACAAGTGGAAGCATTTCGCTATGTGGTGCTGGAAGCAGAAGATCAATCTTCCTGAGGGCCACGGCCCTGCAGATTCTTCCGGACTTGTCCTTGGCCAAGGTGGGGGTGGCGCATGCCTCTATCAAGGTGCATCTGGCGGCTATCTCCCCTTACGCCTGGTCTCCAGGACGGCCTTCTCTTTGGTTGGGACCGTCTCGTCAGGGAGTTCCTCAAAGGACTGTTTCGATCATTCCCACTGGTGAAGGCTCCTGTGGGAACTCAACGTGGTGCTGACGAGGCTCATGGGAGCACCTTTCAAGCCTATGCATCAGGCCCCTCTCAAGCTGCGCTCGTGGAAGACTGTGTTCCTCGTGGCCATCACCTCCGCCAGGAGGGTGGGTGAGAACCCGGTCCTATCCTGAAAACAGCCTTATCTGACTTTTCACGATACGATGGTGGTGTTGCGGATGTACTCCTCCTTCATGCCGAAGGTTCAGTCGGAACTTCACCTCAACAAGCCTTTGGTGTTGCCTGTGTTTTTTCCAAAACCTTCATCGCCTGCGGAAAGGACTTTGCACTCGCTGGATGTGGCTTGCGCTCTGAAGTTCTACGTGGCATGCACAAAGAGTTTCCGGACGATGTCTCAACTATTCGTGAACTTTGGTCCTGTGACCCGTGGGAAGGCCTTGTCCAAGACTTCCATCTCGAGGTGGCTCTCTGGCTGTCACTGGTTGGCAAACTGACCGCTGCCCGGCCATCCGAGATCCCATTTCACCAGAGCGATCGCTGCGACAGCGTTCCTGTCTGGTGTGCCCTTAGCTGGACATCTTCTGGGCTGCTACTTGGAGGTCCAGGCAAACCTTCAAAAGATTCTACTGCGTCGACAGGGATTCCAGGGAGTCCTGGGTCGGCCAAGCAGTGCTACGCAACCTGTTCGCTTGAAGGGGAGCCTGTTCTGGAGGTAAGAGTAATTACTTCTGTTGAGCCTTGCCAGCTTCTGTGGTTGTTTAATGTTGCACTGCTATATATTCTTTATTCATGAGCATGTGAATCCATGCCAGACCCCATTTTGGAGAAGGAACAAGTTACTTACCTGTAACTATTGTTCGAATGCCTGTAACTATTGTTCGAATGGATTGTGTCCTCCACCGTATTCCTCATCTTTGACAAGTAGTGTCTACAGCTCGGCTGCTTTGTACATTTTTTAGCAGAGGACGCCCTACGTCGATGGTGTAGAGTCGATGTCCCTCGAAGGCCTCCGTTGGATGTTATAAGTAGCACGCACGGCGCCCGTAGCCTCAGTTCTGTTTTTCCGCAAACGTGTTTGCTTCGTGAAACTCAGTGTGCCTCATACTTTCTGGTATTTGCTGTGAAGTTTTCTTCGATATGTCTTCGTCTTCCACTGCGACGACACCTCAGTCCGGGTTCAAGAAAGGCCGGGACTGCGGATACAAGATGTCCATCATGGATCCACATCGTGTCTGCCTATGGTGTCTCGGCGGGGGCCATGACACGGGTACGTGTTCCATGTGCCAGTCGATGACTGGAAAGGCCTTGCAGGAACGAAAGGGGAAACTCGAGGTAGGCAAGGCGTCTAAGCCCCATAAGCCCCGACCTGCTGGGCCTTCGACCGATGAGTCGAGAGGGGAGTCTCCTGAGAGAAAGAAGGCAAATCGTTCAAGATCCAGTAGTGGTTCCCGCCACTCGTCCGCCTCATCCAAACGCTAGAGGAGAAGGCACTGCTGGTCGCCTTCCTCGTTTTCTTCATGCGGCACTCCAAAGAGTGTGAGTTGTCCGTCCAGACATTCAACGCCTGCGGAGTGGGATGCTTTCCCGGTGAAAATGCTTGACATTTTCGAAAAAGGCAGGGCAAGGCTCCGTCTGCGCCTTCTGTTGAAGCCAGCAGGGAACTGTCTCGGCCGGATACTCGTGCGCCCTCGAACCCGGGTAAACGGTGTGATCCTCATCGGGAGTCTTCGTGGCCTCGTTCGGACAAGGTTACTAAGGACCGCTCGAGACATGAAGGGAGGTCACGGTCTTCGTCTCCATCAAAACTGTCCAAACCCTCGATGCCATTGAAGCCGTCAACACCACGCCAGTTAATAGTGCCTGTTGGATCCTCCATCCCGATCAGGCCCTCAATGCTGTTGTCGATGCCGTCAGTCCCAAATTTACCGGCGCAGCCCCTGGCAACGGTTGAACCACCTAGAAAGGCAGGGTCTAAGTCCAAGTCGTCGACTTTGAAGCCTCTGGCCACCTCTGTGAGAGAAGGTGTACTCCGCTGCCAAAGGACTTTAAGTCTCTCGCCTCCATTTTTGAGAAGGAGGAACACTCTGATGAAGGTGAGGCTCCTTTTTGTCTCCAGTTTGGGACTCCTAATTTGCCAGAATGCCTCATCCTGGAGGAGAGTAGGATGAAGGATCTTTGTGATACCTTGCATAATGCAAGTGGTATAGACACTTCTCCTGAGCTGGAGTTCGGCAGACCAGACCCTGGTGAGCATGCCGACTCTTCTTACCGACATCTAATGTCGAGAGTGGTGGAGTATTTAGGCTGGGCCAGGCCTACTGCCCACTATGTTCAGGATGATCTTACGGACATTTTGGATCAGGGTCCGCCTACAGATCTGATATTGCCGTTTCATGTGGCTCTGCAGAACCGGGTGGCTAAAAATTGGTAAACCCCATTGACTAATCCAGCGGTGAACAAGTCTCTGACCAGAAAATACTGCCCCTCCAGTAGCGACCCCGGCTATCTGTCATCGCACCCCACGCTACCTCGAAACAGGCTACGTACCCTACCATCCCTCCGGATAGGGACGATAAGCGCGTGGATGGATGGGCGCGCAAGGTATTTTCAGCTGGGAGTATGGCGTTGAAGGCGGTCAACTCCTCTTGTGCCTGGGCAAGATTTTCTTACACTCTGTGGGATTGCATATCTACGGCGGCTGAGCATATTCCCGAAGGGGAAGAAAGTGAAGGCTTCCAAGCTATTGTTAAGGACGGCAAGAAAGCCATGTGTGAATCCTTCAGTCTGGGTTGGATGTTGCTGACAGTGTCAGCAGATACATGGCTACAAGCACCGTAATACGCAGATTTGTGTGGTTGCGGAAGTCGGGTTTTGCACCGAATGTGCAGACTAGACTTCAGAACATGCCATTTGACGCATCTCACCTTTTGGGCAGCAAGGCTGACGAGAGCCTTGAGAAGCTGCAGACCTCTAAGGCAGCTGCCAAGTCTTTGGGCGCCGCTGTTAGGCAGCCTCAGCCTTTTCGTCCTAGCGGACAGCAATGGAGGGGTAGATCCTTTCGTTAATACTCCTTATTTGGAAGGGCGAGAGGAATGGCTGGTCAAAGAGGCCAACGTAAGTTTCCTCATGGTGGATGAGGTAGAGGTGCCAAAGCCGTTTAAGCAGCAGCCTTTTTGCCATCAGGCTGTGCTACTGCCGCTTCAAAACTGCTCTGATGCCTTTGGTCACAGCTCACCGGTGGGGGGCAGGCTGTCTCAGCATCTGGTAGAATGGCGAGCCATTACTTTGAATGCTTGGGATCTTGAAACAGTAGCTCACGGGTACTACCTTCCTTTACTATAGAAGCCTCACGACAATCCACCGGGAGGACACTCTTTGAGTGTTCCAGATCCGCTCCTTGTGCAGGAAATATTAACCCTGTTAGAGAAAGGCGCTATAGAATCAGTGCCTGCAGCGCAGAGGAACAAGGGCTGGTACTCCCCTTATTTTTTGATTCCCAAAAAGGACCGGGGAATGAGACCCATCTTGGATTTTAGATACTTGAACAAGTTCCTCAGGAAGGACAGATTCAAGATGGTCACTCTTTCTCAGATCCTTCAGGCCCTCCAACTTCAGGGTTTTGGTTGGTGTCATCGGATCTTCAGGATGCTTATTTTCATGAGCCGATCGATCTCGAGCACAGGAAATACTTGTGGGCCTCCGATGGCGGATCGCACTTTCAGTTTCGAGTCCTGCCATTCGGGATGACCTCCGCCCGGAGTGGATTCACTAAACTGATGGTGGTAGAGGCAGCGCATCTTGGGAGGGTGGGGAATTCACGTCTACCCCTACCAAGACGATTGGCTGATCAGGGTGCGTTCTCCACAACGTTACCTGTCACTCCCTTCACGGACTGGGCTTCTCCCTCAATTTCAAGAAGTCCCATATGATACCTTCCCAACAGCTCCAGTACATCAGGGCTGTCTTAGACACGTCCTGAGGGCTCAGAACATTCTCCAGATGGTTACCAAATTGCAGAATGCCCAGAGTCTGCCGGCCTTCGAATTCTTAAGGTTTCTCGGCCTTCATTTTTCTGGTGCCAGAGGCCCGTCTGAGAATGAGGTCCCTTCAATGGGCGCTCAGGACTCAGTGGTCCCAATTCTCAGGCAAGATGTCGGATCGCCTTCAGGTTCGGGTCAGGGTCTCACAGGATCTTCTGTGGTGGGCCTGTGAGGAAAACCTCATAAAAGGAGAACCTTTTTGGCACCCATGGCCAGAGGTAACTGTAGTGACGGACGCTTCCCTCACAGGGTGGGGAGCTCATGTCAACGATCTGGCCATCAGCGGTCGTTGGTCTCCATCGGAGTCCAAACTTCACATCAATCTTTTGGAGCTAAGGGCAATCAGGCTAGCACTGAAGGCTTTCTTGCCATATGTAAGGGGGAAGGATGTCCTGATAATGATGCACAACACACTGGCCATGCATTCCCTCAACAAGAAAGGATGTGTAGGGTCCCTACTACTATGCAGAGAGGCGATGCAGCTCTGGTTCTGGGCAATTCAGGAAGGAATCTCCCTGACGGCGGTTCACCTGGCCGGAGAGGAGAACGTGGCGGCGGACACTCTGAGCAGGCAGAGCGCAGTCTCCCACGAGTGGAAAATATCTCAGGAAGTCCTTCAAGAGATCTTTGCCCTTTGGGGAACCCCGCAGGTGAATCCGTTTTTCGACTGGTGCCATCCAGAAGCGCCAGCAGTACTGCTCAAGGGAATTTCCTCTGAGAGGAGCTCTAGGAGGTGCGTTCGTGGTGGATTGGGAATTCCTGCTACTGTGCGAGTTTCCTCCTGTCCCCGTCATTCTTCAAGTTCTTAGGAGGTTAAGATGGTTTGGGTCCCGCCTGATACTAGTTGCTCCGGATTGGGCCAGGAGATCGTGGTAGCCGATTTCTTTTGGAAATGTCCATCTGTCCTGCGATGCGTCTTCCCCAAAGAAAGGACCTTCTCTCTTGAGAGGGAGATCGGGTTCTCCATCTAGAGGTCAAGACTCTCAACCTTCACGCACGGTTTCTGAAAGGTTGAGATACAAGGCTTGGGACTTCCCAGATGACGTAATGGAGTTGTTGCTTTTGGCCAAGCGGCGGGCAACAAAGTCTCTGTACCGTTGCCATTGGAATAAGTTCTGCGACTGGTGTAGAGAAAAGAATGTTAATCCTTTTCAGTGTTCGACTCTGGATGTTCTATCCTTTTGGCTTTCTTTGACCCACAAGGGTCTTCGGTGTAGACCATTAAAGGTTACCTAGCAGTGCTCTTGACCTTTAAGCGCTCATCCGAGGAATGCACTTATTTTAAGATTCCTTTGGTTACTCAATTTCTAAAAGGGCCCACAAATATGTTCCCACTTTCACCTTTTCAGGTTCCGGTTTGGGACCTTAACTTGGTCTTAAAAGTTCTGATGGGTGCTCCTTTTAACCTTTACACTGATGTCCATTGAGACTGTTAACCTTTAAGACCATTATGTTGATTGCTCTTACATCGGACCTAAAGTGAGCGAGTTGCAGGCACTTTCTTCCAAGCCACCCTTCACTGTATTCCACAAAGACAGGGTTGTGTTGAGAGTCAGACCCTCTTTTCTACCTAAGGTAGTTTCAGACTTTCATTTGAGTCCGAAAATTGTGCTACCTGCCTTCTATCCTCTTCCGCATCCTAGTAAGGAAGAGGAAAGGCTTCATAGGTTGGACCCTAGGAGAGCTTTGAGCTTTTATATGTCCAAAATGTCCGAGGTGATAGTGGATGACCAGCTCTTTGTAGGGTATACCGGACACAAACTAGGCCATGCTGTGTCTAAATAGACCTTGCCTAGGTGGATCATCCTCACTATTTCTGAATGCATTACTTTGGCGGGCAAGGTCCCTTCTGAGGGCTTGCACGCTCATTCAACCAGAGGCATGGCTACGTCGACAGCCCTGCAAAGGGTGTCCCTATAAAGAGCATATGTGATGCTGCAGCGTGGTCTTCGATACACATGTTTACCAAGCATTATTTCCTGGATACTTCCCATGGTCAAGATGCAGCGTTTGGTAAGGCAGTTCTTCATTCTGCCCTTTAATTTCTAATCTTACTAAATTCTTCACCCTCCTCCAATTATGGATACTGCTTTGGGAGTCTGTCAAAGATGAGGAATACGTTGGAGGACACAATCCATTCGAAGATCAAGTTACTTACCCCTGCTAACGCGCTTTCAACTGGTTGTTCCTCCAATGTATTGCTCATCGCCCTCCCAACCTATTACTGTGTAGAATTTCCTGTGCTGTTACAGCTTTCGTTCCAACAAGGCTGAGTACGGTCAGGCCCAATTTGTGGCCACTTCTGCTCCATGTGGGGAACAAGAACTGAGGCTTCAGGCGCCGTGCCTGCTACTTATAACATCTCATGACGTCACCCTTGACGGAGGCCTTCAAGGGACAACGACCCGACGCCATCGACACAGGGCGCCCTCTGCCAAAAATTTCCGAAGCAGCCGAGCTGTGGACACTACGTGTCAAAGATGAGGAATACGTTGGAGGAACATCCAGTGGAAAGCACGTTACCAGGGGTAAGTAACTTCTTCTTCTCCAGCATGGGTCTGGCATGAAATCACATGCAAACCCTTCCTTCTGCCCCTCTGTGTCTCTTCTTGGTCATACTGCCACTGTAGGTGCTACTAAATCTGAAGATGGCTGCCAGAGGAGGGGCTAAGGGAGAGGGCAGTAATTGGCTGGGGGCAGTATTACAGAGAGTTCAGCGATTGGTTTAGAGGAGAAATACAGTTTGTAAGTGAACGGGAAACAGTTTTTTCTTTTACCAAGGTTTCCCGGGCTGACGACGGGGAATATTCATGAGCATGTGAATCCATGCCAGACCCATGTTGGAGAACAATAGTTACAGGTAAGTAACTTATTCCATATACACTTTTAAAAAAAGGCATGATGGAAACGCAATTTTCCACGTTTACGGCAAGATGGAATCACACTATGGCAGCAACACAGCAAGATAGAATGCTAATAGTTTTGAAAAGGCACGATGGAACGCAACTTCAACTTTTTACACTTAAAATGGCAAGATGGAAATAGCGCTAACCTGCGAAACGAGCAGAAGCTTGGAGAGACGCCACTTACATGTGCTCAAGTCAGCTGATGGGATAGATGCGCCGAGTACATCAGTGTGAAGACCCAGGACACAGAGCACATGCCTTTGCCCAATCAGGGGATGGCGGAAGGAAGAGGGTGGGAGCAGGAAGAGGGCTCAAGTTGGCCACTTTTTTTTATTTAAAAGGCACGATGGAGACGCAACACATTTATCTTTTACAAAGTAAGAAACAAACTGGGCACGATATTAGTATGAATGCAGTGCCCATTAAGGGCAATGAGCCAAAGGATAATCTACCAATATTTAATTAGTTAATTACTACAATACAGCCCACATTTCAGTTACAGTGACAATACTCGTTGATTAAATACCAAGATGCAATCAATCAAATTAGAAGTCTTCAAAATCACAAGACTAGAGTGTAAGTTACTAACTCCTTTTCAACCATGACAGCATGGTATCTTGTTTTTGTTGTATTTTTTTAAATTTGATTTTATTTATAGAAATGTATATGTCCAATACATATGAAAATCAATAACATTTTACAGGCTACAAAGCCATGTAAGAGGACGTGTTCCAGAGAGCTCCCATTGATCCTGTGCAGATCCAAACTGAAACGACACATATTCGTGGCTAAAACGGATTATAATTGGTGAGGCAAATATGGTAAACTGAGGCACAGCTGGGAACTAGTGCTGCTTTCAGCGGTAAAGCGGCTCGCAGATAAGGAGCCCGGAGAGGATTGCGCCGTATCACTGGACGAACAAGAAACGAGCGGGAAACAATAGAGCGTGAGGAGCCCTATTACAAAAGTGCGGCGTGAAGATGATTTTCCCAGCAGGGAGGCAATGGTCACAGCCGGTTCGGGAGACACCTCTGAAGTGTTCGCCCGGAATCGAGGGACCAAGGAGATGAGATCTAGGCGCTGAAAGGCATCACTGCAACAAAGCCCAATCACGCAGGCTTCTCGACCTCCCTGCTGGGAGCTGGACACGGGGAGACAAGGAGCCGACTACATGTAGCCAAGCCTGAACTCTGAACGCATCTGGGTAACAATGTATCAGCAGGCCCTCAGTGATTTTGCGAGGCCCTGTAGTCGCACCCGCTCTGAGCTGCACACTTCAAGAGAGTTACATTTGTAGCACAAGCAAATACGGTGCTGCAAGAGAAGAGAGGCAGGCACAGTGATGCCTGGACCTAATGTGGGCTCGTCGACTGGGAAGAAAAGTGCCTGCTAGAAGAGCAATAAGTAAGGCAAGCCTGGGGGACTACACACAAACAATATGAGAGGGTGAATGGTAATGCAGCCCTTACAGGAGAGGAATTAACTAGGAGACTGGCATGGAAGCGAAGAGCTGGATGGGTCCAGGCAAAAGCACACGTGTTGTACATTCTGAGGAAGGCAGGTTGTGCCACCCATATCTGTAGGACCCCAACTCCAGTTCCCCAGACGCACAGCAAGCATTGCCGCAGACCTCGCAGAGACGATTGGATGCCAGGGCTTGAGTGGATTAGGGATTCACAACTATCACTGAAGGGCACTCACATTACAGGGAAGACTGCATGAGTGCTGGAGACACAAGCATAACCCAAGGTGGAATTGGAATAGGGCATAGCAGGCCCTAAGAAATGAACCTTGTGATACAAGGGCAGGAGGGCTAAGCCGGACGTGCAAGCCACGGAGAGAGGAGCCGGGGACACTACCTTGGAATTCTGACCCAAAAGAAGGGGGATCGAGGCAAATAAGCGACCAAACACAGGGGGCATGAATACAAAGGCGGAAATGGCGTCCAAAGTGGGGAAAACCAAAGGGAAACAACCAACGTTGGAGGACTTTGCCAAATCATCACCGACGATGGAAGGGGCGAGACCCAAGAAGCAAGACATGCAAGGAGAAGTGACCTCGACACGGAATGACCAACAGATCCTGGATGCCATAGCTGAGCTGAAGACATCGTGGGCATGTAAGATGGACACAGCTATTGCTGAATTAAAAATCTCTCTGGAGCACAAAATGGACGCTGTCAATGTGGACGTCAGTCTCCTAAGGCAAGACGTTAGGAAGCTGGCAGAGCGCACAGGGGCGCTGGAAAAAGATGTGGAGGCCAACGTAAACACCTGCACTGCGAATGCCAAAGAGGTCTTTGTGTCACAACAACTTGTGCGCAATCTGGAAAACAGAGCTGAGGAAGCAGGACGGGCGCGCAGAAATAATATTCCCATCATAGGCCTGCCGGAAGGGACATACGGCTCGGACCCGACGGGCTATGTCGAGTATGCTGCTACAAGAGATAGACAGGGGGTGATCTCACGCAAGGATTTGCCGTGGAGAGGGCGCATAGGGCAATGACTAGACGACCGCAACCGGGAGCACCCCCCCCCCCCTCCCTGACCACCTGTTGCCAAGATATTGAACTATAAAGACAGGGAGAAGATACTGGAGCACTTCTGCAAAGGTGGGACCATAAGCAGAGGATCTGCGACCATCACAGTGTACCCAGAATACACCTTTTTGGTGCAGAGACAGTGGCCGAATTCTGTATCTGTTAAAAGGAGGCTGCGCGAGGCGGGATACAAATATATGTTGCTGTATCCAGCGAAGCTGAAAGTGATCAAGACACATTTCTTCGAAACCCCGGAGGAGGCGACGGCATGGTTGGACGCACAGAACTGCCTGGCAGGAGCAGATGACCAGATAGAGAGAAGACCGTATAAGTGAACTTTGGGTTTCTTCGAGGAATACTGTAAATTGAATTTAGGGGGGGGTGGTGCTAGATTCAGCAAAGACATTGATTATGGACTAGAATATAAAACGCATTACGGGGAGTATAAAGTGAATTGAGCATGACTAGGCCTTCAGAGAGTGTGGTAAACTGGAAGTTTAATGCGAGAGACACAGATGGAAGATGTTACCACCACAGTAGTTAGTTTAGTCGGTACACCAGTAGGACGGTGTCCCCCTGCAGAGCCCAGAGTATCAGCTATGTCCGAGAAAAGGTGTAGATGCGGGGTAGCCTGAGATCCAAGGTTGGAGCTGGGCAACAGTTTTGGGGGCGTTGGGAGGGAGGTGCAAGGGAGGGCCAGGGAAGGAGGTTGGGGTGTTAAGGGGGGCGAGCCTACAATCACATACCAACACTGAAAAGGAGGAGAGTGAGAACGGAGACGGGCGGAGTTGGAAATGGATAAGATGGGAGACCTGAGGATACCGACCTGGAATGTCAGGAGTCTCAATAATTACATTAAATGGAATAAGGTCATTATGTACTTGAAGAGGCAGAGAATAGATATTGCGCTGCTACAGGAAACTCACCTGAACAAAAAGAAGCAAGCAGTGGTAGCGAGGAAATGGAAAGGTACAACCCTGGGAGCAACGTACTCGGCGTATGCCAGAGGAGTTATCACATGGGTAGCGCCACATGTCCCGTTCAAGGTGGTACAGTCTACCATAGATAAAGATGGGAGGATGGTACTAATAAAAGGGAGGGTAGAAAATAAATAAGTGAACATTATCAACGTTTATGCCCTGAATCAAGATATCACTGTTTACTTTAAGATTTTATGTACAAGATAAGGCCATGTATTGACAGAGCAGTTATATGGGGGGGACTTTAACTGTACCTTGGACCAGAAGCTATATAGATCCAATGAGAAGATCGGGAAGCCGGCCCCAGTGGCGAGGGCCCTACGCACCCTGTTAAATGACTTTCGGCTAGAGGATGTGTGGAGAATGCACCACCCGCAGGCTAGAGGATATTCACACTGACCTGTACACCAGATTAGACTATATATTCATTGGCCAGGAGCTGGCGGAGGAAATTACACAAGCAGAATACAAGGCTATAGTCCTTTCGGACCACACACCTCTGGTAGGGACATGGCAGAACTTACGCCCTAGGGTGAGAATCCCGACATGAAGACTCAGAGCCGAGGCGCTGAAAGATACAGGGTTCAAGGAAGACATGAGGAAAGACATAAAGGGTATTTCGAACATAATACGGGCAGTGTAGATTCAGCTGGGACGCTGTGGGAGGCATTTAAGGTGGTAACGAGGGGTGCAGCAATATCTAAACCGCAAGGATTGCAAGGCAGCATAACACGGGAACTGCACAATGCAAAGACAAAGTTAGAAACAAAAATGCGGGAGGGCACGAGATCGCCTAAGGAGGCAGATACTATATATCCCTTACAGCAAGAATGGAGGGACCACTGGGAGGGACTCTGTAACTTGAACTATAAAAAATGTGGAGAGACAGCATGCAGAAGGAGACAAGCCATGCAGGCTACTAGCCTAGCTGTACAAAAGTGAGAACCCTCTGCAAGCCATTAGGGTAATGCAAGGGACAGATGGGCAAACACGAGATACCCAGGAAGGAGTGAATGAATGCTTCTTTGGATACTATAAGAAACTGTATTCAGATACCACCGAGGGGGAAGATATGGATGAGCATGAAGCATTAACGGAGATTGCTTTACCCAAGCTGGATACAGCGGAAAGAGATAACCTAGAGGCCCCAATAACGTTAAAGGAGCTAGAACAAGTGATTAAGACGCTACATACCAACAAGGCCCCAGAGGCGGATTGACTCCCGAGTGAGTTTTATAAGGCATACAGGACGGAATTGCTCCCTCCGATGCTGGCAATGTTCACCAAAGCGTTTGACACGGGCACATTGCCAAGTCCCTCCGGGAAGCGAATATCATTCTGCTCCTTAAACCTAACAAATCAGACATGGATTGTGGGTCCGAGAGGGCGCTTTCGTTGCTCAACCAAGACCGCAAAATACTCACTGCGGTGATGGCGGATTGAGACCAGTCATAAATAAACATATACATCCTGACCAAACAGGGTATGTTCCACGCAGGAACATATCCGATAACCTTAGAAGACTCCATCACGTCATAGAGCAGAGCGAGGAAAGCCCCCTGGGTGGGCAATAATCTCTCTGGACGCGGTGAAAGCCTTCGACTCAGTCAAGTGGCCCTGGCTATTGGCCGTCTTGGAAGAATATGCTATTGGGCCCGTATATTTGAAGTGGGTCCAGCTGTTATACAGCAAACCACTGGCCCGAGTCAGAACAGGAGCGACCATATCAGAACAGTGGCAATTTAGTAGAGGCACCAGACATGGATGCCCGTGGTCCCCAATGCTGTTTATTCTGGCACTAGAACCCCTAGCAGCGTACTTGAGGCAGCGATATGGAGAAGTAGGGATCAGCACTCGGGGAGGGCAACATCTGATATTGATGTACGCGGATGACATGCTGCTGCACCTGAGGTACCCCAAGGAGAATCTACAGTATATTCTGTAGGTTATGGAATGATATGCAATGCTGTCTGGCATAACAGTGAATCCTAAAAAGTCCAGCATATTCCCGCTGGGTAGATACGTAGGAACACCAAGCACAAACTGCCAGTGTTACAGATAAAATGGGAAACTGAAACGTTCAGATACCTTAGAATTGATATATATCATAAGGTTAAAGTCGAACACGAGCAGAACGTGGAGAAAGCAGTGGCTAAAATAGCCAACAGCATGGCATTTTGGGCCAAGTTACCATTGACTATGATGGGGAGTGTGGCACTGTTAAAGATGGTGGTGTTACCCAGGTTATTACACTGCTTTACTAACATCCCATATATGATACCCAAGAGATTCTTTGCCAGAGTACAGAGCATATGCAGGGGGTTCATATGGCAGAACTCAAGGAATATAATGGCGTTGTGGAAGCTACAGAACACATATGAACTAGGGGCGTTAGGTTCCCCAACTTAGAAGCATACTACTTGACTAATCAACTCCAATATGTAGTGAGGTGGTTATCAGAAGATCTTACATCTGAGTCCAAATTATTGAGAGCCGAGTGCACTCAATAATTTGGAATGAATGGGTGTGGCTGCCAAAATTGCAGCAGAGTGGAGGGTCAAGATTGCTGGACCTGGCTGGGGAGGTTTGGTGAAAAGCTTGGCAAGTAATGGAGATCGCGTTCCTGTGCTCCCCACAGATACCGCTGTTGGCACTGGAGGGGATTGATGAGCAAATTAGGAGGACCATCAGGAAGCTAAGAGAACCAACAGGTATAGCGACCCTTGGGGACGTATAGCGAGATGGGAAGGTGATAGAGTTTGATACACTGGTGGAGGACACAGGGATACATCGGGGACAATACATCACATATGCTAGTGAAAATAACAAAAGGTGCGTGGCCTGAAGCAATGTTGACGCAACAGCCCGACGCTGCGAAATAAAAACTTTACAACGTCTCAGAGCGGGGCCATGAGGTCTCCCGAATATATGAACTATTGTTGGCCAAGGTGTGGAAAGAGGTGATCCACACGGGACTGGGAGGAGGAGGTGGGGGAGTCAATTGGAGACTGGCTGTGGACATGGGCACAGGGATACCATAAGAAAGTATCAAGGAATGTGAGATTGCATCAGATCCATTTGTATATAACCCACAGAGCATACCTGACCCCTAAGATAGCTACATTTAAGAACGCTGGAGTACAGGCATGTCCAAATTGTGGGGAAGTGGAAGCAGGAATGGTCATATGTTCGGGACATGCGAGAAAAGAGATACATTTGGATGGGAACTCTCCATGCACATGCATGTTGGGGGGGATCCCCAGGCCGCGTAAACTTAAACATGTTAGCAAACTCAAAGACCTGGCATACATACTTGGTAAACGTAGGATGGCAATGGTAGAAAAAGGAAGATGAGGCGCGCACTCTAGTTCCCAGTCATGTATACCTGCTGCAGTTCAGTTGATCTTCTCCTCCAAGTGATTTCATGTCTCTAACAATCTTCAGGGAGGCAGTCTTTCTTTTCAGGTGTTACTGATTAGGTTCAATTTTAGTCTCAAGGAATTCTGGTAGCTGTAGTGATAGCACCATTTTTTCAATTCAGGTGACCAGGAACCAACTTCCCTCCAAAAGCACAATTGTATTCCCATAATTGGGTGAGGGGGGAAAACCATCATTATGGCTCTCCTAGGTGGGGCATGTTAACCCCAGTGCCGCTGCCTCTGCAGTCCGGGACTCTTGTAACATTATGTAGAAAAAGGAAGATGAGGCGCGCACTCTAGTTCCCAGTCATTTATACCTGCTGTAGTTCAGTAGGATAGCAATGGGTTGGAAGGCAAGCAGGAGACTGTAAGTTGAAGCCTGGTGGCATGATCTTCAGAAATGGGCGAATGCCGAAACTATGGTGTGGAATGAGGCAGCAAATAGGGGTGGGGAGGAAGAAGCAGATACATTGGAAGCCTGGAAAGGAATGGTAGCAACGCTGACAGAGTCCGACTCGGTAAGCCTGGAGGAGGACACCCATCAGGCGGCGAGGATGGGGGGATGCCCGCAGAAAGGGGATGAAGACAAGGGTGGTTTGTGGTAGGCTTGGGAAGGGGGGAGGCGGGAGGAGAGAGAGAGAGAGAGGGAGGGGTAAAAACAACATGGGAACGTATCTGAGAATTGACACGCATATCTGTTGCTATTGTTTGATGACCATGCTAAATTAATAAAATTGTTTAAAATTTTTTTTTTACAAACTTCAATTGATTAGAATACTAAAATATAGATTGCCAATATATCAAGCATTACTAACTATCATAAAAACGATCATAGCAACGTTAGTAAACACAGTCCTATAATTTTAATTTTCAGTTATATTTTATACCTATTGATATTGAGTATTCAATCTATGGACAAGCACAGTACAAACAAAGGCACATACTACACACACAAAAAAATATTATTAATTTGTATACATTATTAAAAGGGATCCATATTCTGAGATATAAGTCTTCACAATCCTTATTTAACATTAGGTCATTTTCATACTTTGATAATATCTTCATTTCTGCAAGCCATTCACCTGTAGTAGGCTTTTTCCTAGTTTTCCAAACTCTCAGAATCAATTTCACTAAAACCACCAAAGCCTTATCAATCCATTTGCTATATTCCTTTCCAATTGAGCATCTCCCACTACGTATCAATAAGATCATATGTGCACTCGACCTAGGAAAGGCAATATTCAAAATCCTATCTGTTCTGTCTAAAACTTCCTTCCAAAAAAAATACTTGTGAACAATTCCAAAGTAGATGCAATAACGTTCCCCTATCACTTCCACAATCCCAACACACATCCATTGTCCATCAATTTTAATCCATGCATTTTTGCAGCTCTCCAGTAAAGCCGCCCTACAATTCTTTGTCTTCTGAATTGCAAACATGTATCCATTTTAGCTCTTGGGCCAACTCTGTGTATATCTTCCCACTCCTCCTCGGATATCTCCAAATTATATCTTGTATTTTTTAAGGAAAATCACCAAACTCAATCTCTCCCTTAGTAACTTGAGAAGGACAGAAATTATCCAGCACAAAAATAAGAATAGCATAGACACTATAACATAGGCAGTACATGGACTGATTAGGAAGATGTATGCCTGAACAGTATGTGCCTTTAAATATATTTAAACTCCTAGTGATGGTAGCATGTTACCAATTCAGATTACTAGCCAGTACAAGAAGTAAGATAGGGTGCCAGGGCCAAGAAGGATGCGATAGACTATAATTTAATTACAGGATCAAAATAAGGTACCAGTGGAGTAATGACAATGTAACAACACAGGTGTGAAGTTTTAAATATATGTGGAGTACCCCAAGTAATGTTATGCTTTGTCAGACCCATGTATCCTTTATGTAAGAAAGGTAATTGAGTATGCTACTGATGTTGCCTCAGCTTCTTTGAACCCTTCAGCAGCCCCTGCTCACCACATTATCAGGACATGAAGCAATATATAAGTGAACCGAACTGTATTTTGGGCACAATACTACTAAGATTAAGGAAGTGCTGTATGCAAGCAATTATAAATATTTTACTTGCATAGGATTGAGCATAATAGTTATGCGTGTGATAAAAATGTATATGCACAATATGGAAATTAGACCTTTTTGTATTAGCTTAAATATATTTGTTATACGTTTTATTCTTTTGCTAATGTATTTTTCTTTGCTTTAATTTTGTGATAAAAATTGGGAATCTTGACAGACTGATTGTGATGAATCAACTTCTGGGGCACCAGTGGTCCAGGCGTGAATATCTGTTTCTAAACTATCACTCAGCCCCACACCACTAGTAACCCAGAATGGATCCAAACAGATTGGAATAAAAAGAATATTATAAACCTCCTTGTCTAATTTTGGTAACGTGGATGGAATGGCAGGCTCGTGGATCGTTGGTTAGTTGCAACACAGCGAAAGCACAATTATTACCCAGTGATAAAAGGGACTGAATATCATCTTTTTTTGTATCACAACAGACCATTGTAGCAACACTACCAAATACAACCCACCCTGTAAAGGAATGCAAAGAAAATACATTTTCAAAGAAGGAAAAGGATTGCACTCTGGATACTGATAGGAGGGTAGTCGATATGGTGGTTAATCGCAACAGTTTAACTTTACTTGGCTTCAGCACCAAGGGAGCAGTGGGCATTATAATGTCTCGTGGGGCCTTCTGGGAAGGACTAGGGGGCCAGAACCACAGTGTACCTTGTGCTGTAGGTGTTCTTGGTGCTCAACAGGGTCGAATCAGCTTCAGGGCGCTTTGCAGGCATCTGGGTCAGAGTTCAAGACAGCAGTCAACTACGGGTATTGGGTGGCAAGACGGTTGAGCGAGTGAAGCTGGACGAACGGCTGCCAACTGGCCTACACAACGGCTCTCGAATCGTTGTCCAAGTGCTGATCAGTGGTTCTGAAGCACTGGTCGGGATGTCTCAGATGTCTTTAAGAAAGTGATTGCGGGTTGACAACGGTCAGTGTTGCAGTTGGTTGCAGCTCGAGGAACTAAACTTGCTAAGAAATGTCCTTTAAGGCGGACGTCAGTAGATGCTCGTCGAGGCAATTCTCCCAGCTTCTTCATTGGGCTTGTGTACATTTAAGGCCGACGACCCACAGCTGAAATGTGTTGCAGCCAGCTCCCTTGTCCTTGGTCGTAGGTTCAGAGACCTTCTGGCACTCCGTGTAGGAAGCTTGCTGCTGAGCCTAGGAGGGCATGCTGTGTGCTGGCTGGGTACCGGTTCTGGAGCGGCTAGAGGGTCCTCCGAGTTCTGGATCTCCCTCTGTTCCCTGGGAGATGTTTAGTGGAGGGATCTTGCTTCCCTCTTTGGAAATCCTGGCCTCCTTCACTGGCGGAAGATGTAAGGCAGACTGTACCTTCAGCCAGGGTCCAAGGATGAGTTATTCTTTCTGCTTCTTGTCAAGCCTTCCGATGATCTGCCAAAAGAGGGGCTCAGCTCTGTTTTAAAGGCAAGCGGGCCACAGTGATTGGTGTAGGCTAAGCGTGCCTTAATGAACCAATCCTGGGGTCCCTACCAAAAATCTTCTGTATGCATGAGGTCATAAACAGAGTGCTTTGCAACAGGAAAGGTAAAGGGGTGAAAACGTGTGATGCTAAATCCCAACAATCTTCCAGTGTGTTGTTGATCAAAGTCTCTCTGGTTAATTGATCTCTCTGTCGTTACTGATTAAAGCGGCACGTCTCACTTGAAGCTGCAGTGAGACCAGACACTCTGGCTCCTGGATACCACATTCTCATACCTTATGAACGGGGCCCCCTACCAGCGTGGCATACTCTAAACATGCAGTCCCAAACATAACTGCTCACTGTCATTGGTACTGAAGGCGGGAGCTGGCTTCAGGTTGACAGTTAGGCCTGAAAGGTTGTTGGGGTTTCCTGTCTCCTTTAACCTCTGCAGCCAGGCCCCATGTAGGCCTGTTAGACGTACCCTCTAATTGATATGTTAATCGCTGCCACAAGCTGCAGGGCAGATCCATGGAGCCTTTGTTAGTTAATCAGGCTGGCCATGGCAGGGGGAAGCTTGAACCTCCCCATTACTGGAGTGGATATAGTGTACTCCTGGCTATCACATTCCAACTAAATATGACCGGGCAGACTGTGCCTGTAGGCTGTGTTCACCCAGAGTACACATGTCTATGTGTTTGTCATGGTGTGAGCATGGGAACAATGTGTGAGGATTAGTGCGACACATTTTCCTGAAGTTGGTCTACCATCATTCCATTTAATTAAACATTTTTCAAAAAAGACCAGCGGGCGCACAACCACAGTACGGATTGTATAATTCCTCACACTTTTTTTCATGCTTGTGTTTATGATTTTATAACTGTTTTGATTCATTACTGATATTGTGCTCCTGGATTGAACAGCAAGTGCTCGAAACACATGGAAACATGCATGCGGGCATCCAATTAAATGAATATCATTTTATGATTTAACTTGTATAGTGGTTTTGAAAACATAATATTTATCTATGGTAACTCAACTAGTTGGTGCTAAAGTACAAAGATACTGGCCTTGGGCCTTAGATGAACCCATATATCAAAGTAAGTGCCACCTCTCAACCTCTCCCTCTGAAGTATTTACTGATTGCTAATCTATTCAAAGAAACATATGAATCATTAAAATGTAAAATGCAATTGAAAATTAACTTACTTACCTGTAAAGGTAGCTCTCCGCTGTGGATGTCTTTAATAGATTCACATGCGACTCAAAGAGGGTGATGGTTCATTTTTGCATGATCAGAATCTAAATAACATGAACGTTGGAGCAGACGAGCATAGGAAAATTGTCAGAAGCAAACCCAACTGATTTAAGACATTATCCCTAACATGTAATGCGGTATTGCGATGCAGGTATTCACTTCATTTTTCAGCGGATTCCCACTCTGACATTGAGCACTGTTCAAAGAAGCATGTTGATCTATAAAATCTACAATGCCAGCAATATAAATGTGCCGTTAGTCATTTTACCCTTCACATTGTACTTAGTCTAATTTCCTCCAGATGACAAGACTTCATATACCTTCTCTGTCTTGTTGTAAATGATAGATAGGAGTATCACATAGTAAGGCACAAAAGAAGGGGGTGGAGAATGCACACAGAGCTCTGAACACTCCACGTATCGCTGATGCTGTTGGTTTTCATGCTGCTGGAGTAAAATGCTCTGGTAACTGCTGTGATCAGACATCCAGAAGACTGGTCGAAGAGGGAATGGAATTGCAAGAGTAACTGCAGTGAGTAATGTGTTTAGTCTTCTAAGCCATGAAAAGTATTTACTATTGCACCCTCCATATAAACATCTGAATGGTAGTTACAATTACGAATGTTTATTTGTTAATTGAATACGTATAGCACAAGAACAAAGTGTTTTCAAAATTGGGATTACCAATGCATTTTTTCTTTTCTCCTAGGTTTTATATGGTTTTAATACAAGGTTTGCAGATTACAGACTTTATTTGCCACCCAGTGTTAGCCAGCATAATTTTGTATTCTCCATCGCTCTTCTGCTGTGACCTAAAGGGCATTAATGTAGTGGTCCCTTACTTCATTTCAGCACTTGAAACTATTCTTCCTGACAGGTAAACGCCTATTACCGTTTTTATAGAACCACAACTTTGTTAAATCTGGTACTTTGTAAAGTGTTTTTGTGATAGTTTGCAATGTTTTAGTTGGCATCTCCAGACTCCTCCTTGTTAACGGAAAGGCATAAAGGTACATTATTTTCAATGTGGATATTTAAGTAGTCTAGTCCAGCTTTAACTCTTGCCATAATTGGTCAAATGTTTTACTCTAGTCTATTTAGTCTTATTTTGCATATGGTCTGTTGCGCATTGTGCAAGGAAACCCACCTTGAAAGGCTAGGCATTTAATTTGTCTTTGCCCCTGCTTTACTAGAACAAAGGATTCAGAAAAGTTATCAAGACACTACTATTTGTGTAATCACTGTTTTGTGTGCATTTACTTGCCTCAGTACTCACAAAAACAAGGCATATGCTCACTGTAACCACGAGATAAGCCTTAATTAACTATATATGAACATGCAATTCGTTCTGTAATCTTGTGATCATGCATTTCTTGTAACAGTCGTATTCTTGCAACAGCGCCTCAATGCCCTTGGGCTGTAGTGCGCTATACAAATTCAAATAAATAAAAATAAATACAAGCTAGACGCTATGAGGGCAAGAGGTACTAGCACGCCTCTGTTTTCTACTGCCGAGGAACTCTGGAAACAATACATGATCGAAAATGGCATCCCTTTAATAAAACATCTAACTCGATTTTGGTTAACTATCAAGGATAGATTACTCACTACAGAATTTAAAGTGGAACTTTGATAGGTTGATTGTGCTCAAATTCATTGTTGAATGATTTGTCTGCTCTTCTCTTTTGTATGCCTTAGTTTGTAATGTATATAAAGCCCATTTAGGCTGCATTATGCTAAATAAAAAACATATATACAGCCCATTGACATTTAATTAGGGCTAGTGCGCAAACACCTTGAAGGCACGAGAGTATGTTCTACATTTGCTAAGGAGATATACAAGGAGTAAAAGGGAGTAGGTGGGCAGAGAGAGGAGCAATCAAGGGAGGGTAGTATTGGAATGAAAGTAAGTGCAGTGGGGTCCGTTAGTTGGAATTTCCTTTTTAGATTCAATTCTCCCCACTTGTGAGTCCCCCAGCACTTTTTGCTGGACTCTTGTATTTTTTTTATCAGTTCCCCTGAATGAGTGGGATCCTTTTTCCACACTCACTCAGTCTTTTACTGTACCTCTGGGAACTGTTTCCAACCCTTGTGTTTGTACCTTTTGGGAGTTATGCTTTCCCCAAACTTTTAAGGCATCTGCAATTTATTATTGCAGCCCACAATGCCTTCTGTGCAGTTTTGCTGGGAGCTCCTTGAGCTGCCCATTTTATTTTCCTTGTAATAGCTGTTACCAAGGACGGGGGGGATACTTTTTATCCTACCTAACTTTTTTATTTTATGGGATCAGCCCACCCCACCTTATGTGGAGTGCTGAGGGGACACATTGTATCCCTAGTTCTACTACTCCTGTAACTTTCTAGTGACAGTGACAAGTTCATCTGAGCGGCTAGTGGCATTGGACGTTTCCTACCGATTTTTGTGAATCTTACACACAGGCTGCTGTGTCACAGATGCGGTAATGGGACACTGGGGTCACCATTGGCCTACAATGGTGGCTGTACTTTTCTTTGCCAACTCTTGATGGCCTGGCCTTTCTTGAGCCTTCTTTTACCAACTTGGGTGGGGAGGTCCTGCTAGGTCTTATGTCTTTGATAGGCTTTCTTGCGAAAGCCTGCCAAGGCTCGCTGTTTTCCTTAAAGGACAGGAAGTGGGGGAGGTGACCGAAACTACCCTGGTCTTTGTCCTGCAGTGTGTCTGCATGGATCCTTTTCTAACTGGGAGGCTGGCTGTCCTTTTGGACAAACCAGCTCCCAAATTTCAATGAAGGCATGAATGGTGATTGCTGAATCCTGAGGGTTTTCCTGCATAAAAGGCGAGGGTCCTGGAGCAGAAGGCAGAGTTGACCAATGGAAACAAGAATCAGAAGACGAAGGAGGACACCTACAGCCATTTTCAGTGACAGCCAGAGTTGACTGAGTGACCACTGCAGCTCTAACCCTCTCTTCTGATCGACAAGGAAGATCCAGATCGGACGACTTCCTCCCTTCAACTGGTGGGACTAAGTAGCCCCGAGACCACCTGCATTGTGAGCCATCCCTTGAAGATATGCAACCGTGTGGGCTGCATTTCCCCAATACTTTGGGGCCTGGACCATTTTGCTGTGAATCGTTTCCTGAAGTACGGTTTCAGCTGGAACTTTGTGGGAATCCTTTTGTGCATAGAGTGACTATTTCCCTCTCCTGGAAGTCTTCACAACGAGTCGGAGACTGAGAAATGGAGAGAAGTCTGCTGTGACACAAACGCAGATTAACCGAAGCCTGTGTCGAGTCCCAACAAACCAGTAACGTCCCATCACAAGAAACCGACCGTCTCCTCTTGCCCAAAGTTCTTTCTTCAGCCTCCAGGTCAAGAATCCGAACAGGAGCTGCTGTCGCATTATCTTGGGGACCGGCCAGTGACATTGTCTTCTTTGTTCAGAAAGGGTACTGTCCTGCTCCTAGGTGTTCACGTTGATGCTTGCTGTGTGTTCTGTACTCTGCCTGAGCTTCTTGAGACACTTTGGTGGTAGACTACCCAATAGTGTTCCCTCAGACTGAAGGATAGCTGACCTTCCTGAACCTTATTTAAAAAAAAAACATTTTACCTACCTGCAAAGTTGAAATATCCTTCTAAGTTTGACAACTTTGACAGCATCTGCCTTCCTTTGTTCTTCTGCTCACAGGCCCTGGTAACCCATTGACAGTATACAGTAATAAAATTGCGGCAAAAATGTTGCCTGTGGAAAAAATGCTGTGGTTTGACCCGATAATGGTGTACCCCATTATACCATTTAAGGATTGCGGGGGTGTCCCCCGCTCCCATTAAATGGTATAATGGGTCTGAGGGTTGCGGATGTGTCCCCCGCATCCTTTACATGGATTACAGCGGCAAACCCACAGCCTTTCTGCCACAATTTTTTGTGTACACAGCCATTTTTGCAGCGATTTTTAACACCTGGAACCCCCATTGACCCAACTTACTGAGACTCTCGTCCCCAGATAGGGCTGGACTTTCTAAAGTGTAGGCTGCCCAAAAGTTACTTACCAGTAGCCTTGTATTACCTTGAATGTTGGTTAAATAATTGATTTGCTAGTTCATATGCTACTCTGCCCACTTACCTGTATATCATCTAAGAATTTGATATTGAATTGAGTAATGCTTAACAAATGTCTTACTGTGTATATGTGAATACGTTTACTTATGATCCTAATAATGTGTTGGTTGCCTTGGAGCTTATAATAAATAACTCGATTTTTTTAAAATACAGTGTGTGTATTCTTGACTATAGGTGTGCCCTCAGGTCTTTGTACTTACCTACAGCCCTTCTGCCTCCTAGACTAGTCCTGGCTGCTCGTCCATTGCTACCAAACCTTTTGGGTAGTTCAGGCAAAACCTAAGAGTTGGAACCCTGTACTCCTAAGAGTGAGTCTCCTATAGTCCTACCACAGGTAGACATTTGTAAAATTCCCTAACAGGGTCTGAAAGTGCATATAAAGTAAGTGCTATTGTGGTAAAAGCGAGATGGAAGGAGGTAGCAAAGAGTGGCCGGGAAAGTGCCAGCCAAGTCGAAGGAGGGTGGAGTAGTGAGTGGCATCTGGGAGTGTTTAGATGCCTTTATAGTTGAAAAAGAGGCTGTCTGGATGAAGGAGGGAGTGCAGTAATGCAGAGAAAGTGTTAGGTTTATGAAGGCTGAAGTAGGTGATATGTTTTTTATATGTAGGTCTGTGAGTGAAGGTTGGCAGTTTGCCAGTCTGGGTTTTGAAGGTGTTGAATTTGGGTTCTTGTGAGAAGTAGTCTGTTAGTTTGTTCGATAGGGTGGGGCAATGAAAGAGAAATATTTGCATCTGTGTTTTCTGTACTGACATATTGAGAGGTCTTTAGTCTTATTTGATGACCGTAGATATCTGCGTTGGATGGCAAACTTAAGGAAAGATAATAAGACTGATGATAAATGATGCATTGATATTTCAACACAAAAATAATACACATTAGATATAAATATAATTTATGCATTTAAAGCAATGCATGTTGTGTGAACAGATGCCAGTTGATTAATGTAAAGAATAGCCAATGTTGCTACAGATTAGATTGTCTAAAGTTAACATACTTATAACAGCGCTGATCACATTCCTGCAAATGTAAATGCGTTGTTGTAAAGCTTTATACTCTTACGTCCCGTCCCCTTTCCCTCCATACTGCATGGGCGTCCCTCGCGACGGACGGGAGACGGAACTTTTTTCACCAGAAAAATCTACTCCCCCTCTAAATTTAGATGCACGGCCCTGGGAGCATGCGCTGCCCTGAATCTGTCCTCGGGTGCCACACCTCAGTCCCCTTTTCCGCGCCAACGGGAACGCTCTGAATCCACCAGCGCTCCTGTGTTTGGCTTCGGCCATGTAATTCCACGCGCGGATTCTTCCTCTATATCTTCCTTTGTCTTTTTGTTCAATAGGTACTTGGTCCTCAGACGCCACAGCTCCTCCTCGGCGCATGTCGACTTTGACAGAGTTCAGCAGGTGCCCATCCTGCAAAGGGCCTTTTCCAACTTCAGACCCTATGCTCTCTGCCTACGTTGCCTTGGCCCAGACCACAGTTGGCAAGCCCGTTCGGCGTGCTGCTCGCTATCCATGAAAGCGCTGAAGAACAGACTAGCCAGGTGGAGGGAGCTCTTCCAGCGGTCTCCTTTTGAAGACCTCAAGAGTTTTGTGAGACGTTCCAGGCCAGAGGTAGGGCCTATATTTTCATCTGTACCTCGCAAGGGAGTCCCTTCCCAGGGACACTCCTACACGGGAAGTACCGATCGGGTCCTTTTACCATCTCGTGCACCGAGGCTGTCACAGCTACTGGCCTTCGGGCTGAGGGTTCCCCCGGATCCTCCTGGTGCCAGGGTTGAGGGGCCGCTAGGCTCTTTTACCGGGCTTGCGCCCGATCGGCTGCGCTCTCACACCGGCATCATGGCCGAGGGGCTACGCCCTGTTGCCACCAGTACGTCCGAGGAGGCGACCTGAACACAGCTCTAGCGACCCCCGGGTCGAGGTTAATACACCTACCGGGCACGTGCCCGAGGAGCGGGACAAGACGCGCGCCTCACATATGAGAGACTTGGCAGAGTATTGCAGCGACGAGCCGAGTAACACGTCGCAGCCACGTGGTAGGCAGCTTAACAAGATGGCTGACATTCCAAAAAAGGATACCCGTTCGATGCCTCTGCAAGACTTAGGCAAAGAGCGAGTATCAAGTTGGGACTGGCATCAACCAGGTATGTGGCCTACGGTCTACCCTTCTTATGCACAGGGCTGCTTTGCCTTGTGTCCGTATGTACAGGGTCGGCAGCGGCCTCAGTTGCCTCTAGTAACCCCTTCAATGCCCTCCTCCTCTTCAGCCAGCGAGGACTGGATCTTTGAGAGGTTCCTCGGCCTCGTGAAGTATCCTGATAGGGGGGGCTATCATCAAGGACGCAGTCAGGGAAGTCCTTCCCGCTATGCTAGAGGCACCACAGATGCCTCAGCCGACGCCTCTGGCCCAGGCACAGCGGCCTCTTCCGGCTCCTCAGCCTACTCCACAGGCGGTTCCATACCAGCCTCCGCCTCTTCCTCAGCCTCCGGCGGTGGTACCCGTGCCCCAGCCTTCGGTTCCTCCTCCTCCTCCACAGGATCCCCCAGACCCTATGGAAGAATCTTTAACAGTGCTTATCCCAAAGCCTTGAAAGGACCCAGAGCAATGTGCCCTCCCCGAACTAATCCAATCAGACCAAACCGGGTTTATCCCGGGATGCAACACGCAGGACAACATCAGACGCACTCTAAATCTAATATAAATTGCAACCAGGGCAGGGGCAGAATTAACGGTTATCTCACTTGACGCACATAAGGCGTTTGATCTGCTTGACTGGGGGTACATAAGCAAAACGCTAGTCCATTTTGGGTTGGGCCCGAGATTTACAAATTGAACCCTAGCCAACCATCAGCATCCCACCAACGGCACTAGATCACCAAAAATCAATATCTCCCGAGGCACACGTCAAGGATGCCCTCTCTAGCACTAGTATTTGCACTCTCTATAGAACCATTTGCTATTAGAATTCTAGAAAACTCACGCATACAGGGCTTGAAAGTGGGCGGCAGCTAACACAAAGCAGCTATGTCTGCGCACATCGTCCTCCTCACCCTAACCCCAGTGACTCTCTGGAAGCCCTCTGGCAACCGATCGAGGCATTTGGCAAAGAATCAGGGCTCAGGGTTAACTATGCTAAATCCAAAAGCCTTAGGTGTTAATATCTCTCAAAAGCACAGAGAAGCACTGGCAGTTAGGCACCCCGTCCCGTGGGCTAAATCCCACATCAACTACCTGGGGGTACAGCTCCCAAGTAAAGTAGAGCAAGTATATTGGGCTAACCTCCCACAATTATTCAGGGAAACATACAAAATCCTAGAGCTCGGGCATAAACAAGAGGTGTCGTGGCTAGGGAGAATTACGGCCCTAAAAATGAACCTGGTCCCAACACTAATCTACCATTGTCGTGCCCTCTCAGTCATAATCCTCAAGAGAGAGAACTCCAAAATGTACAAAAAGGTCTACTAAAATACGTATAGGGCAGGAAAAAACCACAAATAGCCAAGCGAATCATGCTCCGTGGCACGGGCGGTCTGGGGGTGCCGGATGTCTCCAGGGATGCCTTGCAGCGCAGCTCTCACAAACCTTTGCATAGCAGACGACCACCAATCAACTCGGCTGGAAACAATTAGAAGAAGCTTATAGCCCAGCACCGCTTGTAACCCTTCCACACATCGCAACACCCCAGGGTCCCCCAAACTCAGACTGGCGAAAGGCGGCCGGTAAATGGGGCTGCAAAGGCACCCTGGGACCCCTATCCCTGATATGGAACAATCCAGATTTCTCCCCTGGGACACCCCCGGAAGGCTTCGACAAATGAGGGGAAGAGGGACTAAGCCAAGTAGCAGACTTTTTCGTCAGCGGGACCCCACTAATTTGAAGAGTGCAAAACTAAATTTCGGGTTGCCGAGGCCGAAAGATTCCAATATGCACAACTTAGACACTGGATGTCACAAAGCAGTACAAGAACACATGGGGGCAGGGAACTAACCGCACTAAAGCGTACCCTATCAGCATCGGCCCCCAAGGGGAAAATCTCAATCCTGTATAGACTACTCGACAAATCCAACCCCAACAACAAGAAAACGACATGCTCAAATGGGAAAGGGACTTGGGACGAGAGCTATGGCTGGAGGATTGGGGACGAATTTGGGCCTAAATGCTTAAGAGCTCTAAATGCATTACGAACAAGCAGGGGGCGGTAAAGATATGCTGTAGGTGGTATCTAACACCAGAAACTCTAAACAAAAGCAGCCCAGCAATATCATCACAATGTTGGAGAGGTTGCTCAACCACAGGCTCACTGCTTCATCTATTATGGTCATGCCCGAAGTCAACCTGATTCTGTCGAGAGGTATTGGAACAGATTCGACTAATCACAGGGTTGACAATCCCATGGGACCCGGGGATAGTTCTGCTGGGGGAAACAGGCGAAGGAGTATTCCCGCTGACAGGGCACCTGGCAGACCTATGCACACATCTGCTCACAGCAGCTAAAATGACCAGAACACGGCTAGGAAGCAACGAGAGGGCCCGGCGCTCCCCATGTGGTGGACGAAATGTTGGGGCACAGTAGTTGCTAAAAAAATTACTGAAACCACATGGGAAGCATGAGAAAATTCCACAGCATATGGTCCCCCTTTCTAGACTCCGCAGAGCAATGGTTCGCCAGCCCCTTGCGCTCCGATGGTTCATGAAACATTACCAAGGGGCAAACCCCAGAGCCATGACCACGTAATGGCTCCTGACGTCGTAACAAGCTCGGAGGAGACCAGAAACCAGGTCCACTGCAACCCACCATTGTCTCCTGCCATTAAATGCGATAACAAAGATTATGTATGTAATACTGCCTCTATGTTAAACTGTCTGAATGTCTACTGCTGCTCCCTTCTGTAATCCCCTTGATTTTTGTTTGTTCACAACAGCATATGTTGAATTGAATTTGTGCTGTAAAATCCCAATAAAACATAATTTAAAAATAAATAAATAATGTTCCGTAGGTTAAAGCAATGTACATTGCTAATGGTGCCTGAAAGGCACTTACTTGTGTAGTTCCTCCACCTCATTTCAGTCCCTTTTGTCACTAACCATTGTGGTGGCAGGGCTTAATCTCCAACCCAGTAGACCATCTTCAGATTTTTAACTGCAGTCTAGTGACTCAGGCCCTGAGCTGTGTCTTTATAATTGTCTTTTCAAGTCTTTTTCAAACATTTCTTTTAATTACAGAAAGTTTTCCTCTGCTTTTACACAGGCTGTGTTTTGCAATCCAGGAAACTTTTGTTTACATCTTCCAATCATTATGGGAAGATCTTGCACCTGGCCTTTCATGGCCATGGTGGACTTGGCCAATGAATGCCCTTTGAAAGGAGAAAACGTCACTCTTCAAGGACTACCTCTGGTGCTCCAAAAAGATTGTCATCATAAGGGACCCTCACCAGGAGTGCATATATTGTTTTTACCCTCGTGACATCCAAGGTTACACTTGTCAAACTTTCACACAGAAGACCCTACAGGACGCGGCACAGGAGCCTGCTTCTTCATCTGGAGGGTAAGTGCCATTTCTCTGATGAGATTTTGTCAAAACAGTTCCTGCCATGTCCCACGGGACTGCTGAGAAGCATGCCTCCAAGAGAAGAGCTGCATCAGTGAAAAAAAGGGACTTCGCCAACTACAAAAGCGAAGACAAAGTGAGAAAATTAGGCACTTTCTGAAGCATCCACAGTGGAAAACTGCAATTGTGGAGGAAAAAATGTAAAAATCGGCAGGTAAGATTCCACCCCTCCCCTAGTCCACGACTATCAACTAGAGATCATCCACGAGGTCCTCTACGAAGGGTATGTTATTGTCCATGGCTCAATAGTCCATGGCTAAATTGCTGTCGACTAGTGCCTCGTCAACGAAGGATCAATCATGGAAACAGAAACGGTCTTAGTCAATGAAACCGTCTTAGTTGACGGGAGAATCCAATTCCACGAAAAAATCCTTGTCCATGACTAATACAAAAGGCCCCACGACTACTTCCAGGGAGCCCTCATCTTGACTACTAGGGCATCATCAACGACTGGGAAATAGTCGACGGGTTATACATAGTCGACGCGAAAAACGCCTAACGGCACTTCGTCCGCAGCTACCTCGCCATCCACGGGAAAAAATGTAGTAACACCACTACTTCCCCCATCGATGGGACAGAGTCATAAACACGTGCTGTCAGTACCACAAACCTCTGTTTCTAATATTAACCTGTCTCCCATTAAAGAAATGGTCAAACTCTGACCTAATTCTTCCGGAGGACTTTTCTGACCTGGAAGAAGACAGGCCATAATCACTATCCAAGGAGCACAGTGCCGCGTGGCAGTGAACCTTGGAAGACTCTTCTGACCCTTTTCAACCCTTGTTGATGCAGTCCCTTAAGAACATCATGGACAAATTCCAAAGGAGGAAATGGCGTGTTGGTCTACTGCCACCACAGGTGATAACAGCAGATCATCAGTCACCACTCCAGAGGTACCACCCAAAACGCAGAGGAGCATCTGCCCACCTCAGAGACAAACGAGCACTTGCCTGTCACAGACACAAACCAGTGTCTTTCTGCCACGGACCATTAGGGCGCCATCCCTATTATCTCTTATTGACTGGCAGGATCTGGTTGATGATACCTACAGGGATTTTTCAGAGCCAGAGGTCAACAGGATATTGATGAATGGGAGAATTACATCATTGAGAAGCAAAAGAGGACTGACTCGCCTGGAAGCTCTCCACCACCAGACAACCGTGTCATTCCATTCAATCATTGTAAAAACGGCAACGATGTTCGATCTTCAAGTATTGTGTGCAGAGAAGAAGTCAGTGCTTTATGAACAAGACAAGAGAATGAGGATAGTGACTTCCATACCCATACTAGACACCATATGGGAAGCCTGAACGAAGATACTAGCCAACCTACTGTATACTCACTCTACAGCGGCTAAACTGGAGAAGAAATACAAAGCCCTGGAAAAAGGCACCACTGTGCTTGCAATAACACCCAAAACCCGATTCAGTCATCTCTGTGGCTCCCAGGAAAAAGCTCACAAACGCTGCTTCACCATGAATGGGCCCGCTTGACAAAGAAGTCAGGAAACTTGAAGCAGTAGGCAGGAAGGTATCCGCTTTTACCTAGTCGTCCATCACAACAGGGAATGCCCTTGCTATGACAGCAAGATATGACACAGAATTGTGGCACAAGATGTCCAAGTTCATGGCTCACCTGCCAGCCGAATTTCAGGAGGAAGCTTGGGCCATAGTTTGGGACGGGGAATCAGCGTCTGACCACATGATCGACTCGGCAGTAGATGCAGCAGTCAGGGCTCAGGCAGACACCAAGGATGGGTGAAGGCTACTAACTTTATGCCGGAAGTGCAAGCGCAAATCCTTGACCTGCCTTTTGATCGTCAAAAATTGTTTGTCAAAAAAGTTTTACTATCACCTGAAGGGAGCCAAGACTGATACGGCAAGTGGCATCAGCTCACTGACGGACAATGAGCAGTGTACATTACGTTCCTTTGTGGCAGATCAGTGAGGTTTCGATCGTACAATAAACCCTATTCCACACAAAGGTCCCCGTCAGCAATTCAGTCGTCAATAAATACCAACAGTCTTTCTCTAGATACACAACACAAAGGGGCAGGCCTGGGACAGGCCAGACAAGGGCCAAGTCATTCAAGCAAAATTGACAGGAATTACCATCAACATCGCACCGCATTGGAAGGAAGGATCAGCCACCAACTACATCAGTGTCAAAAGATCACTTCAGATAAGTGGGTGCTACAAATAGTAAACCAAGGATGCACCATTGAGTTACTCACACGACCGGCATCCTTAATGCACACACATCTCATGGCCCAGCTCAAGCTTGAAGTGGACAAACTGCTACAAAAAGCCCCCGTACAGGCCGTACCCTTCAGTCAAAGAGGGATAGGATACTACTCCCGCTGAGAAAGAACGGACAGTGGTGGGCATGAAGTGTATAAATATGACCACACTCCAACAGGTCCTGCTATTGCTTCAGAAGGGTGAATTTCTCGCTACAAACGATCTAGATGATGCGTATTTTCACACACCCATAGATCCGGCGCAGAGTCGCTACCTGAGGTTTACAGTGGGAGGCCAGCATTACCAAATCCAGTTGCTCCCCTTCAGTGTAAGGTCACCCCTGGGCGTAGTCACCAAATGTCTTGCAGCGCACCTAAAAAGAGCCGGAGTGGAAGTCTTCCCATACCTCGATGAGTGGCTCATAAAAGCAAGATCCAGGGAACAAGCAACCATAGAGATCAGCCAAACAAAGGAAACCATCGCAAATCGGGGTTTTCCATCAACGACAAATCAATGGTCATGCCGGTGCGAAACGCCCTCTTTCTATGAGCGGAACTGGATACACGTATTCCGGTTGTGAGACCGTCTGCCAAACGAATAGCAGCTATCTCCCAGCTAGCCAACTGTTTCTTGAAAGCACGCACTACCATGTTGCATTACTGAGTCCAAATTGCAGGCTGAGAATGAGGCTGATCCAAGAGGAACTAGATTGTCAATGGATACAAGCATTAGGTTTGTGGGAGGACATAGTGCACCTGTCACATCCCTTCCACCAAGTGCTGTGCTTGTGGTAGGCAGAACACAAACTTAGGTAGGGCATGCCTTTCCAAGCCCCTACCTTCCCGCTTCTTCTCAGGACAGATACTTCCCTGTTAGTGTGGGGAGCCCATCTCGGAGACTTGCAGACAAAGGGCACATGGTCCAAACAAGAATAAGCCCTGCACATCAATGTACTCATACTCTGAGCCATTTGATGGGTGTTGAAGTCCTTTCAGCCGGTTCTTGCGGGCCCTGGGGTCACCATACAATCAGACAACACAACCTCAATGCATTACACAAACAAGCAACGGGGCACAAAGTCAACGCTGTGATCTACAGGGGCGCAGAAACTCTGGAAGAGCACCCTAGCCCAGAGCATTCAGCATAGCACCTCCCATGGAAAGGCAACATTCTGACAGACCAACTCAGCAGGGAATTCTCTGCGTCCCACCAATGGGAACTCAACTGGACATAGATCAAACTGAGTTTCAGAAGATGTGGTCAACCCCACATCGATCTGTTTGCAACCAACTTCAACACAAAATGCCCTTTATGTGCATCCAGGTACTTGGAAGGGGATTCACTGGGGGATGCCTTTTCTCTGACATGGACAGGCCAGTTACTATATGTTAGGCAGAAACCTGTGCAGTTCCCTTGGGGAACACTGCAAAAGATTTAAGACTACAGGTAGAGCAGTAAACCCCTTTGGTAGCAGTCTGTACCACCCAGATTTACCTGGTAGCTGTGGCTGAGCAGTCAGACTTCTCTCAAGAAGAGTTAGGCAGTATGCAAAGTATACACAATATGTACCAAAACACAATAGCACAAGCAAACACTGACCAGAGCTTGGTTTCAAAAGAATATTGTTATTTATTTAAAAACACACATAAGTAAAAACACTCTAGCAACGAATCTGGTAAAAACACTTCAACACAGTTATAATGAAAGTAAATTCAATCCTTTCTCCTATCTAGACAACTCTAGGTTAACACCACTTAATTAAAACAGAGGTGAGTGCTTAACGTTAGATGACACTCTAGTAGTTTCCAAGAAAGGGAGAGAAAAAGCAGAAATAGGTTAAACACACCACTCTAAGGTCCAGAACACTTGCAATAGGCTTAAAGAAGCACAAAGTCACAGGTGAGCAAAAGTCACTAGGCAGGGCCCACTCTTAGAGTAGCCGGAGCGAAAAGGTGCCCAAGATCACACTGTTAGTTAGAGATTCAAGTCTTGCAAAGAGTCAAAAAGAGTTTTAGAGTGGCTCAGAAAGTTTAGCCAAAGTGTCCCAGGCACTCCCAGGTTCGAAAGCCGGGGACTAAATCTACCCCGTACAGTCGGTGGCAAGGGAAGCCAGGCGGAACACAGTACCTTAAGCGGAAAGGATCCTCCAGCGGTGGCAGTTGTTCCAGGCAGTGGCAGCAGGGCTCGACGTCGGTCAGGGGAGAAGAAGTTCTCGCTGAAGAGCAGAAGAGGAGGGTCGTTGCACTGCCCGGGAAGAAACCAGCCGCGGAGTCCTCCGGTTAAAGGGTTGGTACCGACTTTCGCGGTAGGGGGGTAAAGTGTGGTATTCCGGTTGCCGGGGTGCTTGGCACAGGCAAGGCGGCCACGAGATACCTCAAAGAACGGAAAGAAGGCGAAAACTGGTTGTCCCCACCAGTTAAGGGAAGGAGCCACTCCGTTAAGAGTTCTCCTCGGTCGTCGGGAAAAAGTGGTGAGACGGTTCAGCAGGGCTCCACCGGGTGGTGTCGTCGAAGCAGGTCGGCTCAGCTCTTCCCTCGTCGGATTCTTGGTCCTGTGGCGACTTCTGAAGTCCCAGTCCCCAAAGCCCTGCTTTTATGCAGCAAGCCCCCATTCACCCAGCCTAGCTGTCACTCAAACATGCTAAGTGGTGAGCCGGGCGGCTCACCACTTGGGCCAATCAGGACGGAGTGCGACTTGAGTTACCAAGGTAACTCAGTCCAGGGTGCCTAAATCCCCCTCCACCCCTCCTAAGTACCCCAGACAGAGTGGCACCACTTTGGAGGGCTTCTGTGGAGAAGCCCGCCAAAAGTGGAACAAAGGGCTCCACTTTGGGTCAGAGTTACAGAGGCGAACACCAACGCCATTTTAGAATCAAGTTTTGGCAAAAAGTCCCAACCGGAGTTATAAAAAGAAATATATAAACCGGCGGGATGTTTAAGGCTACCGTAAATAAATAATTAAATGTGTTAGCCTAAAACAATGGGAAATCCCATAGGGAAATATTCGCGGTCGAATATAAAAAGTAGTTTCCACTGCCACCAGCCAAAACTCGATCAGGGGGGACGGAGACGTGCCCCCCTCGACTAACAGACCCTGGGGCAATCGAATTGCCCCAGCCAGTACGTCCACAATATGATGGTTTGTACTGGTTCTGTTCAGGATTCAAGACTAGCAAAGTCTTTGGTGACTTTACATGCCCTGGGAGACAGTAGTCAGTCCCAGGGTATGGAGTCTATGTTGGGGAGTCCCTAGGACACTCCTGGGTCACGGCACAGAGGGTGCTGTGTAACCCACATCACAAAAATACATGAGGCCCTATGGAGTAAAAGACCCCATAGCCCATTCAACACAAGGTTTAACCAAGATAACACAGTTCAACATGTCCAAGAGTGAGGGTAAAAGAGTCTCACTCTTGGCAGGAGAAAAAAAATAAACTCCAGAAATCCAGCAAAGCTGCTGGGGGACTCACTAGGTAGGGAAATTCAGCCTAAACAGAGAATTCTCCCTAACACTCGCCCCCCCCAGACTAAGGGACAGGAGGATTTAATCCACTCCTGGATGAACCTCATACCTCTAGTCGATGATATACATCCTAGAGAGTCCATCAGCATTTTGATGGTGACACCCTGACCTGTGCTCAATGGTGAAATCAAACCCTTGCAGGCAGATTGACCATCTCAATAGTTTTGGATTTTCCCCTTTCATTTGCATTAACCATCTCAAGGGTTGGTGGTCAGTCTGAATAACAAAAGTAGAACCATACAAGTATGGCCTAAACTTCTTCAGTGCCCACACAATAGCAAAGCATTCTCTTTCGATAGTTGCCCACCTTGTCTCAGGATCCTTCAGTTTCCTACTGATGAAGCAAATGGGGTGCTCCCTACCCTTCTCATCCAGTTGGCTTAGAACTGCACCTATACCTACATTGGAAGCATCAGTTTGTACAATGAAAGGTTGGTGGTAGTCAGGAGCTCTCAATACTGGGGCCTGGCAAAGAGCTCTCTTCAGTTTTTCAAAGGCCTGATTGCACTCCTCATTCCATTTTACCTTTTTTTGGAATTTGGGAGAGGAGATTACATTCAGTGGAGAAGCTATGGTCCCATAGTCCTCAATGAAATTCCTGTAATACCCAGTGAGGCCTAGAAAAGCTCTCACTTGGGTTTGAGTAGTTGGTGTTGTCCAATTTTGCACAGCTTCAATCTTGCTGGGCAAAGGCCTTATTTCTCCACCTCCTACCTCATGTCCAAGGTAGACCACTTTACTTTGACCAATCTGGCACTTACTGGCTTTGATTGTCAAATGGGCCTGTTTCAGAGCCTGCAACACATGTCCTAGGTGGTTCACATGTTCTTCCCAGGAGTGGCTGAAGACTGCAATGTCATCCAAGTATGCCATGCAGAAATCTTCCATCCCAGCCAGAACTTGGTTCACCATCCTTTGGAATGTGGCAGGTGCATTTTTCAGTCCAAAAGGCATGACCTTAAACTGGTACAAGCCAACTGGGGTTGAAAATGCAGTTTTCTCCTTGGCATGGTCTGTCAGGGCTATTTGCCAATAGCCTGACGTCAGGTCAAATGTGCTGAGGTACTTGGCTGCACCAAGTTTATCCACCAACTCATCTGTCCTGGGCAAAGGATGGGCATCAGTCTTGGTGACTGCATTTAGAGCTCTATAGTCCACACAGAATCTCAAGTCTTTGGATCCTGCCTTTGGTACTAACACAACTGGGCTAGACCATGGACTAGTAGAGGGCTCTATTACCCCGAGATCAAGCATCTTCTTGACCTCTCCTTTGATGTGGGCTCTGATATGTTCTGACATTCTGTATCCTCTGCTTTTGACTGGCAGACAGTCACCAGTGAGTATCTCATGCTGGCCCCAAGGGGTCAAGCCTGGTGACAGTGAGAACAGGGAGGCAAACTGATTTAACATAGATTTGCACTCCTCTTGTTGCTCAGGTGTCAGGTCTGAAGAGAGATTGACTCCTTCAACTTTTTCATCTAAAGGTACACCTCTGAGGAGATCAGGGAGAGATTCACTCTCTTCCTCCTCTGCAGCTGAAGCTAGGAGTAAGGCTCCTACATCAGGTCTGGAGATGTAGGCTTTTAGTCGGTTGGTGTGGAAGACTCTAGGAGCTTCCCTGGGTCTGCCCAGATCCACCAGATAGTTGACCTCTCCAAGTTTTCCCACAACCTTGAAGGGTCCCATCCATTTGTCTTGCAAGGCCCTCTGCCTTGTTGGGAGCATAACTAGAACTAGCTGGTCTTGAGTAAACTCAACCATGTTAGCCTTCTGGTCGTGCCAATGTTTGACCAGGGCTTGACCAGCTTTCAAGTTGTCACTTGCTTCTGCCATCATGTGTGACATTCTCCTCCGGAGACCTATCACATAGTCAGTCACTCTGACTGGCTTGAGGGGAGGAGCACCTTCCAACCCCTCCTTAATCAGGGCCAATGGACCCCTGACTGGATGGCCATAGAGAAGCTCAAAGGGAGAATAACCTACTCCCTCCTGAGGGACTTCTCTATAAGCAAAGAGAAGGCATGGCAGTAGAAGGTCCCACTTTTTCTTAAGGGGTTCTTCCAAAGCACCTATCATGCTCTTCATGGTTCTGTTAAACCTTTCAACCAACCCGTTTGTCTGAGGGTGGTAGGCGGTTGAGAACTTGTAGGTAACTCCACAGGTTTTCCACATGGCCTTCATGTAGTGGGACATAAAGTTTGACCCCCTGTCAGAGATTACCTCCTTAGGAAACCCAACCCTGGTAAAAATACCAAGGAGGGCCTTAGCCACAGCCGGAGCTGTAACAGTCCTCATAGGAATGGCCTCAGGGTATCTAGTAGCATGGTCTACTACAACAAGGATAAACCTGTTGCCTGAGGAGGTTGGAGGATCAAGGGGACCAACAATGTCAATCCCTACCCTCTCAAATGGGACTCCCACAACTGGGAGAGGCACTAAAGGTGCCACATTCTTGGAACCAACCTTACCAGAAGTCTGGCAGGTATGGCAGCTCTTACAATATCTATCTACTTCAGCCCCCATCTTTGGCCAATAAAAGTAGAGTGAGAGCCTTTCCTTGGTCTTCTTGAAACTCAAGTGGCCAGCCAAAGGTATCTCATGGGCTAGTTGTAAGAACTGTTGTCTGTTCTCTTGTGGGACTACAAGGCGTTTGTAGTCTCCAGGTTCAGACTCAGTGGGTTCACTGTAGAAGAGGCCATCTTCCCAGTGCAACCTATACTTCCCAGGCTCTTGCCCATCAGCTTGAGAAGCTGCCTGGTGGCGGAGACCCTCCAGAGTTGGACATTCTCTTTGCCCCTTACGAAAAGCTGCCCTGCTAGGCCCACCTTCTGCCAGTAAAGACTGCAGCTCAGGATGGTCCTCAGGGTCCAAATCTCCAATAAGGTTGGGGCCTCCTTCTAGCTCTTCCTCAGAGTCTAGCTCAACCACACAGGGTTGTACCTCTCTCTCAGCCTCAGCTGGAGGGGGAGTTACAGGTGTAACTTTGGACAACCTAGGGGAAGTCCTTGTTGGAAGCACTGGAGTGCTTGCTGCTGGCTTTTTCCTAGGAGTCTTGGGTTGCCCCTTTGCTCCTGATCTGGTAGTTACTGCAGTAAGTTGCTCCAGTGGTAGAGGAGTGATTTCTATCATCATCTCCTGAGATAACCCTCTCAGGGTTTTCTCCCTTGCAGGTTTTGTGAGTTCCTGAAACCTTTTGCTAGGAGGTCTGGGGGTATGAGATACAACTCCAAGAGCTTTGAGGTCATTACCCAACAGAACCCTACCTGGCACTTCACATTGTACACTGACAGGTATTTTTACAGCCATATCATTACATTGGATGAGAACTGGTAACTGGGGACACATCTGCACAGGCCCACCAGCTAACTTGGTGAGGCATTTGGGTGCCTTAGCAACATCCTCTGCCTTGAAAAATGATTCATCCACCACAGTTATGCTGGCTCCAGTGTCCCTAATGGCAGGAGTCTCCTGACCATTCACCTGGACACTGTCCTTATAATACTCTTTAGTATTATCTGGGATAGAGTTATAGACATCTAAATTCTGTTGCTCCCACAACCCCAGAGAGACTAAAGAAACACTAGCTGAGACTCCAGTGGGTTCATCAGCTAGTAATAGAAAGTTTCCACTTGCCATAGGTACTTCCTCTTCTGGAGCGAAGGCTAAGGAGGCAAGCTGGACCCCTGAAGGTTTACCCTTACATCTGGGATCTCCTTTCACATGGTCAGTAGCCTTACAAACAAAGCATGAGCCAAAGGCTCGCTGGAATGGAGGCTTGTTCTGACCTCCTTCTGGTCTGGGACCAGAAGGTACACTAGCCTGATTTGGTTTCCCTTGTGGCTTACCCTTATAGTTTTGTTTGGGGCCCTCTTTGGAATTTGTAGTATTAGAATTCTCTTTGGAGTCCTTCTTAGACTGTTTTTCCCCATCCTTCTTCTGAGTTACCCCAGAATCCTTGTGAGTGGCCCTGTTGGCAACCCACAAGTCAGCAGCCTTAGCTAGTTTCCGGGAATCCAATTCCCTGGAATCAGCCAAGTGTTGTCTGAGCTCAGGAGAGCAGGCATCATAAATAGTCTCCAACATAAACAAATTCTTCATACCTTCATAAGTGTTCACCTTGTAACCCTTAATCCATCCCTCTAAGTTTTTCAAACATTCATTCACCCAGGTAGCCCAAGGGGTACCATCATGCTTTTTGAGGCTCCTAAACCTCTTAAGATACTGGGAAGGGGTCTTCCCAAACCTAGCTATCAAAGCTAGTTTCACACATTCATAGTCCTTCCTATCCTCCTCCCCCATCTCCATTACCACATCAGTTGCAACAGGGGGAAGCCTAGAGAACAACCAGGTGAGTAAGTCATTTCCTGTGATGTTCTGGAGCCCATGATTATATTCAAACAGAGACAACCAATCCAACACATCCAACTTAGGCTCATACATACCAACCAATTCTTTAGGCATCCGGGGTCTTTTAGGACTGGAACTTCTAGAGGAGCCAGAGAGAGAAACATTCTCAACAGATAATTTCTTCATTTCTAAGTCATACTTGAGCTCCATTTCCCTTAGCCTTAGTTCTTTGTCAGTTTGAGCATTAAGTTTCTTATACTCCAATTCTAGCTTCATTTTCTCCAGTTCAAAGTACTGAGGACTAAATGTGGGACCTGGTAAAGGTCCAGTAGGCACAGCAGGTAGAGCAGGCAGAGGCCTAGGGGGGACAGTTACAACAGCCTCACCCTCCTCTTCTGACTCTTCCTCAGAATCATCAACATTTTGCTCCATGTTAACTTCAACACTGTCATCTACAGTTGCTGGAGTGGTGGGTTCCTCTGAACCATCACCCAGACTTTGGTTAGCTAACAATCTTTCAATCAGCTCCATTTTCTTGCCCTTAGTCAGGAGATCCTTATGTTTACAGAGCACTCTTAAACAATCAGCAGTTTTGGCTGCAAGGGACTCTTGACTATAGCTTTCTATAACTGACATGTTAGAGGTTTTACTTTTTCAGTGCTAAGCTTTGTGGTTAGTTGCACTAAGGTATCTAAAGCACAATAAAGTGTATACTCAATACAAATCCCACCGCTGTACACCAGTGTTAGGCAGAAACCTGTGCAGTTCCCTTGGGGAACACTGCAAAAGATTTAAGACTACAGGTAGAGCAGTAAACCCCTTTGGTAGCAGTCTGTACCACCCAGATTTACCTGGTAGCTGTGGCTGAGCAGTCAGACTTCTCTCAAGAAGAGTTAGGCAGTATGCAAAGTATACACAATATGTACCAAAACACAATAGCACAAGCAAACACTGACCAGAGCTTGGTTTCAAAAGAATATTGTTATTTATTTAAAAACACACATAAGTAAAAACACTCTAGCAACGAATCTGGTAAAAACACTTCAACACAGTTATAATGAAAGTAAATTCAATCCTTTCTCCTATCTAGACAACTCTAGGTTAACACCACTTAATTAAAACAGAGGTGAGTGCTTAACGTTAGATGACACTCTAGTAGTTTCCAAGAAAGGGAGAGAAAAAGCAGAAATAGGTTAAACACACCACTCTAAGGTCCAGAACACTTGCAATAGGCTTAAAGAAGCACAAAGTCACAGGTGAGCAAAAGTCACTAGGCAGGGCCCACTCTTAGAGTAACCGGAGCGAAAAGGTGCCCAAGATCACACTGTTAGTTAGAGATTCAAGTCTTGCAAAGAGTCAAAAAGAGTTTTAGAGTGGCTCAGAAAGTTTAGCCAAAGTGTCCCAGGCACTCCCAGGTTCGAAAGCCGGGGACTAAATCTACCCCGTACAGTCGGTGGCAAGGGAAGCCAGGCGGAACACAGTACCTTAAGCGGAAAGGATCCTCCAGCGGTGGCAGTTGTTCCAGGCAGTGGCAGCAGGGCTCGACGTCGGTCAGGGGAGAAGAAGTTCTCGCTGAAGAGCAGAAGAGGAGGGTCGTTGCACTGCCCGGGAAGAAACCAGCCGCGGAGTCCTCCGGTTAAAGGGTTGGTACCGACTTTCGCGGTAGGGGGGTAAAGTGTGGTATTCCGGTTGCCGGGGTGCTTGGCACAGGCAAGGCGGCCACGAGATACCTCAAAGAACGGAAAGAAGGCGAAAACTGGTTGTCCCCACCAGTTAAGGGAAGGAGCCACTCCGTTAAGAGTTCTCCTCGGTCGTCGGGAAAAAGTGGTGAGACGGTTCAGCAGGGCTCCACCGGGTGGTGTCGTCGAAGCAGGTCGGCTCAGCTCTTCCCTCGTCGGATTCTTGGTCCTGTGGCGACTTCTGAAGTCCCAGTCCCCAAAGCCCTGCTTTTATGCAGCAAGCCCCCATTCACCCAGCCTAGCTGTCACTCAAACATGCTAAGTGGTGAGCCGGGCGGCTCACCACTTGGGCCAATCAGGACGGAGTGCGACTTGAGTTACCAAGGTAACTCAGTCCAGGGTGCCTAAATCCCCCTCCACCCCTCCTAAGTACCCCAGACAGAGTGGCACCACTTTGGAGGGCTTCTGTGGAGAAGCCCGCCAAAAGTGGAACAAAGGGCTCCACTTTGGGTCAGAGTTACAGAGGCGAACACCAACGCCATTTTAGAATCAAGTTTTGGCAAAAAGTCCCAACCGGAGTTATAAAAAGAAATATATAAACCGGCGGGATGTTTAAGGCTACCGTAAATAAATAATTAAATGTGTTAGCCTAAAACAATGGGAAATCCCATAGGGAAATATTCGCGGTCGAATATAAAAAGTAGTTTCCACTGCCACCAGCCAAAACTCGATCAGGGGGGACGGAGACGTGCCCCCCTCGACTAACAGACCCTGGGGCAATCGAATTGCCCCAGCCAGTACGTCCACAATATGATGGTTTGTACTGGTTCTGTTCAGGATTCAAGACTAGCAAAGTCTTTGGTGACTTTACATGCCCTGGGAGACAGTAGTCAGTCCCAGGGTATGGAGTCTATGTTGGGGAGTCCCTAGGACACTCCTGGGTCACGGCACAGAGGGTGCTGTGTAACCCACATCACAAAAATACATGAGGCCCTATGGAGTAAAAGACCCCATAGCCCATTCAACACAAGGTTTAACCAAGATAACACAGTTCAACATGTCCAAGAGTGAGGGTAAAAGAGTCTCACTCTTGGCAGGAGAAAAAAAATAAACTCCAGAAATCCAGCAAAGCTGCTGGGGGACTCACTAGGTAGGGAAATTCAGCCTAAACAGAGAATTCTCCCTAACACTATACACCTTCCCATTGATTCCCCTGCTAGCCATGGAGGTGAGAAGGTTTAGAGAGCAACCTTGCAGGATGATTTTGATGGCACTAAACTGTGCCCGGCAAGTCTGGTATCTGACTCGCCTGTAGATGACATACACCATGCCCATCCGCCTCAGGACACATTAGGCATTGTCAACACAACAGAATGCTAAAATCCTTCACCACAACCTGGGTCTCTCTCTCAGGGCTTGGTTCTTGAGCAACGAAAGCACTCCCACCTGATGCTACCAGACGAATGTTCGGATATATGAGAATCCAGGACGCCTTACACGTGTAATACATATGCAAGCAAAAGACAACATTTTTCAACCTGGTGGGTGACGCAACAACTTGACCCACTGTCACAGTAGGTGACCTACTGCCTTATCTGTTCCATTCGGCTAAAGTGGGCCTTTCACAGGCTTCCATCAACGTTCACCTCCCAGCCATCACATCTTTCTCCTAGGGGTCCTGGAGCTTCATCCTTAGTCTCAGACACAGCAGTACAAACCTTCATGAAGGGTTTGCTTTGGACGTTCCCGCTGGTGCCTGCACCTACTACTGGGTAATTCTACACCTATGTGTGACAACTATGCAACCAAGAAATTATTTGTTGAGACAATCATTGGCAAAATACACAGTGAGAGATGCCAACTCGAGTTTCGGCATTGGATACCATTATTTGTCAAAGGAACCCAGCCCTCTTGAGGGCAGAAGCATCAATATGGTAAGGGAGATATACATATTCATTCAACTTAGTCCAAATGATGAAAGACTCATATACTTGTACTGTGAGACTGGATAATGAGTGTCTGTGTGTGTGTATCTCAGCATACATCCTCCCGAATCACATGGAATAGATTTATGCTTCTGCCCTGATGAAGGCTGGGTTTCCTTATTTTACCTGAGGCTAAAACTCAAGTTGGCATCTTTTCCTGCGTATTATGCCAATGCTTGCCTCTACAAATAATTTCTTGGTTGCTTAGTTGTCACATATAGATGTAAAATTACCCAGGGTGCCACGTGGAGCACAGTAGTGGCTCATGTTATTTAACAGTATGGACTTGTTTGGTATTTATTACCATTTTCTGTTTTAAACCGGTCAAGCCGGTCAAGTGGCACAGCGAGTAGAGCGCTCGCTTTGACATCTGTGCAGAGCCTGTTACCGCAGGTTCGAATCCCGGCGGGGCCAAACTCAGCCTTTCATCCTTCCGAGGTCGATAAATGAGCACCACACACCGTGGGTAATAATAAGCAGCGCTCAGATACCTCAGGGTTCGTAGCGCTATATAAATGCCTAATTATTATTATTATTATTATTATTATTATTAATTATTATTATTATTATTATTATTATTAATGGAGTTATTTGTATATTTTCTTATGATTCCTTGGTTTTGTTGTTTGAGTGTTGTATGATCGTGGATGGGTGTTTGATTTGGTCACTATTGTAGGGTGTGTCACTAACGAGAGGGTTCTCAACCCCATGCTTTATTCATTTTTTCTTTTCTATTCATTGTTGTATATTTTAGTATGATGTATTCAATGCTTGCATAACTTTTCCCATTGTCTTCATTCTTTCTTTTTGTTCAAATCTGTTCTCCTGACTTGGTATTGGTTCTTTTTGTTTCAATTCCTGATTCCTATTGAGCCCATACACCAATTAATATTGTGGTTCAACCTCATTTTTTGTGTTTTTATCTCATTGGTGACAATGGGGTAGAAAAGGAGGTGGATGTACTACACAAGTTAGTGTCTTTCAGGCTTCATTAGCAATGTACATTGTTTTATCCCATAGAACGTTTTTTAAATTACCAGTGATTCCTAGTCCGACTACAGGGAATATTCAAGCATGTGAATCTATGAAAGATACCAAGGCTGGAGTAATACAGAGGTAAGTAACTAAGAGTTTTATCTGGCGGAGTCATGGAATAAAGCTTGAATTGGATAGTCATTCACAGGTTTCTGCACCCATGCCGTCTTTGTTGGAGCAGTGAGGAGAATCGCATGAAGGAGAGCTTCCTTCTCGGATCCTCCCACCGAGGCTGTAATAACAACTGACTCCTCTGATGGAATGGTGTGCGATGTTGCAAGACCTTTCAGTTCATTGTGGTCCAGCCTATAGTAGACAGAACACATCAAGCTGCTGCAGTTCAGGGCCATTTTCTTGGCACTGATTGCGCTTCTTTCTTCAGTTAGGTGCAGGATTGTTTGGATTCCAACAGAAAATACAGCATTTTTATATAGTATCCCAACAAAGGGGCACCAAACCCCTGGTCTCTTGCAGACTGGCAGATATTTTGGAATAGAGCCTCCACCATAAGATATATCTCTAGGCCATTTTGCCGGAGTGGTAAGCGGAATAGAGAGTGGAATATCTTAATCCAAGTAGATACTTCCAATCACAAGTAGGAGCTTTACAACTCATTCCAAGAACTTTTTCGAAAGTGGAGTTGTCGGCTCTACGACCTGTTTGGCACAGCTACCAGTGCAAAATAAAAAACTTCAGGTGATTGGCTAGGCAATGCCATTGCCATCTCTTGGAACAACTGCTCAAATGTTGCCGTTCCACAGATTTGGAAAGCGCTATCCATATAGTGCATGACTGTGGATGATTCAGTGACTCTGGTGGCCTAGCCCTGGCAGGCCAGTAGTAGGTGGGTTTTGGACTTCTGAAGATGGCTTCAGGAGGCCTGACCTTTCTCCTGCGATTCCTGGAGATTGTCAAAGTGTGTGTTCTTGACCCACACCCTCAATCCTTGAACTTTCAGAGGGTAAGCGTTTCAGAGGGTGATCAAAGTTCTTCAAGTAGCAAGGAAGCCTTCCACGTGCTCTCAGTATAAGAGCAAGTGGCTCAGATTTTGTCACTGTGCTTTAGAGAGGCAGACTAATGTACTCAAATATTCTTTACACCATGTTCATGAGTAAAGGCATACTGCTGATCGTTCCTTTGTTTTCCAGTGTCCACACTCTGTGTGGGCCCCTAATTCTTTTTTTTAAACTAAGTTTTATTTTGAATTTTACAAACGGTTTGCAGTTACAGCATACATGTTCTGCATCACAAAACAACCTCAAATAGCAACTGAAATCTCTCCCCATTTCCCAAAACTCAGGAGATGCTCGCTTCTATACACAGCAGCAGAAGCAAATTAGCCAGGTATGAACCATCTCTAGTAAAGCCTGTAACAATATTTAGGGTCACTTCCTGATTAAACCAGTGGGATATCTCCCCAACCATTTCTCTAAGCCTGAAGCCCTAACTCACACCAATCTTGTGTCTCCTTCTATCATATCTCCCCTCCACCCCTTTCAGCCCAATGTCCATTTGCTTATCAATGGTCCCCACGCCTCCTGGAAACGATCCCATGTGGTCATTCACAGTAGCCGTGAGATTCTCCATCGTATAGATGTCACTTCATTTCCGTTCCCAGAGAGCCCTATCCAGGGCCCCCGGGGACATACACCTTTGCGCCAGTGCAATCATACCCGCTCTAAACATGGCTTCCCATAATCTTGTGAGCCTTGCCTCACCCCAATCCTGCGGCGGGACTCCCAGTATGTTCTGGAGGGGGGGCCTGGATCTAGAGGGACTCCCGTAACAACCTTCATCCAACTCAAGACCTCTGACCAAAAGGTCTGAATTACTGGGCAATCCCATCATATATATATATATATATATTTTTTTTTTAACTTTTACCTTGACTCAATTGTTTTTACAATTTTTGCAAGAACAGAAGCTCCTTCTATCTCCTAGCTTGAAATTTTGAAATAAAAGTTTGTGAACAATGTTATTTCGTTCTTCAAGTCTGACTGACTCTTCCCAACAGTCGTTTGAGAGGCTTAGCAACCGTTTTCCAATTTCCAGAATTAGGTTACCTCAGCGGACTCCAGACCAATATTCTAAAGAAATTGTGCAACGGCGATCACAAGTTTTGTGCTTTTGCCATTCATCAAACGACTCCACCAAAACTCCTCATCGTAGTTCTGTGAATCCCATTACATATGAAACCATGCAGCCTGCTTCCCCGGGGACCGAGTGGGGAGGAGCCCCTAAACATTTTGGAGATCCTGACTAGGTCTCTATGCCATCCGTGCAGGACCTTCGAAGCTATGTTCTATGGTCGAAATAAACAGGAAGGCAATCTTAAATATCGTAGACCACGTCACCTCCGGAATTTCCCTCCCCACCCTCTCTTCCCACCGTTGCTTGAAGTCCTGTCTGTTTCCAACATCAGCCATGATCATAGCCCTATATAAGTGCAAGAAGATTCCGCCCTGACCCTCCGCAGAAACCGAAAACCCCCTTGGATTGAGTCAAGTCCCTAGAAGGTTTATCCTCCCATCGGTGAGAAACCCTCTGACTCATAGTTAAAAATGGACATTGATTCCCTTCCCACCACATCCGCCAAAGCGTCGTATCCTATGAAGGACCCCTCCATAAACAGCTGGCCTACCCTCTCTTACCCACTGTCAGACCAAATCTGGCAATGATGGAACCATCGCTTGTTAAGATCTAATAAGGGGCACGATAGTGGGGACGGCCATGAGGACTGGTGAATGTTAGAGATTTTTTCCATATGTACCAAAGAACCCCTAAAGAAGGATGTGATCGCAACTTCCAGGGGATCGCCCCCTGCATAGACCACAGATAATCCGTAATCTTCTTGGGGTGTGCCGCAACATCCTCGAAAGTTCCAATAGTTGCCCAGGTTGTCTCTTAGATGCTCCACCAACACCTGCACCTGTGCCGCCTTATAATAAATTCTCCACCCTCGCCCCCCAGTCCCTAGGTAAGGTTAGTGTTGAATGTTTAATTATGGGGACTTTGTTCTGCCACACGAACCGGGCCAGCCGGGTCTTCAGTTCTTGGAAGTAAGTCTCTGGGACCACCGTGGGCAGGCTCGAAAAGAGAAAGAGCAATCGGGGAAGAACATTAATTTTAACAGAGATCATCCTCCCTTACCACAAGAGCCCATGAGGGGCCCACCTCGACAAATCCTTCCTCAGCATTGCAAGCATTGGGGCATATTTGGAAGAAAACAACGCAGTAAGATCCAGAGGTAGCCGAATTCCCAGGTACGTGAGCCCTCCCTTCTCGACTCTCCTCCCCTTAAACTGAGCCATGTTCTCCAGACCGGAGCTATGCAGCCAGACTGGCATAATACACAATCTATGTACGTTAATGTTGAGCCCCGAAAATCCCCCGAAAGACGAGATCTGGGACATAAGCTCAGGGTCAGAAGAGTGCACATCTAATACATATGCCTAGATATGATCAGCAAATGGGGACAGCTTGAAGAACGTTTCTCTGCATTGGATACCCTTAATTTTCAAGTTTGCGCGGATTGCACTTGCTAAGGGCTCTAGGGACATGGCATATAGGAGGGGCAAAAGGGGGCAACCTTGCCTCGTCCCTCTGGCCAATGGAAAAGAGGCAGACACAATTCTGTTAACTAATATTCAGGCCGTCGGAGATCCATAGAGTGCTGCAATCCATTGCTGCATGTTCGTTCCAAGTCTGAACTTCTCCAGAACCTGGAAGGTATAGGGCCATTCGACGTGGTGGAATGCCTTTTCTGAGTCCAATGAGATCACTGCAGCGTCAATGTCTTCCCCTTGCGCCACATGCATCAGGTCACTGGTCTTCCTGACATATCAGATCCCTGGCGTCCCTGAAAAAAGCCTACCTGGTCCCTGTGGATCAGCATTGGGAAAGACCCCTGTCTCAGGAGTTTTGCTAATATCTTCACATCTGTATTAAGAAGCAATATGATTCTGTATGGAGAACAATCCTCCGGATCCCTCCCTTGCTTATGGATAACCACGATGATGGTGCTCAACAAAGAATCGGGAAGTATTTCATCCTCTACCACTTTGTTAAAGACCTTGGTCAGTTGGGGGGCCAGGAGAGACGGATTCATCTTGTAGAAGTTCACAGAAAACCGTCGTCTCCTGGAGTGGTACCCGATTTCAATCCCTTGATCGTGAGGGCCACTTCCTCTGAGTTAATCGGGCCGTCAATACTGCCAGCCACAAGGTCGGATAACCCCAGCATCCGAAGAGAGCCGATGAATCTGGGAATCGGAGCGAAATCCCCTGAGGTCTCTAAAATATATAACATTTTCGAAACTACTCCTCTATTGCCCCTGGGTCGAAGAGGTCGCCCCCGTCTGGGCTTTTCATTCTGTTAAACAATTTAGATTTCCACTCCCCTCGTAACCACCATGCAAGAATTCTATCCGCCTATCTCCCTTCTCATGGTACTTCTGCTTCAAGAACTTCAGCTTCCTTGCTTTATGCTGAACCAGCAAATCCTTCAGCCGTGATTTTTTTCTTTTTTGAAACTTTTATTTACAAACTATCAAGTTATAAACAAAAAGATAATTTCCATAAAACATGAAAAAATGGACAAATCACTGCATTTTGACACAACTATGTACAGAATGAGATACATATTACAACAAACCCCCCAACAAATCTATTATCTCTCAATTACCCACCCCCCAAACCCTCTAATTACACATGTACAACACCAAGTCTAATATAACTGAAGAAATGTACCCCAGATTTTCTCAAACAAACCCAATTTCCCATCTCTCGTGTAAAGCACCCTCTCCATTCTTGCCAATTCATGCATTTCATTCAACCACGTCTCAATATTCAATGACAATGTAGATTTCCAATTCCGCAAGATAATTTTCTTACCAATCATTGCCCCTCTGAACAACCATTTCTTCTGATTCTGATTAAGATCATCCAATGGCTCATCACTCCCCAATATCACCACTTTGAAATCCAGGACAGGCAGCCCCTCTATCACCTCACCAAACACCCATCCAATCTCACCCCAGAACAATCTCACCAACCTACAGTCCCACAGCAGATGCTCCAGCGTACTAGTCACATGCAAGCATCTCCAACATTCAGAACTCTCCAACATCCCTCTTCTACACATTTTCTCCGGTGTCCAATAAATCTGATTAAGAATCTTTATCTGTCTCGACCTCTCCGTAAGTCCCAACGAGCACATTTTAACATTCACACACATTTGTTGCCACAAATCCTCAGTGATATCTGACCCAATTCTTCTGCCCCACTCCTCCCGTAGTGAATCATTACCTTGATAATGAGACACAACCACTTTATATAGTCGACTGGCCAGTCGTCCTTCTCTCCCAATCACTTTCCTAGTAAACAGATTCAAATCAACGTTTTGCTCCAAGTCTAAATGTCCAATCCCTCGCCTAAGTTTCAGAAAGTCAGGAGTTTTAAAATTCTCTTTTATAGTGCTGCTGCAATTCCCTCGCAGTCATCCAATGGTCATTTCTAAACAGATCAGCCACCCACCGCACTCCTCCCAAAAACCAATCCGCCCAAAAGACCACTTTACCATCTATTTTAATAGCGGGGTTCAACCATATCGAGGCACCTGGCTCTTTTAATGCATCCACACCCAAATACCTACACAAATTCTTCCATGACCTCCTCAAGGTCTCCATCAACAGATCTTTCCCACAGCTTCGTTTCAAGACAGAAGTCAATATTGCTCGCGAAGTCAGTGGCCCATTGAAGCTAGTCTCCGCCTCCACCCACACATCCTGCAACTCTTCCACAAAGGGGACCAAGAAATCCGACATGAAAGCCAGGTGATACGCTCTGAAATTAGGAACCCCAAGTCCACCCCTATGTACCGGCAACTGCAACTTCCACAACTTCAACTTCGGGGGCTTCCTATCCCACAAGAACTCCTGAAGCATTCTGTTCAAATCCTTCCAAAATGTCAATGGCATCATTAAAGGGACCATACTCAGAATATAATTAATTCTGGGGGCAAAGATCCTTTTCAAGGCGTTCACCTTGCCCCACAGAGAGAGATTCAATAGACTCCATCTATCCAGATCAATCCGCAACCCACTACACATGACCCTCACATTTTCCTTAACACTGTCACCAATTTCAGGAGTCGGCCAAATTCCCAAATATAACAATTTGTCCGGACACCATCGAAAACCTAAGTCCATCACAAATTCGTGATTTATAGAGATGTAGTGGCACTTCCCGTTGTGGGTTTTGCCCTTACACTCTTTTAACCCGCGGGCTGAGTTTCTCGATCTTAGACCACATGTCTGCCTCTTCCCTCTGCCTCTCTCGCTTCTGTGCGCCCAGGCCATTTAGCACCCCTCTAAGTGTAGCATTTAACCCTTTCCACACAATCCGGTCCCTTATTGTTAAACTCAAAGTATTCTTTAATGTGCGTCAGAAAGGACTGAGCAATCTCTTTTTTGTTCAACACCAGGTACGCATCGACCTTCCTCAGCGTCTGCGTGCCCAACCCTCCTCCAGTGCCACTGAACCAAAACATGATCTGACCACGGGATCTGGGGCATGGTAACCGAGTTGACAAACAACTTCAAGGTAGCATCCACCAGAACAATGTCAATTCTGGAGAAAGAGTCATAGACTTGAGAATAAAAAGTAAAGGTGGGTGTCCTCATCCGCTTCCAATGTTAGGGCGTCCGTTACTCCACGTTAATGGTGTGAAACTTCTTGGATTGGGAACACTCAGCTGAGGAGACCTCCTCCCCCTTTGGCCTTTTACTAACTCTTTGTGGATCCAGGACCATATTGAAGTCGCCCCCAATTATCAGTTGGCCCTCAATAAAAAATTTCAATTCCTCTGAGCGTATCCCCGAACAGAATCTTGCCCTCATTGGGTCCATATACCAAAACAACCATGATTGGAGTGCGCCGCAACAGGGACCTGGCGGCAATGTACCTCCCCTTGGGGTATTGCAGTATCCTGTTAACTACCAGCTTGAGTGTGGACACACAACTATCGCCACTCCTCTCTTCTTAACCAGTGCCGAGGAATGATATACCTCACTAACATATCTCGACGTCCGCCCCGGATGAACGCCCCTAGCCAAATGAGTTTCTTGTAAAAGAAGTATGTCCAATTTAGCCCTCCGGAATTGAGTACAAGAGAGCTCTTTATGGGGGAGCTTGAGACCCCCACCACCAAGTCAACATTCACACCAGTCAGTAGAACACATTGAATTTCTAATAATGGTCCAACCTTGGCAACTGTAATGTCACCGAATAGACCATAGTGGAAAACTTTCAGAGGACTAGGGTATTTTTGAACTAGAGAGGCTCAAGATGGTGCCCTATACAAAAAATTAAGTCAAAACAGAGTAGTCTCAACACCTCTCAGAGAATCACCCTTAAGGATCTATATTCATCCCTGGGGAAACACTATGAACTAGGCTCCTCTATGGCAACAACTGATGCTGAGAACAAATTGGAAAAATATATATATCTTTTTATTTAATGCATGTAATTAGGTTAAAAAACAGTTTATTAAGAAACAACATTCTTTTTGTTAAAAAGATTTTTTTTAAAAGGACGGTAGAAAAGCCGTCAGACCTTCTAATATATAGACAAAACACAATAATACACCAACCAAAGGAAAAAATTCTTTGGGTGTGCAGGTAACAATTGAAAAACAACCAAATCTTCAAAAACAAATAAGTGGCAATGAAAGCTAATAAAAAGAAAAAAACAAAACTCAACAATGTATCCCAAAACAACTGTGTGACATGAAAACAATATGTGCAATTGTAAGAAAAACGTTTCTACAGTGAAACACTTATTTAGGTTCTCAGTATGACGTAGCTGTAAATGCCTTGTTCAATTTGTGACAACAATCTCACAATTAAAACAAAAGCCCGACATGTTTCATTCCCATTAATCTTAAAGAAGACAGGTGGTGGGAAATTCTTCAGGGGACGATGTAAAAAACATCAAATAGCATGTCAATTACTAGATAATGTGTAGTATACAATCAGCAACACTTGGAGTCAAACGAGGAGAGAAGTTCATAAAAGGTGCCTTCTTTTGATTATGAAGGAGCAACCTTACTGCTCACTTATCAGTAGTAGTTTACGCGAACTATTTCAGTGGAAGAACTTTTCTTTCTTTATTTTATGAGTGGTCTTCTATGTGATTTGGGCTCGCATGAAGGATAAAGCATGCCATCCGCGGCTCCAGTGTGACTAAATAGACCATGCCTGCTGCAAATTCATGCTTCCCAAGCACTGTTATCTCCAATCAAAAAACAATCTTATCTCCCTGTGAACAAATCCTCCTGCCCCCCCCCCCGCCCTCATGTAGAACAACCCTGCTCCCCACCCCAGGCGTCTTGTCTAGCTGAGTTACCATCACTGGTTTAGGAACGATCCCCCAGGTTTAGCCCATTCCACCGGGTCCTATCCCTAAAATTCAAACACTGAAAAGCCCCCACCACCTGCCCACCATAGCGCCAAAAGAGCCACAGGACACCACTATAACGGCATAAATCAAAGAATAATTGGGCATCCCCTTCCCAGGACCACCTCTGCGTTACACCCCAAGTCGTAATCTACCATAACCGCCTCACAGAGACAACCAGCTCAACCCAACCAGTGCAATTCACAGCACCAGGAGCTCAAAAATTCCAGGTCTTCAACCTGTTGCCTTAAGTCAACTGAGCCCTGGGCATCCTCCCACCTCAGCCCCCACCCCCGCCCACACTCATGAACCAACCATAACATTTGCATGGTGGCTTCAGTTCAGTCCAGTGTAGAGAACAAAGAGCGTGTAAATCTCTGAAATGCACACCCCAGGCAAGTACAAAGCCAGCAGCCCCTATCCCAAGGGGGCTGGGCACATTCCTCCCTCCCCCTAGCCAAGGGTCCCTCCATCTCCCCGTGCCACTTTGAAAACCATCATGGGAGAATCACCAATGCTTCCAAGAAACTTCATGGGTCTCTGCTCTAGTGGGAAGGAGGATCAGGGTGGCTATTCATTTTTTTAACTTCCTGGAGCCAGGGATTCTTCACCGCCTGCGCCCCTTGACCTTCTGAACTGCATCCGCCATCGTCCCTTCATCTTCCCGTCACTGTTCGGCCAGAGGACCCATTAGGTCCCCCATGACCCTCTGGATGTCATCTTCTGGGACAAACTTGAACTTTTGGGTCTTGTACTCAAAGGAGATGGAGAAGGGGAACCAGTGGTATCTGACAACCCTCTCGCTAAGCCATCTGGTAAGGGGGCACACATTCGTTGCCTGACCAAAGTAAATGGACAGGTCTTGAAAGATAGTTCTCTTGGATTATTGCAGTGAGACGGGACCCTCTTTCCTGGCCCTGTCAAGAATGTTTGTTTACTCCTTGTAAAAGGGGAATCGACCCAGCAAATGATCTCTGTCCCCTGCCCCATCCACCAGCCCGGTGAGCCCTATCAATAGGGGGTAAGCCATTGAGTCCCAACCAGATAACATCTTGACCACCTCAAGAATGATCCATTTGAGATCCATCTCTGGTTCAATCTCTGTACCCCCGGATCCTGAAAAAACAAAGGTTGTCTGATCACTCGGTGGTCTCGAAGTCATCCATTCGAAGAGTCATCTCTGATTTCCTCCTCTCCAGGTCCAAGAGCCGCATTTAGATGTGCACTTCTATAGTGTCGAGTGAGGTCTGTGTAACGCTCACCTGACTCCCACGGAGGCGCTGGCCTGGTTCGCGCTGCTGTGACCTCTTCTAAGGTGATGCGCAGGGTTCGGAAGACGGACTGGACCGGGCCCCCAAATCTGGCTTGTCTGGCTCGCAGAAGTATCCTTCTGTAGGCGAAAATAGGGGATTAACTGTCTGCGGGGTAATGCAATCAGCCTCCCACTTTCCCCTCTCAGCCTCCTCGAAACCCTTCTGTGATTCCTCGTAGCGTCTCACCTTAGGGTCTGGAAGGACGAGCTCTCCATCCTGCTTCTGATGCAGGGGCGCGTTGGTATCCAGTTACTTCAGTGGATTTTCGGATTGGTGAGAACCAAACTTGCTTGGCTTCCAGATACGTTTTGATAAGAGGTTCCCCTTGTGTCCATGCATTAATGTACTAATGCTAGTGTCTTTTTCCCCATAGGGGCCGGGGTACGGAATGCCGGGGAACAGGCACCGACCGAAGATGAGAGGTGAAATCCTTGTAGAAATCAGGTAAGTCTTTAATGAGCGTTTTTTGGTAATGTCTTTTCATTCGCTCATTAACGCTGATGTCTCTTTTTCCCCTTAGGGGCCGGGGTCCGGAAATGCCAGGTTGCGGCGCGGACCCGAAATGAATAGGGAATGAATCAACAGGTAAGTCTTAACATGGAGATCTAGCTTTCCTTATTCCCTTCTCTCTCTCACCTTTTGTTCTGGTCTTTTTCTCCCTAGGCGCTGGGGCGTGACTGCGAATCCGGATGATCGCTGCTGAACATGGAGGCGCCCAGTAAAGGTGAGTGGAATGCGGCGCTGCAGCGATCGACGCAATGAGCTTTTAAATAAAAGTCTTCCTTTTCAGGATTGTCGGCGAGATGTCTCCGGGATGCGGATTTAGCAGGTAAGGACTTTTCCTTCTTCTGTTCTCTTCTTCTCTTCCTTTGCAGGTGATCCAGGATGCTGGCAGGCGTGGCAGAAGTCAGGATGCAGGAGCAGACACGGTGAGCGTCCAGCTGCTAGATGCAGAACAACGCAAAGCATGTGTGGCTGTTTGGGTGGGGTTTAAATAGCCTTGGAAGAAGTTCCAGGTATGTATCCTTCCTCCAATCAGGTATGTATCCTTCCCCGACCACGCCCGGATGGTAAATTAGTCCCACAGGTAAAGTAGTTCCTTTCAGGCCTCAAGGAGGCCGGGATCCTGCAGCATGGTCTGCATCAGGTAAGTGCACCCAAGCACATCCATAATGAGCCTGGCGCCTATGGCGCCAGGACTGATGTCTTTTATGAGCCTGGCGCCATAGGCGCCAGGACACTGTCCAAAGGGCCCCAATATGGGGTTGCTGGGTCCTTCCTTGGGGACTGGATGTCCGCTTTCAAGGACGCAGGGCTTGAACCGGCTCCCCGGGAGCGGGCATCATGACAGTCTGGTTATTTCCAAGTTCTGCACTCTGTCATCAATTTTGTTAACACATTTCCCTAGGGTGTCCATCCTGATCCCAATGTCAGCGCGGATTCCCTGTATCTACTCCAGCAGTGCCGCAACGTCATTTTTTGTTGACAAAGGGTCTCCGTCCGACTCTGCCATTGTCAAAACTTCTACTTCTGGCACTAGTGGGGGGGGGGAATGCAAACTCCCAAATTAAAATCTTTGAAGAGACGATTTGCAGTCCATCAGAGTGATGATGGCCTAGGCCACTCCGTAGATCAGTCAGCGTCCAGGAAACTGGCCCAGCACACAAGCAGCAGGTGCTCCACGAGGCCCTGCAATCCGACTGGGCTGGATGCTTCCCTCGGGGCCAGGACTTCCACACACACCAGAGCCTCTGAGGCCAGACCCTCTGCACACCAGCTGCACGCTCCTGAGAAAGGATACCCTGAAGAGACAGCGCCAGCAGATTGAACTGAGCGGGCAAGGTGGGAGTCTACATCCAACCAGACAGATGTCTCCCTCACTCCCCCAGCAATATACTGGGTGTACTCCGAGTCTGTGTAATCACCAGGCCATCCACAGCACCGCGATAGCCAAGTAAGTGCTAAGGCGAGGGAGGGGGTGGCTCCCCAAACACTGCGCCTCCTTCCCAATCACAGCACCATCCAGATCAAGGGGACTAACAGCTATGGGAACACTTCTCTCCCGGATTAGGCGCCAGCTCTGCACCCTTGAAGAGGTGTAAGTTTGGAGGCTTCACGTTCTTATTAGGACACCAGAAGTCCCTAACCGTCTTGCCAAATTCCCTTCAGGCCTAACCTGCAGCAGGCCTGCATGACCTCATCTACTGACCCAGGGCCCACCGAATGGCTCCCTGCTTTTTCGGGCTGCGCAACTACTAATTTCTTGGTCTCACAGCCTTGTCCATGTTACTGCCACGGTGGGGGAACAATTTGACCACCACCTGCGTCAACCGTGCAATGTCAAAGCCCTTCAGGGCCACAAGTGCTCCCATTGCAGCAAGCAGGGGTGTGGGGCAGTGACTCACCTTCAACCACCAAGTTGCACACCACTGGCTTTATCGCGCCACCCTCCTCAGGCCTCCCCATCCTACTTAGCCTTCTGCCCTGTGGAAAGCTCAATGTTGTGGGCAGAGGCTGTGCATCCACATCCTCCCGCCTTCCTCCGTAGCTGGAACGTTCAACGCCCCGAAGGCCTCAGGTCCTTGGGCCACGATGTCAGGTGAACTCTCACGGGCTAGGGGGGCCCCGGGAAATCCAGAAAGCAGCCTGGACATGGACTTCTGCAGCGCCGATGAGCTACAGGGAGATGCAAATCCACGGTACCTCCCACTACGTCCTAGGCGTCTCGACAGAGCGCTATGCTTGTGTCCTCTCCCACAGTGTCCCAGAGTGCTTTCAGGTTGAGATTTCGCCCAGTTATGCGCTCCAACTCTTGTTCACTGGGGGGGTCTCAGCTGGTCTTTCTGGGGGGTTCTAAAGTGGGGGCTCTCTCGCTTTCGTATCCGGTATGTACGGAGCTTGGCGTTGAGGCTGCTGCCATTAACGTGTCCCCTGGTGGCTTTGCGTGGTCCCCAAATTTAATCACATCTGCTTTCTCGCACAAACCAACAGTCACGGCCGATATTAGTTTGGTTTCCTAGAAGGTCGCTTTGCTAGTGGCGGTGGCATCGGCTAGGCAAGTAAGTTAAATTCAGGTTCTTCAGGCTTCCGAAACTCTTGCAGTATTCGACAAGCAAAAGGTGCTTCATAGTGCCCATCCAATATTTCTACTGAAAGTAGTTTTTCTTTAATAAAAGTCAGGAACGTTTTCTGCAAGCCTTCTTCCCCATCTGTCAGAAGCTGGGAGGGTGCTGCATGATCTGGATGTCAAAAGGGCCATGAAGTCAAATTTCAACAGAACTTAAGATTTCAGGAAAGATGAAACCAGTTTGTTTTTTGAGGGCTTGCAACCAGTGTGCATGTTGGATTGCAGCTTGCATTTCTTCCCTTCTTGGTAAATCTGCTCCGAAAGGGATACATACTCCCACAGTCAGAACTACTGACTCCATTGTGGTCTTTCAGATGCCGTGGGATGTTATTGTTAAGGCGGCCTCATGATCTTCACCTTCTGCGAGCATTATTGCAAGCACACCGGCTCAAGATCAAACGCTAGGTTTGACCAGGCTGTCTTTTGGGATCCGTTTGCGTTAGTTGGCTCCTTCCTCCCTAGGATATATTTGTTTGGTAATCTATAAGTATGGAGAAAAAGGGGACAAGATCTAGCACTAAGTGAAATGTACATACTATAGGCACTCCTGAACTCCTTATCCATAATTCATTTTCCTCCACACCCACCATCGATCTCTCCTCAACACATGTAGCTAGAATTGGGGAGATTTCGTTTTTGCAAATCATATCCTCTCTCTCTCCTATGCCTCCCAGCACTACTGCTGGACTTACTGGGATTTTCTTCATTGTCTTTTAAGGTGAGTGAGACTTTCTCACTCACCTCCTACATTTACATTTGTTGTGGGAACACTGCACTCCAGTGTGGGGGTACCTTGCCCCTTAGTTTTGGATCTCATGGTTTTCTATAGCAGCATCGGCCCACCTTATGTGGTTCCAGGGAACCCTAGGGTCGCTTTTACAATGTCGATTTGGGTTCACTGCTGAGTCCCTAGACTTACCAATGCAGGAGCGGTCCTCTCCCTTATAATCTAATTTGAAATGTTCTGATCCTTCCATTATATGCAAGCACCCTTATGTCATTGCTTTCAAGAAATATCATTAGAGTTGAGATGTAAAATAGAAACGTATACTGATGTATCTGCCCTATTGAAGACATTGTCAAAAATGACTAACGTGTCAAACATTGGCCTAAGTGACATCAGTTTATGCGAATGCAACTTCGACTGTTGTATTTTACTGTCCCATTCTTTTAAGTTCTAAGTAGCATTTTTGCTACTTTCTAGGCTTTATCTGAACAGGCTGGTGACATTTGTTACTTTCCTACCTATTTAGGGATGCATTATCCTGGGCTACTCTTGCAGCCACAATAATGCAATTAAGGGCCCATATGCTCAAAATGGCCTCTCCTTGTGTCTTAAGTCCTCAAGATGGCCCATCCTTCTACTTTGCCGTCTGGGGAGGGTTTCCTTTCTTCATGCACCTTGGTGGGCTTCTTGCAAGAGGCCTGCAAAGGCGCTCCTTTGTTTGTGTCCTGACAGGAAGTGAGGAGGGGGGCTGTCTGCCCAAATCCACATTGATCTAGGTGCTTGGATGTTGCTGGGCAGTTTCTAGGAGTCTGGATGTGCCCTATAATGTATCCACTTCCAAGTTTGAATGTTGCAAACTATCCTCATTGGAGGGCTGGGTTCACCTGAAGCCCATTTCCTGGAGACCAGCTGGACCCAGCAACCAAGTGGACCACCAGAGTTGAAGAGATCAGAAGAAAATTAGGGTCACCGGAGGACTGCTGCAGAAATAAGCATTGGCTTTCCCAATACCACTGCATTGCAAATCCTGACCTTATGATCGACAGGGAAGACCTCTGTGAGGTGCCTTCCTTCCCAAGACTGGTGAGACCAACCAGTCACCTGTCCTGCTCAAGGTACATCACCAGGTTTCGTTTGTGGCAGCGTTCCTCTTTGCATTTCCTCTGCAATGCCCAGAACCAACTGTTCATTGTTGCAAGGACCTTCAGCTGGTTAAAGGCTGGAACTTTTCATGGGTGTTTTAGTGGCTTTGTTGGGACCCTGAAAATCCACTGTTCTGCCCTCCACCAGGAGGCGAGCCTGTAGGAAGACCGAAGTTCAACTGCTGAGCTGCCGAGTGCCTTTTGACTCTGTCCTGGGCCAATGCAAGAAGTGCATCCTTGAAGAGCTCAGCAAGGTTATCTCCTTCGTCATGGAAACAAATCTCGATGTCCCAACTGCAGCCTGAGGTCTCGAGAGGAGCCTAAAGATTACTGGCGGAGAACTTCTTGGAACCTGCACCCGACCCTTCACGTTGACCACAAAGGTCAGATTTGCTTTTTCCAGTAATTTACCATCACCTGAGAAAGTTTCTATCTTTCTAGGAGATCGGGCCTGCAATTCCTTATCTCTTGAACCACCCTCCTTCCCATTGGGTTTGCATAAGTCCTGCTTACCTTAGACCTATTGGGGTCTGTACCAGGACGTAGGTGTCCAGGTCAGTACTGTCTGCCATCCTTGTGAACCCCAGGGGGGTGATAGCTGCTCTTCCTTTTCCTGGAACTAGACTTAAGTCCCTAATTCACATGTTTTCATTTGCCCTGCTCTAACCAAACCTCTGTACATTGCCTGCCCACTTGAGTGGACCCTCCTAGCTACACTTCTTTCCTCAATAACCTTTTGAGACACCTAAAAGACTACCATAGGCTTGGTGTAGTTAGGGCTAGACATCTGAAGTTGCAGTTCATGGTGCTGTGTGCCTTACAATTAGAAGGCCTGGTGTGTTCATATGCAGTTAACATCTGTTCTCCCTACTTTAATGAATTCAATTATTGTGTCAATTACGGCTTGTGATTCTAAAGTATTGTGTAATCCATAGTGGGTTACTTAACTGTGAGTTGTATATATGTGCTAAAGTATTTTTACTTACCTTTAGATAATTAATATGTGCCTTAGTGTAGTATTGTAATGAATGATTAATAGTTTTTAAAAGTTGCCTGTGTGGGTTTTCCTTGGTCAGTTCTGCTAAGTGTTAACTGTGGTGTCCAGTCAACTCGTCGAAAAAAAACTGGTCGACTGCAATTTGGTCGACGCAATTTGGTCGAAAACCATTTCGTCGAATTTTTTTTTTATTTATATATTTATTTTTTGGGTTTTCGTTTAGTTATAAAAGGGGTTTTTAGAGAAAAAAAGGGGGTTGGGGGGGACCCCCCCAAAAAAAAAAAAAAGGGGTTAAAATAGAGAAAAAAAAATTTCGACGAAATGGTTTTCGACCAATTTGCTTCGACCATTTGTCTGGTCGACCAATTTTTTTCGACGAATTGACTGGCAACCTTAACTGTACTACATAACAGTGACCCCTTCCTCCTTAGGTGAGCCTTGCTGCTTGGTCAACGGTACTTAGACTTTGCTAAACTGGGGTTCTGAATAACCTTGCTAACCCGAGGTTGGATTTCTATGTCCATTTAAGTGAAAGACCCTCCTAGCAGTTAGCTTAGACTGTTTAACACTCAGAGTGCGGTGGTCTGGTGGGTGTTTCCGGTGGACAGGCCTATCGGTTCCAGGGTTGCGCTCCATGCATTCGTGGGCTCCACTCTCAAATTTAATTTTTTGGAGGAAATGTATTTTTGATGTGAAAATTGCCTGATCTCTTTCCGATGGGACAGACACTGATAAGTATGCAGGAAAGGCAACCAGGAGAACAGTAGTCACTTTGGTGAGTAACTTACTAACACATTTGGATGTTGTTAGGGAGAATTCTCTGTTAAGGCTAATTTCCCAAACCTAGTGAGTCCCCCAGCAGCTTTGCTGGATTTTTGGGGTTTATTTTTTTCTCCTGCTAAGAGTGAGACTCTTTTTCGCCCACTCTTAGACATGATTGAGATATCCTTTGACTTTGGAATGTGTTTTATGGGCTATGGGGTCCTTTACCCCATAGGGCTTCATGTGTTTTTGGTATGTGTGTTACACAGCACCCTCCGTGCCGTAACACCGGGGTGTCATAGTGACCCCCAACCATAGACTCTGTACCCTGGGACTGACTACTGTCTCCCAGGGCATGTAAAGTCACCATTGGCTTTAGTAGCCCTAAATTGTGAACAGAACCAGTACAAACCATCATATTGTGGGCGTACTGTAGGGGCAATTCGATTGCCCCTGGGTCTGTTGTTCGAGGGGGCACTGTCCAGTCCCCCCTGCGCGAGTTTTGGCTGATGGCAGTGGATACTACTTTTTATATTCAACCGCAAATATATTCCTATGGGATTTTCCCATTGTTCGAGGCTAATACTTTTTAACATAGCCTCAAACATACCGCCGGTTTATTTATTTAATGTTAATTCACCGGTTGGTATTTTTTGCCAGAACTCGGTTCCAAAATGGTGTTTGTGTTCGCTTCTGTGACTCCAACCCAAGTCGAGCCCTTTGTTCCACTTTTTGGCGGGCTTCTCCACAGAAGCCTCCAAAAGTGGTGCCACTCTTTCTGGGTACCACAGGGGGTGTAGGAGGGGGTTTAGGCACCCTGAACTGAGTTGCCTCGGCAACTCAAGTCGCAGTCTTGTGTGGCCCAGTGGTGAGCCACCCGGCTCACCACTTAGCATGTTTGAGTGACAGCTAGGACTGATGAATGGGGGTTTTCTGCATAAAAGCAGGGCTTTGGGGACTGGGACTTCAGACGTCGTCACAGGACCAAAGAATCCAAAGAGGGAGAAGCTGAGCCGACCTGCAACAACGACACCACCGGTGGAGCCCTGCTGAACCGACTCACCACTTCTTCCAACGACAGAGGAGATCTTCATCCCGAAGAGTCTTCTTCCTTTGACTGGTGGGGATAACCAGTTTGCCCGCCTTTTCGTCTTCCCGGATCATCTCGTGGCCGCCTTGCCTGTGCCAAGCACCCCGGCAACCGGGATACCACGTTTTTCCACTACCGCGAATAAAAGGGTAGTACCTTATACCGGAGAACTCTGCGGCTGGTTTCTTCCCTGGCAGGGCAAAGACCTTCAGCTTTCCTCCACATCGAGATCATCTCTTCCTCTGGACGTCGCCGGCTACTTGCATCCACTGCCAGGAACAACTGCCCCCGCTGGAGAATTCTCTCCACTTTCAAGCTACTGTGTCCGCCTGGCCTCCCTCGCAATGGTCTGTGTGGGGTGTCTCGTAAATCCACAACTTACCACTTGGGTCGGCCCTAGGCTGGCTAACTGAACTTTTCTGAGCTGAACTGATTCCTTTTTAAACTCTCTGCAAGACTTTCCAAGCCTTTTAAACTGTGTGATCTTGGGCGCATTGGTGTTCTACTCTCTTCAAGAGGGAGACTGGCCTCTGCACTTTTTGCTCGCAAGTAGACTTTGACTTTACTGCCTTGCTGAGTGCTTCTACAGTATTGTGTTGTGTGCTGTTCCTAATGTCTGCCTTTTCCCTCCCTTTTTCTTAAACTTATTGGAGTGCCATCTTTAGTTAAGCGCTCACCTCTGTCTGGAAATAAGTGGTGTTAACTAAGTCTTGTCTAATAAGGAATAAGGGATGTACATATATTAATAGTGACTGTGTTTTTGAACTTGCTTATAATAATAGTGCTAGAGTGTTTCTAAGTGTGTCTTTAAATAAATAATTATATACTTGATACCAAAGCTCTGGTCAGTGTTTGCTTGTGCTACTGTATTTTGGTACCTATCGTGTATACTCTATATACTATCTAACTCTTCTTGAGAGAAGTCTGGCTGCTCAGCCACAGCTAACAGGTAAATATGGGTGGTACAGACTGCCACCAATTGGGTTTACTGCCAACACCTGTAGTCTTAAGCCTTTTGCAGTGGTCCCTAAGGGAACTGCACAGGTTTCCGCCTAATAGATGTCCTTTTCTGTGCAGAATAAACTTCTCCTATAATACTGACCTGATTACACACATGCACCCACATGCATGTCGAATCTAATGAATAGCCTTATTTGTTTTGGTGTATATTTTCTTTTGTACCTTCCTACTAGTGTGGATTCACCCACCATAAAAGTCACGTAAGATTGCAACGTTGTAAACCCATTTGTGCATGTGAGATATTTCTAAATGATTTGTGGATATCATGTGGGATGCTATTTTGTTTAGTACAAATCAAAGCTATGCATATTTTAATTTACATTGCACTTTAAATTTCATGCGCCGTTGATTGAGCACTAATGGGAATTTAGGACCCACCCTTATGCAGAGAAAACTATACGCAGCTGAAGTATCCAAGGGAAAGACCGATTTGGAGTCCTCCATCGTGGTCCTTCCTCTACTCCTCATTTCAACTTTTTGTTGTTGTTCTGCTTTCTCTTTCACCACTACACATTTAATGCATTTGGAATGTGCTCTGTAAGGCAGGGATTCTAGTTTACTCTTTTCTGTGGTGCCTTAAAACCATAACCGGTTCAATTTCTATGAATATAAGATGGCTATTCTTGCTGGTGCCAGTGTTTTGTCTCTGGCTTCCACCTGCTCTGTATTCAATACGCACATTTGTGCCCAGGTTTAATTTGTTTCTCACAGTTATTTTGTTTTGTCTGAGAAAACATCCAGAATAAGAGCTACACATTAGCTTTTGAATCCCTATGCTTACTAGTCCCAGCACAGAGCATGGACCTCAGATTAGATGGTCTCTGGTTTAAGACAAATGCAATCTACCTTTTTGCCATTTTTTAAAATCGATTTTCAGAATTAGCCCTGTGGACAGATTGTAAGAGGCTACCCTATTCTGATGAACACAGACCCACACTAACATCTAGCCAAACTCTCACTGTGTAGTGTGACTGAGCAAGGCTTATACTGAGCAGGAGCGTGGTTAATGGTTAATTTAAGCAAGCACAGAGCCCTATTACCCCAATTTAGGTGGAATATATACAAATATTGATTTAGACCTTTGAGAACTTGTATCAATTATAAAACACCAGTAACACGCTAAAACATTCACTACTAATATATACACATTCACTTTGCTGTGCTCTTCTAAGAGCACCAACACTTCACTTTTGAACACAAACTTTAGAAATACTTTTCAATGTTCTGTAAGTTTTGTTAAGCAAGTGAATAAAGACATAGAACCAGCTTAGTAATTAAGACTTTGAGAAGTGATCGTTTGAGAAGAACTAATTTAACAAACACCATACAATACCTTACATCTAAGGTTCTATCCTTTAAAAGTCCTTACCTTGCTAGAAAGGGCCCAATCCGTTTTTGCAGGAAGCTCTGAGTCTATTTTAGGAAGTTGTACAAGTGTTACTTCAGTCAACACGTATTTGTGCTTCCAAAGTTCTGTAAAAACAAGAGGAAAGTCTTTAAAAGACCCTCTCCCAATCAACACACCTTGGGGGAGACCCCATTTGGTCTGTTTTCCTCACCAATCTAATGCCATCTTCCCTGCCTGGAATGTGTTGGACGTCAGCATTTACAAACGGTTGGCTAAGCCCTGCTGTTTTTCCCTGCATGGGGCCACTGTGCTGCAACAGTGGCAGCCGGCATCAGTGAATAACTGTTAGTGAAAGTTTGTTGGTAAGCCGCCATGCAGTGCAGAAACGCAAGTCTGTCTAAGGTTCCTTTGACCGAGCCTAATCCCGCGAATTGCACGCCAAGGGTACTGTTCACTGCTCCTTCACTGCTCTGTTGCTGCCCTTGTCATGGGATGTCCAAAGTGAGTAGTTCTTTGCTGGTATTCTGGGGTCTGCGCTCCATCTGCACCTTGGGCTTTGTGCAACCAAACGGGAGTCCCAAAGCACCTAGAAGCCAGGCCTGATCCCAACTATTGTACTCATATACTCACCCATGCACCCACTCTTCCCAAGCCAATTCTTCTTAAACATATGTACTGTGAGTAATTTCCCCTGGTCCTTGGACCTTTATCCATTTGCTGGTCTTGTGCTCCTGGGTGCCCCCACTCCGGATGCACACTTGTTTCTTTGCCTCCTTGACTGCGTCTGCAATGCACATGTGGCTGGAAGATAACATAAACTGCAGCTGTCTTTCTCCTGGCCTTTGGTTCTGTATTTGTATTTGGAGGTTGATGGAACTGTGACCCTAAGGTGGTATCTCTGCTCTCAACCGTTTTGATTTCCTTTCTGAATGGAAGAAGCTTCTCCATATGGTGCAATCTATCTTGCAAAGAATTCCTGAATTTGGCTGTAAGAAGTGTTCTTGTATGACAGAGTCCTCTGAAATGTCTAGATAATTTTTGATTTAGATGGGTACTGGGACATTTGCATATATCTCAGTTAATTTGTTATGATCCAGGCAGCAGTGTTTTGTAAAACTCGATCTGATTTGGGTGCCTTAGCATGTTTGATGTTAAAATAATTAGTATGAGAACTAATTATTATATGAGTAAATTTGATGTTAGTATCAGAATTCTTTTCAAGCTTGAAACATTTTGGAATAGGAAGTTCAACATGGAGATTTTGCAGCGGTTTCAAGTATATATTAAGAAGGAGTGGAGATTTCTCCACCATGGGGTCTGGCATGGATTCACATGCTCATGAATATTCCCCATTGTCAAGCCGGGAATCCACAGTAAAAGAAAAACAGTTTCAATTCCACTTACAAACTGTATTTCTCCTCTAAACCAATCACTGTCCTCTGTGTCTTACTGCCCCCAGCCAATGACAGTCCGCTCCCTAAGACCCGACTCTGGCAGCCATCTTCAGATTTTTACTGCACATTTCCGTGTTGGGAGTTTTCGAGTTTTGCTCCATGATCTACTTCTATTTTTTTCCGCTTTTTGATGGAAAAAGTTTATATTTTTGTAATAAAAAAAAAGAGCCTGTGTGCTCTTCTCTCCATCTGCCAACAGCAGGGATCCATTTGTCAGTGAATTTCAGTGCCCCTTAGTGGCGAGGATAGTCAACGTTTACAGAAGGTCATCAGAACTACTCCACACCTCCGGCTATGACGGAGGAGAAGGAGGAAGGAAGATCCCTTTTCAGGCCCTGCACCAGATGCAGCTGCGGAACGTGTTTGTAGAGGACAAACACCAACAATGCCTCTACTGTCTTCACCCAGATCACAAGGAATGCAAGATCTACCTCGGCTTCTCCAAGAGAACAATGAAGGATCGACCCAGTAGACTAGTGGCCTGGCTGAATGGCAAGGCTTCTGCCTCACACCCAGGCAAGGGTCATGCGTCACCCAGGACTGGCCGGTCCAAGGAGCGGGCTTCTTGAGGGTGCCCCATCTGTGGGGGCCCATGACAAGGCCAATACCTAAGTCTGGTTCCATCAGGGTCGCAGCGCAAGCTGGTCCTGCGATGGGCAGGGCACAATCAACATCACCAGCCGCCTCCATCGCCAGCCAGCGATCAAGCTCCTCAAAAAGGAAATCGCCCAACCCGGCTAAATTGTGGGAGAAGCCTGAGAAGCCAAGGGCAGAGGAAAAGGCAGCCGACCTGCCCAAGAAGGCCCAGGCAGTGCAGGAGAAATCTTCATTGGCGATTGAGCTGGTGGGTGAAGGTAACCCCCAACTGCCCCCAAGGTGTCCCTGCCGCTGAGGCGGGAAGCCTCCACTGTGACTGTGGCAAAGCCGGCTGGCACACCAGAGAAGAGGATGCTGTCTCTGAGCCTGGTTCAGACCCCTCAGGGCGCAAAAGTGGGTGGAGGGCGATGAAGTCCCAGGCCAGCCCCAGGCCAGCCCCAGGCCAGCCCCAGGCCAGCCCCAGGCCATGCCCCAGGTCATGGAAGTTTTGTCCACAGAGACTAGGACCTGGAGTCGATAATCTCGGACCACGAGGTCATGGAGGAGGATGACGACGACAGTGTGGGGCCTAGTGTTCCGATCACGCCAGCTCTACTGAGGGTTCCTGCCACCCTGATCAGCCTCTGGCTAAGAAGAGGAAGCATCATCCGACATCCATGTATCAGCCTCCACGTCTGATGCCCCTCCACCCTCCTCGCTGGACCCCAGGACGGACACAGCGACAACGGACTACAACTATATCGTCACGGCGGGCAGACCTCTGCAGCCGAGGGCATCCCCACCAGATGAGGTGGGATCGTTCCTTTCCATGGTCACCAAAGCTTCAGAGTTTTTCCAGCTTACTCCTGAGTAGACCAAGAAGGAGGGTTTCCTATACCAGAGGCACGAGGCCAAAAGGAAGACCATAGTTAGGGAGAATTCTCATCTATGACTAATTTCCCTCACCTAGTGAGTCCCCCAGCAGCTTTGCTGGACTTCTGGAGTTTATTTTTTTCCACTTGGCAAGAGTGAGAGCTTTTTCCCCCCTCTTACCTGTGTTTTGCTATGTGTTTCTACCTTTTTTTGTGATTGTGGACTCTGAAGTACACCACTTCAGTAGCCCTCTTCTTTTTCTGTGTCACACAGCACCTTCAGTGCCGTGGCACAGGGTTGTCTTTGAGACTTCCCTCGACTCCATTTCTGAGGCAAACTACCGTCACCCAGAAAAGGGTAAAGTTACCATTAACTTTACTTAGTCAATCTACCACAGATCCAGTACACCCCATCTTCCATGGAGTACTGAAAAGGGTTAATTCATATCCCTTTCTTTCTGTACCTCCTAGAGCATTTTCACTCTTTTAACATTTAGACTTGGCTGGTGGCAGTGGTATTTACCCTAACTTTTCTCCTGCGATTATATTAGATAAACGTGGTACTGTTCTTGGCTATTTTATTAGCCTCGAACATAAACCCGCTTGACCAAATCGTCTTTCTTTTGGCTCCGGTTGGGTTTATTCGCCATTTCTTTTTGTTAAAGTCCTTCTTGTGTTTTACTTTGCACGGCAAACTAGGTTCGCCTTCTTTGTTCACTGTCTTTTGGCGGGCTTCTGCTCAGAAGCCCCCCTCAAGGCGCCTGGGTGTCTAGCTGGGCTGAATATGAGGGAGGGGTGTAGTCATCCCCTTCACATGGTATCCTAGGAAACCCAAGTCACACTTTGCCATGATTGGCTGAGGTGGTTGTCCAGGCTGGACAACCCCCCTGCTGGGTGATTGACAGCCAGGCTGTGTGAATGGGGGTTTTGTGCATAAAAGGCAGGTCTCTTGGGCTAAAAGTCACCACTGGAGCTACAAGGAACCGAAGAGAAGCGGAGAGAACGACGGCTGCTGCAACTACCCTGTCCCGGTGAAGCTCTGCTGCAGTCCTGAGCTATCTTCCCTTCAACGACTCAGAGAAGATCCAGTCCGGAGTCTTCTTCCCTTGAACTTGGTGGGGATAACCAGCTCATCTTCCACAGCCAGAGGATCCTCTTCCTTGGTCGAAATCACTGCACGCTGCTGTAGTGGTCTGGATAGCCACCTGAAGAGCCTCTCCTGTTTTTAAGGAGCGCCCCTTTTATTCCTCGTCGCTGCTGCCGGCTTCATCCCTGTGTGGTGCAGACCCCCTTCAGATGTCGTCCTTCACAACGAAGCTCCAGGAATCATGGATCTGCGGGAAACCAACAGGAACAACTGCCAGGGCACCAGCTGGACCATTGGAACAAGGTACTGTGTTCTACTTGAGGAAACTGGGTGAATCCCTTTTCTTCATTTCCAAGGCTTGCCCTTGTCTTCCCTTCTTCTTATAACTTTTGCTTCCGAACATTGACAATATCGAAGTACTTTTGGCTACGTTGAATCGTGAACTGTCTGACTGTGTGATCTTCGGCAACGTGCCCCGGTGTCTTTCGACCCTGGCTCCAGCCCTTTGACTTTTGAACTCGTGTCTTTGAGTGTTTCTCGATTGTGCCTGCCTAACCAAAATATTGCCTGTGATTTTTGCCTCCAACTCCCTCTGGGTATCTCAGGTGCTAAGTGTGTTTTTTCCCCGGTAGCATTTCATGTCACGGATACGCGTTTATTTATTAGACCGAACTGTCAAAAAGTGATCGCAATTGTATTCACGGTAACGTGTTTTGTTCGTAACACCGGTTCATTCAACACAGGGTACTTACCTTGAGACTTACTGTACAAAGTGATTTGGTTAGTTGTAGTATATTTAACTTGTGGTTTTTATTTGAGTTTAATAGAAGTGTTGTGTTTATAACGAATAGTTTAAAAATAAATGTACTTATATTTTTTACCTGAAACCTTGAGTCAGTGTTTGCCTGAGTCACAGTAATTGTGGTCACTTTGTGTAATCTCTGCTACTGCTCATATACTCTTGAGATAAGCTTGGCTGCTCCGCCACTGCTACCACTCTGACATAGTAGTACAGGCTTGTACCAAAGGTAAAACTTGTATTGCCACCTGTAGTCTTAATTGTGTGTAGTGGTCCCTAAGGGCACTGCACAGGATTCTGCCTAACAACCATCATGGCGGTACCCCTTCTGGATGACGTGTGGAAGGAGGGCCTGGCTCTCTTGAAGAACACCTGCATGGCCCCAGCCAAGCGGAATAGGCTGGAGAAAAAGTACTGGGTGCCGGAGTCCGCACCCAGGTGCCTACGGTCACAACCATCGCTGGACTCTGTGGTTTCGGTGACCGCAAGGAAAAGGTTGTTTAAACCCTTCCTCGTCATTCTCAGTCCCTCCGGACAGTGAGGGGAAGACGTTGGACCCAATGGGAAGGAAGGTTTACACAACGTAGCATTAACCATCAAGGCAGCCAATGCACTGGCGATTCTGGCCAGGTACAACAGGGAGCTGCGGTACAAGCTGGGCCTGATTCTGGAGTTCCTCCCCGACGACAAGAGGATGGAGGTGATCACCCTCTTCCAGAGGGAGAGGTGGCTTTGGACCATGCCATCATGGTGGCACTGCACATCGCAGACACAGGGTTCCGGCAGATGGGGAACGGTGTCTGCCTCTGTCGTCCAGGCTGCCTGAAGGGCACTAATTTCTGACAGGAGGTCCAGGTGAGGGTACTGGACAATACCGTTCGATGAAGATAACCTTTTTAGGAAGGTTGCCGAATCCCTACAGGCCATCAAGGCAGATACCGAGACGGCCCGTACCATGGGCACGCTCCAGCAACACTGCTTTTCCTTTCGCTCCTCCAGAGGATAATCGGACAGATCGAGGAGAAAGGTTTCTCCTCACCGTACCGCCAGCCCTCCAGGTCCACGACCCAGGAAGCCTACAGAGGCTCTTGCAAGGCCTACGGTGGAGATGGTCAACACTGCCATTGCCCTCGGGGCAGGGCGCCGAAGTAGGACTGAACCAGCCAGGACGTTGGGCCCCCACCCATGCACCCTGTTGGGAGTCCGGCTGACGGGGTTCATCAGGGAGTGGGAGAACATCTCCACTGACAGATGGGTGCTGGAATCTCTCGCCCACGGACATACCCTGGAGTTTCAGCACAGGTGTCCGCGGCAGGAGCAGCACATCCCTCAACTCTTGGAGGAGGTCCGGGCCTTTCTGTGAAAGGGGCGATAGAGCTGGTTCCACCAAGACTACAGGGATCCAGAGTCTATGACAGATACTTTTTAGTCAAAAAGAAAACCAGAAGTTGGTGGCCCATTCTAGACCTGCAGCGTCTCAACAAGTACCTCAAGTCCTAAAGATTCAGGATGGTCACATTGCAGCACGTGCTTGGCCAACTGGAAGGAGGAGACTTCTTGATGTCGCTGGACCTGGAGAACACCTACTTGTACGTCCCCATTCACAAGAAGCACTGAAAGTTCCTATGTTTTGTAGTGCAAGGATGGCACTACCAGTTCAAGGCCCTCCCCTTCGAATGGATTGTGTACTCCAATGTATTCCTCATCTTTGACATGTAATGTCCACAGCTCGGCTACCTCGGAATTTTTCGGCAGAGGGCACCCTGCGTCGATGGCTTCGGGTCAATGTCCCTCGAAGGCCTCCGCCGATGGTGACGTCATCGGATCTTATAAGTAGCACGTTCGGTGCCCGTATCCTCAGTTCTGTTTTTTCTGCAAACGTGTTTGCTTCGTTGAAAACTCAGCGCGCCTCATGCTTATTGTGAAACCCGATTATGTCTTTGTCTTCTACCCCAACCACCCGAAGACTGGATTTAAGAAGTGTCAGGACTGCGGCTCCAAAATGTCGATCACGGATCCGCATCGCATTTGTCTGTGGTGTCTCAGCGAGAGCCACAATACGGATGACTGCTTGAAGTGTGAGTCGTTGACTTCCAAGGCCTTGCGGGAACGTAAGCGGAAACTCAAGTTAGCAAGCCTTGTAAATCCCGGCCTACTGGACTTTCGACCAACAAGTCGACAGGTGACTCTCCTCGTCGGAAGAAGTCCAAGCTGTCTCGATTTAGGAGTGGTTCCCGCCACTTGTCCTTGGGCAGTGGGGCTATTACAAAGCGGGAGAGTGGCCTGCTTGGAGGACAGAGGCAGATCCTGAGAGCGCTGAGACGCACTGAGGGGGGGCTGCTGTGTGTGCGCCTGCTGGGCAGCATACACAGATGTAGCCACCTGGGGCTGCCTCAGATGAGGCCGGGACCCTGAGGGGGAGGGGTGGGAAACACTAACTGACCAAGATGGCTGTGATCAAGGGTGAGGGCCAGTGAAAGCCCCATACTCTTACGTCCCGTCCCCTTTCCTCCATACTGTATGTATGGGCGTCGCGAGGGATGGGAGACGGAACCTTTTTCACCAGAAAACACCATCTTCCTCTTTAAATTTAGAGGTGAGCGGGGGCGTGTCCCTGGGAGCATGCGCTCGTCTGACTTCGGCCACTGGTGCCACTAGCGCTACTGGGTTTGGCTTCAGCATGTAATTCCAAGGGCAGATACTTCTTCTCTTCTGTCTTTGTCTTTTTATCATTCAGGTACTCGTTCCTCAGGCGTCGCGCTCCTCCCTGGCGCGTGTCGACTTGTAATGGGTTCAGCAGGTGTCCATCCTGCGATGGGCTCTTTCCAACTTCAGACCCCCATGCCCTCTGCCTACCCTGACCGCAGCTGGCAAGCTCGTACAGCATGCAACACAGTTGCCTCAAGGTCTCTGAAGACAGACTAGCCTGGTGGAGGGAGCTCTTCCAGAGATCGCCTCCAGAGGACTGGAAGGACTTCGTCAATCACTGATCGAGGCCCAAAGTAGGGCCACTCTTTAACAGCGCACCGCCCAAGGGAGACTCTTTCCAAGGACTCGCCCGCGTGGAAGGATCTGCTCAGGTTCTCATACCAGCACGAGTACCGAGGCTAAGTCAGCTACCGGTCGGTAGGCCGAGGGGTCAGTGGATCCTTGCTGAGGGACCGGAAAGGTTCTTTTATCGGGTCTTCACCCGAGGGGCCACGCCCAAGTACCGGCAACATGCCCGAGGGGGCGCCTATACGCAGTACTACCGGCAGATCTGCCAAGGGCGAAACGCCTACCGGGTCTCGGCCTGAAATACCAGGGTTACTCCCGAGGGGCAAAACCCTTGTACCGGCACACTTACCGAGGCTAGTCCAGCTACCGGCCTCACTGCCGAGGAGTCTCCGGATCATTCCTGTCAGTGCTGAGGGACCGCAATGTTCTTTTACCGGGGTTACACCTGACGGGCAACACCCTAGTACCGGCATTGTGTCCGAGGGGGCGCCTTCACGCAGCACTACTGGCAGCTCTGCCGAGGGCAATACACCTTCCAGGTCACAGCCTGAGGTGCAGGATAGGCCTTTCGTTCCAACACCAAGCGTCTTGGATGGGGCTGGTTCCAGTGAGCCAGGCATCACGACTTTGGCATGCAGCTCGTCAAAATGGCTGCCGCCCCAGACAAGATGGCCGCTCATCCGATACCCTCTCTTGCAGAACGGGTGGGGGAAAAGAGTCACAAGGTGGGACTGATGTCAGCCAGTTGCGTGGCCTACAGTTCCATCAGCAGCGCAGGGCAGGTTTCCGCTGCACCACAGGCAGAGCGTGCCCCAGATGCCCTTGGCCACTCCGTCAATATCACCTGCCACCTCTTCAGCCTCCGAAGACAGGGGGCCTCATTACAGGTCGCGCGGTCTGGAATTAACAGTGGCGGTAAACCCGCCACCACTGTTAATTCCGGACCGCCCGATCCCGAGTCCTGCAGATGGGAGGTGATGTTCCCGCCAGGTCTGACCTGGCAGGTTTAACACCACCCGCCTGCAGGTGGACGTGGAAACGCCAGCACCATCACGAGATGGTGCCGGTGTTTCCACTTCCCATATTCCCATTGAGCCCTATGGGACTCAGGGGATTTACCGAATTCCGCCTCCAGAATTCCTGGGACACCAGGGTGGTAATGCCCTGGTATTTCCGGGAGTCACAGAGGCGGAATGGAAATACGAGTACGGCGGTAACCAGGCGGTTTCACCGCCTCGGTTACCGCCGGACTTGTAATGAGGCCCAGGGTCTTCGAAAGGTTCCTAGGGCTGATGTGACCTCCCCAGATGGGGTCATCCTCCGGAATGCCATCAGGGACATGCTCCCTCAGGTCACCCCACTGGCTCCCATAGTCATTCCTCCGATGGCTCTAGTCCCATAGGCCCCAGCGCTGACGCCGCTGCCCCAGCCGGCTCCTCTGATTCCCGCTTCCGTGCCTCCCACAGTACAGGTGGTTCAATGCCAGACTCGGCAGTAGCCACTGGCTCTGGTCTCCACTCTGCAGCCCGCGGCGCCCAGCACTCCTCAACCAGCTCCGGACCCTCCAAGCCTGGCGGACAACGAGCAGGAGGAGGACCCAGGCACGCCGTCTTCAGCCAGGGCCCTCCACAAATGTCTTGCAGGTTTGGCAGAGTATTTGCGCCTTCCTCAGCCTGAGGTAGAGCAGCCCGAGGAGGGGGTCTTAGCTGAAGTCCTCACCCTAAGACCCCCTACCAAAACGAGGATCCCAATGCAGAAAAAACATTGTTGCCCTGGCCAAGAAGGGGCGGCTCATGCCACACTCGGCCCAGCCTGTCAATCGGCACCTCAACACCTACTACAGGCAGATGGAGGGGCACACACTCTTGCTTTCAGCGCATTCTCAACCGTACTCTTCTGTGATAGCTGCGGCATCACTCTATTCCAAGCCTCAGTCCTCCTCGGCCACCTCGTTCTCTACACTGCTAGGCAAGGAGGAGAAGATCTTGGAGGTGTACAGGAAGAAGCTGTACTCCAACGCCTCCTTGGACCTTGCACCTGCGGCAGGCCAACGCAGATGCCATGCTGGCAACTGCGAACCAAGGGTTCTGGTGGAAAATTGCGCATGTCTTCCTAGAACTTCTGGCACAGAGCCAAGTGCGCTTCAAGGCGGGACTAGGAGAATCCAGGCTGGTAGCGCAGGACATTATGGAGTCCACCGTGGCACACATCGATACCTCTGCCCGGGCTATCTGCGTTGCCAGGGACATGAGGAGGACGGACTGGCTCTGGGCTACTAAGTTTAATCCTGATGTCCAGGAACTCATATTGGACCTTTCCTTTCGAGGGCAGTGAACACAGGTGAGGAATTAGATAAAAAGAACAGCTCGCAAATCCTTTATCTGTTCGTACAAGGGCCATGCCCAAGGCCTACACCCAGTCCCATCAACGCTCCGACAAGAGGCAGGCGTTTGGCGGTTTCCGAGGCTTCCAAGAAAGGAGGTCCAGACAACCGGACTGTTCTCTGAGTCAGCCTCAGAGGAAACAACAAAAGGCGGGGGGCAAGGGTTTTTACCAATCCCCCTCCTCCCCAACAGCCTCAGAGGGGGAAAAAAGGCACGACAATCCCCTTCGGGTCCATGTGTCTTGGGAGAGGGGGTATGCTTTCCTTTCACGTGCAATTTTGGCGCTAACATTTTCCTGACCCCCAGATCCTCTCTGTAGTCTCCACAGGGTACCACCTACCGGTACCGTCCTCTCCTCTCCCACAGATTGGGACAGCAACTTTGCTTGCAGAGATCCGGTCACTCGTCAAGAGCCAGGCTGTGGAAGAAATCCCAACCTCCCAGAGTAGCCTGGGCTTTTATTCCACGATTTTCGCCATATAGAAGAAGAACCAGGCTGGACGGAGAGTTGTGTGGGACCTTTCCACCCTCAATATCTCCCTCCCACAGCAAAAATTCAAGATGGTTACGCCAGCTCTTATTTCAGAAACACTGGGCGTGCTCCCTGGATCTGACGTACGTTTACCTACACGTCCCGATTTGGCAGCCGCATTGTTACTTACTGCGTTTCAGGATCATGGGCTTCCATTTCCAATACTAGGTGCTACCCTTCGGCCTCAACTCAGCTCCCAGGGTATTTACCAGGTTGATTAATGCAGTGACAGCTCTCCTCAGGGCCCAGGGCACTGATGAAAACACTCCACTACCTGGGGTTCACTATCAATCTCAAGAAGTCTAAGCTGCAGCCCACGTAGAGCCTGACCTTCTTGAGCCTTATCTGGGAAACAAGCTCTGTGAGAGTCGTTCCCTCGGAGGACAAGATTGCAGCCATCAAGAGAGCTACAGCTCACTTCCTCTCCAGGCCTGTGACCTCGCCCTGGTGGTACCAAAACCTACTAGGGTTTATGGCGGCAGCGCTCCTATTGCCTGTGCCCCACACAAGTCAGGAGGTGGAGATTACAGCAGCACTCGCAGCCTCATGAAATCAGGAGAAGGGCTCCCAAGAGGAGCCAGTCAACATTCTGCCCTTTCTCCTCTCGGACCTCCACTGGGGGTCCGCGGACTTCAGCCTGAGTAAGGGCAAGCCCTTCAGGCAGCCGGCCCCCTCAGGTCACAGTTACTACGGACTTGAAGGCCACAGGGTTGGCTCTCAATGCCTTTCTACTTCGTATCGAGGGCAAGACGGTTCTTATCCAGACACAACTCCACCAGCATTTACTATGTCAACAAGCAGGGGGGCACCAGATCCCTTCCGCTGTGCAACCTAGCAGTCAGCATGTGGGAATGGGCTCTGGAGAACGACATTTACCTCATGGCTGTCCACCTCCCAGGGGAATCCAACCTGGAAGTGGACAGGCTCAGCAGACTGGGGTGGACAATTACTAGTGGCAATTGAATGGCCCGGTACTATAGGAGATCTTCCTCAGGTGGGGGCATCCATAGGTGGATCTTTTTACCTCCCAGGACAACAGGAAATGTCAACAGTTTGCCTCCTGGCAGGGCTCCGGCTCCCTGGGCGACGCATTCGAGATCCAATGGAACGACATGAAGGTATATGCCTTCCCGCCTACACCCTTAGTCCACAAGGTGATCAGCAAGATAAAGGAATCCCGGCACCTCAACATCCTTTTGATAGCTCCCTGGTAGCCGGCCAGACCGTGGTTCTCAGAGCGCCTCAGCCTTTTGTACAGACCACCCATTCACCTATTGCTGGGCCCAGCTCCTCTCCTGGCCCTGCAGGGGGCCAGGGTACTCCACCCTGCTCCTCACAAGCTAGCCCTCACAGCGTGGCTCCTGAGTAGGTCACGCTGAAACACTTAAGCCTATCCCAGGCTAACCTGGAGATCATCCAGGGCCCAACAGCAAGGCTACTAGGAGCCAATATAAGAGTAAAGGGTCAAGCGACATCTGGCGTGCCTCCACAGGCTTTACAGGCCTATAAAGAAGCCACACCCAGTGTGGGAAATTAATGTGGTGCTGGGCGCCTCTGCGCACACATCTTTGGAGCCTATGGCGTCTGCAGACATCAGGCTGGTCACCATAAAGACAACTCTGCTCATGGGCCTCACCTCGGCTCCCAGAGTCAGCGAGATCCAGGCTCTGGTGGCATCAGAATCCTACACCACTTTTCACAGGGACAAAGTTGTCCTCCGGACGCACCCTGCTTTCCTACCCAAGGTGACCACCTCCTTCAATGTCAACGAGCAAAAAGAGGACGCCTTGTTTGTCACTTTCGGTGGGTCAAGGCCTGATTATCCAAGGCCTCCAGAGCAAGGGGATGATTGCGACCATCAAGGAGGCCTATGAGGGGCACCATTAACCAGTGCCAGCTAACTTACATGGCCATGCGGTCAGAACCAAGGCCACGGCCATCGCATTCCAACGGCATGTGCCGTGGCAGGCCATCAGCAGGGTGGCTTCCTGGTCCACCCCTTCGGCTTTCTGTAAACACTACTGTTTGGACGTCTCCTCTAGGTCAGACGCGGCATTCAGGCAGGCGGTTCCAAGAAACCTGTGTTCTTAAGGAGGGGCTCCTCTCCAGCCTGGGGCTACATTCAGTTGTAATTGCCCATACAGTATGGAGGTAAGGGGAAGGAATGTAAGAGTAATTAACAGTTACTCACCGTAGTGACTAACGTACTCTTAGTCCATAGTTCCCTTTCCTCCATTTGCCCTAGCATCCAACCCGCTAATAATACTGGTGTCATTAGGCAATGCCTATCATTGTCGACGCGTCAATGGGGACTGAGTGGTGCCGGTGGGCGGAGTCAGGCGAGCACATGCTCCCAGGGCTGCGCCTCTACATTTAAAGGAGAAGATTTTTTCTGGTGAAAAAGGTTCCGTCTCCCGTCACTCGCAAGGGACGCCCATACATACAGTATGGAGGAAAGGGGACTATGGACTAAGAGTACGGTAGTCACTACGATGTGTAACTGTTAATTATTGCAAGTTGCGAAGCAAAGCCTGCAAGTGCCACCTTAGAAGGTTCTGGGAAGATGCCCCGTTAAAAAACACAGAAGACACTCACGCTGCTAGGCGAATCTGGGAGCGCCCTATTCAACACCTGAGATTGGACAGACTGCACTGACCAGTAGTGATAACAACGCCGGCCAATCGCGAACATAGATTCAAGATGCCTGACAGGGGTCGCAAAGGGAAGGCAAGGCAAACCGTAATGGAAGCCTACACAAGAAAGGAAAGAGACGACATAAGACAACCTGGAAACCCAGAGGCCATTGCCACGACACCGCAGGTGACGCAGCAAAAGGACGGCCCTATCTTGGCAGCAATAGTAGCATCACGGATGGAGCTGGAGCACAAAATTGATGTGGTCATGGTGGATGTTGAAGTCTGCGCCAAGATGTGCATGCTCTGGCGGCTCGACTGGGCACAGCGGAAATAAGAGAGCAGGACAACACTACCAGCATCACTGCCACCCAAACTGAGGTAGCTGATGTGCTTGCACGAGTGAAAATCCTGGAACACCGAGCGGAAGATGCAGAGGGAAGGACACCAAAGAACAATGTCAGGATACTGGGTCTCCCTGAAGGGAAAGAGTGCGGGGACCCCACATCCTATGTAGAGAACATGCTCCTGCAGGAGGTCGACCCGGGCACCCTCACACAAGGGTTCACTTTTGAAAGAGCACACAGGTCACTAGCGAAGAGACCCCCACCGGGCGCACCCCTGAGACCGATCATAGCGAGGATCATGAACAACAAAGATCCTTGCCTTCTCTAGAGAGGGGGGCACCATTACAGAGGATCTTCAAAACTGACAGTCTATCCCGATTATACTGCATTGGTCCAACAGCATAGGGCAATGTTTGGCCCAACCAAGGAATGTCTACACCGAGCAAAGATGCGATACATGCTAATCTATCCAGCCAAACTGAAAGTACTGCACAATGGCAGGTCGCTATTTTTTGATAGTACTGTGGAAGCACAATCGTGGATGCACACGCAGGGGATACCGCAGCTCCCTGCCAACCACCACGCTGACCCGTATGAAGACAGCACGGTTGATAATCGACAACTTTGCCTCTGGAGGCTTTTCTTTCTGCATGATAGGATGAAGGAGGACCTGAGATTCTGGAAGTGAAATGCAGGAACATGCGAACCTAGGGCACAGGTTCAACCAAGGTGCCTGAGAGACCGCCACTGGCAAGGACTGCCACTTGCCCCGGATGCAAGTTAGGATGCTGTGTTTAAGGCATTGAGCTGCTGCACGAGTGCGGTAGAAGCGGCTGGGCCTGAGCGGCTATTGTTCGAAATTCTAAGTTAATGTTGAGATGTTGTTGAAACTTTTCTGCTGAAGGGAAAGCGGGCTCGGACTGGTGCCTAGAGTTGTGGGATGTGTTTTGAGAAACAACCCGACCTTCGGATGTTGGGTGGCGGGAACAGGGAGCACGCCGGGGGCTAATGTTGGGTTATGTGACGGGTTGTACTATGGTGATCACGGATGGGGCAGTCGTGGGCAAGATTATAGGATCTGACTCCCTTCATAGTGGGGCGACAAGGCTCTGGGAAACGGGTGGCCCTGGTTCTAGGGTCTGTTATGGCAACTAGCGGACTGCACGTAATTGCTTGGAATGTAAGGGGCCTCAACAACTATGTCAAGAGGTTTAGAGTGCATGCCCATCTGATCAGGAAAGGTATTCAAGTGGCAGAGCTGCAGGAAACACACCTCACCACAGACAGACAAGCCGTAATGGCCAGGAAATGGGGGGGCAAAATGTATGGCTCGCCCTTTCTTAGCATACGCTGGGGGAGTCCTTATTTGGGTTGCGCCAATTGTTCCCTTGCAGCCACTGGAAAATATAAGGGACGATGAGAGCAGATTGGTCTTAGTATATGGGCTATTGGAAAATAGAGAAGTTTCATGAATAATTACGCCCCGAACCATGATGCCACTATACCCCAGGCTGCGTACAGGGAATCCACATGGGTCTGGGGCAGAGACTTTAACTGTACTCTAGATACTACCATGGACAGGTCAGACAGGAAACACAAGAAGCCCGCACCGCCAGCCAGAACCCTAGGTGCCCTCCTGCGGGACCTCAGATTGGTAGATGTCTGGTGAGAAACACATGGTGCAACACTGGGTTACACTCACTTTTCAGCTCCACATGATGTACAAACTAGAATCGATTACATTTTTACCGGGAAGGAACATTTTGGAGAGTTTGCACAAATAGACTATATGGCCCGAGTGCTCTCTGATCATGCACTCTTAATAGTAACATGGCAGAGCACAACACAGAGACCTAGAATACCCACCTGGCGGCTGAGGGCAGGTGTGCTACTGAATGACACCTTTATTGATTACTTGGGTGAACAGATTGTAGAGTATTTTGTCTCCAATATGGGCAGTGTGGCACAGGCAAGCACCTTATGGGGCACATTTAAGATCGTCATATGGGGGGCGCCGATAAGGTAGACGGGAGGCCTCAGAAAAGAAATATTAAACAGCCTGCAAGTGAAGGAAAGTGTCAGAGGAGTGGCAGGGGGAGAGCCAGAGGAGTTAATAAACTAAGGTAAAAGTGCATTGGGCAATGGGAAAGACTGGGTAGACTAGACTTCCCAAGATATACACAGAGGCTGCAGGCAGAGAGAGACAGACCAGGGGGACTGTTGGCATGATTATGTAAATGGGAAGAACCAAGAGACATGATTAGCTCCATAACGGACGAGAGCAGGTTCATAGTTGGGGGCACAATGCGGGATCAATGAGGTGTTATGGAAATTTGATAAATCAGTATACTCTGCAAACATGACCGAAGCAGACCAAAATGTGGTTGAGGCATTTGCCCAACTGCATTTGCTAAAATTAACATCGGAACAAGCATACTAACTAGACGCCCCGATGACGGTAGAAGAAATCTGTGAAGTAATCGGGGGACTCCCGAAGGCTAAGACCCCTGGACCAGACAGACTCCCAGGGAAGTTTTATAAGGCGTATATCGAAACACTGGCCCCTAGATTGCTGGAAGTTTACACGGAAGCATATGACCCGGGCGTGCTGCAAAGTTTGAAAGAATCCATTATAGTACCAATTCTGAAGCCAGGGAAATGACCACTGAACTACGGATCATATAGACTGCTGTCAATGGTGAATCATGATTGCAAGATCCTAACAGCGATACTGGGGAACAGGCTCAAGAAAGTAAAAGGGGGTCGGATCCATGCTGACCAGACCGGGTATGTCCCTGGGTGCAACACCTCGTGGAAACTGTGGAGGTCACACCATGTAATAGACAGCCCAAACCAGAGGGAGGAAGAGTGTGCGATAGCTTCGCTGGACGCAATGAAGGCCTTTGACTCTGTTCGTTGGGACTGGCTACCTGCGACCCTGGAACGCTTTGGGGTCAGGGGAGCATACCTGAGATGGGTAAAACTGATACTCGCAACCCATGATGAGAGTGAGAACTGACGCACAGGTTTCGGAGAGCTGGGAGGTTCATAAGGGTACTAAGCAAGGCTGCCCACTGTCGCTTATGCTATTCATTTTGGCGCTGGAGCCATTAGCCGTGTTTCTCAGCGACGAGTATAAAGAGGCTGGGATAGTGATAGATGGGGCAGTGCATCTGATCTCTCTGTATGTAGATGAAATGCTATTATATATAATCCGACCTGAAGATCACCTGCCGCACCTGCTAGACATTATCGACCAATTTACTATGCTCTAGGGGATCAAGATACATCGTAGAAAGTCTAGTCTGTTCTTGTTGGCAAGACTTGGGGGTGGCACTGGGGGGATGGACACAGAAGGGTCACAATTACTGCACCTAGGCCTACAATGGCCGATCGATACCTTTCAATACCTGAGCATCAATGTGTGGCATAGCCCTGAGGACATGCACACAAACAATACAATGAGGGCTCTGGAAGGGGTAAGAAACAGAGGTTCTGGGAAAGAATGCCCTTGGGATGCTGGGTAGGACTGCACTCCTGAAGATGGTGGTACTCCTCCGCCTCTTAGATTACTTGACCAATATTCCTTATAATATATCCAAAACTTTCTTCCAACAGGTGGACATGATAATAAGAACATTCCTGTGGAAGGGTGGGGGGGGCAGGATAGTCCTGACCACCCTGCAGAGGAGACTGTCTACAAGGGGGAGGGATAACAGTGCCCCACTTCGAGGGCTACTACCTGGCAGGACAACTGCAATTTGTGGTGACCTGGTTGGGAAATGAGGCCTCACAGGACAGCGCGTTGCTGCAACCAATGCTGAAGCGACATTTTCTGAAAGAAATCCTATGGGTAGAGGAAACGCATTTAACCAGGCTTGCCGGGCTCCTGAAACTGGGTAGGGAGATGTGGCGCAGGGCATGCTCCCTGATAGGAGTCATTGGGGTAAAAACAGAAGGCGGTGGGACAGTATAGGAGGTTTATTGCGAAACAACAGCATTGTTGATTTCCACTCCCTGGTCAGCGAACACAGCATTCAGGAAGACCAGTTCCTGCTGTACTTGGGAATGCTGCAAAGGATCAGGAGGAAATGGGAGAGCCTGCAAGCAAAGATTATAACAAGTAAAATACTAGACACTATGTACGATGAATCGGAACGAGGGCACATGGTTTCTATACTGTATCACATGTTCCTTGAAAGCTTTGGTGCGACCGGTCTGAAAGTGCGAGGAAAATGGGAAATAGACACAGGAAAAGGTTTCACAGACGCAGAATGGGAAAGGGCACTGATGTACACCAAACAAGGCTCAACGAACGCCAGATTCAAATTAACTCAACTGTATGTAATACACCTGGCGTACATGACACCACATAGGTTATCACACAAGAGCGGAACAGAGGTCGGGTCTCCCTGAGATGCACACAAGATGGATATGTTCTGGAAGTGCCTGCAGAATCCGAAATTCTGGGGTTAAGTGATGCAAAGGGTAGAGAAGGGGGGAATTCAGATGCATGTGTGGCCCCCTGAATATTGCTTGCTGGGGTTGTTTCCAAGAGGCAGGAGTCAAAATGCGCACATCGCCAAAATGAAATTTGATTTGCATACTCACAAAACGCAGGATTGCAATGGCCTGGAAAAAGGCAGAGGGCTGAGAATTGAGGCCTGGTGGGCAGACCTGAAGAAATGGTCACTGGCGAAAACTGCAGTATGCCACGGAGTGCTTAAGAGAGGAATGCATGAGAGAAGTGCGGGGTGGCGGCTTGGAATGCATTGATACAGAGCATGGACGTGCATAGTGAGAACGAACACAGCAAAATAGGGAGTATTCAATGCGGCAGAACCCTTGGGAACTAAATAATAGGCACGTGGCTGCACATGGGAGAGCTGCAAGGTTATTAAGGAGCAGCCGAACTGGAACGGAGGAGGGAATCGAGGCCATTAAGAACTGCAATGCTCAGATAAACTTGCATTTAAAATATGACCACACACCTGCAATGGCAAAATTGAACCTGTCCCTATAATGACACAATTGAACCTGTCGTCTTGTTTGTTGTTGGTTAATAAAATGTTTTTTTTAAATAAAATTACGTTAGACACTCCAGGAATAACATGGGTGTGGGCAGTAAATGTCAGTGAGTGTCAACCTTGCAGCAGTGAGGTCCAGATAAGCCTTTTAGCGTGCTGAGTAGTGCAATCAGGAAGCATCGGCGCACAGGCAAATGGGAAGTATAGTTTTCAAAGTTCAATAAAAAGATGGATGGATATGTGTGAGGGGATGATCACATGTCAAAAATATATAAAATACAATTACGTGTAAGACCCCCCTGCCCCCACATGAATTAACTGTTCAAAAACAATAACAATAACGGCGTTTAACATCTAATGTACCAGCACAATGTAATTTCTAGACAGTAAATGTCACTGAGCAGTAGATCAGTCATCTGGTACTCACAAAGATTCCCCAGCTGGATGCTTGCCACTTCCCCGGAGTATTTTTATTCCTGTGTGACCATATTAAAGCTCTACAGGTATCAACCAGTTCAAGTGACTTTTGGGGCTCTCAATATCTTAGTCAATCTGTCTAATTTAATAAGGTAATGGTGATGTTATATTTATAGCTAACTTGTGATAACTTATCTCTCTCTCTCTCTCTCTCTCGTCTAGAGTTGAGGGTGGACTGGGTGTTTTAGAAGCCCAGTAATGCATTTTCTTGTCACTACCTATCTTATTGTTGGTGTCTTGTTAATTGTTTGACCCATTTTTACTCCATCCTGTGATTAACCTACAAAGTATCAAGTACTTCACGGTTATTGTATGTAGGAGGAAACCATGTCTCCCAACCAGAGTCAAGGACCCACCCAACTAGTAAGTGCACTCACTATTCTTCTTTATCTCGGTGCCTGCTAGAAGGAATCCAGGGCTGCCAACCAGGGTCAGGGACCTACCACAGCCTGAAACTGCATCCAGGCTACTCTTCTTCGGCGCAGTGTCTGGTAGGAGAAACGAGCTGTGCCCACCAGGGTCAGGGGCCCTTCGCAGTTTGGAGATGCAGCCAAACTCCTCTGCTTTGCAACTGTGCCTAGTGAAAAGGAACCATGTTTGCCAATCGGGGTCGGGGACCCAGAGACAGAGAAGAAGCCTGTGAAGGGCCATCTAGGGAACAGACACTTCCCCAAAAATTGTGTAACTGTATTTTCGAGCCTGAAGACGACTGGGGCAGAGACATATCCCCCAGCAGTTGAACTTTACAAGAAGCTTGAATAAGGAACGGGAATGTAGATATTCCACCATCACTTGAGGAGCTCAAGATCGTTTTGTCTTTAATTGTGCCTTTGGTTATTAAACAAACCTTAAGCACAGTTACAAAATAAATCTCAATAGTTTATTAGAGTAAGGGCAAAGTGAGGTTGTCTTTAGATACAACAAGATTCTTTGTAAATACCCTATTGAGAGAAGAGAGGGAAGTCCAAATGCCTTTCTCAGTGCCTCCACTGGAACAGAGTTTGGAAGATGTATTAAAGAACACAGCCTTTTTCCCTCTATTTAACTCGACCATGTGATATATCTAAATAGCAAGACAGAAAGACTGAACATTAAACTTGGAATAATACCGACAAAGTAGATTGTCAAAAGTCCTTCAAGGTTGTTGCTCCCTCTGCTGGCAATGTTTTACTTCACCACAAACCATTTTTCCCAGATTTTAGGAAAAATGCAGTCACCACAATATTGTGTGGTGGGTTTAAGTTTTATCCGAAAGCCCAAATAAATGTAGGAATCTACTACTGCAAGCTTAATATTTAGTGTTAGGGAGAATTTTCTGTTTAGGCTGCATTTCCTAACCTAGTGAGTCCCCCAGCAGCTTTGCTGGATTTCTGGAGTTTGTTTTTTTCTCCTGCCAAGAGGGAGTCTCTTTTTCTCCCACTCTTGGACATGATTTGTGGTGTTCCTTTGACTGTTAATGTGTTTTATGGGCTATGGGGTCCTTTACTCCATAGGGTCTCATGTGTTTTTACTATGTGTGTTACACAGCACCCTCCGTGCAGTGACACAGGAGTGTCATAGTGACACCCCACCCTAGACTCCATACCCTGGGACTGACTACTGTCTCCCAGGGCATGTAAAGTCACCATTGGCTTTACTAGTCCCAAATTATGAACAGAAACCGGTACAAACCATCATATTGTGGACGTACTGGTCGGGGAAATTCGATTGCCCCGGGGTCTGTAAGTCGAGGGGGCACGTCTCCGTCCCCCCTGATCGAGTTTTGGCTGGTGGCAGTGGATACTACTTTTTGTATTCAACCGCAAATATATCCCTATGGGATTTTCCCATTGTTCGAGGCTACCAACTTTAATGATTTAATTCTCATAGCCTCGAACATACCGCCGGTTTATTCATTTAATGTTAATTCGCCGGTTGGTATTTTTTGCCAGAACTAGATTCTAAAATGGCATTTGTGTTCTCTTCTGTGACTCCAACCCAAGTCGAGCCCTTTGTTCCACTTTTTGGCGGGCTTCTCCACAGAAGCCTCCAAAAGTGGTGCCACTCTGTCTGGGTACCACAGGGGGTATGGGAGGGGGTTTAGGCACCCTGGACTGAGTTACCTTGGTAACTCAAGTCGCACTCTTGTGTGATTGGCCCAAGTGGTGAGCCGGCCGGCTCACCAGTTAGCATGTTTGATTGACAGCTAGGCTGGGTGAATGGGGGTGTGCTGCATAAAAGCAGGGCTTTTGGGACTGGAACTTCAGAAGTCGCCACAGGACCTGAGAATCCGATGAGGGAGAAGCTGAGCCGACCTGCTACGACGACACCACCGCTGGAGCCCTGCGGAACCGACTCGCCACTTCCCGTCGACAGAGAAGATCTCCCGGCTGGAGAGGCTTCTTCCCCTGACTGGTGGGCACAACCAGTTTACCTTCTTTTCCTCGCATCCCAGGACGTCTTGTGGTCGAATTGCCCGTGCCAAGCACCCCGGCAACCGGATAGCCACTTACCACTGGACCGCAAATAAAAGGACCGCTCCTTTTTGACCTGAGAACTCCGCGGCTGGTTTCTTCCCTGGCAGAGCAACGGACTCCTGTCTTCCTCCCCGACGAGATCCTCTCTTCCCCCGGACGAAGCACCGACTTGCATCCGCTGCCAGGAACAACTGCCCCCGCTGGAGTATTCTCACCACTTTAAGGTACCGTGTCCGCCAGGCCTCCCTTTCTAAAGATTGCTACAAGGTAATAATAATCCCTTAACCTTCTGGACTGGGCTGGCCGCCTTGACCATCTAACTGGTCCCTTTCTTTTGGTCCAACTCTTCCTGAACCTTTTCGAGACTTTTGTGCACTTCAACCGTGTGACCTTGGACACATTTCGTTCTGATCCTCTTAAAGTGGATCCAGCCTTTTGAACTCTAACTTCACGGTTTTACTTTGCCTTCCTCTCTTGTTGTGTTCTTGTGAAAGTGTAGGCATCTGTTTCAAATTATTCTCTGCTTTTCTCTCCCTTTTAAAATGAATTATTAGAGTGCCATCTGCGTTAAGCGCTCACCGCTGTCTGAAAATAAGTGGGGCTTTTACTTTAGACTTGTCTATTCTTTTAAGGGAGGGTACATCTTTTAGTGACCGTGTTTTTGAACTGCTTAAATATTAGTGCCTGTATGTTTTACTAGATGTGGTTTTAAATAAATAATTATATCTCTTTTACACCTAGCTCTGGTCAGTGTTTGCTTGTTGTACTGTGTTCTTTTGACCTATTGTGAATACTCTGTATACTGCCTAACTCTTCTTGAGGGAAGTCTGACTGTTCAGCCACAGCTACCAAGTGAATCTGTGTGGTACAGACTCCTACCAAGTGGGTTTACTGCCAAACACCTGTAGTCTTAAATCTTTTGCAGTGGTCCCAGAGGGAACTGCACAGGTTTCTGCCTAACATTTAGTTTCCAAACAAAAGAGGGCTTTCTAGGGAGGCTGCCTCCTATACACATAATTTGGGTTTTGGGGGTGTTTATAACCAAATAATTTTTTTCTAGCATAATTTGCCAAAGCATCGGACAGCATTCTTTGAGGTTTGGGTCTGCCGGCGTCCAGTTCCCCCACGCCTGTCCCAAGAAGTGCTGATCCCCTGCTGGTGCCTCTGCTTCTCTTTCAAGGCTCTTTACTGGTTCTCCTTGTGAGCTCTCTCTCCTCGTTGGCTGCTCATGTTATGTGCCTGCATCCCTCCAACAGGCTGCAGGTGTCAGGTTAATAAAACCTGCCTGACCATAGTTAAGCAGACATGCCTGACCTCCCCAGTGTTTGGGATGCAGCTTCCTCGTCTCAGTACTGTCAGGTGTTGTGTGTCGAATCATAAGAGGAATTGGCTTGTAACGGCCTAAAAAGGTTGGGGGAGTGTTAGGTTGACTTTTTCTAGGAAAAGGGGGATAGCATGTCTCACCTAGGGACATCCCACTCCCAATCCTCAAGGACCCTCCACCCAGGTGATCATTCCTCGCTTCTCCACCCCCAGGGTCAGATCCAAAAGTGATAGCCTTTCTCTGGCCACCTGCGTAGAGTGTCCAAGGGGTAGGAGTGAGAATACCCTCAGGTCTCTCACAGTCGTCTTCTCCAAAGAAAAGGTAACTGTGCAGAGAACCATCCTTCTTTAGGGTGTCAACCTTTTTTTTAAACTTTCATTTTTATTTGCATTTTGTCAAAAAAATAAATGGCTATAAAACATAACAATCCCCCTCAATCCCCTCCCTCCGCTTACACTCCCCACCACCCTCATTATTTCGGTGGGTTCAACAACAGCCATGTCCCTTACAAAACATGGCATCTCATGGAATGGAAATTCAAAGTCTTGTCTTGAAATACAAATTCCACAACATGAATTATACAATAAACATATCAGACTGTCTCCCTTTCCCCAAAATTCCACGTGGAGTGGAGTCCTCACGCTAGCCTCTTTTCCAAAAGTCAAGCGCTTTTGCTTTCCATTTTGTATAGCACTGGACCCCATTCCACCTGGAAAGTATTCAAACTATCATTCACCATTGCGTTTAGTTTCTCCTTGGCCATCGCATTAGTCAGTTTCCGTTCCTACTCCTCTCTCGTGGGTATTTCTCCTCCTTTCCAATTTTGTGCTATCATTAATCGTTCTGCACTGAGCATTGCCTCCCACAGTTTCGGCAGTCTATACTCCTCTGTATCGCCTGCTGGGACTCCCACAAGCATCTGGAGGGGGTCCATACTCGGCTGGACAGCTATCATGTCTTTAATCCAACTCACGAGTTCCCGGCAAAGGATTCTCGGGCATTGCCACCACATATGAGAAAGGGAACCAACCTGGCCACAACCTCTCAGACAAATCGGGGAAGCCCCTGCAAACATTTTAGATGTCTTCAGGGGGTTTCTATGACATCCCTGTAGCATCTTGTAATTGTGTTCTATGGTGGAGGTAAACAGTTTTCCTTGAAGAGTGCCAGGGGACCACTCCGGTGGTGATAGTGCGCAGTACAAATGTCCTTTAACATTAACATTGAAAGGACTCCCAAAGAATTCTAGCCAAGTTTTCCCCTTTGATTTAACCACCCGCTATTTCCACCCAGTACCTTTTAAATGTCTGTCTACCCATTGTGGGAGTGGTCACTGGGATTTTGTATATGCTCGAGAGAATGCCTTTACAGGTGGTCACCAATTCTAGTACCCCCTCAAAAGGGGTTAAGTCCCTGATTAAGGGGTCGCATCACTTCTGATCTGTGAATATACCCTTCAAACACAAGTAGTTGAAGATCTAGATTGTTTCAATGCCCAGGCCTCCCGAATCTCACCAAAGAGACCATGTTCAAATAGTTGGCCAGCTCTTTCGAGTCCCCGGTCCGACCACTGTTGGGCTTATCTCCTCCCTTGGTTTGCTAAACAAAATGGAGGGCCTCACACCGATGCCAGTGGTGAGGGCCATGAGGATAAAGCCTTGTTTACCTCCTTGTTTTTCCATACCTCCCAGAGAGCTGCTAGCGTAGGATGGTCACATACTTTACTCGGGATATCTTTCTGGGATGCCCAAAGAAGGTCCCTCACCTTTTAGCGGGTGCAATTCCAGGTCCTCCAGAAAGGACCAGCAAGTTCTCATGTCCTTTCTTATATGCTCTAACATGACTCTTAGCTGGGCTGCTTTGTAATATGAGTCCAAACGCCCCCCCCCCCCCCATGTCCTGTGGAAGCGTTAGGGTAGCCATTTTTACTCTAGGCCTTTTGTTTTGCCACACAAATTCAGATAGGGCACACCTCCGGTCTGTAAAAAACATATCCGGAAGTCAGGACCGGAGGGCCGAAAACATATAAAGTTGTAGTGGTAGGACATTCTTCTTAATGGATGTCATGCAACCATACCAAGATAGGGTCATGGGTTCCTAGCGCATAAGGTCTTCCTTAATTTTGTCGACCAAGGGGTATATAGACCCCCCGGTATTTCAATCATTTTTTCTCAACCCTCATGCCCATAAACCTCGAGCGTGTCCCCCTCCCAAAAGCATGATTCATGACTTATCGACATTTATTTTTAGACCTGAGAAGGACCCAAAGTGTTACACTTGCACCAATATAGTGGGAAGCGATGTGGAGATGTTGGTGAGATAACCTAGTATGTCGTCCATGAATAATGACAGTTTCAACTCTTCTCCTCTATACCTGATACCCCAATCCCTTGGTCAGCTCTGATCGCAATCGCCAAAGGCTCCATAGTGAGGGCATATAGGAGAGGAGACGGGAGACAGCCCTGTCTCATCCCTGTCCTTAAATTGTTCGAGTCTGACTGAATATTATTTACCCTTGATGTTGGTGTCGTGTACAGTGCCTCCACCCATCAAAGGAAGCTCGGCCTTAGTCCTATCTTTTCCAGCACTCCCATCATAAATTGTCATTCTACCCTGTCAAATGCCTTTTCCGAGTCTATATAGTAAATATGCCTCTATTTTTTTAGTTTGATCCTGGTGCTTTAGGTTTATTGTTTTCCTGATATTGTCGGAGCCCTGTCTACCCTGGGTAAATCCCACCTGGTCTCTGTGCACTAAGGATGTTAATAGGGCTTCCAGTCTACTTCCCAAGATTTTAGCTAAAACCTTCACGTCGTTATTTAGTAAAGAGATCGGGCGATACGACTAACACCGGGATGAGTCTTTGCCCTCCCTAGTGATCGCCTCAGTGATTGCTTCCGCAATTCTTCTGACCAGGGGTTCCCCCAGTAACGCTGCATTGAAAACTTTCACCATGTACGGTGATAAAGTAGACCTGAACATTTTATAACATTTCTCAGAGAAACCATCACTCCCAGGGGCGGGAGGACCTGGAAAATAGGGCCCGGTGCAACAACCTCCGAATCCGAGGGGTTCCTACCTCGATCCCTGACAAGGGGTTGGCGGAATACGTGGGCCTCTTCTTTCAAACCCTCCTCCCTGACCTTGATTACTCGCAGCTGCTCCTAGACCGCACCCACAGGCTGAACCCTTGTTGCAGAGTGGAATCGGATGGCCCACCTGACGTTCTCACCAGGGTGCACTTTTTCACCACGAAAGAAGCCATCTCGGCGATCAGCCGTTCCAAGGATATCACATTCCAGGGGACCTCCCTCCAGATTTTTCATGATCTATCCCCTCTCACGCTCCAGAGGAGGCGAGCCCTCCACCCGTTAACTACCTTTCTTCAAGCCCAAAAAGTCCGCTACAGATGGCCTCATCCCACTGCCTTGCAATTCTCCTACAAAGGCTCTTTAAGGAGAATTAGCCACTTGGAAGATGCTGAAAACATCTTGAACCCGGACGCTTCCAGCCCTTCACCCTCACCGCCCACTGAGGCGACGGCCGGCTCGGACCCTGTGGCGGCTCCAAATCCCAGACAAAATTCCTGGTCGAAGGTTCCGAGATTCCGGAAGAGGAAATAGCCTAGCGGGGTCCCGTGATGAGGTCACCGGCTCTTACACTCCCGGCTCGCCGGCCCTGCACTCTGGAGCCGAGCAGCACCCACAGGAACACAGATGAGCGTCATTCCTAACGCAGCGGGCACCATTCCACGGCTCATGCCCAGCTCCAAGGTACTTTCCACCATTGAGTTCTTGGAACGATCCACCAAGACTATTGATGATCTTGGCCATGTTGGCCTTTCATTATTCGTTGGCCCTGTTGGCCAGGGGGGGCTTTCGACCCACAAACGGTCTGCCTCCCCTAGTTAAATCTCGGTCCTCCCGTTGGCGGTCCGAGCAAGTACCCCGAAGGCAGGGAAAACTATGGCTGCACACTCCGCGACATGATGGCTAATTCCTCTGTCTCCCCCCCCCACCCACCCCTCCTCAGAAACTACCGGAGCTGGTCCCGGAACACCAGACTCTGCGATTTGTCTCCCTGAACATTAGGGGATTGAACTCACCTCCAAGCAAGTCCATCCTGCAGAAACTCCAGAATGACAACGCGGCAGTGGCTATGCTACTGCCGGCGGATCACGGTCGCTTACGCTTACGGAACTTTCCAAAGCAACTCTTCGCATCTGGGAATTCCAAGAGAGGCGGCATGGGAATCCTGTTTGGGAAGGGGCTGAACCCTCAGATTCTAGATTCCATGAGCTGCCCGGAGGGGCGATACATGGCGGTAAAATGTCTGATGCAGGGACAATTGTACTCCATAGTTTCAGTGTATGTGCCCAACTCAGGCCAGGCGCTTTTCTATGAGTCGCGAAGTACAGCTCTCTCTCCCTTCCTGCAAGGCCAGATAGTGATTGATGGTGATTTCAATGGGGTGCCGGACCCCATCAAAGATGAGTAGCACCCGCCCTCTTCCGGGGACTTCGCTACAGCTTTGGCTCTCCTGCAATTGTTCAGAACTTTAGGGGTGGTGGACTCGTGGAGGGTACTCCATCCGTCTGAAACAGACTTCTCTTTCTACTCGTATGTTCACAGAACGTTCTCCAGGATAGACCTCTCTTGGTATCCCCGCAAATCTTTACATTCACCGACGATGTGACAATTGGCTCCAAAATTCTGTCTGATCACGCCCCAGTGGCCCTGGAGATCCGAGTGCAGGAACCACTTAATCCCCAACAGCGTAGATGGACGTTATATGACCCGATTCTTAACGAAGTGCCACTCAGAGATACAATTGCAACCACGGTCACCAATTTCTTTAAGGAGAACCCCAGCGAAGACACCTCCCCCGCCAACAACTGGGATGCAATGAAGGCAGTGGTGAGAGGGGAATTGATTGCGCAAGGAGTGGCCTACCACAGGGATCGAAGACAAACTCGTCAGAGCCTCGAGGAAGAACTTGAAAAAGAAGAAAGGTTCCATAAGGAGAAGGGCTGGACCCCTAAAACACAGTGGGCTATCCGGATAGCGCAGAAGAAGATTGAGGCCCACTATGCTTAACACACTGCCCACCAAATGGCAAAGGGTAAGCAGTTTTACTATGCTAGGAACAACAAGGCAAATAGATTACTGGTGGCCAAACTGGCCAAGACCAGGAGGAACAACACGATTGTGGGTCTGCGGGATCAACATGGCAAAATTCAATACGCTGACCAGAACAAACTTCGGCTTGCAACAGCCCACCTGACCCAGGTGATGACCGCTCCATTGGGAGACGTGGGAGAACAAAAGGAATATCTATGGGAAGCAGCGCTGCCCCGACTAAAGAAGGCAGCCCATGACTCTTTGGAGGCGCCGATCACCGACGAGGAAGTGGACGTGGCGATAAAAGCCCTTAAATCCCGTGCCCACGGCCCGGATGGATTTATGAGTTCTACAAGATTTTCAAACCTCAATTGTTAGCGCCTTTGGTACAGCTGTTTAATTCATTCAGAACCACTGGCACGATAACCCTGTCCATGCAAGAGTCAATCACTGTCTTACTGCCAAAACCTGGAGGCGATCCGAGAAATCCTGCGTCATAGAGACCTATCGCTCTACTCAATATTGACGCTAATATATATTACAAAATTCTAGCAACCCGCCTCTCTCAGGTCTTGCCGGAGATAATCAGCGCCAATCAAACTGGCTTCCTCAAACATCGTTCCACCACTGACAATATCGTCAGGACCTTGGATCCTGGTAGAGCTTGCATCCCGAGACTCCCAGGAGTTGGTGCTTCTGGCCCTGGACGCAATTAAGGCATTTGATAAAGTAGACTGGACCTTCATGAGGCTCACCCTCGAAGCTTTTGGATTCAGCCCAGAATTCTGCACTATGACACTGGCTAACAATAAAGCGCCCAAAACCCTTCTCAGAGGCAATGGCACCCTTTCCTCCCCTATCAGCTTAACCTGTGGAACCAGACAGGGATGTCCACTGTCGCCGCTCCTTTTCGCACTAATTATGGAGCCGTTCGCCCAGCGGATCAGGCTGAACCCTGCAATCAAATGCTTCCAATCGGGCTCAGCGCATCATAAACTGGCCCTCTACGTGGATGATGTCCTTCTGACCATCATTGAGCCTCGTTCCTCCCTCCCTCAGGCCCTGGCAGAGATAGCAAGCTATGGAAGGGTCACGGCCTTTGCCATCAATTTTCAGAAGTCAGCTGCCCTGGCGGTGGGCCTGTCCTCGAAGGACCGAGAAGCCCTAATCTTGCTATGCCCAGTACAATGGACGACCACCGAAATCAGTTACCTGGGGGTCCAGATTCCAGCTAACCCAAGCGATGCTTATCAGGCTAATTTCCCTACACTATTTACGGCCTTAGAGGCGGACCTCAAGCAGTGGGCCGCGCAGGAGATCTTGCTGATGGGCCGTATCACGGCGTGTAAAATGAACTTGCTACCGAGGTTCCTTTACGCTTGCTCCTCACTCCCAGTCCCGATTCCGCCGCCAGCCCTCCGAAACCTACAGAAGAAAATGTTGCAGTTTATCTGGAGGGGGAAAAAAGCCAGGATCCCTGAATCCACGATGCTGGGCAACGCAAGGCTTGGTGGTCTCGGGGTTCCTGATCTACAAAAATACCAGATGGCAGCCCAGCTGGCCTGTATTCAATCATGGCAAATACTTACTAACCACCCTAGATGGGTGGACCTCGAACAGGCGCAGCTACCCCTGCCTCTACGCTTTCTCCCACATGTCCCTCCTCCAGAACGGCGGCGATGGCGGGAACTCCTGGCGACCACTAAACATACCATTTCGGTCTGGGACAAAGCGCTGAAACTAAAGAAGATTCCAGTGGCACTCAGCCCCCTCGCCCCAGTGTTTATGAACCTGACTTTTTCACCTGGCCTGTCAATTCAAAACTTTGGGCCCTGGATCGCAAGAGGCCTGGAGACCCTGGGACCACTCTTCGAGGGGAGTCAACCCTGCACCTTTGAGCGATGTAAAGAACTCTTCAAGATTCAGGAACAGGATAGGTTCACGTACATCCAGTTGCGCCACTGGTGCACTCAACCACAGACCCGCCGGCAGCCACCCGCCCCCCAACGGCTATTGAACTGACCCTTACTGAGCTTCTACCTCGAGGGAGAATCTCTACTCTGTACAAACGCCTCCAACCGGACTTCCTAATTTCCAAGCCCCAATACATGGCCCAATGGGAAGCGGACCTGGGCCATCCTATTGAGGACCAACGCTGGGTTGATATCTGGTCCCGGGCCCACACCTCTTCATCCTGTATCACAAATAGGGAATGCGCCTATAAGATCCTCCTTCGGTGGTATTTCCCGCCTGTTACGCTCACCTGGACCCCACAGGGGTGTCGATCGGACCCGGACAGCTGCGGTCTCCTTCAACGTTATGCGTAGTGCAGAGATGACTGTCTGGACTGGCCCGCCTAGTCTTGTCTGCTGGACCCGTGAGAAGAAGGTCTCGTAGCTGCTGCTGGCGTTCAGGTAAGAGTCTGTGTTACCCAACGCTGTCCGGTAACTATTGCATGCGTTAACGTGTTGTTTTTCTCCCTCTTTACAGATGCGGCATATGAAAATGTGTAGAGTTATGGAATAATACCGCCGGTGGTAAATCAGTTAAGTCTATGGTGGTAAGAGTTTGTATTTGTTGATTCCCTTTGCTCACCTTGTTTTTTCTTGTGTTCCCTAGGTGCCGGATTACGGCGAAGAAATTATGGAGACAGTGCCGGATCGAAAGTGTGGTTTAATAGCCTCCAAAGTAGTTCCAGGTAAGAAGTACCCTAGAGCCACGCCCGATTAAAAAATAGTCCCTGTAACAAAATAGTCGCCACACCTCCACAAAGAATCTAGTTAGATGCTTTGAGATTGTGCAGCAGCCATGGCTCCTCTGAATCGAGTGCTGGCCGAGTATGTTTGAATGCTGCAAGTGGAGTGAATAAACCCTTCTGGGTGTATAGATTGACTCTGTACTTTATTGCTTGATCGTATGGATGTTTCCATTTCAACTTGTTCATTACTGAATTGTGAATTGCAGTCTTGATCCCTACATTTGTGGAGGTGTGGCGATACTCTAGCGGACTGTGACGCTTTGTTGAAGTATTGATTTCTCATTTGGAGGGAAACCAGCAAATTTGTCATTCTGTGACGTGCTTTGAAGTTTCACCATTTAAAGGCTTGGAGTTTGTTTTCCTTTTACCCTCTTGGGTGCCTGAATCTACCCTTTCAACACGGTGTGGAAGAGATTAGTGGATGCTTTTAAATTTATCCCCTGAAGAATGTTCGCCTGAACTGGGCAGTTAAGAACAGAAACATGTTGGGATGCTTGTTGTTTTAGTGACACATTGAGATTTTTTTGTGTGTTATGTGATATCTTTTGTGTCGTATAAATAAGTTATTTGATGTTTTACATTTGTTTTATATTTGTTTTTTAATGTTTAGTACACTGTGTTAGGTGAGGGTAGTGTTTTTTGTTTAAATTCAGTTTAAATTATTTGAATAATAAACTTGTTATACATTTGTGTAAATCAGTTATAGCAGACGGTCCATTTTTTCAGGACTAGTGATGCTGGAAAACCTTATAGAGTTTTTGTGTGAGGTAGTTGGAGGCAAGTAAACAACACGTATCATCTTGCTCTTTATTGTATTACATATATCTATATCCCCGTTGGTGGAGTAGGATGTTTTCATGTTAATAGGGATTCTTTATACCTATTTAAACATACCATTGTTAGCCTCACCATGTTGTGGTCCGACCCCGGTATAGGGTTTACGCAGGTGTGCTTAACCTGGTATCAGGTAATAAAATTGCGGCAAAAAATGTCGCAGGGGTGTCCCCCACTCCCCTTACATGGTATAATGGGTCCGGGGGTAGCAGGGGTGTCCCCTGCATCCTTTACATGATTTTGGCGGCAAAACCACAGAATTTTTGCCGCGATAATTTGTATTCACAGCCATTTATGCCACGATTTTAAGACCTGGAACCCTTAACCTTGCTTTTTAACTTGGTATCAACTAAAATCTGGTCTATTCTTGAGTTGGAGTCAAGTACGGGAGAGAAGTATGCAAATGGTCTATCCCCAGCATCACAGTCTAATAAGGAGTCCATCAGGCCCAGCTCTTGTTTCACCCTTCTAAATCGTTTGGAGTAGTTGCCGCTAGGGTGGGTGACTGTCACCCCTAAGCTTTATGGATAAATGGGAATCGGCCTTCCGGGTCCTTTCGTGTTTCATCCACCTTAAGGCCTAGGTGGGACGAGATGACTATTGCCACCCCGCCTTTTTAGTTTCACATGAGGTGTGTACATCCCCCCACCAACCTTTTCTTCATGCATTGTTCCTTGCCCCGTAACCAGTGCATTTCCTGTAGCGTGAGAACATCCAGCCTCTCTTTGGAGTTCCCATGGAATCAAAGATCTTAGTCTGGGAGTTTAGCCCTCTGACATTAAGAGAACCTATCACCATCTCATCACCCTGAGCATCTCTGTTCATAAATATCATTTAGCTACTTTCCCATCCAATAAACGGTTAACCAAAGAACCCCACCGCGATGTACACCATAAGGGTGTTCACTTATCTTTGAAAAGGCCCCTCTAAACCGTGGAACCCATCGAATTCCCTGAACGTGTCCCCCAGTCTTTCTCTTCCCCCCTCGCCCCAGCATTCAACCCTGGTCGATGTCTCAACCTCTACCAGGGCTAGATTGGTAACCGATGTGTTACGTTTTTTGAACTTGCGGTCCCCTCGGATTTTCCATCTATTCCTTGCAGCCTCCTCCCTAGGTTTCACTCCCTCGGTTTCACTCCCTCATCCGCACCCATACTTCCAGCCCCTGGATGTGTTAGTTCCATTAACTCTTCTGAGACTCTTCGGATATCCTCCTCCGTTACCAGCCGGTATTTCTGACATTCGTACCCTTGAGATTGCAAAGATGATCCCCCAACGATAGCGCACCCCCTTCTCGGTCAACCATTTAGTGAGGGGATTGCATTGAATCCTCCTTGTCAGAGTGAACGCTGATAAGTCCTTGACAATTGTGCGTTCCTGTGTGCTATTGGGCCCACCCTCCTCACCTTTTCGAGAATTCTTGTTTTTTTCCCGTAGTAATGGAAACGGGCTAGAATTGTACAGGGTCCCATGGAACGCCATTCTGCTTGATGGGCTCTGTCGATTGTTGGTTCGTCTTTGGTGTCATTTCCAAAGTGGGTGCGCAAGACTCCTAAGATCTCTCTTGATGTCTCTCTCGGTTTCCCCCTCCTTTTTCTGGGAACTCAAAGAATCTAAGATTGTTTCGCCGTCATCAATTTTTAGGGTGATTTCAGTTTCCCTCCTTTCCAGTTCGGAGAGCGTCATGTCCATCTGTAGTTCCAAGGTGTCAAGTGATGTTTGATTTTCTATCCCTTCTATTTTGTCGTCCATCATGTCCATTCTCTTATCCATTTTGTCCAGTCTCTGATCGAGAACTGTTAGAATACCCTTAATTTCCTCCAGGAGGGCTGCTATGTCTTACCCAGGTCCTCAGTCATGTCTTTTTCTGATTGTGTCGCAGCCCTGTCAACCATGAAGCCAGCAGGAGCAGAGTCCGGGATGCGATACTGCCGCAGCCAATTTTTCCAGCTCATGATTTAAAGTGGCCTTCCAGTTAGGGGGAGGGGGCGGAGCAGCACCGGCCTCTATGGTGCTTCCAGTCCAAGGGGCTGAACAAAGGACTCCCCGGGTCTTCTCCTGAGTAGGTGTCCCCTCCCCCTTTGTTATTTTAGGTGACCCCGCTGGTGAGATGCTCACTGCACCCACAGTTGTGGGATAGCTGCCTCTGTTTTTCTTCCGCTATACTTCCTCCAGGACCCCCAAGGAGGAGCCACTCACATTTGTGTGCAGGAATCACGGCCCGCTCCACAACTCTCCCATTCAAGTGTCCAGCTTCACAAATTCCTCTTATGTCCCCGGATGTGTGCCCTCCAACTTGTGGGCCTGTCCCTATCCAGCACTCTCCAAGGGGTGGGGGCCCGGTGACTGAGGACTCCTTGGGGAAGTTTCCAGCCCCTTGCTCCTGTATTTTCTGCCCCTATGAGGGTGTATGACCAACGTCACTGTAGCTCTCCCCCAATGCCGCACAGGAGGAGGCACACCCACTTGCCACGGGTCCTCCACTTTCTTCCCCCAGTCTGTGTGGGGCACCTCACTTCCTGTGCAGCGCTCACTTTGCAGTCTCACTCACCTCGCCTCTGTGCATAAGCCGTCTCGAGCGGGGCTTACGGGTTGTGCATGCCGATGGTGGTAGGGCCCCCTTCTGCCGCCCAAGTCCTCCAAAGCTGTTAACTTGCTGCTAGTGGTCGGAGATCCTGCGCCTCTATTCGCCCGGCCCTACCTCGGCACCCTTTGTTGGGGTGAGATCTCAAGTCGCCGGCCACCGATATTTATGAAAAGTTGTCCCAGGGGGCAGCGGGTTACCCCCTCGCCCTACTGCTTTTCGCTCCCCTGGATTGGACGTAAATGGGGGCTTGGGTCCCTTTTTTCGTCCTACACCACAGGGGAGCAGTGCCGTTCAGGCTGCCATATTCAGCACCCCTGGTGGCCAATCCTCAGGGTATCAACTTTCACTGCTTGCAGAAAAGCCATCTTCCTCTCTTCTACACTCTGCCTCATCTATCTAATATGGAAAAGGGGTTTTGTAGTCTGGACTCCAAGAAGGTTCTTGCAGTCTTGGATGCAAGCCAGCATGAAGGACAACCAGCTTTTTGTCTACTTTACTGTTGCATGGGCTAATACCAATCCAACCATGTCCTTGGGAAGTGTTTGCTTTAATTACGGATTCTGCGATCTGGCTAACAAGTATCTGTGAGTTTCAGAGCCCACTCTGTTAGAGGCCTGGTTGTTATGGCTATCTGCTTTGCAGAGGAAGGCAATGCAGTTGTGAGCCTATTTTGGATGGCTACATAGGCTTTGTTATGCTCCTTCTCCCAACTTTATTGCCTGAATGTCTTTTAACTTCAGGACCGCCTGTGTGGTTGTCTGGTGCTGCATTTTTTCCTGTTCTAGGTAGTGGCTCATACCTTTCGTCCTTCCTCTTAGTTCTGTAGTACTTTGGGAGTCATTCTAAGATGAGTACTCTTTGGGAAGAAGAAATCCATTAGAAGAACAAAAGACTTACCTTCAGTAAGTCTATCAGATCAACTATTCCTTCCTCCCACAGATTCCACATTGCCCTAGCCAACTACCTCTCATTACAGGATGCTCGAAATCTATAGCAGTTCCTCAGCCATTTAGTAGGCTGAAAAATAGGTTGAACTGTAGTTTACCACCCATGAGGTCACATCTGCAGTTATGGCTGCCAACCAAGCCAATGTAGAACTGCAGTGTGCCCCCTCCTGTCTAAAAGCTTGCTCCTGAAGGATATTTCTAAGAAGAGGATCTGTAATGGAGGAGAAATCTATCAGAAAGGATAATAACAGGGGCATGTCATTTTTGTGTGTGCAATCTTAACCTTTTTTGTGGGTTTATCGCATGTATCAGAAGGTACATTAGTTATTTTTACAACTTTTTTTTTATCCTTGAAACCACACTTCTAGTGGACAGCCCAAGTGACAATTCACTAGCTAAATTGGTCTTTGATTTTTTTTTTAATCTCTGGACCAGGCATCCCACCTACCCACTCAGTTTCTTTTTTAATGTATATATTCCTCTACTCTTGCTGGGCCTCGGAGCCTCCTTTGTCAGTGTGTATCAAAAGTGTCTTTTTTGTTGAATCCTACCACTGATCCTCAGCCTAAAGTATCCTCCCATATTACCAGTGGAAGGCAGCTGCTTCCTGACCCTGGGGGTGGTATTCTGAGGGTGGACCACATGGGAGGAGATGGCTGTCGGGGAGAAGTGGGGATTCCAACAGGAGAGACAGTCGTTTTCTCCATCCAGTGAAGAAGACTCTTTAATTCCAGAATCCCTGATGGCTTGTTGTCATTGTTCAGAAACTTGAAACCCGCTTCTGCAAAACAGAACACTATTCATGCTTAACATGTACATAACACCCCTAAAACACATTTAACATGTTATGTTTTTATGGTTGTTATTTAAACAAAATTGTTCAACAATGTAATTTAAAACAGTCTAAAAATCTTTTGGCCTCCAAGTCCCAGAAAGCCTCAAGTACTGAGACAAAGAAGAGGAGCAAGGAGTCAATATGGAATCAAAGCAATACCAAGTACATTGCGTGGTGTAGTTGTCAGGTTCACAATCAGCTGTGTGGGACATTTAAACTTAAAAATCACCTGCAAGCAAGTAGGAGAGGAGAGCTGCCGAGAGCGTGGAGCGGGAAGCAAACCCAGAGGCAGATTCATGGAGACAAGCCGTGCAGGAAGAAGAAAACTCTTACTGGTAGCCACCTGGAGGCGTAGCAGACCGGAGGAGAGGAGCTCCGGTGATGTTGTAAGTGGTGCCCTCGACATAACACTAGAAGTGCGACATTTGTGGCGGGACCGCAGGAGAAGTGGTCTTGTGGAGTGGCAATGGTTCCTTCGGCAAAAGGGTGAAACGCTGATGCGCGAACCAGCGAGGACTTTGCCTGACAGGGGAAGCTTACCCAACAAAAACCCTTTGCCGCAGCTGCACATTACACCGGTGAGTCAACCCAGAAAAGAAGGGGGGCCCAGGATGTGCCAACAAGTTAATGAACACTTGGGGAATTATTTTGAATACCAACCAAGTAGAGTTGAATGGCATGGGCAAAAGTAGTACAAATCTCCTTATATGAGATGTCAATTTGGGGAAACTTGGAACCCACTTTCCATAAACCAAGAGACACTAAAGAAGAAATGAAGGGGCAAAAGTTGTACAAAACTCCAAATGAGATGTCAATGTGGGGAAACTTGGAACAAGCTTTGCCAAAAGCCAAAGACACTAAGAAAGAAGCTGACAGACAGAACTTGAACCAACCCCCATATGTTGTATATCAATAAGGGGGAAGTTGGAGCAAGTGATACCTGGATGGAGTCAACAAGGTATAAATAGTGAAGAAGTGCAACTGTGTTGTTATACTTTAGAAAGTGAACATTGTAGTAAAGACCTGGTGAAAGATGTGCATTAGGCCGTGATCTTTTTTTGGAAAGGTACCTGACAAGAACCTTGAACTGAGGGATCTGTGATGACCAGAAGGGGGCAATTCCTGGAAAGGGAGAACACCAGGAATGTGTACAGTTGTGTGAAAGAGATGCTTTTTCATTTGAAACCGTTGTTGAAGTTAAACAGATTTGCCATCCTGCAACAAGTGTTCCATGGAAGATACATTTGCTTTGTCATCCTGAGGAAATTATTTCGTGAAAGAGACATTTTCATTGACTTTAACAGAACATTGTTGGAACAAACACTTTTAACAGTTTTCCTGAAATACTACATGGAAGGGAATCAACCCCTGAACACAAGGATTGCTTTGTGGATTTGCACATTTGGATTCATACACATTTTGTTGAGTTGGAAACAGGCATTTACCTTGCACTGTTTGATTGTGTACGTTAGTCTGAGGGTCAGATATATTTTGGACACACGGTCAGCTTGCTTTAGTTTTAGTTTCATAAGTAGGGACACTTTTATTAGGATAAGGGCAGATGGGTCTTTATCCAAACCCCTTTGTATTTGAATAAAAATGACAAATGTTGAAAACATTACAACTTTCTGTCCGCCTCTCATTTCTGACCTTTCACTTTGTTGGGTGTGGTTTGTTTGTCACCAGCTGTACCTTGAGTTTTCACTTGTTTAAGCGTTTAGGCTGTCTGAGTTTCTTAACCATACTTTGCTATATATTGCATGAATATTCTGATTTACACTTTTGCTGGGTCATTGGGCCACGTTTCTAAGCATGCAACTCGATTGCTTCTTTTGAGTTAGATGTTCTTGGACCTCAAATTACCTCTGCTCCCATCTCAACTATGTGAGAGAAACCAGGGTCGCGCATAAATTTCAAGTGCTGTCAAAGAGTGCTTTATTGTTGTCTTGCAAGACAAGAACTTAGCATACTATGTTTCTATTGGGAACTAACCCTCCAACCTGAACCGCCCTCCCTGCCGCTGACCTTTCTTAGTCACTAGTCAGCTGACAAATTCGAAACCGAAGAGCGTTCTTGAAGCGCTCACTAGGCATCCCGGCGGAAATGCCCCTTCTTCCGCAGACACAACCCATCCTTTTATATCAAGTTATGGTTACTACGTCACATGATGAGTCTTTGTCTCCTGCCAACCGTTTTCTGTCCCAGTATCCTCTTCTCATTTTTCATGCTCTCCGAGTGATCCTTTATCTGTTCTGATTTCCATATTAGGTTGAGAAGGCACCGTTTTCTTAACGTTGCTTATTGATATGTCGTTTTGTCGTTCCATATGTTCCCCACTTGCGCAGTGGAGTTATGGGTCAAATTGAGGAAAATGTTTGTCTGGGTTTGGTAACCCATACAGTTGGAAGGACCTGTTTGAGTTCTCACTCTAAGTTCATTGTTATTCTTTGAGTCTATTTTAATGTATTTTTTCTGTTTTTCCTAGAATAAGATAACTCTGTAGTTAAAATGTTCAAGTGCATGTAATATATTGTAGATGTTTCAATCCAAAGAAAGAAAAGTCCACTGCATTTGGTTCCTAGTGACCATCTTCAGGGACAGTTTTTAAAAATAAAAATATATCCTGAAAACCATAATAATTATAAACATTTTTCAAAATAATTGTCAACACCTTGATAGTTACATTCTCATAATGACCAGGCTTTTGTTTCTTTACTTGGCCACTATTAGTGCATTAACATTATTGATGCATTTTTTGGTCTGAAGCCCTTGTGTGAATCTGCAATACATTAATGTTCAACCAAATTGACTATCTTTTTCTGTAATTCAGGTGAAGTGTTTTACATGAAGTATTTAGTACAAATACTACCTTACTTTTTTGTTCACTCGGTTTTTCAAGGGTTCCTGTTCTGCTGCCCTTTATTCAGTTTTTAAAAAAAATGTTTTAAATGTGCTGCTGCCCTACAGTCAAATATGCCACTAGTTAGGTGGGATTCCTATATGTGCCTAGTTTCTGTGAAAAGTACTATGCATAATACATTCTTAAATCCTCAACTGTTGAACAGAGCATCCGCGGGGCACCAGAATCGCAGTAGAGCGACTGCCTGTGTTCCCTGCTTGTTTATATTTTGTCAGCCAGTGGTCAATATGCGAGAGGTATGATGAAAGATCTGGGTGGGTGGTGTCTGGCAATTTTGGTATTTTGAAGGTGATCTGCGTATCATCTGCATAGTTGTAGCAGGTGAGATTGGGAAAGTTGTAGCAGGTGAGATTGGAGAGCGGATGAGTGTAGGGAGTGGGATGAGAAAGAAATTGAAGAAGAGGGGGGATAGGGATGCTCTCTGCTGAACCCCTTTCAGCACTTGGCAGGATGTGGTGCTGAAAGAGTGGTGGAGCATGTTAGGGAGAATTCTCTTATAAGGCTAATTTCCCAAACCTAGTGAGTCCCCCAGCAGCTTTGTTGGATTTTTGGGGTTTGTTTTTTTCTCCTGCTAAGAGTGAGACTCTTTCCCTCCCACTCTTAGGCATGATTTGAGATATGTCTTTGACTTTTTGTGTGCTTATGGGCTATGGGGTCTTTTACTCCATAGGGTATCATCTGTTTAGTGTGTGTGTTACACAGCACCCTCAGTGAAGTAACACAAGGGTGTCATAGTGACCCCCAAACATAGACTCCATACCCTGGGACTGACTACTGTCTCCCAGGGCATGTAAAGTCACCATTGACTTTACTAGTCCAAAATTGTGAACAGAACCAGTACAAACCATCATATTGTGAAAGTACTGGAAGGGGTTAATTTGATTGCCCCTGGGTCTGTTTCCAAGGGGGCACTTTCCAGTCCCCCCTTGTCGAGTTTCTGGCTGGTGGCAGTGGTTACCACGCAAAATATTCCACCGGAATATTTCCTATGGGATTTTCCCATTGATTTTAAACGCACCACTTTTTGGTGCAATGTTAAAGATACCGCCGGTTTATTTATTTAATATAAAATCACCGGTTGGGTCTTTTTACCAGAACTCTTTTCTAAAATGGCGTTTGTGTCCGTCTCTGTAACTCCAACCAAGGTTGGGCCCTTTGTTCCACTTTTTGGCGGGCTTCTCCACAAAAGCCCTCCAACTGGTGCCACTCTGTCTGGGTTCCACAGGATGTGTGGGTGGGGGAATTGGCACTCTGGACTGCATTGCCTTAGCAACTCAAGTCGCACTCTGTTCTGATTGGCCCAGTGGTGAGCCGCCCGGCTCACCACTTAGCATGTATGAGTGACAGCTAGGCTGTTGAATGGGGGTTTTTCTGCATAAAATAAGGGCTTTTGAGACTGGAACTTCAGAAGTCGCCATCTGCAACGACGACACCACCGGTGGAGCCCTGCTGCAACGACCTCACCACTTTCCCGAACGAAAAGAGACGATCTTCTGCTGAAAGAGTCTTCTTCCTCTGAACTGGTGGGATCAACCAGTTTGCCATTTCGCCTTCCAGGACATCTCTTGGTCGAATCGCCAAGCACCCCGGCGGCCGGATAGCCAAGCTTCACCACTGTGACCGCGAATAACAGGAACGCACCTTTTTCACCGAACGAACTGCGCGGCTGGTCTCTTCCCTGGGCAGTGCAACGACTCCAAGTTTTCTCCTCGATGAGATCATCTCTTCCCCTGGTCGAAACCACGAACTGCACCCGCTGCCAGGAACAACTGCCACCGCTGGAGCTTCCTCAACTTTAAAAGTACTGTGTTCCACCTGGCCTCCCTTTCTACGGTTTTCTAAAGGTGACCCTTAAATCCTTGGCTTTCCAACTGGGTTGGCCCCCAGACCTTCTAACTTTACCTTCTGAATCAACCCAACCTCTTTTGAACATTTTTTTCAAAGACTTGAATGCATTTCTGTGTGATCTTGGGCACATTTCACCTTGCTCCATTTAAAGTGGGCCTGGCCTATGAACTGCCTTCTTTAACTTGTTTTGGTCTTTTAAAAGTGTTGGGAACTGTTTTATTTTCATGACCTGCCTTTTTCTCTCACTTTTACTTAATTATTGGATTGCCATCTAAGTTACGCGCTCATCTCTGTTTTGACAAAAAGTGGTGTTTTGACTTGTCTAATAATTCTTAAGGGAGGTGTGTATACTTTTCTGATTGTGTTTGAACTTGCTTTGATTTTTAGTGCTAGTGTATTTCATAAAGTGTGTGTTAAATAATTATATACTTTTGATAACAAGCTCTGGTCAGTGTTTGCTTGCTCCACTGTGTTTTTGCCCTTATTGTGTATCCTCTGTATACTGCCCTACTCTTCTTGAGAGAAGTCTGACTGCTCAGCCACATCTAACAGGTAAATCTGGGTGGTACAGACTGCTACCAATTAGGTTTACTGCTTACTCCTGTAGTCTTAATCTTCTTGCAGTATTCCCCAAGGGAACTGCACAGGATTCTGCCTAACTGAGCATAATTTGTGAGTGATTAGAGATGGAGGAGATCCATGTGAGAGCAGTGTCCTTGACTCCTAAAGAGTGTAGCCTCTCAAGGAATATGGTGTGGTCAATATTATTGAAGGTGGCTGAGAGGTCAAGATGGAGGAGTACGGCCTATCCTTCCGTGTCTGCTGTTCTTTTTACGTCGTCCCAAACGGACACTAGGGAGGACTCGGTTCCACAGATGGGTCTGTAGCCGGATTGGGAAGGGTCAAAAAGGTTGTTGGCTTCAGTGAAGTGGCAGAGTTGCTTGTATGTTGTGCGGTCAATGAGTTTGTCTATGAAGCAGGTGTTGGAAATGGGTCGGTAGATCTGTGGAAAGAGGGCAGAGCGAGGTTGTTTTGGGAAGGGGTTTGATATAGGAGGTTTTGAAGGCTTCCGGGAAGATTCCCTATGTGAGGGATTGGTTAAGAATGGAGCATGCAATACTGCCTGCCTAGGTTGATGTTAGGATGTTTTTGAGGGGAGCGGGTGGGCGTGGGTCTTCAGGGGATCCTGACAGGCAACTTTGCGCTAGGTGCTAGAGGAACTCCTGGTGTGAGATCACAGAGAAAGAGGATAAGGTTTGCATAGGGAGGGAGTGGGACACGGGGCGGGTGGTGGGTGTTGAGCGGGTGGGGGCATCATTGCTATTTTAGAGACGATGGCACTATGCCTATTGATAGCGATGTTGTCGAAGTGTTTGGATAAGGCATTGCATAGGGATTGGGAGTTAAATGGAGGAGGGGTTAAGCAAACTGGTGACTTGAATTCAGCGATGATTCTGTGCAATTCCTTGATTGGGTTGCGAGAGTTGCAGATTCTGTTCCCATGTAATGTTTTTTTGGCTTTTATAATTTGCAGCCTGTAGGCCCTTGTTAGTCTTGCCAGGGGGTTTCATTTATGGGGGTCGGGTTGGTTCTCCAGGTCCGTTCCAGAGGGTGCTTAAGGGCTTTGAGAGATTATAGGTGGCTGGTGTGCCATTTGGTGGTGGGGCCTGATCTCTGAGAGGTCTGTTGTGTTGCAGTGAGTGGGATAGGGGGGGTGAGGGTGTTGGAGAGCCAGTGTTCAAAGAGTTTGATGGGATGAGGGCCTTCCTGGAGGGAGAGTACTGGGAGTGAGTTGAGGAGGGAGTTGGCCAGGTACGGGGTGATAATGACTTTGTTCCAGAGTGCGGTGGAGGCTGGGTGTGTCCCTGGGACGGGACGGTGGTGAAGATGGTAAGGAGAAGAAGTTTGCAGGGTGATCTGTCCATATTAGGGGACATCGAGGCAGAGTGGATATAATGTTTTTGGCGGTGAAAACTGCATCAAAGGTGTGGCGAGAAATTAGTTGCCAGATTCAAAGCTTCTAGGTTATCTGTGAGAGAGCGGGTTATGGCGTTTGAAGGTGAGTCACACCAGATTTAGAAGTCTCCTAGTATAGTGAGCACTGGATGTAGGTTGAAGTTATTGACAGTATCGCTGATAGTCTGCAAAGTTTTTGTTGTAGCCACAGGATCTATAAATGAGTAGAAAACTGTGGGAGGAAGTGGATAAGAGTTAGAATTTTACAAGTAGGGATACATAATCTGCGGTGTTGGCTAAGGTGTCCTTGAGAAGGACTTGCATTAGGTGTTTTTCTCCAGCATGGGGTCTGGTATGGATTCACATGCTCATGAATATTCCCCGTCGTCAGGCTGGGAATCCTCGGTAAAGAAAAATCAGTATCAGTTTTGTTTCTGATCTGTCTTTCGTAGTAGTAACCAATCACTGATCTCTGCGTCATACTGACCACAGCCAATGACTGCCCTCTCCCTAAGCTCCGCCTCTGGCAGCCATCTTCAAATTTTTACCGCACGTTCAAGTGTTGGGAGTCCTCGTGCTTAGCTCTCGAGCATTTTACTGCGTGTTTTGCGCTTTTTCAGGTGAATTTTCACATTTTTTCGGTTAATCGAGCCTCAAGCTCCACCGTTTCTACTCCCGTCAACGGCTACCTGTTGCGGGATTTTCCTACGCCCCTCAAGGGTGAAGATTTCGTCGAATCAACTTCTTGGAGGATTCCAGAAGATTTGCGGCCTACTTCGAGATGGCCCAGGACGCGAGTTCGTCACCCGGACCCAAGCTGTTTCGCAGCTGCCCTGGATGCGGGCTGCAGAATGTGTTTAAGGAGGACGAACATTCGCGATGCCTCTACTGTCTTCATGGGGACAAGACTCATGTAGAGAAGGACTGCCAGTTCTGCAAGAACTTGTCGGAGCGGACCATGAGGGACCGTCGATCCCGTCTCGCCAGCTGGTTGGAGAAGGGCTCAACGGGTGAGAAGAAGAACAAAGGGTCCGAGCGGGTTTCTAAGTCCTGTGCGGGTGCCCCGGCGACGGGGGCCCAACACCAGGACAAGCGCCGCGAGTCTGCTGGCTCCGGGAGCGCCGAAAGGTCAGACTCTTCGGTCGCCAAGCAGGGCGCGCCTTCCCCGGCACCGTCAACCACGAGCCAGCGCTCCGGTTCGGGGAAGAGGAAGTCCGAGACCCCGGGTAAGCTTCAGGAGAAGCCCTTCCCCCTAAGGAGAAGGCCCGGGCCGCACCTAAGGTGGTGAAGGCCCCTACCCAGCAGGTAAAGGCCTCTATCGAGGCGATCGCGGCGACTCTGGCCAAGCCGGCAGAGACCCCGCCAGCGGAGACTGCCTCCGGGACTAGAGTTTCCCTGCCGCCAAGGAGGGAATCCTCTTTTCAGCCCATCGTCATGGCCACCATGATGGAAGAAGAGAGGGGGGGGCACGGTAGCCTTCTCGAGCTCGGAGTCAGCCTCGGAGGAGGAACTGACCGAGGCCGTGAGGAATCTCGAAGTCCAATTCGAGAAGGTTCGATCCCGTAAGGAAGATCCTCGGGAGATAACAGAGGAAGACGACGATGGCGAGGAAGAGCAGCCTTCCCTTCCGGTGCAGCCGGAACCTAGACCTCAGGATAGCTCGGCGGCCATTTTGTCTGCGATCCAGTCCTTATGCTCTGAGATAAGGACGAGATTACCACGGCCCAGGCCGGAGGACCCGCAACCTGGCCCGTTGGGAAGTCCTCAGAACAAACGACGGAGGACCCAACCCTCTCCTCCACTCGCCCCCGTAAGGCCTACAGTTCCCTCCTCATCCTCCCACGAGTCGGGAGATGACGGTGCGATGGGCTTGACGACGGGTTCTGAGGGCGACGACGGAACGGGTCTCCCGTCGCACGGGCCTCGCCGCCCGACGAGATTGGCTCATTCCATGCCATGATCGCCAGGGCGTCCGAATTGTTCCAGCTCTGCTCGGAGGAGCAGAAAAAGGAAGGTTTCCTCTATCAGCGTCGGGAGGCCAAGACGAAGACTGTCATCACGGTGCCTCTAATCGATGACATCTGGGAGGAGGGCCTGTCGGTTCTCAAGAACCCCTCCACGGCACCAGCCAAACGGGACCGGTACGAGAAGAAGTACCGGGTCCCCGAAACCGCTCCCCTGTGCCTCAGGGCCCAGCCAACGCCAGACTCGGTCGTCTCGGCAGCGGCGAAGAAGAAAGCGGCAGGGTCAGGAGCCTCGACGTCGAATTCCCCGCCGAACGGCGAGGGAAAGAAGTTGGACGCCATGGGGCGGCGGGTCATTTCGTCGGCGGCGACGACGATCAAAGCGGCCAACGCCCTGGCGATCGTGGCCCGTTACGACAGGGAGCTCTGGTTTAAGCTGGCCCCCATATTGGACTTCCTACCGGACGACAAGAGGTCCGAGGCCCTGGAAATACTTCAAGAAGGCGAGGTGGCGTCGGACCACGCCATAACGGTGGCAACCGATATTGCCGATACCGGGTTCCGCCAGCTGGGCAACAGTGTTTGTCTACGACGACGGGGTTGGCTCCGGGCGACCGACTTCCGTCAGGACGTCCAGACCAGGGTGTTGGACATGCCGTTCGACGGCAGCAACTTGTTCGGGAAGGCGGTGGACGAATCCCTCCAAGCCATAAAGACGGACACGGAGACGGCCCGCACCCTAGGAGCCCTTCAGCAACGACAGCCCTTTTGGAGCTCCGGAGGCAGACAGGGTGCCTCCAAGGGATCCAGCGGTGGCTCGTCCTACCGCCAGGCGGCACGCTCCTCGTCTCAAGAGGCCTACAGGGGTTGCAGCAAGCAGGGAGCGCCTTGCCGCCGTCGGCAAGGTGGCCAGGGCGGCAAGGCCACCACCTCCTAGCAGGACTAAACCGGCCGTGGCCTCGGGCCCCCACCGAAGCACCCCGGTGGGAGGCCGGCTGACGAAGTTCGTCGGCGTGTGGAAGTCCATCTCCACCGACCGTTGGGTGCTGGATACCCTGGCAAGAGGACACTCTATCGAATTCCTGAAGAAGTGCCCTCACGTTCCACCTGTGGCCAGGAAGGAAAATCACATCCCACAACTGCTGTTGGAAGTACGGGCGATGCTCAGGAAAGGCGCCATCGAGCTTGTCCCGAAGAGGCTCCGGGGCTCCGGGGTGTACTCAAGGTACTTCCTCGTCAGGAAGAAGACGGGCGGCTGGTGCCCCATCCTGGACCTTCGTCGTTTGAACAAATACATCAGGTCACAAAAGTTCAGGATGGTCACCCTCCAGCACGTGCTGGGACAGTTGGAGGAAGGCGACTTTCTATCGTCGTTGGACCTGGAGTTTGCTTACTTCCACGTTCCCATCCTCAAAAGTCACCGAAAGTTCCTCAGGTTCGTCGTCCAGGGACGCCACTACCAATTCAGAGCACTGCCGTTCGGATTGAATTCGGCCCCCAGGGTCTTTTCCAAGTGCCTAGCACCTGTGGCGGCGCGGCTGCGCCTGCAGGGGATTCACGTCTACCCCTACCTGGACGACTGGCTCATCCGCTCAAGGACGAGGGAACTCGCCGCCGAACACACTGCGAGGACCGTCCAGCTACTCACAGACCTGGGATTCGCCATAAATTACACAAAGTCCCACCTGGTGCCGTCGCAGGTGGCCCTGTTTCTGGGAGCGAAGCTCGATACAGTGAGGCGCCTGGCGGCACCGTCGGAAGAACGGACGAAAACCATTCTAGGCAAAGTGCAGCGTCTGCTAGCCACGGACGTGGCCAGGGTGAGGTCCATCAAGTCCCTCCTGGGGATGATGTCCTCTTGCATCTACCTGGTGCGCCTCTGCAGACTACGGATGCGCCCTCTTCAAGAATTTCTCGACGCCCGTTGGATGCAGGCGACGGGCACCTTCGAAGACAGGGTCCGCCTCAACGAGGTGTTCCGGCGGGCGATTCTGTGGTGGGGCGTTCGAGCGCACCTCACGGCGGGCAAGGACTTTCAGACGCCGGCGTACCAGGAGACGGTGACGACGGACGCCTCCCTGTAAAGCTGGGGCGCCCAACCCAGAGATCTCCACGCAAGAGGCCTCTGGCTCCCGGAGGAGAGGCTCCTGCACATCAACGTCCTGGAACTCTGAGCCGTGTTCTGGGCTCTCAAATCGTTCCTCCCATCGCTCAAGGGCAAGGTGGTGCGGATCTTCACGGACAACACCACAACAATGTTTTACATACGGAAGCAGGGAGGCACCAGATCCCCAGCCCTATACAAGGAGGCACAGGATCTGTGGCACTGGGCGGTCGCCCAGGGGATGTTCCTGGTTCCCTTCCACCTGGCAGGAGAAAGAAACACCATCGCCGACTCGCTCAGCAGGGAGCTACGTGCGTGTCACGAGTGGGAACTCCGCCAGGATCAGGTGGATCAACTCTTCCGACGATGGGGCAAACCTCAAATCGACCTGTTCGCAACAGCAACGGACTCCAAGTACAAGAGGTTCGCCAGCAGGTTTCCCCAGCCGAGAAGCATGGGCGATGCGTTCTCGTTCCCCTGGGATGGCCTATACCTGTATGCGTTCCCTCCGTTGCCGTTGCTGCTTCGACTCATCAACCAGCTCAAGAGGTCCCGGTGCAGGATGATCCTAGTCGCACCGGCGTGGCCGAGGCAGATCTGGTTCCCGGACCTTCTGGACTTGTCAACGTCCCCTCCCATCAAGCTGTCGGTGGACGCTGACCTTCTCTCCAGAGAAGGAGGCGCCATCTTCCACCACGACCCGGCGTCGCTGAACCTGCAGGCTTGGCTTCTGCAGCGCTAGAGTTTGGAGGCTACGATATACCGGCCGATTGCAGAGAGGTTCTTGCAAAGGCCAGGGCGTCCTCGACTCTCAAATGCTACGGTCATAAGTGGAAGAGGTTCTCTATCTAGTTCCGAGCACAGAAGATCAACCCCCTACGGATTATGGCCCATCAAGTGCTGCCGTACCTGCTATCGCTGGCAAAGGCTGGGCTAGCCCATGCCTCCATTAAGTTTCATCTGGCGGCGATCTCCAGATATACCAGAACCACAGGACGGACGTCCCTGTGGTCCCATCGACTGGTAAAAGAGTTTATGAAAGGACTGTTCCGATCGTTCCCGCCGGTGAAGGCCCCGGCCCCGGCGTGGGAACTTAACGTGGTACTGACCAGGCTCATGGGGCCCCCATTCGAGCCGATGCACTCCTCACCGATGAAGTTTGTGTCGTGGAAGACTGCATTCCTGGTGGCCATTACCTCCGCACGACGAGTGGGAGAGATCCAGGCCCTATCCTGCAAAGCACCGTACTTGACTTTCCATGCCTCGAGGGTGGTGCTTAGGACGCACCCCTCCTTTATGCCCAAGGTGCTGTCGGACTTCCATCTTAACGAGTCCCTGGTGTTACCCGTTTTCTTCCCGTCTCCTGCGTCGTCGGCCGAGAGGACTTTGCACTCGCTGGATGTGGCTAGAGCGCTGAAGTTCTACGTGGACCGCACGAAGAGTTTTCGGAGGACATCAAAGCTATTCGTGAACTTTGGACCTGTGAATCAAGGGAAGGCTCTCTCAAAGTCTTCTATTTCCAGAGGGCTCTCCGGCTGCATCATGCACTGCCACCGGTTGGCTAACCGACCGCTGCCAGGCCGTCCAAGAGCCCATTCGACCAGAGCGATCGCTGCTACTACGGCGTTCTTATCTGGTGTGCCTCTGCTGGACATCTGCAGGGCTGCTACGTGGAGGTCGACGCACACCTTCACGAGATTCTACTGCGTCGATCGGGATTCCAGGGAGGAGTCCAGGGTCGGCCAAGCAGTGCTGCGCAACCTGTTCGCTTAAGGTGAGCCTGGTGAGATGGTAAGAGATGCTTAATGTTGAGTTTTTTGTATTGCTTAATGTTGAGCCTTTTGCCACCTCCCGTGGTTGTGCATGTGTGTACTGCTATGTATTCTTATATTCATGAGCATGTGAATCCATGCCAGACCCCATGCTGGAGAAGGAACAAGTTACTTACCTGTAACTGTTGTTCTCCAGCATGGGTCTGGCATGGATTCACATGCAAACCCTCCCGCCTACCCCTCTGCGGCTCTTCACTTGGTCATACTGCCACTTCACGTGCTACCAAATCTGAAGATGGCTGCCAGAGGCAGGGCTTAGGGAGAGGGCAGTCATTGGCTGTGGTCAGTATGACGCAGAGATCAGTGATTGGTTACTACTACGAAAGACAGATCAGAAACGAAACTGATACTGATTTTTCTTTACCGAGGATTTCCAGCCTGACGACGGGGAATATTCATGAGCATGTGAATCCATGCCAGACCCATGCTGGAGAACAACAGTTACAAGTAAGTAACTTGTTCCTTATAGGATGGCTAGTCCCCCGCCTCTTCCGGATCTGTTCTGAACAATCGGGTATTAACCAGGGTGGGGGGGGGGCAAGGCGGCTTGTGTGCACTGCGTTTGTGGTCGTCCGCACACCAGGTCTCTGTGATGAAGACAATGGGCCTCATTACGCGTTTGGTGGTGCAGGAAAAAAGTGGAGGTAATTCAGTTTCCTCCATTTTTTCTGTAGCACCAAATTACCAAGTTTTGGCGGAATTATCCCTATTGCAATTACCTATTGGTAATTCTGCCGATTTCTGGAAGAAAAGTGGAGGATGTACCTCCAGCGTGATGCTGGGGGTGAATCCTCATCTTTTTTCTCCCAAAATTGGCAGAATGAACACTAGGTAATTCCACCAGTGGTAATTCCGCCAACAATTCCCAATGGAGTCCTATGGACACCAGAAAATGGCGAATTATATGGACACCAGAATATTGGGATTTACACCGCCTACCACCACTTGTAATCCTGTGTTAATTCCACAGGTGCAAGTGGCGGTAATTGTAAATCAGTTTGGTGTTATCTCAGAGGATTTGCCTTTGAAATAGAGGCCCTGTGTTTGGGTTTTCATCAGAGATATGGTCAAAGATGTTAAATTTGTTTTTAGAGACTGACCTGGCATTGATTCAAGAGATGCGGTTGAAAGTAGGGTTAGGGGCGGGTGTTCCTGGTAGCAAAGGGAGTCGTGGTGTGTGTTGTTGGAGATGAGGGGTGTGCTGGAAGGCTTGAATGCTTGAGCTTGCACAGACCACGGCGGGGGTTGGGGATTGTTGAAGTAGTAGGATTGTAGGGGGAGTGGTGGAGGCAGGGTGAGGGATGGGTTGGCCAGTGGAGGGCATGGTGGGGTAAAGATGGGCAGATGTGATGAGGGGAGGAGGGGACTAGAACTAAGGCTGGGTTGGGACAGAGGGGAGATTTGGGTGCTCTAGCGAAGGGACAGGGTTTGGGATCTGGGGTGGAACAAGGGTGATGCTAGGTGTAGCTTGAGGAGGATGAGAACTGGGCCTTTAATTGTCTTTCAGGTGGCCCATGTGGTGTGGGTGAGAGTAGGGGGGGGCTGTTGAGGTCAGGGTGTTGGCCAGGGCTACCTTTGCTGCATTAAGCAAAGGGAAGTGCGAGTTGGGAGGGAGAAGGCAATGCCGTTCGGGGAAGATAGAACATGTAAGAACAAAAACAGGCTTACTGATTTTTAAACCCATGTGAACATTGTTGGTTGTACTCAGTGTGTAGTGTGTAGCGTGCAATGTGTACAAAAAAACCTAGTCTAATGTTTAAACACAAGGCAACCAACTGTATAAAGTGCAAGGAGTCAAAACCATGAATCAAAAGAGCATTTCTTTCTGACATTGGGTGTATTGATGTTGACTCGTAGACAAAGGGACCTAGTCTTTGGTCAACTGGTTCAAAGTTGCTAGTTTTAGAATCCCTTGTTCACATGGGTTTAAAAATCAGTAAGCCTGTTTTTGTTCTTACATGTTTTGTTTGTTAATCTTTGCTATTTTTCTTTGATGTATTTGCTGAGCAAATGAATGTTCTTTAATTTACATGTACATAAAAAACTAAAAATTGGCATGTTAACTTAATGCAAAAACGTATGTGTACCTACTAACACTGGCTAAATAATAAAGCTACAGTGTAATCTTTTAGGGCTTGATTGCTCGACTTTTTTGTATGAAAGCTAGCTTAATAAAATAGCTTCTGCCATACCAAGCATGTTGAATAGTTTAGCCTTTACAGAAATATATATGTAAAGTGACCAAAAATAAGTAGTAGGACGCCCCCCTTTAGTTTCAAGTACTATTAGCTCTTAAGTCCTCCCACTTTTCCTTGAGCTGTCCCTCCAGTTACCTAGTTCGGGGAAGATAGGGCATGGGAGCGCAGGGAAAAGTGGTAGTGGGGAGTGGGAGGGTTGGCGGGGGTGGATAGGTATGAGATTCTCAGGGGGTCAATGTTTTAACTGTAGCTCGCCAACTTGCTGCACTGGCTTGGGAGGAGCGAGATCCTAGTTGAGGTGGGGTGTAACTTGAAGTGTTGGAGGGGTGGAAGGGGCTGCGTGTGGGGTTGAGTGGGCAGGCATTTGGGCTATGTGACAATGAGGGTGGGGGGTAGATTGAGTGGGCATTGTTAGGCTTTCTGGTGCGCCAGCGTGCAGCTCTGAGTTGTCTGGTAGGGGGCATGGTGTCTTATCTTGTGGGTGGGGTGCACACCTGATTGAGAGTTCACAGTCGTAAGGGTGCAGCTGGAATAACAAAGGGGCAGAGGGGAGGAGGAAGCTAGATCCCAAGAGCACAGCTGGGCAACAGTACCTGGAGTTTAAATGACCAGAGGGTAAACCTTGGTTTAAGACCAACACAGCCTGGACGATGCACCCAGATTAAATAGAACACAGCAAGGATGATGCGCCTCAATTTAAGAGAGCAAAGCAGTGGAGACGCACCCAGATTTCAGACAACACACTGGGCAGCAAATGCACCCCTATGTAGTCTTGCTTCACCCTTCTCTCTCTGCTCCCTCTTTTTCTCTCCATGCTCTCCAATGCATTTTCTGACTATTCTTCTGTGGTTACCCCTCCCCGCCCACCTTCCCCCCTCTGCTCAGCTTGTGGTGTCATATTTTCTCAAACTTCCCTCTACTTTCATTTCCGCTGCAATGACCAAATCCTTCGTTCTCTGCATATGATGTTTTTCTAATTCAGTTGTCTGCTGCAGTCGTGGCTCATGGAACACTGACAATTTCCCAGGTGGGGGCAGATCATCTGACAGTTTGTGTCTTTCTCTGTTGGTTATCAACTCCCGGGCACATTGAACAACTCAGTTTCTCTTGCACCTTGTATCCCCCTGGTGGCGTATTTGCTCTCTCCTAGCAATCCAGGTACTTTACCTGGTCTACAAACTTTTAAATTGCCCATATCTCCCAAGCAAATGACTGTGAGGGAAAACTGACTTCTCCACCTCTGCCACTTTAAAAAAAAAATGTTGGTGCTTGGCCATAGCACAACTTGCATGTCCTTCTGTCTATGTACCATTTTACCTCACCCTTTCTGCATACTCACAACGTTGGTTATTAGTTGCACTTATAATAGAGACCATAGGAACTGACCCCATCTAATTTCTAAAAAATTTTATTCAGTAATCTGAGCGTTCACAGAATTGAAACATCTAATATGTCCAGAGTATTGCAGTATCAATAGAAATGTGGTTGATCCTTGAGTCTACAATACGTCATGCATGCATTGCATTTTTGTAACTACTCAATTTTAATAGTGTTTTCTAAATTCTGTTTGTATATATGATGTTCAACAGTTTCTCTTCAAACTTGAAAGACGTTATGTTGATATGCTTTTATACTGTGCAGATTCACCACCTTAGTAGTTGCAGAGCACCTAGTCTTCTCTGTGGAGTGTTGTATTGTGCCCCTGGAAGGTTTTTCCAGAAACTTAGCATCCAGAAGGAAGAATGAGTATAGGAAAGATGTTTTGATCAAAAGTCAGAGAGGGATGCAGTATTGTAGGATGTTGTGAAAGTGCAGGTGCATGTCAGCCCTGTTAGGTGAACCATAGTTGGGTAATGCAGAAAGAACTGTGTCTTAGAAGTTAATTGCACTATTATTCCAAGGCAGTATTGGAGAATTGGAAGGTAGCATACAATGTAATTAATTGATTCATGAGGGTACTGAGAGTGGGATTGGGCAATCCTAAAAGATTTGGTGGCTTAATTGACTGGGAATACGTATATGCTCTACCACAGGCAAGCTTTACAATATGTCCTTGTTAAGGGGGGGATGTCACAATCTTCTTTCTTTCGCACCTTTTTCTCCTTGCTTGTGTTCTTCCGGGATGAGGTTTCTTTCTTTTTCACCGACCGTGACTTGTACGGGCTGGAACTCGAGTCCTCGGGTTCCAGCGTGGAAGCCAACTGCCAAGCCGGTAGCGTTCGATTTCCATGAATAATGTCAATAAATCAAGGAAGGAAGATATCAGAAGGTAAGGATTGGAGGGGGGGAGGTTCCAGGAACAAAGAAAAAAGGTAGAATTCACAATAGCGCAGAGAGCGAACTCAAACAACATCTTGTAACTTGTAGGGGTAGAGCTGAGCCGCGGGGGTGTCCTGGTTTTCTAGGAAGCTGACGACTGCACGCAAAGGCTACACCGCAACGGTTCTGACTCGTCGGCTATCTTGGATGAGTTGCAGAGTTTATGCCTCGGTGCATCATGGACCACGAAGTCCAGAAGGGTTGAATCTGGCTATTCATGACAGTATGCCTCCTTCTGAGCCCGGACCCACCAGGTTTGCTTGGGTATATTCGATGAAACCTCTGCAGTAGACAAGGAGCATTCATGTTAGAGACTGGTTCCGATGTACGCTCGCTGGGGGGGGGGGGGGGTAACCTTTCCACTCTACCAAATATTGTAGTTGGCCTCATCTATATCTGGAATCACATATCCTGGAGACTTCGAATTCAACCTGATCATTGATGAGCACAGGATTAGGTCTAGGAATAGTCTGATTGGAATGTACATATGGCTTCAATAAGGAGGTGTGAAAGACCAGATGAATTATTTTCCAGGATTCTGGGAGCTGAAGTCGATATGCCACTGGGTTAATAATTTCCTTGATGGTGAAAGGTCCGTAATACTTGGGAGCCAGTTTATTGGGCCGTAGATGTCGAGGAAGGAGTTTGGAGGATAGCCAGACTTCATCCCCTATTGAATAAGAAGGGCTAGGTCTCCGCTTGGCATCTGCATATCGTTTAACAGCTATCCTGGCCTTCTCCAGATGTTCCTTAGCATCCCTGTGTACGTTTACCAACGTTTCAATCCAGGAATCAACTGCAGGGACTGGGGTTGGATGTGGTAAAACTGATGGTAAAATTGAAGGATGGAATCCTTGACTGCAGAAGAATGGACTTGTCTTGCTGGCCGAATGGTCTGAATTGTTGTAAGCGAATTCGGCTACAGGAATCGATAGCGACCAATCATCCTGGACCTTGCTCACAAAACAGCGGAGATACTGTTCTAGAGTCTGGTTGACTCTTTCTGTGATCCCATTGGTTTGGGGATGGTACCCTGAAGACATTGCCCGCTGAATGCCTAGTATTTGGCATAGTTGTTTCCAGAACTGGGAAAACTGGGAAATCTACTGAGGACCTCTGTCGGAGATGATCTTGGAAGGTAATCCATGGAGCCTAAATATGTGTTCGATAAATATCCCAGCAAGTTCAAGTGATGAGGGTAATTTAAACAGCGGTGTGAAATGTGCTGTATGGTAAACAAGTCAATGGTAGCCATTATAGTCGTATATCCCCGGGTTGGGGGTAATTCCACAATAAAATCTGTGGTGATGATCTCCCAAGTACCTGTTCGTAATGTAGGTTGATGCAGAAGACCGGCAGGTTTTCTATTGTCATGTTTGTTTTGATTGCACGCAGCACAGGATTGGATGTAGGTTTTTATGTCAGTAATCATTCTTGGCCACCAGAATTGCCTCTGTATGAGATGAAGGGTAGTAGTAATGCCTCGATGTCCTGAATGAAAGGTGTCATAACAGAGATTCATGATTTTATCTCTCAGTACTTGTGTAGGGATGACTAGTCGTTTGTCCTTGAAGAGGTAACCATCCTTTGTGTTCAAGTTCCATTGATTGTTCTGGGTGTATTCTTTCCAGAGATCAGAGGAAGGAGTATGACCATGAATGTCTTCCAGGAGGAATTTAGCTTGTGCCACAAACACGGTTTTAGGAAACATCTTGGGAAAGGCCCTGACCTCCACAGGTACGTAGTCAGGACGTCTGGATAAGGCATCTGCGATGATGTTAATGATTCCAGGAAGGTGGTTAATTTGAAACTGGTACTGAGCGAAAAAGAAGGCCCAACGGGCCTGGCGACTGTTTCTGCATTCCAGGGATTGTAATACTTGCAGGGTTCGATGATCTGTACGTACCTGCACTGGATATTTAGCTCCCAGGAGTAAATGACGCCAGTCAGTGAATGCTTGTCGGATGGCCAGTAACTCCTTCTCCAGGACGGAATAGTGGCATTCACTTGGCGTCAAGGTGCGGGATAGGTAGGCAATAGGATGTTCCATCTTGTCCTCAAATTCTTGTTTTAAGACTGCCCCAATGGTATAGTCAGAAGCATCTGTTTCCACCAGGAAGGTTCGATCTGTATCGGGTTGGGCCAGGATAGGACCTTCAGTGAATTTTCGTTTCAGTTGTTGAAAGGCCTTCTCTTGTTCTGTAGACCAAATAAACAGTGTATCCTTCTTTAGAAGTGCCACGATGGGATGTACAATTTCAGAAAATGTCGGAATAAATTTTATGTAAAAATGTGCAAGTTCTAGGAAGGATTGTATCTGTTTCACAGTGGTAGGCGCAGGCCACGAAAGTATGGAATCTATCTTGCTTGGATCCATTCCAATTCCATCAGGGCTGAGCACAAATCCAAGGTAATGAATGGTCTGAGCATGAAATAGACACTTTTCAGGCTTGGCCAGGAGTTTGTTTTCACATAATCGTTGCAGAACTGCCTTAACATGCTCTTGATGAATTTGGGGATCTTTAGAATAAATCAACATATCATCCAGGTATACGATAAAAAAAAGGAACAACATATCTGAGAAAACCCTGTCCATGAATCGTGGAAATACCACGGGAGCATTGGCAAGACCGAAGGGCATGACCAAATATTCGAAGTGGCCAAAAGGGTTTCTAAAGGCTGTCTTCCATTCATCACCTTCCTTAATTCGAATGAGATGGTAAGCACCCCTAAGGTCGAGCTTGGTGAAAATAACAGCTCCTCGCACGGCATGCAAAATATCAGAAATTAGTGGTAACGGATAGCGGTCCTTGAGGGTACATTGGTTAAGACCACAGTAATCCAAACAGGGACGTAACTCTTTTGTGTTTTTCTTGGGAATAAAAAACAAGGAAGCGCCGGCGGGAGACTTTGAAGGCCGGATAGTTCCATTTGCCAACTTGGTATCCGGGTACTCACGTAGAACACTCTTTTCAGGTTCGGATAATATGAACATTCTCCCAAATGGAATCACGGAGGAGGAATCCGTTTCTATGGCGCAGTCCTCCGGTCTGTGGGGTGGAAGAGCTTGAACAATGTCTGTTGAAAACATGTCAGAGTATGTTTGGTATGATTCCGGTACTTGGATTATGTTGTACACGCCTAAGGAGGATGGTTCGTGGTTCTGGGAGTTTACTGGAGGAATCTGGGATATGTCCTGACATAAACAGTGGGACATACAAAACTCTGAACTAAAGAACAAGGAACCTGCTGTCCAATTGATGTATGGGTTGTGCTTCTGTAACCAGGGCATACCTAAAACCATGAGATAGTGGGCAGCCTTTATGATGTCAAATCGTATTCTTTCCTGGTGGTTGTTTATTGACAGTTGCAATTCTTTTGTTTGGTGAGTAATGGGGCCTGAGGAAAATGGTCTACCGTCGATTCCTTCCACGGGTTGTATCACGTCTTTGAGTTCACTAGGGATGTTATGAGTGGTGGCCCATTCGTGATCATTGAAAATCCCCATTGCACCGCAGTCCACGAGAGCCTGGATGGGAAAAGATTAATTCTCGGTAGATGTCAGGACAGTTTGTAGAATCACTAAGGTATTCTGTCCTGGAGTATTCAAGGAAGGAATGGATGCGGATCAGGCATCTTTCTCACAAAGCTGTGCTCCGTTTAGGATCAGGAGCTGGTGTTTCCCGAACGCCAGGGTGATGCTATAGGACATTCTCTAACTAGATGTTTGTCTGAAGCACAGTACATGCAAGGGCCCTCATTACAACCCCGGCGCTAAACCATGGCGCTATTAGCACCATGGTTGGTGCCGGTGTTGTAACGAGTCCGCCATGGTGGAATGGGGAAATACCGCCCCATTCCAAGGTTGGCGGGGCGGTAATTCCCCATGCCGCCATGGCCCTTCCCCATTCCCATTTTTGCTCCATAGGGCTCAATGGGACTGGGGAAGGCGCTAATTACGGCACCGTAAATTACGGTGCCGTAATTAGCTCCTAGGTCCCTTTGCGGGTTGGTTTTTTAACGCCTCATAAAAGCAGGCATTAAAGTGCCACCCACAAAGGGACCTCGTAATCGGGCGTTAAGGGTTTAACGGCGCCGTCACCTTTTACGGCGCGTTAACCCCTTAACGCCTGGGTTGTAATGAGGGCCAAAGACCCATATCGATTCTACGGAGCCTTTCTTGTGGAGAAATTAGACCCCTGAAGGCACCTAGTTGCATGGGTTAAGGATTCGGGGTACGTGGAGCAGCACTCTCTTTGGTACTTAGGTATTCAGTAGTTGTCTTTGGAAATGTTTTCACCTTTTTTTTCTCAGCCTTTCTCTCCTGGATCCTAAAATCTATCTGCAAGGAAAGATCCATAAGGGCCTGGAAGGTTCCTGAACGTGCTACTCTGGCTAGCTCGTCCTTTACTTCATCATTTAAGCCCCTTCTGAAGAGAGTGAAACTGGCTTCTTGTGACCAATCAGCTTTAGCTAGCTGCTTGAATCGAGTCACATAAGAGAGCATATCCTGACTCCCTTGCTTAAATTCAAGAAGTCTTTCTTGTGCAATGTAGACAAGCTCTGGTCGATCAAACATGGCTTTTAGGGCATCCACAAATCCTCCGTAGTTATCCAAAAGCTGATCTCCCAAATTAACTAAGGGAGTTGCCCAGGTTAATGCTGTGCCTTAAGTGTGATATCATGAATCCGACCTTTGCTCGTGGTGTAGAAAAATAGGGTTTGAAAGTGAAGTGCACTAAGCAAGAATCAAGGAAGGAATGCAGGGACCTAGAAGATCCATCATACTTGTCCACAACACCTCCTACCAGAATGCTTTCTTTGACTGCGGAATCCTGGGATAAGACCAGCTGTTTTAAAGCTGCACAACAAAGAAGCACTTGCACATAAGTTATATAAACGATATATATTTATTATATTTACTCCAGAATTACTTTAAGTACTTCATACGTTTACGGTAGAACACTTAGAAATACTAGATACTACACTTTAAAGGGCACTATCACTTGCGTGTTTGTTCGTGGTTACATTTGTAGCAACATTAAAAAGAGAAAAGACAAGGCTATATTATCTGTAATTGCACACTCATGCAGTTTTCAACAGGTCCTTCGGTAATGCATTTACTCTGCAAACACATATAGTAAAGTCACTTAAAGGGAGGAAAAGAAGTGTTTAGTGCAACATGAGCTTAGTTCAAGGTTATAGAGACGGTTTCTTCACCTGGCAAGTCTTGTAAGTCCAGAAACGCAATCCTAGCTAAAGGCATTTTGAAGAGGGCTTGAAGTCTTAACAAACATCGAATATTGAAGAGTTCCTGCGTATTTCTTCCAGTGTCTAAAGTTATTTAAGCATCAAGTTATCAACTAACAAAGGGACCTCAAAACACTTGTGAAGAGCACACAAGCAGCGGCTTGGGTCAGAGGTAAGATGGTGTTGCCCTGGACACCTCTACGTGCACTTGAACGCTCTGGAGTGACTTCTTAGAATCAGGTAAGCAATACCTTTTTTCCCACAGTACCTTTGGTTTGAAGAAAATGTTTGTGTTGGCTCCTCTGTGGCAGCTCTGGACCCGACGACTTGATTCCTCTGTCCGGTTAAAAAAGGCAGGACAATGGACAGTGTCTCTCAGTAGCAGTCTCAAGGTAGGACCTAGTGCACGATTTTCAGCAACTTCATGGTTTACTCTGCGGTTTTGACGCCTTTTCAGCAGCACCAACAAAGGACACGGATTGCCCGGTCAATCTTCTTCGCTTCCTGCAGTCCCACGCTCTGGTGAGGGGGGGTCTGGGCGAGTTTGATCGGTTTTCTGGAGTGTCCTTATTGGCTCAGCACAGATTTGGACAGATTCCGCCTTTTCACGACAATGCACTCAAATTGGGCTGTAGGTCTCCTGGTATTGGGATTTTGCAGCTATGGAAGCTCCTAGGACCTCGGAAGATAGCTTGTTTTAAAGTTTGTCTTGGGATTGGTTGTTCCCACCAGCCAAAGGGAAGGAGTTGTCCTCTTCGGAGCTCCCCTGTTGCATAGAAAACAGGGTCAGGATAGCAGTGGTCGCTTCACAGTCTTTCAAAGGGTCTGCAGGTGTCTCTGGTCGTCTTCTTCAGTTACTTCCATTTCCTGTGGTCGACTTGCTTTACAATCCAGAAGCCTCACCTTTTATAAAGTTCCAGCACACTCCTCGGCAATCTCTCTCAGCATTTTCCAGAAGGGGGAGTCCAAGACCCCCTTTGGGAGATGGACCTATTCAGGCCCTCTGGCAGACAAAGGACAGGGAGGTGGAAGACTCCTCCCCACTTCCTCCCTGCCCAGACACTCTGGAGCCTAGGCGGGGGATACCTACTAGTTCCATCGGACCGGGACACGCACACGCACACACACACACTTTTCTTTCTCTCTCTCTCTCCCCCTTTTCTTTCTCTCTCTCTCCCCCTTTTCTTTCTCTCTCTCTCTCCCTTTTCTTTCTCTCTCTCTCTCCTCCTTTTCTCCCCCCCCCACTAGTAATGTCGAAAAAAGAAGTGAAGCCCCTACTGTGCACAATAGTTGGTTGAACATGTCCACTGCCACCAGCCATTTCTAGGTGATTGTCTGTGACTAAAACGTCACAGGAGCAGAGAGAAGGGGATACTGAGTATCCCTTTGGCACTCCACTGAAGGTGGGCTGTGTTAATCTCTGTCTATACTATAGAGTTTTGGGAGAGACACTAAGCATCTCTCTATCCTTAAGAGCTGTAGTTACTTAAGGATATAGAAAAAGAATCTTAAAGGAGGACCCTAGGGGTCCCTAGCAACACTGCCCATAAGGAGCTGTGTGTTGCAGTAGTAAAACACGGATGCCTTTAAAAGCTATGGAGCAGGCCGACTCTATAGTACAGGTAGATTACAAAGAATAGAGTTCGAAACGACAGAGCCCACAAGAATGAATGAGTGGAAAAAGGCTCCACTCATTTAGGATTAAAAGAAAACAGTCCCAAAGTCCACCAAAAAGGGCTTGGGGTCTCACTAGGAGAGGGGATGAAGCACAATAATGATACTTCGAGGGGATTGGGTCCTCCGACGTATTCCATATCTATGACATGTAATCACCACAGCTGTGCTGCTTCGGAAACTTTTTTCCTGGCGTCTGCGTCCTGCGTCGATGACGTCGATGCACTGTCGTCGAGGACCTCCTCTGACGTCCGACGTCATCCGATGTGATAAGTAGGACGCACGACGCCCGTAGCCTCAGTTCCGTTTTTTCCGCGAACGTTTTGCTTCGTCTTTCTCGGTTAAACGCCTCGACTCTTTGGAGTTCTGTTCTTCTCGGTTCTTCGAACCTGTTCGTTTTGTGAAAATCCTTTATGTGAAGATGTCTTCTACTTCGTCTTCGACCCCGCGTCCGGGCTTCAAGAAGTGCGGGGAGTGTGGGTCCAAGATGTCGGTGACGGACTCGCACGACGCCTGCCTCTGGTGCCTCGGGGAGGCCCACGACACGGATGACTGTATCGACTGCCAGTCGCTCACGTCCAAAGCCTTACGCGAACGTAAGAAGAAGTTGTCGGTAGGTCGGGTCTCCAAGCCCCGGAAGTCGAAGTCTGCGGGGCTCTCGACGGATGATTCGAGGGGTGACTCTCTGCGTCATCGTCGGAAGTCTCGTGGGTCTCCTTCTAGGAGTCGGTCTCGCCACTCCTCAGCCTCTTCGAGGCATTCTCGTAAGCGCCGACACCGGTCTTCTTCCAGGTCCTCTTCGGAGGACTCTGCCCGGCACGTCGCTTACCCCACCAGCCGTGCGACGCCGGAGGAATGGGCTTCCTTTGGGAAGAAAATGCTGGCGATTCTTGAGTCGCAGGGTACTAAGCCGTCCGCGCCCCCGAGTGGGGTCGGCCGTGAGAGATCGAGAGACACTGCTCGCAAGAGTGGTCGGCATGAGTCACGGGAAAGGTCCCATTCAGACAAGGAGACTCGTTCTCGACGTACCCGTTCCAGGTCCCGGTCCTCGACGCGTTCGAGACTGTGTGCACCTGTGAGGTCTTCGAGGAAGACATCGACATCTGAGGCGTCGAGGGCGTCGACAGGCTTTCTCGAGGCTCCGGCTCCGAGGAAGTCGTCGAAGCCGTCGACGCTCAGGTTGTCGAGGGACACGCTCGGGGCTCCGGCTTCGAGGGCTGTGTCGATGCCGCCGATGCTGGAGGCGCCGGCGCCGATTCGCTCGACGCCATCAACGCCTTTCGTGTCGGAGGTACCCCGTGGCACGGGAGAACCCCCTAGGAAGGCTCTGGTTAAGAGCAAGCACTCTCGGGTGCCTTCTTTTCGCCACCTGGAGTATATTTCAGTGGCGGATGAGGATTCTGATGGCCTGGTTCCTAGTCAGGTTCCAGATGAAATTGTCTCGGGCCATAGTCAGTTTGACGATTTGAGGCAGTCACTGCATGATGCCAGTGGACTGGACACCTCTCCGGAGGTGGAGTTTTGTAGGCCTGAGCCTGGCTCTCATGCCGATTCCTCGTACCGGCGCCTTATGGCTAGGGTTTCTGAGTACTTGGGATGGTTTGCTCCCCCAGGGGAGTTTGTGCAGGATGATCTGATGGACATCCTTGATGTTGGTCCCCCAACTGTCCCGGTACTGCCGTTCCATATGGCTTTACAGAGAAGGGTGGCGGCGGCTTGGACTGCTCCGGAGAGTCTCCCGGCGGTGGGCAGATCCTTGTCGCGAAAATACCGTCCTGCCAGTAGCGACCCCTGCTACTTGACCAGGCACCCCACTCCGGAGAGTTTGGTGGTGCAGTCGGCCACGGCCCCGGCAAAGCAGGCGTCGTACCCTACCATCCCTCCTGATAGGGACGACAAACGTTTTGATGGCTGGGCGAAGAAAGTGTTTTCTTCTGGTGGTATGGCGCTTCAGGCGGCCAACTCCATTTGTGCCTAGTCTCGTTTCACGCACACTCTGTGGAACTGTGTTGCGTTAGCGGCTGAACATATTCCCGAAGGGGACGAACGGGATGGTTTCCTTGCTATGGTCCAGGATGGTAAGGATGCCATGTGTGAGTCCGTTCAGTCGGGTTTGGACTTAGCTGAATGCGTCAGTAGGTCCATGGCGGCGAGCACCGTGATACGCAGGTTTGCGTGGTTGCGGAAGTCGGGGTTTGCTCCTGATGTGCATTCCCGGCTCCTCAACATGCCCTTTGACGGTGAACACCTTTTTGGCAGCAAGGCTGACGAGAGCCTTGAGAGGTTGCAGACCTCAAAAGCTGCAGCGAAGTCGTTGGGCGCTGCAGTTCGCCAACCTCCGCCTTTTCGTCCTAGGGGACAGCAGTGGAGGGGTGGTTCCTTTCGCTATTACTCGTCCTTCAGTAAAGCGAGAAGAGCTGGCAGTCAAAGGGGCCTACGCAGGGGTACCAGAGGTGGACCACAGGGTACCCGTGGTGCCAAGGCCGCTCGGGCAGTTGCCTCTTTGCCCTCAGGTAACGCCGCAGCTGCTCCCACTCAGTCATGAGGCCATGTCCCATGGTTCGCCGGTTGGGGGAAGGCTGGCGCAGCATCTTGTAGAGTGGCAAGCCATTACTTCAGATGTGTGGGTTCTGGAGATCATAACCCACGGCTACTGTCTTCCTTTTCGGCACAGGCCTCAAGACAATCCACCAGGGAATCTCTCTTTGCAGGGTCCGGATCCGCTCCTTGCGCAGGAAATTCAAGCCCTGCTGGAGAAAGGCGCCATAGAACTGGTGCCTGTAGCGGAGAGGAACAAGGGATGGTATTCCCCTTATTTTTTGATTTCGAAGAAAGACGGGGAATTGAGACCCATCATGGACTTGCGCGGTTTGAACAAACTCCTCAGGAAGGACAAGTTCAAGATGGTTAATCTCTCTCAAGTCCTCCAGGCCCTTCAGCTTCAGGACTGGTTGGTGTCTCTCGACCTCAAGGATGCTTACTTCCATGTGCCGATCCATCCCAAGCACAGGAAGTTCCTGAGGTTCGCGGTTGGCGACTCGCACTTTCAGTTTCGGGTCCTGCCGTTCGGATTGACCTCTGCCCCGAGGGTTTTCACCAAGCTCATGGTGGTGGTGGCAGCGCATCTCAGGCAAGGGGGGATTCACATCTACCCCTACCTGGACGATTGGTTGATCAGGGGGAGCTCTCCCGAGCAAGTCCTGGATCATCTGTCCGTCACCTGCCACTCCCTTCACAGGCTGGGCTTCTCCCTCAATTTAAAGAAGTCCCATTTGACGCCAACACAGCGGCTCCAGTACATCGGAGCAGTGCTCGACACTTCCCTGGGTCAGTGTTTTCCTCCCCATCTGAGGGCTCTTCACATTCAGCAGATGGTGCACAAGTTTCAGCATGCCCAGACGCTCCCAGCGTTCGAGTTCTTGAGGTTGCTCGGCCTCATGGCATCCTGCATTCTTCTGGTGCCAGAGGCTCGCCTGCGGATGAGATCTTTGCAGTGGGCACTCAAGACGCAATGGTCGCAGTCCTCCGGCAGGATGTTGGACTCGGTTGCCTGGGACCTTCTGTGGTGGGCCGTCGAAGGCAACTTGATGAAGGGGGGCTCCATTTTGGCTTCCCTGGCCGGAGGTGACGATCGTGACGGATGCATCCCTCACGGGACGGGGAGCTCATGCCAACGGGCTGACAGTCAGCGATCGTTGGTCTCCGTCGGAGTCCAGACTCCATATCAATCTGTTGGAGCTGAGGGCCGTCAGGCTAGCCCTGAAGGCTTTTCTGCTGACTGTGCGAGGAAAGGATGTCCTGATCCTGACGGACAACACAGTGGCCATGCACTACCTCAACAAAAAGGGGGGGCAGGGTCACTTCCTCTGTGCAGGGAGGCGATGCAGCTCGAGTTCTGGGCCATCCAGCAGGAAGTTTCGATCTCGGCAGTTCATCTGGCCGGAGACGAAAACGTGACGGTGGACGCTCTGAGCAGGCAGAGCATGATCTCTCACGAGTGGGTGTTGGCTCAGGAGATTCTCCTGGAGATCTTCGCCCTTTGGGGGACCCCTCAAGTGGATCTCTTCGCCTCCAGTGTCAACCGAAAGTGTGAAAGGTTTTCCTTGTGGGAATTTCCTCCAAAAGGAGCCTTAGGAGACGCGTTCGTGGTGGAGTGGTCATTCCCGCTGCTGTACGCGTTTCCTCCAGTCCCCGTCATCCCGCAAGTGCTGCGGAGGTTACGGAAGTTCTGTTCCCGGATGATCCTCATTGCTCCGGCGTGGGCTCGGAGGACGTGGTACCCGGACCTTCTCGACTTGTCCATCTGCCCTCCACGTCGTCTTCCCTACCGAGACGATCTGCTCTCACGGGAGGGGGGGTCAGGTTCTCCATCCAGAGGTCAGATCCCTCAACCTTCACGCTTGGCTTCTGAAAGGTTGAGGTATAAGGATTGGGACCTCCCTGAAGACGTGATGGAGGTGTTGCTTTCGGCCCGAAGGCCAGCAACAAAGTCTCTGTACCGTTGCCGTTGGCGTAAGTTTTGCGACTGGTGCAGGGTTCAGAATGTGGATCCTTTTGCATGTGACATCCCCATGGTTCTGTCCTTTTTACTTTCTTTGGCCCGCAGGGGCTTGCAAGTGGGTACCATTAAAGGTTACCTGGCGGCACTGTCCATCTTTAAGCGCTCGTCTGAAGAGTGTTCTTACTTTAAAATCCCTTTAATTTCACAGTTTCTGAAAGGGCTCACTAATGTGTTCCCTCCGTCACCTTTCCTGGTGCCCGGTTGGGATTTAAACCTTGTTCTTAAGTTTCTTATGGGTGCTCCGTTTGAGCCTTTACATTCTTGCCCTTTGAGGCGGATAACTCTGAAAACTGTGTTTTTAGTTGCGGTTACTTCCGCTCGCAGAGTGAGTGAGTTACAGGCACTTTCAGTTAAGCCACCCTTCACTGTATTTCACAAGGACAGGGTTGTCCTTAGAGTTAGTCCTTCTTTTCTTCCGAAGGTAGTGACGGAATTTCATTTGGCCCAGAAGGTTGTTCTTCCGGCATTCTATCCTCCTCCGCATCCTGGTAAGGAAGAGGAGAGGCTCCATAGGCTTGATCCTAGGAGAGCTTTAAGCTTTTATGTTTCACGCATGTCCCGGGTCAGAGTGGACGATCAACTCTTTATTGGTTACGCTGGAAAGCGGTTGGGGCAAGCTGTGACGAAACAGACTTTGTCTCGCTGGATTATTTTAGCCATCTCGGAGTGTTACCGCTTGGCGGGTAGGGACCCACCGGCTGGCTTGCGGGCCCATTCTACCAGGGGTGCGGCTGCATCTACTGCCCTGCAGAGGGGTGTTCCTATTCGCAACATCTGTGATGCAGCCACCTGGGCTTCAGTACATACATTTGTACGTCACTATTCCCTCGATTCCATCCGAGGGCAGGATCTGACCTTTGGCAAGGCGGTCCTTTGCTCTGCTATTTGATTGGCTATTCTAAATTTTGATTCTAAATTCTTTCCCTCCTCCTTGCTCTGGTACTGCTTTGGGAGTCTGTCATAGATATGGAATACGTCGGAGGACCCAATCCCCTCGAAGAACAAGTTACTTTCTTACCTGGTAACGTTCTTTCGATGGGATGGTCCGACGACGTATTCCATATCGCTCCCGCCCTGCCTTCCCCGCTGCAGAATTTCTTTTGCGTTTGCAGCTTACGTTCCGCAAGGCTTTGTGTCTGACTGGCAGTTGACTAATGTCACACGTTCTGGGGGAAAAAACTACAACTGAGGCTACGGGCGTCGTGCGTCCTACTTATCACATCGGATGACGTCGGACGTCGGAGGAGGTCCTCGACGACGGCGCATCGACGTCATCGACGCAGGACGCAGACGCCAGGAAAAAAGTTTCCGAAGCAGCACAGCTGTGGTGATTACATGTCATAGATATGGAATACGTCGTTGGACCATCCCATTGAAAGATCGTTACCAGGTAAGAAAGTAACTTGTTCATCTCCCTAACACTCCTGAACTGCCAACCCTGTGGGCTGAGAGTGGCCTACTTAAGAGGTGGTTGCGTTGAATGATGAATGTTGTTGGACAACAAAAGGTGTAGGGGTTGAGAACACTATTTTACAGCCTGGCACCTTGAGATTAAAATGCAATTGTTAGACGCTCCTTTCAACCAACTCTACAGTTACAGACCGGTCATCACTGACTCCTCACACAAGAGTTGGAGTTTTAACAAAATGAACTTTTCTTTGGTCTAGAATAAACCAATATATATATATTTCTGAGGCTTGTGGAATCTGCTTAGATCACATGCTGTGCATAGGCCGACATCTAGTGGAAGCTGCGGAGTATTACAGTTTGTTTTTCGAAAGTCGAAAATGGGCGTCGACACAGGCGTGCCAGTAATACTATCCCTAGTGTGACGTCCACTGTACCCAAGATCCCTCACGCGTGTAGGATCCTCAGATTGTTTTTTTCCGCCATACTGGTCGGAAGCATCTTGCGGAGTTCCCTGGCCTTAGCCATACTTTTGCTGTTATTATAATTTTAATTCTTATTCATTCCCTTCCCCACCCCAACGTCGACCCTCAACCTCGACGACGGCTGGAGAAGTCATCGACCGTCGACTGCTGCACGACGGATCTGGGCCTCGGTAGGCCGCTGGCCTCGGCCCGGGCCTAGTAGGCCGCTGGCCTCGGCCCTTACAAGTAGGGAGAGTGGGGGGTGGTACATACTCTTCACTCTTGATATATAGTTACATTTATATATATTCCTACACTTAGCAGCCCGCTGCCTTAAGGTGCGTATGGAGGGTACCCCTTTTCAATTCTGCCCCAAGTGCAATCGCAAATACCCTTGGGTCGACAGGCACGCCACGTGCAATCTCTGCTTGCCGAGGGATCACCCCGAAGCGAACTGCAGAGCGTGTAGTAGGTTTAAACCTAAGACACTTAAGGACCGTTCGACAAAGCGTTGGGCCCACCACGCCAGGCAGGAGGCCATGGCAGCGGAGGGCGCCTTCAGCGATGGCAGCGACGCCGTACTTTCGGACGGCGAGGGCATTACGGCGTCGAAAGACAGCCGACGAGCGCAGGTCCCCGACCTCGGAAGGTCGTCCGGCAAGGCGGCTATGGGGAAGACCCCCGGCGACGCAAGCGCTACACACCTAACACACACTAAACACACTAAGACCAACCGGACCTCGACGACGTCGACTTCCCGGAAAGAGGCACAAAAAGAACGGTCCGACTCGGTGTCCTCTGGGCGCTCTCGATCGAGATCGCCTCACGACGCAAGGCAATCATCCACTCTTGCCAAGAGTGCCTCGCTACACACACTAACGGAAGTTCGATCGTCGGGAGACGAAGACGACTTCCACCCCCAGGCCGCGCTCCAAGATACCGAGACCGCGGTTAACACCAGTGAGGCCCCACGCCCGAAGCACACAGATACCTTTCCAGACCCTCGACGCCAGGCGTCGAAAGTCTCTGGGGCCCCCAAGGGACAGGGAAAACATTTTTCCACGCACGGAGAAGGGGGGAAACAGCGGAAAGCACAGCCTTCCACCCCTGTAAAGCCTAAGCAGACAAGCAAACACAAGTCTACCCTTGAAAATAAATCACCTGCTAAAGTAATACCCTGTTCCAGGGAATGGTCCAGTGAAGACATAGACAGGGTTATGTCTAGGATGTCTTCCTTAGCTGATTTTTATGATAAGAACCCAGAACACTTTCTTTCATATAACCCTCAAGGGGCCACACCCTCAGGCTCCTCCGATCCCATCCCGCTAAGTAAAAAGCCCCGGGTCGAAAGACCTGAACCCTTCGAGGTTCAGCCTTACTCCACTTCATATTCTACTCCACTCCCCAGTTACCAGGGACAAGTTTTCCCTAGAGAGGACCAGGAGTTGGACATGATGGAAGAACAAACCGGGACAGATTACTATGCGGAGGATGAGGACTTGGAGGAGGGAGAAGATGAGCAGGAAATTTACAGAGTAGATTCCCCAGTACAAAGCGAAGCCCCAGTTACTGACTCTCCAGTTGATAACCAGCCCCTCCTTAACGAGGTTCTCGCCCGAGCAGCGGAACACTTCCACATCGACACCCACGGTGTACAGGAGGAAAGGGACTTCGCGGAGGAGTTTGTAGGAGAGAGAAGACCAGTCGCTCAGACCATCCCTATCCTCAAATCCATCCAACGAAGAATAGATCCTTCCCTGGTGAATCCGAACCTCACCAGAGCTGTCAACCCCAGAATTGAAAAGATTTTCCGGGCAGCCCAGTCTGACCCTCTGTATATAAGGGGACATCTTAAACCAGATTCCCTAGTGGTTACCAACACTAGAAAAAGGGCTGGCACGCCCTTATCTTCATCAGAAGCTCCTCCCGACAAGGAGAGCAAAAAACTTTACGGGTTTGGCAGGAAGGTAGCCTCAACGTCCGCCTACCAAGCAAGGATTGCGAATTCCACCACCCTGTTGGCTAGTTACAATTGCCATCAATGGGAAGAGGTCGCGGCGCTCATTGCCTCTGCTCCAGAACCATTAAAGGGCCAGCTGGCTCGGATCTCGGCAGAAGGGAGAGCCGTGTCTGGTTGCATTTTAAAAGCAACTTTCGACGCCGCTGACAACGCAGGGAGATTGATAGCAGAAGGTACTGTTATCAAAAGACATGCGTGGTTACGGCAGTCGGGATTCAAGACAGAAACCCAGGCTTCTTTAATAGACAAGCCAGTGGAACCCGACCTATTGTTTGGGAAAGCGGTCGAAGACGCACTTAAAAATGCCAAAGATGAATATGAGACTCTCAAATCCCTTGGCCAGCTTACCAACAAACCCCCTAACCAGAGGGGGAACAGTAATTTTCGTCGCCCACGCGGACAAAATTCACAAAGAGGCAACTATGCCCAGGGACAGGGTACACAATGGAATAACAACCAGCAGTCTACCCAGAGTTACGGCAGGGGTAACAAGAGAGGTCGTGGAAGAGGCAGAGGCAGCCCCAACAAGGGAGGTGGCACGCCTCCACCAAAACAGTGACGCTCAGTTCAGGGTCCCTTGCCACGCAACCCCAGTAGGGGGACGCATTTCCACCTTCACCCAGGCTTGGGAAGGGATCACCTCAGACAGATGGGTGCTGTCAACAGTATCCGCAGGATATTGTATAGAACTACTGCAGCGTCCCCGGAACCATCCTCCACGACAAAGAGTGCACTCCCTAGAGCATCAAAGGATCCTTCTCGAGGAGATCGCCATTCTGCTAGAAAAGGACGCGATAGAACTCGTCCCAGGACACCAGGTAAACAAGGGTATCTATTCAACTTACTTCCTTGTGCCAAAGAAAGATTTGACAATGCGCCCAGTATTAGACTTGCGGCCTGCCAACAAGTATGTCAAGCCCCAAAAATTCCGTATGACCACGCTACAAGAGGTAATCCCCCTCCTAAAAAAGGGGGATTACATGGCAACCTTGGATATGAAAGATGCTTATTTTCATATTTCCATGCTCCCAGCGCACAGAAAGTACTTACGCTTCAAGGTAGACAGTCGCCACTACCAATTCAAGGTACTGCCCTTCGGGATAGCTTCTGCACCAAGGGTATTCACCAAGGTACTGGCGGTGGCGGCTGCACACCTACGCAGGGAAGCAATCCCGGTGTACCCTTATCTGGACGACTGGCTCATAACGGGGGAGACCCCAGGAATTTGCAGGTCAAACATTCAGAGGACTATCGACCTCCTCCACGAATTAGGCTTCTCTATCAACGAGAAAAAGTCAAGTCTGGTGCCAAGCACCTCAAAACAATTTCTAGGAGCTATCCTAGATACTCAGAAAGGATTGACCTTCCCTTCGGAAGAGAGAATTCGGAATATACTTCTGCAAATTCCGCATTATCAGTCAGGTCAACAGATAACAGTACGCAAAGCTATGCGGTTACTGGGCATGATGGCGTCATGCATTTACCTGGTCCCCCACGCGCGTCTGCGCATGCGTCCCATGCAGGAATGGTTGGCGAAACAGTGGTCTCAGGCAAGTGGTCATTGGGACGATCTAGTGGTCGTTTCGCCAACACTCGTACAGAGCCTACACTGGTGGACAAGAGAGAATCTCGCAAAGGGGAAACCCTTTTACAATCCCGAAGTACAAGCCGTGGTAACTACAGATGCATGCCTGACTGGGTGGGGAGCTCACCATCTCCACCACACAGCTCAGGGTCTCTGGTCTCACTCAGTAGCCAAGAACCACATCAATCTGCTAGAGCTTCTGGCAGTATTCCGAGCGCTAAAGGCGTTCGAGCCCCATCTACTGAACTTGTCGGTGCAGATCAGGACGGACAGCACGACAGCCATGTTCTATCTGAACAAGCAAGGGGGGACTCGTTCACCAAATCTGTCCAAGCTTGCCCAGAAAATCTGGATATGGGCACTCAGACGGAACATCTTCCTGTCATCGCAACATGTTCCAGGGGAGCTCAATTCCCTAGCGGATGCTCTAAGCAGAGACTCCCTCCCAGAAGAACACGAATGGGTCCTTCACAGAGACGTGGTAGAAGATCTCTTCTCTCAGTGGGGTTTCCCCACTATAGACCTATTCGCCACAAGCGAAAACAAACAATGCCCAGGATTTGCATCCAGGTTCCCCCAACCGGACTCCCAAGGGAATGCCCTGTGGATGAACTGGTCAGGGATGTTTGCGTACGCTTTTCCACCAACTCCTCTCATCAGGAAGGTGGTGTACAAGATGAACAAGGAATCGATGACGCTCATCCTAGTTGCTCCCATGTGGGCGAGACAACCATGGTTTCCACACCTACGCAGGATGGCGGTGTGCGAACCCATCAGACTCCCAGCTTGGTACAACCTACTGTCCCAGCAACAGGGTCAAACAGTGCATCAGGAACCCAACTCTATGAACCTAGCAGCATGGCTCCTGAAGTCATAGAGTTTGGACATCTCAAATTTCCACAGAGGTGTATGGACATTCTAAAGGAGTCCAGGAAACCAAATACAAGGCACTGTTACTTTGATAAGTGGAAAAGATTCGTTATCTGGTGCCAGAATAAACAAATCAACCCGGTTGATTGCACTCCTTCCAACGTTGTGACATACATGCTCCACCTGCTGGATGCAGGGTTGGTTTTTAACTCACTGAAAGTACACCTGGCAGCCCTCTCGGCTTACACCACATCCCATAACAAGGTCTCGTGGTGGAAAGTGCCAGTGGTTAAAGCCTTCATGGAAGGAGTAAAGAGACTTCACCCTCCTATTTCGAACCCACCGCCAGGATGGGACCTCAACGTGGTGCTAGCTAAGCTCATGGGACCCCCATTCGAACCCATGCATAAAAGTAGTCTCAAACACCTGACTTATAAAACGGCCTTCTTAGTAGCCATTACCTCCATAAGAAGGGTCAGTGAGATTCAGGCTCTGTCAGTGCAAGATCCTTTCTTTACTATCCACAAGGACAAACTGGTTTTACGCACACACCCTAGGTTCTCACCTAAATTCATATCCAAGTTCCATGTAAACCAGTCCATCGAGCTTCCGGCTTTCTTCAAAAACCCACAAAGCTCGGCTGAGGTAAAACTACACACCCTAGATGTGCGTAGGGCGGTCCTATACTATGTAAATAAGACCAGACCGCTAAGGAAAACAGATCAACTGTTTGTCTCCGTAGCTACAGGCAGAGAGGGGGATCGCGTCTCTAAAGGCGCTATCTCGAAGTGGATTATCAACTGTATACAGCTGTGTTACTCTCTTTCTGAAAAGACTCTGCCTTTTACGCCAAGGGCCCACTCTACTAGAGGCATTGGTGCCACTCTGGCTTTCATTGCAAATGTTCCCCTCGACACCATTTGCAAAGCGGCTACTTGGAGCTCTATTCACACTTTTACTCAGCATTACTGCATTGACACTCATTCCAAGACAGATACACAAGTGGGACAAGCGGTTCTAAGACACCTGTTTGCTCATGACCCTTCTCACATCCCACCTCCTTCTTCTGGTACTGCTCGCTAATCTATGCACAGCATGTGATCTAAGCAGATTCCACAAGCCTCAGAAGGGATACATTACTCACCGTAATCGTATTTCTGATGCTTGTATCTGCTTAGATTCACATGCGACCCACCCTTCCTCCCCTCCGAGAGAAGGCGCATGATTGCTTGTAGTCTTACCTTTCTGTTTATCTGCTTGGATTATCTGTACTCACGCTACTCCTCATGCTTCCTCATGTCAGAAAAAATACAATCTGAGGATCCTACACGCGTGAGGGATCTTGGGTACAGTGGACGTCACACTAGGGATAGTATTACTGGCACGCCTGTGTCGACGCCCATTTTCGACTTTCGAAAAACAAACTGTAATACTCCGCAGCTTCCACTAGATGTCGGCCTATGCACAGCATGTGAATCTAAGCAGATACAAGCATCAGAAATACGATTACGGTGAGTAATGTATCCCATATATATATATCTATATATATATATATATATATATATATATATATATATATATTTTACCATTCTCTGCATTTGGAAGATTGTTTGCTCATGCATGTTTGTGGTGAATCAACAGTTGTACATACTTGTAAATGTATAGTTTTCCATCTGCAAAATGTCATTGATGTGGTGTTTTATTTCCAGGGAACTGTCAAAGTTTAAAACGTATGTAAATCCTACTGAACTAAGAAAATCTTCCATACACATATTGCTTTCATTGTTGCCATTGCCTCATCATTTTGGAACAGTGAAATCGGAGGTATGTTACTAATGTTTAACTGTACGTTATACTTACTTCATTTTATCCCTGCTTTGTGGTCATGTATATCCCAACAAAGCTAATGCATGCAAAGCCATAAGTGTTGCTGTTTGTGGGTACTTACAGGTATGGGCACTGCCTGTAGAATGCATGGCCCTTTATCTGGCCTGCATAGCTTACAGTTCTTTCAAACATCCATTAACAAATATCACTGACAGGGTGCTATGAACGCACACAAACAACAACCCTTGTCTTAAGTAATAATGCTCTTATTGCCCTATTTCGCACATATTCAATGACCAACATGCAGAAATGACTTGCATAGCTGCCTTTTATTCAGGTTTCCCCTGTGTTTAATGCTTTTTTTAGAGACTTTTGCCACTCCACCCACTATAGTGTGATTTGCCATAAAATGACTCCATGGTCAGTCGCATTTGAGAGCGGGATGAGCTTCCTGAACACTTGTCCGAAATAATTGCTGTGTATTTCCAGACTGTTGGATCAACTCTAAATTGTGCCATTTCTCCAATGGCCCGTACCGCTACTCTGATCTAATGTGCTTCTGATGTGTCAACCTTGACCCACGTAAATGTGGGTACTCACTGACAATCTGACTGTGCTATGTAATATTCATACTGTTCATATTACATATTAAAAGCAATGGGATTAGGCAGCCCTTTTGCGCAGTGCTGCTGACTGCGAGAGTGTTGGATCTTTTTGCTTGTTTCCCTAACCCCTTGTAAAATGGAAAGGGGTATCCCATGTTTCCATCCGCCAGCTGCAGAAATCAGTAATCTGAATGGCATGAAAAGCACTGTGAGCAGCCATCAATAACTGTCTAGATATATAACACCCACAGACTTCGGCTCAGTAGTTTTTTAAAACCCCCAAGTGGTCCTGTGCGATTCTGAGGTTGGCTCCATCCTGACTCCTCTGCACCATCACATTCCTGAAGTGATGTCACCGACTCTCGTACTCGAATCGCCTAGCATCTTTTTTCTTTAGTTCATTTTCTTCCTGTTGGCAGAGGTTTTTTAACATTATTTTTTTGGGCAAGGACACATCACCATTTCTGTCTTTGAAGCATGCCGGGAGTGTTGCTGCTTTTGGTCGGTTACAGATCGACACTCCTTGCCTTTTTTGTCTCTTGGAAAATACCACTTCCCAAAGGAGTATGTTTGCTGTTGAACGGTAACACTCTAAGGAGGTGAGGAAGTGTGCAGCAAGTCTTTTTATGGCCCCATCTGAAGCTATTATCACCAAACAATGTTCTGGGGGGACCTCCAAGAAGACTTTGTTAGAGCACTAAATGCATTCCTTTGAGCAGGAAAGGGGCACCAGAATTTCTGGTTCTAGTCCTCCTTCCCTTACGCAGTCCTCGTACCCTAGGAAACTACATCAGAGGCATTATTCAGAGTTCCTTTACTCCTGAGCAATGAGAGAATATCAGAGTGACGATGTTAAATGCATTTCAACAGGTCCCTGAGAATGTAAAGTAGACTATTCCTTCTGTTCCCCTTGAGGGCAGCTCTGGGAAGACTTGATAGCGCTCATGTATGCATGATAGCTCGGGCCTCTTAAAATCCCAGGAGAGCCGGTGCCTTTGTCTTCTGCTCAGTTATCTTTCAGTGCCCCCTCCATAGCAGTAATAGTATCGTAGGTGCCAACTTCTCCAGAGCCAGATGTTTTAGAACCTATGCCTTAATCTCCGAGTTCCTCTGTAATGGTTCCATCAGAGTTGATACCATTGCTGTTGCTGAATTCCACTTCTACCTGCTCAGCTCCAACACATTTGAATTCTAATGAGCTGGATTTCTCTGGAGAATGTTTCATAGGGAAAAATTGCACTTCTCGGTCCAGAGGATTTACCGATGGCTTTGAGTAGGACAATGACTTCTCTATTGCCCTAACTTCATCCACTTCCTATACCTCCAAACTCATATCCCTTAGTCGCCAATCCCTGACTCCATCTAACTGCATCACACTAGCCATGGCCCTGATCCTGTCACGGCTCGACTACTGTAATGTTCTACTACTGGGCACCTCCACCTCCAACCTCAACAAACTACAACTCATACAAAACATAGCTTTGAGAGCAGCTCTTGGAATCAGAAAAACGGATCACATCTCTAATATCAGAAGAGAGCAACATTGGCTACCCATTAAGTCCAGAATTATTTTTAAAACTCTGCATCACTTTCAAATGCCTCCACAAAAATGCTCCCATCTACCTGAACCATGCTATTACTAAAAAAAGAAGCCACCAGAGCCCTCAGATCAAATACCCAAGCACTGCAAACACTCGAGCAGGGGGCAGCAGTTTCAAATACCTAGCACCCAAACATTGGAACACTCTACTGATAACTATAAAAAATTAGGAAGCACTGCTAAAAACAAGACTATTCAATCTAAATTAAATACAATACTATCAGTAGACCCGTAATTAATTCTGTTCCTGTATATACCCTTATGTTGTAGATCTATAGCCTACACTGTGTTTTACTTTGTAAATAACTGTTATCATTACTGTATTACTCTGATTTTCTCCCCAATGTAATTTCGCTATAATGGCTATTGCATTGTATGCTTTATCAACATGTCTGTAACCTCGCCGTGATACCTAAGGGTCTGGGCGTATAACAAATGCAATAAATAAATAAAATAAATAAATAAATAAATTGTCCTCCAGCCTTAAACAGGAGTAGCTCAGTCTAGAAGGTCTGAAGAACCAACCTAATTTCAATGTTAAGGTTTCCTTCTGCATTTGCAAAGTGACTTACAGGAGGTTTAGCAAGCTCAATTCAGACTCTGCTATAGCGAGGAAATCCTGTTTCAGCTCTATTGCTGAATTTTGGCTCTTAAAAAATGTTTCTAGTGCACTGGACACTCTCATACTGGTGGAAGTAGTTTCAGACAAAGCCCATCCGCACACTATCAGACATTGTGCAACGCCAAATTCCTATGGTCCCACTTCTACCCTTCATTGGGCCCTAGGCTGAGGCCTGCACCTCCTACTTCAGTTCCAGTTGTAATTAAAGGCCTGGCTCAAAAGCTCACAACAGGGGTTGTGGGGTCTTTTCCTCACAACTCATCCCTCCCCTAAAATTATAAAGATTCAGGCAGCTGTGGCAGTGTCAGGAGAGCAGATTTTCTCACAGTGCTGCTTTATGGAAAATATATGAAACTAAAGGCATTGGGCAGTAAGGTGTTTTCTTCTGCCAGTCTTGCTCTTGGGATCCCTAATGCATCATGCAACCTTCTGCATTATTGTTACACCAACTCTGATTCTGACAAGGCAGCTGGCAACCACTGCTCTCTGTAGGTCCAGGGTTCATTCTAGCAGCTAGTCCAACACTACCCAGATACTGCCTGAATATATTGTAGACCGGTCTAGACGCCCCAGATTGATTTGAGCATGATAGGTTTGGTACAGAAAATGTCATTCAAAATGTTCAATTGAAATTAATGTGTATGCCCTTCGGCACAGAGCTCTTTGGTCAAAAAGATACATGAGTTTACAAAGGTTCAGATTTATGTCAGCTGGTGAAATCCTTAGGCCTGTCGGCTTGCAAGTTTTCTCTCCTGGTATATATACATCTTATTTCCCCTGGAGAGTGGGGGATTTTTGCAGCAACACCAGCCGCAACAATAAGAAAATTGTACCTTCCACTTTTCCTTGGGAAGGGGTGCTCTCAAACAAAAAGCTTCTACCGTAGACCTCTAATGTCAAGTGGCTTCAAATCTGTTTTACATTTTCACTCACAGGGTCATTCCAAGTCTCAACACTACAAGAGGGCATGAGGTCATTTTGCACAGTTGAGACTTCAAGATTGTAGACTGTTAGGAACGATTTCCTTTTCACTACTTTCATCCCATAAGCTTCTATGGAACACCTTTTGTTTTTGCTATTGTTTGCTTTCTAAATGGAGTTTTTTTAAAGCCCTCCGCTTTACTTCAGTTGATTTTTTTTTTCTCACTCTTATGGGGAAAATGATCAGTCCCTAAGACTATCAGTACCTGGAGAACTGCCTCCCTTAGTGAATTTATTGTATTTTTAAAGTGGGACACATCACCTTAAAGTGTAGTGCGGTTAGGATATTTTGAATCCTCATAACGTTTTCTTTTGTAACTTTGTGGTTACAAATACAGTGTGTGCAAGATTGACTGGCTGCAACAGATATTTTTCTACCATGTTTTTAACTTTTAATTTGTAAACTTTTGAATTTGACCTCATAACACCAGAAATAGTCCCACATATTCTAAAATAGCACAGCCATGAGATTTTCAACTGTCATTTGGTCATGTGCTTCGGCCTTCTTCCTGTCCTCTTGCCTCCAAAATTACCATATATGTAAAGCACTTTCCTGGGCAAAGTGGCAGTCTGTGTGTGTGGCCGGATGTGGGTTCCCAGTCCACATCTGAGCCAGAGAGTCTCTGTTGCTGGACAGAATATTGGGCCAGTGGCTGTCCATGATTGGACAGCCCCTGCCAGTATGAATGGTGTAGATATTTACCATTGGTGGGACCTGGTGGTGACTCCAGTCCAAATCTTGGATGAAAGGAGATGACTCCCTTGTTTGCTTTTTCTAGATAAGTGCACAGATGTCTATATATTACTTAATTTTCTCCCCAATACACTAAATAGGAAAGCATTGTACACTTGAAACGCAGGAATTTACATACTCTCAGCTGAATTTTAAAACTGGCTCTGTAAATACGTTTATTAATTAATACAACAAAAATTTAAAGAATTTAAATGGTATGCTTCACCGTTGGCACAGTTGCAAGTCACTTCATCTCGCCAAAAGAACTTCACTGGACTGCTTCCAGGCCGGATTGGCAGAGAGAATCTTCACAACAGGACAGGCTAGAAAAAGTGCGTCTACCTTTTCTCTGACAGCCTTATCCGGTGCTCTCCAATTGAAACATTACACAAATGTGTAATGGCATTTTCCAGAAAATTCTGGCTCTCACAGTTCATCTGTTAGATTGTCGTCCGAACCACCATGGTCATTTGAAGAGGTAAGCACTTTGCTTTCTCATGAGACAACATTCAGCTTCTGCAACATTATCAGGCAGTAATTCCAAATAGTCCTTGAACACGGCAAAGTAGCATAGAGAAAAACAAGATATTTTTCTAGTGAATGCAGACAGTATTCAGAGTTCACATTTAAAAGTGAAGCCATCACTGAGGCATGAGGAAAATGTCTACTACACCCAGAATGCATTTCAAATAGTCTCGTTAAAATGAAGCAAAAATATCACTTTTTTTTCAAAAGCATTACATTCCACCCTGGGACATTTGATTACTATAACTCAGTGGCACTAAAGTCGGCTACTAAAACTGGCAAAGCATTAAAGCTAGGCTAGAAATGCATTGAAAACAACAACAAAAAAGAATAAAAATCATAAAAATAATAAAAATGCAAGCAAAAGCATAACGTAAGTTTACTCCAATATTTGGAATCCATTAAAACAACCAGTACCACCAATCCCTAGTATAAAAAGATGCCACTTGCTTTGTCAAATCCTTTGAACTTTGGATGTCGCTTTTCACAGACTGGGAATGGTCACTCAAATTAAAACAGCACATTTCCATCAAATGCATTACACCCTAAATTATGTTTTAATAACCAGTAATCAATGGCAGCTCTATTCTGAAAAGCTGCTTTTCTCATAACTTTGCTATCTAAAAGCAATTCTTCTAAGGCTTGAGAGGTGTGATTCAATCCCTTCACTACTAAACATGCTAACTTAATCAAAGATTTATAGCCCCCAGCAGCTAATCCCCAAACTCCCACCTATGAATATGCAAGAGCCTGGACTTCCGACTCAGGTCACAAATACACATTTGAATCACAGTCTGGGGTTGGCCTTTTATCTTTAGGTAGTGCTGGCTGCAAAGGAAACTACGTAAGTGCTAGTTGTGATACTGCAGAGGGTCCTCCAGAGATGTTAGCAGGAATGTTAATGAAAGTGGTATTCCCACAGAAAAATAACTATCCTACTGGAAGTTTAACATGGTTCAAACTACTAGCAACTACAATTGTATGATTACAGGTCATGGTATTGTCAACGTTGGTGCATGTGATTGGAGCACGTGAGCACAGTTGTTCTTCAAACACAGCCCGGTTCATTTGTTTATTTATTTATTCATTTATTAATCTCACTAAACACTAAGGCATTCAAGGCGTTGTTGCAACCAGTTACACTTCCATAGTAGACAGGAGAGATTGGAATAACAATCAGCTAGCATGGAGTCCAAGGTTCTAGTTGAAGAGCCAAGTTTTCAACCCCTTTCTGAAGGCCCAATATGATTGTTCTACCTTCAAGTGAGGGGAGGGAGTTCCATTGACATGCTGCTACAGATGGGAAGCTAGCACCTCCACTTCTGACTCGCTTAGATTTAGGCAGGACCAGTCTGTTGGCGTAAGCTCTTCTGATGGGTCTGATGGACTGGGCTTCAATACATTTGGAGGCAAGGTGCAGTGGAGCAGCATTCGAAAGGTGACGGTGTGTGATCAAGAGTGTCTTAAAGGTAATCTTTTTCCTTAATTGGGAAACAAATGGCATTGTTTTGGATCGCTTGTAGTTTGTGAATGTTGTGTGAAGAAGTGCCAGCAAAGAGGGCATTGCAATAATCAAGTCTGGCTCCCACGATAGCTTATGTAATGATGAGGCAGTCATCAGGTGTCAAGAATGGTCTAGGTGCGTTGATGAGCTTTGTCGTGTAGGCTGCTGGAATTGATGTGACGGGGAGAGTGAAGAATCTAGGTAGACTTCTAGGGTCTTTACTGACGAGGAGACTGTAATTGGGAATTGTCTATGCTGAAGTTAGTATATTGGGGGGGGTTTCTTATGACTGAGGGTGGCCCCAACCATTAAGAACTCAGTCTTTTCATCATTTAGGCAAAGGCCATTACTTGCCATCCAAGCCGGGTGGTAGTGTAGATTGAGTTAAGGTGAGCAGAGTCATCTAGGTGATTGCCGGTGATGGGTAGGAGAATTTGCGTGCCATCCGCCTAGTTGGTGTAGGAGATGTCAATGGCGCCCACAAGGTCAAATAGGGTTTGGTGAAAATGTTAGAGTGTGGGTGAAACACATGGCCCTTGGGGTACTCCGCAGGAGATGGGGAGGGGGCGGCAAGCTGTTTCTGAGAAGACTCGTACTGTTCTGTCAGCCAAGAAGGATGCTACCCAGGACGTGGCTTCATCCGAAAAGTTAGCTGCAGACGTAAGGTGCTGGCAGAGAATATTGTGGTTGACCAGGTCGGAGGCAGCGGAAAGATCTAACCGGATCTAACCGTGGTAGGCGGGCTTACCTTAATCCCCGATAACGTCCAATTGATTTTCTTTTTTATTCTATCAAAACTGATTCTTTCCCGTGACCCTTTCTAAAGCACGATTTGCGTAGACCAAGTAAGTGGTTGGATTCTAGATAATGCTGGATTTGCAGATACGCGGCCCTGTCTAGGATCTTGAGCAGGAATGGGACTGTTGGGATGGGTTGGTAGTTATTTGGCAGGACTGGATCAAACAAAGGTTTTTTTTTAAGTGGGGGGAGGACCCATGCTTCCTTCAGTGGGCTAGGAACTGTGCTGGAGGCGAAGGATGCATTCATGAAGCTACTGATGAAGGAGATGAGCGTTTCGGCACAATCTTTGATGACCGAGGTGGGGCAACTGTCTCCTTTACATCTTGAGGGTTTTAGACTTTTAAGGATGGTACCCACTTCATTTTGCGATACCTGCTGGAAACGGAAGGTATCTGGGTTTGGGGGTTCAGGATGTGTCTGGATGGACAGCTGGGCCTTGATGGCAGTTTGTTTAATAGCAATTGTATTCTGAAGTGTTGCTACTTTATTTAGGAGGTCCTCCTGGATAATGGCACACCAGGTTTCGCCTTTGAGAATGCCTGGGGGGGTGCAGGAGGGGGGGAGTTGGTGCTGGGGTTTCTAATTCTTAAGGATAGAGAAAAACATCTTTGTGTTAGTTAGCTTTTGTGATTCTGTCCTTCTAGGAGGAGGCTTTAGCCTGGGTGATAGCTTCTCTATAGGACTTAGCTATGATCGTAAGCAGAGCCTTGTAGGCATCTTTTTTGTGCTTCATCCAGGAAGCTTCTGCCTGACATTTCTTCGTTCTCAGAATTTGGAGGTCCTCTGAAAACCAGGAGTTGGAGAATGCTTTAGCCTTAAGTGGAGCACAGAACCTCACACTTTCTACCTAGTTGCATTGTAAAACGTCTCATGCAGTCAGTTTCCTACAGTGAATAGCAGGGGACGCGAGCGCGGAGTAATCAGGAGCGCAACACCGCTCCAGTGTCTGCAGTCTCCTCAGCTTCTCCTCAGCGTCTCCTCACCGTGCCGTGCCCGCCCTGCAAGCTGCCAGCTCCACGTGTATCACGGCCGCGGGGAAGGTAGGAATGGGGAAAGGAAAGCTTGAACTGGGTGGGGGGAGGGCTCACATTACACCGTAGCGGCCCGGCGGAGACAGTTGTAGCAGTTGTATCGGGTGCCAACACCTGAAGCAGGAGTTTATGTACTGGTACCGGGTGGAAGGGTCCTCACGGGTTTCCCATGGGCTCGTACCTCTCACAGGCAGAAAAGCAGGAAAACGGGCGAATTGCAATACCAACGCCCAACTTGTTCTCACTAAAAAGGTTAATGTGCTCACTGCTGCACGCACGCACACGTTATCTAACAACAGTTAGTTTCCTGGGTTCCACCATCCACACAGTTTTATATCGCATCTTACCGTCAGCCCAGAAGACCAGAGACAAGAGAATCTGCAACCCGACTCCGCTGCCCGCTCCGCAGCCAAGTCAGGGTTTTAAAGAGTCAGCTGATGCTTGTGGAGAGTAGCAGCAATGGCAAACAGACTGCAGCTCCTCTGAAAAAATCAGGAATCCAACGCAGACAAGAGACTCTGCAACCCGACTCTGCCACAGGTTCTTCCCTGTTCTTCCAAAAGCATCAAGGTCCACATTGACACCCTCGCCCCTGCCCTGGCTGACTTCTGCAACCACTCCTTCGCCACTGGAGCCTTCCCTTCCTGCCTGTGCACCCTCTTCTCAAGAAACCCTCAGCCGACACCACCTGCCCGGCTAACTATCACCCGACCTCCATCACTTCTTTCCTGGGCAAACTCTTGGAAAAGCTGGCCATTTCCCAGCTTAATCTTCACACTGAATCTGTTGGTTGTCTCCATGATCATCAGTCTGGCTTCAGAGCAGCCAGAAGCACAGAAACTGCTCTCCTGAACATCTGTGAAGACCTGCTCTCTAACCTCGATTCTAATCTCACCTCTGTGCTCATTTTACTCAATCTCTCTCCTCTGCCTTTGGCATGATCAACCATGCCAATCTATTCAATTGTCTCTGTGATAATCTGGGTATCACTGATTAGGCCCCGGCTGGCTGACCTCTTTCATCTCTGATTGATCTATCCTCCCAGGTCCAACTTAGGTCCTTCCTTTCCTCTATTGCACTCTTTACCTATGGTGTTCCCCAGGGGTCTAACCTCTCGCCCTGGCTGTACCTCTTGCTCACTGCATTGACGCTTTCTGCTCCAACTGTCAGTGCTACGCGGATGACACTCGGCTTGTTTACAGGCTCCCCTCTGCCACCTCTTCTCCTTCTCTCATCTCTGACTATCTTCTATCCAGGAGTGGTGTGCCGCCAACGATCTATGCCTTAATTCCAGTAAGACAGATATTCTCCTCATCGGCACACCTGCACCCTCCTTTCCTGTCACTCTCTGTCTGGCCTCCCTTGGCTTTCTTCCTGCTCCTACCTGTGAGGCTAAGAACCTCAGGGTCATCTGCCACTCCACACCTCTCCTCACTTCTCCAGCATGGGCTCTGGCATGGATTCACATGCTCATGAATATTCCCCTTCGTCAGGCTGGGAATCCTCGGTAAAGAAAAATCAGTATCAGTTTTGTTTCTGATCTGTCTTTCGTAGTAGTAACTGATCTCTGCGTCCTACTGACCACAGCCAATGACTGCCATCTCCCTAAGCCCTGCCTCTGGCAGCCATCTTGGGATTTTTACCGCACGTTCAAGTGTTGGGATCCTCGTGCTATTGCTCTCGAGCTTTAGTGCTTTTTTTGAGCTTTTTTTTAGGAAAATGTTCTCTTTTTCGGTCAAAAGGGCCTCAAGCTCCACTGTTTCTTTATCCGATCAACGGGGACCCGTGTCGGATACTTCTACGCCCCTCAAGGGTGAATATTTCGTCGAGCCACGCTTTTGGAGGACTCCAGAAGTTTCTCAGGCCCATCTCGATCATGGCCCAGGAGAAGGGAAGCTCGACGCCCGGAAAGCTGTTCAGGGTCTGCCCTGGATGCCAGCTTCAGAATGTCTTTAAGGAGGACGAACACTCCCTTTGTCTCTACTGCCTGCATGAGGACAAGACGCACATGGAGAAGGACTGTGCGTTTTGCAGCAATATGTCGGAGCGGACCATGAAGGACCGCCATCTGCGTCTCGCCAACTGGCTGGAAGGGAAGAGCCCGTCGGGCGAGAAGAAGAAGAAGAAGTCCGAGCGGTCTTCTAAGACCTTTGAGGGCGCCCCGACGACGGGGGTCCAACAGAAGACCAAGCACCGCGAGTCCGCTGGCACCGGGAGGGCCGAACGGTCTGGCTCTACGGGCGCCAGGCAGGGCGCATCCTCCCCGGCGCCATCAACCACGAGCCAACGCTCTGGCTCAGGTAAGAGGAAGGCCGAGCACCGGCGAAGCTCCTGGAGAGACCCCGGTCGAGCTCGAAGGCCCCATCGGAGGGGGAGCGAGGCGGTGACCCTCCCCCCAAGGAGAAGGCGGTGAGCGCACCTAAGGTGGTGAAAGCCTTAATCCACCCGGCCAAGGCCTCTATCGAGACAGTCGCGGTGGCCCTGGCTCAGCCTGTGGAGGCTACACCAGTGGTGGCGTCCTCGGGGCCCAGAGTCTCCCTGCCACCGCGGAGGGAGTCCTCTTTCATGCCCATCGACAGGACCCCCGTGAAACCTCCGACGGAGAAGAAAAAGGGGGGGCAGGAGGTCGTCGTGGATTCGGCCTCAACCTCTGAGGAGGAGCTAATCGAAGTCTTAAGCCATGGCGTTGGCGTGGAAGAAGACCAGCCCGTAGGGAGGGACCCCGACGTAGGAGACGACGAGAACGTCGAGGGTGCCGACGGGGCTCCTGACCGCCCGTCAGACTCCCCTCAACCAGTGCCGCAAGACAACTCGGCGGCCATTTTGTTGGCTATACAGCCCTTATGCTCGGAGATAAGGACGAGATTGCCGTTACCACCAACGGAGGAACCTCTCCCGACGGGGGACCCGGAGCCAGGCCCTTCTGGAAGCCCCCTTCCTAAGAGAAGAAGGATTCATCCTCCACCTCCTTTTCAACCATCGCGCCCTGCTCAGCCCTCCTCCCCGTCCACGACCCGTGGGGATGATACGGGGACTGACACGGCCGCTACGGTCACAGACAACGAGGTTTACGACGAGGATCTCCTGTCGTCATCTCCTCCCCGGGCTTCCCCGCCCGACAAGATTGGATCGTTTCATGCCATGATCGCCAGGGCATCCGAGCTTTTCCAGCTCTGCCCGGAAGAGAAGAAGGAAGGTTTCCTTTATCAACGGCATGAGACCAAGAGGAAGACGGTCCTCGCTGTACCTCTACTGGACGATATCTGGGATGAGGGTCTCGCCCTCCTCAAGAACCCATCCTCAACGCCTGCGAGAAGGGACCGGTACGAGAAGAAGTACCGGGTCCCGGACGCGGCCTCCTTGTGCCTTCGGGCACAGCCGACCCTGGACTCGGTCGTCTCCGCGGCGGCCAGGAAGAAAGCAGGGGGGGCCTCTGCCTCTACGTCAACCTCCCCGCCGGATGGCGAGGGAAAGAAATTGGACACGATGGGACGCAGAGTCATCTCATCGGCAGCGACGACGATTAAGGCTGCCAACGCCTTGGCTATCGTAGCCCGCTACGACAGGGAGTTGTGGTACAAAATCGCCCCCCTGCTGGACTTCTTACCAGACGACAAGAGGGCGGAGGCCCTAGAGATCTTGCAGGAAGGAGAAGTGGCGTCGGACCATGCCATTACGATAGCGACGGACATCGCTGACACTGGATTTCGCCAGTTGGGCAACGGCGTGTGCCTTAGACGGCGTGGATGGCTCAAGGCAACTGACTTCCGTCAGGACGTGCAGACCAGAGTCTTGGACATGCCGTTCGACGGGAACAACCTGTTTGGGAAGACTTGTTGTCTGGGTTTGGACTTGGACTGGGTCACTGACTGCAAGCTCACATTGCCGAGCCGTCTTGAGTGAGAGGAGAGGACGTCTATTTCAGTTACACCAGCTTGCCTGACCTGCAGAAACAAAAGAAGGGCGACCAGAGTTTGGGGACTCCGCCACCCCCCCCCCCCGTGCGTGCTCATCCTGAGAGGAGGAGCATCAAAACACATGCACCAGCGCACCGATCAAGCACTGCAAGTACTGTTTGCTGGGTAAGCATTCTCGTCGGGTGCCGCCGTGTTTTGGAAGACTTGTTGTCTGGGTTTGGACTTGGACTGGGTCACTGACTGCAAGCTCACATTGCCGAGCCGTCTTGAGTGAGAGGAGAAGATGTCTGTTTCAGTTACACCAGCTTGCCTGACCTGCAGAAACAAAAGAAGGTGACCATTGTGCACGTTGTGCAGCTTTCAAGAGTTGTGCTCGTTGTGCCTATTGCGCACGTTGTGCTGTAACCTACTTAGCATCGTGCTGATTCATTTTTTTTCTAATTTGTTTAAGGGCGACCATAGTTTGGGGACTCTGCCCCCCCCGTCCGTGCTCACCCTGAGAGGAGGAGCATAAAAACACAGGCACCAGCGCACCCGCGCGCGCACCGATCAAGCACTACAAGTACTGTTTGCTGTTCGCGCGGCGCGGGGTGCTGGGACTTGTGTAAAAAGGTAAAATGTATTGAATTGTTGTCCTGAGTAGTTTGGATCCACTTTAATTTTGACTTACTGTCCGGTTATACTCTCACCCGGCTGTGGTGATATACAGTTAGCAGTAGGGGCGTTCTATTTTTTCACATTGCTAAAGCTACAGTATATGTAACTGGGATGTTCGAAAGGCACGTGTGTGTTGATGCCTATGCTGGAAACCTGTTGTGAATTATAAGGGGAAAGGAATAATACTGTAAATAGTTAGTGGTAGCAAGTGCTACTCCCAAGGCTGTTCTGTATTACACACAGCAGAGCATGGTAGGAATCCTACGGAGTGGGACAATTCCTATGCTGGGTGGGGACTTAAAAAAAAAAAGAAACAATAATCAAGGGAAAAAACCCACCCCTATTGCCTGCGGAACCTTCGTATTCCCAAACCAACCAGATACCCCTAATCCCTCGATAACCGTATTATTTGATGGGACAATGAGTACCGTTGAACTAAAAGAAAAATTGAGAGAGGAGGCGGCTGCAAAGTGGGATCTGAGCAACATCGATTTCCCCCCGCTTCCAAATCCAGGGGGAACCCCTCCAAGAGTCTATAGGGAAGACGCTATTAGCCAAGCCGACTCTGAGACTCTTAAGTATATGAATGGCCTTGACCCCCCAGTAAGACCGTCTGTGTTAAATCTGGACAACTCCCTACCAGGTATATCCCTCCTTGCCCCTGTGATTTCAGCTGAACTGGATAGAAGGGTAAGACTTTCAATTGCCCCCCTCAACACCGGTAAGGACAAGGGGGGCAGGGCTTGACAACGTACATCTTCACAAACCCCAGATGGGTAGCCCAGAGAAGGAAATGTGCTCAGATGAGCATCCATTGAAAGGAGAAAGCTGCACGTTTAGTCCTACTAACACAGGGGTGACCAAGCCAGGCTCCCATGCATGCTCAAGCCCTACCATATCCGCTCTCTCCCAAAAACATGATTTTAGGGAATCGTCCTCAAATGAGATGGAAAAGGAACTTTTGGCGGAGGAGTATGAATCACAAATGGAATCCTTTCCTGTCCTTACTAGGATTTTTAACCTCTTGGACAAAGGGCATGAAAGAACCCATGGTGACATACAAGAACTGAGACATATGTTGTCTGAGTGTTCTGGGAAACTTAGTAGACTGGAAGGATTTGTACATGCCCAAAGCATCTACCCTACCCCACAACACCCAATAGTCCAAACGTCGAAAAATGAAGTAGGGTCTCAAACAGAGGAGATGGTAACAAATGGTGGGAATATGGAAATGAGATACTCCCTAAACCCCTGGCTAAACTGTAAATTGCCCAAGGAGAACTTAGATCGGACTAAAACTATCCCTGACTCTAGGGAAAGCTACCCATGGTTGGCAAATAAGGGGGGAGAAACACAGGAATTGTTAAGACTCATATTAATTAATTCAGAAAAAATGAAATTGGTGGAAGCCTCTAGGGCCTGTACACCGCAAACTAATGGAAACACAATACTCCTGATTCAAGCCCCGGGAATAAACCTGATAGCCCCTCCACACTACTGAATGTAATGGAGAAGGAGGTGGCCCAGAACAAAGAACCAAATCAGGAGATAGACTACCCATATGTTCATGTTATATCTTGTAGAGAAAAGAAAATAAGAGCAAGGGCACTCAAAAGAAGGGCAAAGAGTGAGGGAGTAGTGAAAGAAATGCAAATTAAGAAAACTCAAAACCAACCGGCTACAAAAATAAAAAACTCCACCTCAAACATCAAAGACATCTGTGCCCTCTCGGGGGAAGAGGGAATCCTTGACTTTGCTCAAACTAAATGAAGAAAGCAAGTTGGCCCTCGAAGTAAAGGTAGTCTTAGGGACCACGCCGATTGGGAGGGAGGGAAACCATTTGAAATCAATCATGGTAGACTCTTTGAGGCCTGAGTTTGGGGAAGCTACAAACACCCTATCAGAGGCTAGGAATCATAAAGGGAAAATCACCAAATCTGCAAAAAAATATCAAAAAAGTGATGTTTCTAAAAAGAATAAGAACGAAATAATAACAGCAAATTCGAATAAAACAGAAATAAGTAAAGACAAGCGAAGTATTCAACAATTCTTTAATACTAAAATTAAAGATAGGATCCCGAGTGTAAATGAAACAACAGGTAAAGGGGAAAGTGTAAAAACGGCTTTGGTTATGGAGATAGAGACTCGCTGTGCCTTGGATATGAAAGAGGGGAGTGAAGATGTAAGTGCAACTGATGGGAGAGAGATAAATGTAAAGGTGCATCCCCTGGCCCCTAGTGAGGATATAAAAAACCTGGTGCAGGAAGCTCTTGTCAAACTTCTCCAGCATACATCTAATCATGGTACTTCTTTATCGAGCATGTTGCCACAGCTGATAATAACAGATAATCCTGTTATGAATAAAGAAGCAATTAAACCTCAAACCTCCCAGGAAGAAACATCTGGGGAAATGGAAATTGTAACTGATATAGTAACAAAACAGGAAGCAAAGCCAGAAAGGACTCCGGTGTCTGCGCCCAAGCCGGATAAGAACGGTCAGGGGGGAGGTACCTTTGGTGTTGGAGATAAGGATTTTGAGGACAGAATCAGAGAAAAATTTGACTTGTGGAATCAGGATAAAGACAGGGAAAGAGTAAGAGACTCCAATAATGAGCTCGACAGCCCGCCTGTGATTCGAGGGTGGGTCGGGAGTAGGGGGGGACATGGTAGACAAATGAAGTGGGAAGAACGTAACATTACGTCTCAAGGGGTAGGGTTCGAAAACAATAGAGACTGGAGGGAACCAAAGTTCACTGAAGATCCCAGCGTGATGCTGAACTTTGTACTTACAGTTGGGGGGCTGCCATCTCTACATCGAGGGAGAATTCTCTCCTTGTTCAACGAAATTCCACGTCTCTCTTTAATAACTTCGGGGGACATCAAGCTTATAGATTTTATTCACCCCTCAAGATATGATTGTGTGAGGATTGTATTTCATTCAAGGGTAACCTATGAACTTGTTTTGGTAGAAGGGGCAGCCCTACAACGATTTGGGTATGATATAGTTGATTTCAGTAAAGGTACAAAATCCGATGGGGCCCGGGAAAAATTGGGTCATCCCTTAAGGCCATACGAGAATAACACAGATGAGTGTAATACTTTTCCGGGGAAAGTTCTAAACGAAGTGGCAGAACTCAAAATGTTGGCAGAATCCCTAAAGGAAGCCCTGGGGAAGATACAGGTATTGAAAAAATCCAACTAAAGCACTACTAGGTTGGACTTGCTGTCGTGGAATTCTCGCGGATCCCGTCCGCTACTATATTCGGGTAAGGTCTGTACGGACCTGCTCAATTACTCCATATTAGCTATCCAGGAAACATGGGCAGTAAATAACATATCACTAGATGGATATACTATTTTCCAAGAACTAGCCCTTAAACAACCATTGGGTAGACCTGTGGGGGGCCTATTAATTGCCATTAAGAACATCATTAATCTTAATATTATTAAGAATTTTCAGATAAATAGTGGCTGCATAGGGGTCCTTGTAAAGGTGGACAGGAAGGGCGCAGGGAAGCACCTACTAATCATCAATATATATTGGCAACCAGGAAGGGACCTAAAGTCTTCTATTGACTCGATTGGCTCTATTATTGATGAATGCCTTGTATTGGATAATGATCTATATTACATCCTATGTGGAGATTTCAATCCAGAAATTTGTATTGAAATGGAAGGTGGTAGTGACCTGGGGAGTATGTGTAAAAATAAAGGGTGGGTTGTGAGAAAATCTGCTCAAGGGAATCTATGGGCACAGTTTCTTGGAGGCTGGGGGATGAGATGTGCAAATGATTTGATGGAGGGATTGGGAGACACTACTACATGGTCAAGTGGGAAGTGGAGCTCCACTATAGACTATATTTTCGTCTGTACAAAAACCTTCGCTCTTATTGAGGGATTCACCCTGATTGACTCCATGGAAAGTGATCACAAGATGCTGACTGTTACAATGGCAATGATGGAAAGCGTGGATGAGGACCCCGTTTATGATGATCAGGTACTCCTTAACGCCCTACACAATAGAGTTGTGTGGCACAAGGCTAATATAGCCAAAATAAATAGATATTTTCAGGAGGATTTTGATTGCTCTACTTTCGGGCACAAAGAATCATTGTATACCCACAACTCTTTTTCGGGGTACGTCTCTTCTGCAATTCACTCAAAACTAAAGAATAAAAATAATAAAATAGTTTTGAGGAGACAAGAGCCTCATAAACATGCGTTCTCTGAAGAGATGCAATGCCTTAAAAAAAAAACGAAATCGCGAAATACGGGGAATACTAAGTGCCCACAAACAAGGCCTAGCGAATATAGATTGGAGGGATCTAAATCGTGCAAAAAATAAATGGAAAACAAAAGCTAAATGCTTACGTGCTCAATTATATCAGGAGGACGCTATAGATATGTTGACTTCACTTAAGGAAGTGAATAGCCGCAGGTTCTGGACATTAATTAATAAGCCTGGGTACTCAGAGCAAATCCCTAACAACTTGCGTAAGTGAAGAGAAATGGGTAGGACATTTTGGAGTATTATACTCCACTCCAACCGGAACCTGGAATCCTCTGTCTTACATTGTAAATACCCCATGGAACATCACATTTGGGGTTAAAGATGTTGAAAATAGAATCACCAGATGCGCATCCTCTAGGGCGCCGGGGTCGAATCGGCTTAGTAACAATGTCATGAAAGACAACCCTAGACTATGGGCTAAAATGTTATTTCTGTTATATAAAGACGTCATTCGCACGAGGACTCTGCCATCCAGTTGGAAAATGTCTTATATTATTCCCATATATAAAAAAGGGGACAGGACTGTACTGGGTAGCTATAGGCCTATAGCCCTTTTAGATGTCGACTCGAAAATCTTTGCAGGAATTGTCCTTGAACATATCCAGACATGGATTGACAAATTTAAAATTTTATCGCCATATCAATTCGGATTCAGGAAGAATGTAGGCACTGATGCAGGAGGCCTAATAATTAACATTCTACAAAATACTGCATGGACTCCTGGCAACAGTCCAATTTATGCCGCATCCATTGACCTGACCACTGCATTTGACCTTGTAGACAGGTCAATTTTGTGGGCTAAACTGGACCTTTTGGGAATGCCGCCTCATTTGCTATCGATTCTTTACTACATGCATGTAAACTCCAGATTGAAAGTAAGACTTAGTGCCGAGGGAACCCTAACCCAGGAGATTCAGGTTACAAATGGCCTTAGGCAAGGGTGCATATATGCCCCTACCCTTTTTAATCGATACTTTTCAGATCTAGGCAACAACTTTGTAAATCTTAATGTCTTTTCACCCAAAATAGAAGGGTGTAAGCTAATGTGGACGGCTTATGCCGACGACGTTACCTTATATGATCACACCCCGATTGGTCTACAGCGACTCTTATCAGCTTTTAGTAAATACATCCACCAAAATGCCTTAAAAATCAACTCACTAAGACAGTAATAATATGCTTGTCGAGTAAGAAGAATTCCAAATACTTCTCGTGGTTTCTAAACCACGAAAAACTTTTAAGGTGTTCTTCTTTCAAATATCTTGGTTATCCCATATTTGGCAATAAAAAAAAAAAAAGCAAATTTAAGAGAGTACTTGGAAACCAAGACTAGAAATATGATTGTTCAACTCTGTAAAATTGATCTGAAATACGGCAAGTTTTCCCTCCTGCCTATCATTCGGTTATATAACAGCAAAATCGTAGCACAGTTATGTTATGGACTGAAGTTGGTACCGTCCTGGTGTAGAAACAAGGTTGGGAAATATGAATCTAAGCTGGTTAGATCCATGGTAAGTTGCCTTCCTAAATGCATCCCTATCGGGGCAATTAGGTACGATCTAGGCCTTCACTCCTTGAGGAGTACTCTTGAATGGAGAAGATTATGTTTATATCGGAAACTGATGACGAGCCACGAATGTACACTTTATTATATCTTGGGAAGGAACATCAAGAAAGGCTCTCCCTCCTCAATCTATCTGAAGGATGTGATGGAGGAAGTTAACAACATACTTGACAACCTGGGAGTCTCAAGAGACCTCCTAATCAGTAATCCTATGAAAGTAAAATTACTATTAGCACATGCAGATTGGAATCTTACTGTCGATGAGATTCAGAGGACCAAGCTCTATCCTCAAATCATAAATGTCCATAAAAAGATGGCCGAACCTGCTCCATACTTATTAAAATTTCCGAACAGAGATTGGAGGCAAGCCTTTATGAGTTTTAGAATTAATGTCTTAGAAACAGGAGAAATTTTGGACATCAGGAACGGTAATCATAAAGGTCACTCCTTTTGTAAGTTTTGTAAACAAAAGGACAAGGTGGAATCACTGTGCCATTGGCTGACGACATGTGATGGGCTCAGAGAAGAGCGTATTGGGTATTTTAGTAAGTTTGTGCCCAATACTGAGCGAGTTGACTTGGAGCTACTGTGGTGTGACATGTTAGATGGGGAAAGAGTGACTCTACAGATTGCGGTTGTTAGGTTCCTGAAAGTGTGTTGTGACGTGAGTAATATCACGAAACTATCTGGCACTCCAATATGATATATTCCTGCACTAATCTTCTGGGAAATCCAGGTTTTGGGGAATAATTTGAAATAATGAGCCGAGATGAAGGGCAGATAAATATCATTATTCATAGGAACTTAAGTATCTTTTATACTTATAAAATGGTTTTATCATGATGAAGAATCGCATCATTTTTATATTTTAAATATGTTGATATATTGTTATTAAGCAAAGGTTGGAAAATAATGTCAATATTGTCTTTGTATGTCACGTCTAAAATGTAATGAATGTTGATATATTGTTATTAAGCAAGGGTTGGAAAATAATGTCAATATTGTCTTTGTATGTCACGTCTAAAATGTAATGAATGTTCATACCAAGCTTAGGCAGGTAATGTTTTAGTTGGAACCTAAAGATGTTTTTGTAAAAGTTACTTCGTAACTATAAATAAAAAAATTAAAAAAAAGAAAACAGTGGACGATTCCCTACAAGCCATCAAGACGGACACGGAGATGGCCCGGGCTCTTGGTGTTCTCCAGCAACGACGGCCACCCTTTCGGAGCGGCAGAGGCAAGCAGGGTGCCTCCAAAGGTTCCGGCGGCGGATTTTCCACCTATTGTCAAGCGGCCCGTTCGTCGTCGCAAGAAGCCTACAGGGGACGAGGCAAGTCGGGCGGTCGTCGCCAAGGAGGGCAAGGCGGCAAAGCCTCGTCGAAGCAGGACTGAACCGGCCGTGGGGTCGGGCCCCCACCGAAGCACCCCGGTGGGAGGCCGGCTGGCGAACTTCGTCAGCGTGTGGGAGTCCATCTCCACCGACCGGTGCTGGACGCCCTGGCTCAGGGTCACGCGCTCGAATTTCTAAAGAAGTGCCCGTGCGTCCCCCCCGTGGCCAGGAAGGAACATCAAGTCCCTCAACTTCTCTTGGAGGTAAAGGCGATGCTCAAGAAAGGCGCCATCGAGCTCGTCTGAAAGAGGCTTCGTGGCTCCGAAGTTTACTCAAGATACTTCCTCGTGAAGAAGAAGACGGGAGGATGGCGTCCCAACCTGGACCTACGACGACTGAACAAATTCATCAAGGCACAGATGGTCACCCTCCAGCACGTCCTGGGTCAACTGGAGGAGGGCGGACGCGGCCAGGGTGAGGTCCATCAAGTCCCTCCTCGGAATGATGTCTTCTTGCATTTATCTCATCCGCCTGTGCAGGCTTCGGATGCGCCCGTTACAGGAGTTCCTGGACGCTCGCTGGATCCAGACGACGGGCAGCTTCGAGGACAGAATCACACTCGACGAGAGCTTCCGACGAGCGACCCGGTGGTGGGGCACCCGCGCGCATCTGACGGCGGGCATGGACTTCCAGACCCCGGGCCATCAGCAGACCGTGACCACGGATGCCTCCCTGGAAGGGTGGGGAGCGCACACTGAAAATCTGCACGCGAGGGGCCTTTGGCTGCCGACGGAGAAGTCCCTCCATATCAACGTCCTGGAACTCTGTGCAGTGTTTTGGGCCCTCAGGTACTTTATTCCGTCCCTCAAGGGCAAGGTGGTGAGGATCTTCACTGACAACACCACCACCATGTTCTACATCAGGAAGCAGGGCGGTACCAGATCCCCAGCCCTGTCCAAGGAGGCTCAGGATCTGTGGCATTGGGCCGTCGCCCAAGAGATGTTTCTGGTGCCGTTCCATCTGGCAGGGATAAAAAGCACCATCGCCGACTCGCTCAGCAGAGAGCTGCGCTCGTGCCACGAGTGGGAACTACGACAGGATCTAGTGGACCGCCTCTTCCGACGGTGGGGCATACCCCAAATCGATCTGTTCGCGACGGCGTCGAACTCCAAGTGCCGCAGGTTCGCCAGCAGGTTTCCCCAGCCGAGGAGCATGGGCAATGCTTTCTCGTTCCCCTGGGAGGGCCTGTTCCTATATGCGTTCCCTCCATTGCCGCTGCTGATCCGGCTCATCAACCAGCTCAAGAGGTCACGGTGCAGGATCCTCATCGCACCTGCGTGGCCGAGGCAGATATGGTTCCCGGACCTTCTGGACTTGTCAGCGTCCCCATCAATCAAGCTGCCAGTGGACGCGGATCTTCTCTCCAGAGAAGGAGGCGCCATCCTCCATCACGACCCGAAGTCGCTGAACTTGCAGGCCTGGCTCCTGCAGCGTTAGAGTTTGGAGGTTACGACATACCGGCCCACTGCAGAGAGGTTCTTGCAAAGGCCAGGGCGTCCTCAACTCTTAAATGCTACGGACACAGATGGAAGAGGTTCTCTGTCTGGTGTCACGCACAGAAGATTAATCCTCTACGGATTACGGCTCCTCAAGTTCTGCCGTACCTACTGATGCTGGCCAAGGCTGGACTAGCACATGCTTCCATCAAGATTCATCTTGCCGCGATCTCCCGATACACCAGAACCACGGGACGGACGTCTTTGTGGTCTCATCGTCTGGTGAAAGAATTCATGAAGGGACTGTTCAGATCGTTCCCGCCGGTGAAGGCCCCGGCCCCGGCATGGGAGCTCAACGTGGTGCTGACCAAGCTCATGGGACCTCTGTTCGAGCCTCTGCACTTAGCTCTGTTGAAGTTCTTGTCGTGGAAAACAGCGTTTCTTGTGGCCATCACCTCCGCACGATGGTTGGGTGAGATCCAGGCCCTTTCCTGCAAGCCCCCGTACTTGACGGCCACGCACCCCTCCTTCATGTCCAAGGTGCCGTCAGACTTCCACCTCAACGGACCCTTGGTGTTGCCTGTTTTCTTCCCGTCGCCTTCGTCGCCGGCTGAAAGGACTTTGCACTCGATGGATGTGGCTAGAGCGCTGAAGTTCTACGTGGACCGCACAAAGAGTTTTCAGAAGACGTCACAACTTTTTGTGAACTTTGGACCTGTCAATCAGGGGAAGGCTCTCTCGAAGGCTTCCATTTCCAGATGGCTCTCCGGCTGTATCATGTACTGTCATCGGTTGGCAAACCGACCGCTGCCTAGCCGTCCGAGAGCCCATTCCACCAGAGCGATCGCAGCTACCACGGCGTTCCTATCTGGTGTGCCCTTGCTGGACATCTGCAGGGCTGCTGCGTGGAGGTCGACGCACACCTTCACGAAATTCTACTGCGTCGATTGGGATTCCAGAGAGGAGTCAAGGGTCGGCCAAGCAATGCTGCGCAACCTGTTTGCCTAAGGTGAGCCTGGTGAGGAGGTAAGAATTGCTTAATGTTGAGTTTTGGATGTAATGCTTAATGTTGAGCCTTTGCCACCTCCCGTGGTTGTGCATGTGTGTACTGCTATGTATTCTTTTATTCATGAGCATGTGAATCCATGCCAGACCCCATGCTGGAGAAGGAACAAGTTACTTACCTGTAACTCTTGTTCTCCAGCATGGGTATGGCATGGATTCACATGCGAACCCTCCCGCCTACCCCTCTGCGGCTCTTCACTTGGTCATACTGCCACTTCACGTGCTACCAAATCTGAAGATGGCTGCCAGAGGCGGGGCTTAGGGAGATGGCAGTCATTGGCTGTGGTCAGTATGACGCAGAGATCAGTGATTGGTTACTACTACGAAAGACAGATCAGAAACAAAACTGATACTGATTTTTCTTTACCGAGGATTCCCGCCTGACGACGGGGAATATTCATGAGCATGTGAATCCATGCCAGACCCATGCTGGAGAACAACAGTTACAGGTAAGTAACTTGTTCCATCTCTGACGTCTGTAAGAAGTCAAACTACCAACTGCACCGCCTCAGAGGTATTCTTCCTTTCCTCTCCATCCCCCAGAAGCTCACTGTCTCCAGAGCTCCTGGTTCTCTCTAGACTGGACTACTGCAACAGCCACTTTCTAAATCTGCCTGCTTTTACTCTCCGCCCTCTGCAACTCATCCAGAACAGGACTGCGAGACTTGTCCTTCGCCACAAATCCTGGGATCGTATCTTTCCATCACTGAAATCTCTGCATTGGCTCCCAGTGGCTGCAAATATTAAGTTCAAGATCATCTGCATTGTTCACAAGGCCTTCTGGGGCCTGGGTCCTCAATACCTCCAACTCTCTTCTTAAATACCTTCCTACTCGAGCTCTTCGCACCTCCAACTCCCTCAGGGTCAGTTGCTTCTCCAAGCAACAATTTAGTGATAGTTCTCTTTCTTCGGCTTGTGCCTCGCTCTGAAACAGCCTCCCTGCCTCTCTGAAATTGAGGAGAACCGTCTTCGGTTCTGGAAGCACCTCAAGACCTTCCTCTTTGCTTCTGCCTTCTCTCTTTCTCTCCCCTGCTGATTTCATGTCTGATAGTGCACTGATCACCTGGCTACCCTCGGAGTTTGGGCCCAGGTCACTGCCTGCCAAGTTGCGCACCTGCACTGCCTCCCGGCAACCCTTGCACTTGGGTCTGTTTCTGTAACCCTACAGTCCCCCTGTTTGAACTTTTGGACGACTGCTGTCTGCACTTACCCTTACACTTGCCACCTGCTGGCTGCACTTCTTATTCTTGTTTTGATCCTATGTTCTGCACTGCCCTTTCCCCTGAAACTTCTCCCACGCCCCCCCACCCTTCTCCCCTGCAATTGTGCAATCTCAATGTCACTTGGCCTAGTAAGATCGCTGTCTCTGTCCTCCCTCTGTTCACCCTCCCTTGCCGCCTCGCGCCTTGAAACTCTTTTGTATAGGCGCGTTATAAATGCCATATCATATCAAGCCCTGTAGCACAGTGCAGTCTGGGGTCACAGCTGAGCTATAGAGCGCTCTGTTTGCCTTGGGTCACGCCCTTTGGAAGCTGGCTCTGATGTGGACCATCCATTAGAGACGCTTCTGTCCAATGAGCGTTGCTGTTCAAACAAAGTGGAGACCTTGGGGTTTCTTGTGTGTAGGCGGCAGCCTTCTTCACGTGGGTAGATTCGCCTACACGGCGAGGATAGGGTTCTTGCTGCTGCAAGCCTTTTAGCCACAATGCATATGTTTGGTCATATTCAGTTTCTGACATTTGCCAACCTCTTTTGGCTGAGAAATTAACTTAAAACCGATGTCACCTTGGGTAATGTTGTAAAGATATTAGTCAAATTGGTCACTTTTTGGTTGGTCTCCTCGCAAAATTTGAAATATTCATAAACAGAAAACGACTCTCGGACATCATTATTCTCCACCAAAAATGCATTATGAGTGATGCTGAAAATATGTCTCAATGTTGAAGCAGTTGTTGTCACCACTACTAGACATGTCAGTAGGTCCATTCCATTGTGCGCTTTTGATCAACAAAAATAGGTGATATTGCGAACTTCTTGAGCAAGGTAAATATATATGTTTTCCATTTGGGCAGCTTGTACTTGGTTTATCCTCCATGCTTTGTGAATTTGTTTCTTCATGTCTATATTATTTGATATAACGGCATAATGATGTTCAATTGTGTGGCACTCTTGCATGGCAACACCATCAAATATCCTGAAAAGGTATCCATAATGGTACAAGCATATTGGTGATTTTTACTGATTGGTTTAGGACCGATATAATCAAATCCGCCAGATTTCACACCGTAACTTGCCTCTTCACAAAGTGCCCCTGGACAATATGAGAAATGGGTCTATTCTGCGGATGTTGACACACAGGACATTTCAAAATTGTTGTTTTCACTACTTCTGAAAGGATATCGTTCCCCCGATCTTGTGGCCACCTGCAAGTAGCTTTTTCTCCCATGTGCCCGCATTTCCGGTGAGCCCACTTGGCCAGACCCTCCAAATTGCTTTCCTGAGCCTCTTCATAACAAATGAAATCTTGAGTGTGTTCATCTGCAATAGAATTAAACCAATGTTCTAATTAGTCAATAGAACAGTGTGCATCCACATGATGCACTGTTACTTCACTTTGTGATAGCATTTCTGCAATATCTTGCCACAGTTCCTCTCTTTTGAATGAATGTTCCATCCATTCTTCTGCCATTTTGGCAGGCACACAGCTAGCCCATTGGCCACTGACTTTGAATCTGTGTACAAATGACATTGACCAGGTGTCTCTTGTTTCAAAGCTTGATAGACTGCATAGAGGACTGCAAACTGACTGCTCTTCCCTTTACCTGACGTTGTCAAGATCTTTTTTTGTCTTGGGATTATATGACACTGCTTTATCAGTAGCGCTCAGTTCCTACATAGCGAGCAGAGCCATCGGTAAACCTGTCTGCTCCACTGTAAGATCTCCATAAGGTACTCCCCATTTCACTGGAGACTTGTGTGTTCTCCAGCATGGGGTCTGGAATGGATTCACATGCTCATGAATATTCCCTGTCGTCAGGCTGGGAATCCTCGGTAAAGAAAAAAACAGTTTCAGTGTTGTTTCTGAACGGTCTTTCTACTAATAACCAATTACCGGTCTCTGGGTCATACGGCACACAGCCAATGAATGCCCTCTACCTAAGCCCCTCCTGTGGCAGCCATCTTCAGATTTTTACTGCACATTCAAGTGTTGGGAGTCCTCATGCTTAGCTCTCGAGCTTTTACTGCATATTGTTTTTTCAAAGAGTTTACTCTTATTTTTTCAGTCAAAACGAGCCTCAAGCTCCACCGATTCATCTTCTGATTAACGGCAACCCGTTTTGAAAATCTCTACGCCTCTCAAGAGTGGAATTTCATCCAATTTCGCTTCTTGGAGGATTCTGGAAGATCTTTGAGGCCTACCCCACGTGGACATGGCCCGAGACAAAGGAGTCTTGACGCCCGTTGGATCCAAGCTGTTTAGGATCTGCCCAGGATGTAGACTACAGAACGTCTTCAAGGAGGATGAGCACTCTCAGTGCCTCTACTGCCTGCACTCAGACAAGTCGCACGTGGAGTAGGACTGTGCGTTCTGCAAGAACATGTCCGTCCGGACCATGAAGGACCATCGTACACGACTCGCTAACTGGCTGGAGGTGTAGAGCCCAGCAGCAGGTCAGAAGAAGTCGTCTGAGCGGTCTTCTAAGACCTTTGAGGGTGCTCCGGTGACGGGGCCCAACAAAAGGCAAAGCACTGCGAGTCCGCGGGCACCGGGAGCGCCGTTGGTTCGGGTTCCTCGGCTGCTAGGCTGGGCACAACATCGCTGACGCCATCAACCACGAGCCAACGCTCCGGCTTGAAGAGGAAGTCCGACAACCCGGTTAAGCTTCGGGAGAAGCCCCGGTCGACCCCGACAGAGAAAGCCAAGGGGGAGTGTCAGGTGTCTTGACCCACGTTTGAACTATTATGCTACAACATTTGGTGCTGTGGGCTTAGAAAATCCAAGATGGCTGAAAAGCCCACATTTGCGCCAGAATCCAGGAAAACCGTGCAGTTTTGCACATACCAAAATGGTCGCCTGACCTGCCACCCACCAGTGCGAGCGTGATGGGCCAGAAGCGCCATGAGTCAAATCAGTGCAAAGGAATATGGTGCTGTTAAAAATCTGATTTAATTGATGTCAAAAATTGCTAAAAATCATGGCCACAAAATTACTCTACTGCAGAATCTATAGCAATACACTTTTAGTAAATGCTATCAAGTAAAATCCCTTTTTTTGAAATGTATTAATTCAAGACAGCTCCCAAAAATGGGTGCAGTACCGGCGCTCGACACTAACCGGCGCTAGCGGTCTAAACTCTGACAGGAGGCCTGTCTTTCAGGAGCTGACAAGGAACCTGAGTTAGCTGGAAACTTCAAAGCCTTGCTGGTTAATGAGAATTCTTAACACCTACTGTTCACAGGCCTGGCTGCATTCTGCTGCCCCCACCAAAAGGAGATCACAGCTCTCCGATTGAATCAGGGGAGGGGACTGCAGGAAAACAGAACAATGAACTTTCCTTGGCTCAGGCAAAGGCTAAATCGGGGGTCGTACATGGCTTCCTCTTGGAAGGAAATGGGAGGGGCGCTGCCTCTGGGAGCCACCTGAGCTGGAGGCGGGGACAGACAGTAATTCCCCCATGTGCTTTGGAACCTAAACCACACCCATCTGGGCCAGAGCATAATTTTAAAAAGATGGATAATTCATAGTACATAACTGTCAAAATTATATACATAATATCATCATTCCTGTGATTTTTCTGTGCACATTTTAAGAGGTGTTAGGACTATGTGGTATGTTCTGGGGAGTAGCAGCAGAAAATAGGGTGTTACTCCGAATGTCTGTATGTTAAAAATCTGACGCTTCATCATATGATGCCCATATTCCTTGCGCACATTTGTGTAAATTCTGGAAAACTTTAGAGGTTGTGTTCTGGATGAAAAGGGCAGAATTCTGTCAGAAGTGGACACAACATCTTACAAAGACAGGGATCGGATGGTTTGGTGCTACAGAAAATATGTTAACTGGACATATAATATTAGAAAAATTGTACATAGATAAATATGCATTTGGATCAAAAATAGATTTGTGTGCAAAGTGACAAGGGGCGGATCCTCTGACCCATAAACGTACCTCATCACAATGACACTCCATTTCCTTGCCCCAATCAAGGGAGAGAGGAGAACTTGGCCAATGATAAGTTGTGAGGGGCAGGCTTAGTTATGCCCACGCACACACCCATTTTCAAAAGACATAAAAAGAGCCACTGAGACCCAGGAAGGGACATCCACTTCCCACTTCAAACTGATTTCTTGCCAAGCACTTTGACGGGCGACTCCAGATCCAGAACCAAGCTAGAACTTGAAGCAGAGAGGCCTAGTCCACTAGCTGAATCCATCAGAGGCCTCAGAATCCAGCAGCCTAACCAAACTATTCAACAGCGAGCTGTTTGATTCTGGCCTAGAACCCTGTGCCAGAACCCAGAAAGCAGAGCTGTATCCAGACCGCCGTGCAGTGCCGATAGAAGACCAGACCCAGACCCAGACCAGACCGCTGTGCTGTGCCAGAACTTTTGCCAAAACCAGAGACCCAGACCAGATCGCTGTGAGCAGAACCAGTGCCAGAGACCGTCCCGTGGCGAGAGAACCACAGCCAACCTGACCAGATCTTGACGGCCTATTTCAAATTTATAATGTGACTACCCAGCCAGAACTGTGCATTAGAAATCGTGTGTTCATTCTGTGATTTTAAAGCTGTGAAAGTGTCATTTGCCATTCTGAATCATTATTTCATTTCTGAAAATCTACCTCCACAAAATCGTCCGTATCTTTTGAACCATACGTGCTAGGAACGAGTTTTAACTTTCATTTTAAAGCTAAGATCCTCAGCTTTCCAATATATATTTTCCGTAATCGCGCTCAACGCACTCGGAAAAAGTGCCGCGAATTGCAAATTTGACTCAAACTTCTTCACCTGTCAAAAATAGCTGTCTTCCATTGCTGAAATTCGTTTTCAACCTGATAATCCCTCATGAATCATTGATAGTGTTGACCTGAACCAATCTTAAGTAGCTATCACCTACCCTGAATCTCCTATAGGGAATTAAAATCATTTTTAGCATATTTTCACTTCTTTGCAAATCACATTTTAAAATATTTTTGTCTGTGTTTTATAATCATCCCTGTTGCTCTAAGCTTGCTAGGGCGGAACTGAATTGGTATTGCATTCAATTGTATTCCTGAAAATTGTGTGCTCTCCTTCCATCTCCTTATATTGCATAGGGGGGGAGTGAATTGTCAAAATAAAAAGTGATCATATTGTCTCTTGTGGAAACCATCTCAGTTATTTCTGTGCTGCATTCTTTTCCATCATTGCATTTCCTTGAACCCATAAAAGCATTCTCAGCTACTTCATCCTCTCTATACCAACTCCTAAGTAATTAAAAAAGTGTGCTAGTGTAATATTATCCATTGTTGATCACTGTCACATTCATAAGTGTGCTATCAAATATTAATTTATTTATAAAAGTGTGATATATATATCTTGTTTAATTTTTCAATAAATCTTTTAATTTGCAAAACAAACCTACTTCTTGGCTCAGTGAGGTCAGGGGGATTCAAAGAGAGGGGCGTTATACAAGGGTTTATCACCCAGGTCTATGAAGTCGTCATAAAAATATATAATTAAGGGCTTCCCTTGGGCATCCCAGACTCGGCATTGACTTAGTCGGAGTGCTGATCCGAAGTCGCTTAACAGGAGCGAGGCGGTGACCCCCCCCCCACGGTGAAGGCCTTAGACGCGCCTAAGGTCGTGAAGGCCCAGATTCACCAGGCTAAGGCCTTGATTGAAGGAGTCATGACCGCCCTGGCGAAGCCTGCAGAGGCGACCCCAGTGGAGACGACCTCCAGGCCTAGAGTTTCCCTACCATCCCGTATGGAATTGTCTTTCCAGCCTATCGAAAATGCCCCCGTGGAAACCTGGGCCGAGAAGGAGGGGGGGGGTGATAGACCTAATGGACTCAGTTACTTCCTACGAGGACGAGCTGTCTGGCCTCAAAGCAGTCCCCGACAAAAGCTTTGTCGAGGTCACGGCCTATAGGAAGGATCCCGACGAAACAGACGCGAAGAGCAAGGGTGGAGCCAATGAAGAACGGCAGATCGACGAGGAACCGAACACCATGCCTCTGCCGACGCTCCTGTCGCAACCGATGCCACCGCCGATGGAGAGGTCAGATGACATTTTGCGGGCACTGCACACTTTGTGCACAGAGATAAGGACAAGATTGCCCTTACCTCCGGCGGATGATCCAGCTGCACCTGGACCGTCGGGGAGTCCTCCAGCCAAGCGGAGGCGAGTCCATCCTCCCCAGCCCTTTTATCTTTCACCTCTATCCCCTCTGCTGAGGGATGAGACGGAGACGAGGGGGACGGACGACGGTGGCGACAATGGAACAGATCTCCCATCGCCCCCTCCACGGGCTTCCCCTCCTGACGAAATTGGCTCCTTTCACGCCATGATCGCCATGGCATCAGAGCTTTTCCAGCTATGCCCCGAAGAACAGAAGGAGGAGGGGTTCCTTTATCAACGACAAGAAGCCAAGAGGAAGACTGTCCTTTCAGTCTCGCTGTTGGACGACATCTGGGACGAAGGGCTGCAGAGAGACCAGTACGAGAAGAAATACCGGGTCCCAGTCTCCGCGCCCATATGCCTCAGGGTGCAGCCGTCCCCGGACTCAGTGGTCTCTGCGGCAGCCAATAAGAAATAGGTAGGGGTGACGGCATCGACTTCCATTTCTCTGCTGCACGGTGAGGGGAAGAAGCTAGACGCCATGGGACGTCGGGTCATCTCATCGGTAGCGACAACCATTAAGGTGGCCAACGCTCTTGCTGTGGTGGCCCGCTTCGATAGGGAGCTGTGGTTCAAAATCGCCCCCCTCCTGGACTTCCTTCCAGACGACAAGAGGGTGCAAGCCCTTGAAATCCTGCAAGAGGGCGAGGTGGCGTCAGACCACGCCATCACGGTAGCCACGGGCATCGCCGACACTGGTTTTCGCCAGATGGGCAACAGCATTTGCCTTTGCCGGCGCGGTTGGCTCAGGGCCACTGACTTCTGTCAGGACGTACAGACCAGGAAAATGGACATGCCCTTCGACAGGAAAAGCCTGTTTGTCAAGGCAGTGGACGAGTCCCTGCAGGCCATCAAGGCAGACACCGAGACGACCCGTGTCCTGGGCACACTACATCAGCGACGGCTGTCCTTTGGCACCTCCGGAGGCAAGTCTCAAGGTGCCTCCAAAGGATTCGGCGGCAGCTCTTCGTCGTACCGTCAGACGGCCCGCTCTTTGTCGCAGGAAGCCTACAGAGGCCGCAACAAGCCCGGTGGACATCGTCGCCATGGGCCCAAGGTGGCAAGGCCTCAGCGAAGCAGGACTGAACCGGCCATTATGTCGGGCCCCCACCCGAGCACCCCGTTGGGAGGACGGCTGGCGAAATTCGTCAGCGTGTGGGAATCCATCTGCACCGACAGTTGGGTGCTGGATGCCCTGGCCCATGGTCACACTCTGGAGTTACAAAGGAAGTGCCCAGACTTTCCACTGGTGGCCAGGAAAGAAGACCACATTGTTAGGGAGAATTCTCTGTTTAGGCTGAATTTCCTAACCTAGTGAGTCCCCCAGCAGCTTTGCTGGATTTTTGGGGTTTATTTTTTTCTCCTGCCAAGAGTGAGACTCTTTTACCCTCACACTTGGACATGATTTGAGAGTGTTCCTTTGAGTCTAGATGTGTTTAATGGGCTATGGGGTCTTTTACTCCATAGGGCTTCATGTGTTTTTGTGATGTGTGTTACACAGCACCCTCAGTGCAGTAACAAAGGGGTGTCATAGTGACTCCCCAGTATAGACTCCATACCCTGGGACGGACTACTGTCTCCCAGGGTCTGTAAAGTCACCATTGACTTTACTAGTCTTAAATTCTGAACAGAACCAGTACAAACCATCATATTGTGGACGTACTGGCTGGGGCAATTCGATTTCCCCGGGGTCTGTTAGTCGATCGGGCACGTCTCCGTCCCCCCAGATCGAGTTTTGGCTGGTGGTAGTGGATGCTACTTTTTATATTCAACCCCGAATAATATCTATGGGATTTTCCCATTGTTCGAGGCTACTATCTTTATTTATTTAATTACGATAGCCTCGAAGATACCGCCGGTTTATTTAATTAATATTAATTCTCCGGTTGGTGTTTTTTTGCCAAAACTCTGTTATAAAATGGCGTTTTTGTTCTCTTCTGTGACTCCAACCCAAGTCGAGCCCTTTGTTCCACTTTTTGGCGGGCTTCTCCACAGAAGCCCTCCAAAGTGGTGCCACTCTGTCTGGGGTACTTAGGAGGGGTGGAGGGGGATTTAGGCACCCTGGACTGAGTTGCCTAGGCAACTCAAGTCGCACTCCGTCCTGATTGGCCCAAGTGGTGAGCCGGCCGGCTCACCACTTAGCATGTTTGAGTGACTGCTAGGCTGAGTGAATGGGGGTTTTCTGCATAAAAGCAGGGCTTTGGGGACTGGAACTTCAGAAGTCGCCACAGGACCTAAGAATCAGACGAGGGAGAAGCTGAGCCGACCTGCCACGACGACACCACCGGTGGAGCCCTGCTGGACCGTCTCACCACTTTTCCCAACGACAGAGGAGATCTCCCGCCGGAGAGTCTTCTTCCTTTGACTGGTGGGGATAATCAGTTTCACTGTCTTTTCGCCTTCCCAACGTATCTCGTGGCTGCCTTGCCTGTGCCAAGCACCCCAGCAACCGGGATACCACGTTTTACCACGACCGCGAATTAAAGGGTAATACCTTTAACCGGAAAACTCCGCGGCTGGTTTCTTCCCTGGCAGTGCAACGACCTTCATCTTTCCTCCAATTCGAGATCTTTTCTTCCTCTGGACGACGACGAGACTTGCACCCACTGCCAGGAACAACTGCCACCGCTGGAGGATCCTTCCCGCTTAAGGTACCGTGTCCCGCCCGGCTTCCCTTGCTTCTTGTACGGCGTAGATTTAGCCCCCAGCTTTCGAACCTGGGTTAGCCTGGGACACCCTGGCTAAACTTTTCTGAGCCTCTCTAAACTCTTTTCGAACTCTCTGCAAGACTATCTAAGCCTAGGATAACTGTGTGATCTTGGGCACATTTGTGCTCTGCTCTCTCTAAGAGTGGGCTCAGCCTATGGACTTTGGCTCGCAAGTGACTTTTGCTCTTCTGCCTTGCTAATAGTGTTCCTAAAGCTTAGAGTGGTGTATCTTCACATATTCTGTCTTTTTCCCTCCCTTCTTCATGAACTTATTGGAGCCATCTATAGTTAAGCGCTCACCTCTGTCTGGAAATAAGTGGTGTTAACTAAGACTTGTCTGATAAGGAATAAGGGTTGTATATATCATAATAGTAACTGTGTCTAGAGTGTTTTACAATAAGAGTGCTGGAGTGTTTCAAACAGTGTGTTTTTAAATAAATAATTATATACTTTGATACCAAAGCTCTGGTCAGTGTTTGCTTGTTTTGTTGTATCTGAGTGCCTATTGTGTATACTTTGCATACTGCCTAACTCTTCTTGAGGGAAGTCTGACTGCTCAGCCACAGCTACCAGGTAAATCTGGGTGGTACAGACTGCTACCAAGTGGGTTTACTGCTAACGCCTGTAGTCCTACATCTTTTGCAGTGTTCCCAAAGGAAACTGCACAGGTTTCTGCCTAACACACATCCCACAAGTACTTCTGGAGGTACGAGCGATGCTGGCAAAGGGTGTGATAGAACTCATCCCGAAGAGACTCCGGGGTTCCGGAGTACACTCGCAGTACTTGCTCGTCCGAAAGAAGACCGGTGGCTGGCGGCCTATCCTGGACCTCTGCCGCCTCAACAAATATATAAAATCACAAAAATTCTGGATGGTCACCCTTCAGCACGTGCTGGGACAGCTGGAAGCAGGGGACTTCCTGTCGTCGCTGGACCTCGAGGATGCATACTTCACACATCCCCATACACAAAGGACATCTAAAGTTTCTACGCTTTGTGGTCCAGGGGCGGCACTATCAGTTCAAGGCACTGCCCTTCTGTTTGAAGTCGGCACGAAGGGTCTTCACCAAGTGCCTGGTGGCGCGGCTGTGCCTGCAGGGGATCCACGTCTACCCCTATCTGGACGATTGACTCGTCTGAGCGAAGTCAAGGGAACTCGCCGTTGACCACACAGCGAGGACTGTCCGCCTGCTCACAGAACTGGGGTTCTCGATAAACTATGCGAAATCCAGCTTTGTTCCATTGCAGGACGCCCAGTTCCTGGTTGCCAGGCTCAACACGGTGGCGCGGCTTGCTTCACCGTCGGAGAGGATAAAGGTAATCCTGGGCAAGGTACAACGGCTGTGTACCATGGAAGTAGCCAGGATGAGGTCCATCAAGTCCCTGCTCGGCATGATGTCGTCATGCATCTACCTCGTGCGAATGTGCAGCTTGCGAATACGGCCCCTGCTGGAGTTCCGCAACGCCCGGTGGCTACAAGTGACGGGAAGCTTCAAACACAAGATCTCCCTCAACAGGACTTTCCGTCAAGCGATCTGGTGGTGGGGCACCTGCGCGCAACTCGCGGCGGGCATGGACTTCCAGACCCCAGCGCATCAGGAGACGGTGATGACGGACGCCTCCCTGGAGGGGTGGGGCGCGCACACCGGAGATCTCCACGCAAGAGGCCTTTGGCTCCCGGAGGAGAGGTCACTGCACATCAACGTCGTGGAGCCCTGGGCCGTGTTCTGGGCCCTCAGGTCCTTCCTTCTGTCCCTCAAGGGCAAAGTGTTAAGCGTCTTCACTGACAACACCACCACGATGTTCGACATCCGGAAGCAGGCGGCCACCAGATCCCCAGCTCTCTCCAAGGAAGCACAGGATCTGTGGCACTGGGCCATCGCCCAGGGGATGTTCCTGGTACCCTTTCACGTCGGAGGAGTGAAGAACACTGTTGCCGACTCACTATGCAGGGAGCTCCGCTCTTGCCACCAGTGGGAGCTTCGGCAAGATCAAGTAGATCTCCTATTCCAACGATGGGGCAATCCCCAGATTGATCTGTTTGTGACGGCGAGGAACACCAAGTACCGGAGGTTCGCCAGCAGGTTTCCCCAGCCAGAGAGCATGTGGGATGCATTCTCCTTCCCCTGGGATGGCCTGTTCCTCTATGCGTTCCCACCTTTACCTTTGCTCCTGCGACTCATCAGTCAACTCAGACGGTCCCGGTGCAGGATGATCCTCGTTGCACCGGCGTGGCCGAGGTAGATATGGTTCCAGGACCTTCTGGACATGTCAGCGTCCCCTCCAGTCAAGCTACCGACGGACGTGGATCTTCTCGCCAAGGAAGGAGGCGCGATCCTGCATCATGACCTAGGATCTCTGAACCTGCAGGTCTGGCTCCTGCAGCACTAGAGTTCGGAGGCTACGACATCCTGGCGGACTGCAAGGAGATACTTGCCAAGAACATGGCTTCCTCGTCTCTTAAGTGCTATGGATATAAATGGAAGAGGTTCTCTGTCTGGTGCCGTGCACAGAAGATGAACCCCCTACGGATTACGGCCCCTCAAATGCTGCCGTACTTGATGTCGCTGGCCAAGGCGGGACTGGCACATGCCTCCATCAAAATTCATCTGGCGGCTATCTCCCGCTACACCAGAACTCCGGGGCGGTCGTTGCTGTGGTCTCACCGCCTGGTGAAGGAGTTCATGAAAGGCATGTTTCGCTCCTTCCCGCCGGTAAAGGCTCCGGCCCCGGCGTGGGAGCTCAATGTAGTGCTGACCAGGCTCAAGGGCCTGCCATTCGAGCCTTTGCATTCAGCGCCACTGAAATTCCTATTGTGGAAGACAGCGTTTCTTGTGGCCATAACCTTTGCACGACGAGTGGGAGAGATCCAGGCCCTCTCCTATAAGCCGCCGTACCTGACATTCCATCAGATGAGGGTAGTGCTGAGGACGCACCCCTCCTTCATGCCCAACGTACCATCGGACTTCCATCTCAACAAGCCCTTGGTGTTGCCTGTTTTCTTCCCTTCGCCTTCGTCGCCGGCTGAGAGGACTCACTGGATGTGGCTAGAGCGCTGAAGTTCTACGTGGACCGCACAAAGAGTTTTTGGAAGACATCACAGCTGTTTGTTAACTTTGGCCCTGTGAACCAAGGCAAGGCCCTCTCCACGGCTTCAATTTCCAGATGGCTCTCGTGCTGCATCATGCACTGTCACCGGTTGGCAAACCGACCATTTCCGAGCCGTCCGAGAGCTCATTCGACCAGAGCGACCGCTGCTACTACAGTGTTCTTGTCTGGTGTGCCCATGCTGTACATCTGCAGGGCAGCTACGTGGATGTCAACGCACACCTTCCTGAAATTGTACTGCCTCGACCAGGATACCAGGGAGGAGTCCAGAGTCTGCCAGGCAGTGCTGCGCAACCTGTTCGATTGAAGATGAGCCTGGTGAAGGAGGTAAGAGATGCATAATGTTGAGTTGTTTAAATGCTTAATGTTGAGCCTTGCCACCTCCCGTGGTTGTGCATGTGTGTACTGCTGTGTATTCTTGTAATTATGAGCACATGAATCCATGCCAGACCCGATGCTGGAGAAGGAACAAGTTACTTACCTGTAACTGTTCTTCTCCAGCATGGGTCTGGCATGGATTCACATGCAAACCCTCCCTCCAGCCCCTGTGCGGCTCTTCTCTTGGTCCTACTGCCACTTTACGTGCTACCAAATCTGAAGATGGCTGACAGAGGAGGGGTTTAGGTAGTTCTACTGGTTAGGTAGTTGGCTGGGGGCAGTATGACCAAGAGACCAGTGATTGGTTATTAGTAGAAAGACAGTTCAGAAACGAAACTGAAACTGATTTTTTCTTTACCGAGGATTCCCAGCCTGACGAGGGGGAATATTCATGAGCATGTGAATCCATGCCAGATCCATGCTGGAGAACAACAGTTACAGGTAAGTAACTTGTTCCTTTCGGTCACTTCCTGTGGTATGTAATCTATGGGTGGTATATTAGCCACTTGATCATTTAATTTCTCAACCCCACCCTTTCCTGATTTGGCTGTGTCTTGAATGTACCATTTTCCATTTGATGATGCTGGCCTCTTGAGCTTGTCCTGTTCTGTGCGTTTTAGGGGAGCTCAACACCCATTGCATGTTAAGGAGAATTCTCTTATAAGGCTAATTTACTAAGCCTAGTGAGTACCCCAGCAGCTTTGCTGGATTTTTGGTGTTTGTTTTTTTCTCCTGCTAAGCGTGAGACTCTTTTCCTCCAACTCTTAGGCATGATTTTGAGTGTCTTTGACTCTTTGTGTGCTAATGGGCTATGGGGTTTTCTTTCTACTCCATTGGGTATCATCTATTTTTTATGTGTGTGTTACACAGAACCCTCAGTGCAGTAACACAGGGGTGTCATAGTGACCCCCAAACATAGACTCCATACCCTGGGACTTACTACTGTCTCCCAGGGCATGTAAAGTCACCATTGACTTTACTAGTCCTAAATTGTGAACAGAACCAGTACAAACCATCATATTATGGAAGTACTGGAAGGGGTTAATTGTATTGCCCATGGGTCTGTTTTCAAGGGGGCACTGTCCAGTCCCCCCTTGTCGAGTTCCTGGCTGGTGGCAGCGGTTACCATGCAAAATATTCCACCAGAATATTTCCTATGGGATTTTCCCATTGATTTTAAACGCACCACTTTTTGGTGCAATGTTAAAGATACCACCGGTTTATTTATTTAATATTAAATCCCGGTTGGGTATTTTTGCCAGAACTCTTTTCTAAAATGGCGTTTGTGTCCGTCTCTGTAACTCTGACCAAGGTCGAGCCCTACTAATTTGGCGGCTTGTCCACAGAAGCCCTCCAAATGGTGCCACTCTGTCTGGGTTCCACAGCAGGGGTGGAGGGGGGAATTGGCACGCTGGACTGTGTTGCCTCAGCAACCCAAGTCACACTCTACTCTGATTGGCCCAGTTGTCTAGCCACCCGGCTCACCACTTAGCATGTGTGATTGGCAGCTAGGCTGATGAATGGGGGTTTTTCTGCATAAAAGCAGGGCCTTTGGGACTGGAACTTCAGAAGTTGCCACAGGACCTAAGAATCCGAAGAGGGAAGAAGCTGAGCCATCTGCAACGACAACACCACTGGCGGAGCCCTGCTGCAACGACCTCACCACTTTCCCGACGACAAGAGAAGATCTTCTGCTGGACGAGTCTTCTTCCTCTGAGCTGGTGGGACCAACCAGTTCGCCCTTTTCGCCTTCCAAAGACGTCTCTTGGTCGAATCACCCGTGCCAAGCACCCCGGCGGCCGGATAGCCAAGCTTCACCACTTTGACTGCGAATAAAAGGAACGCTCCTTTTATTGACGAACTCCGTGGCTGGTTTCATCCCTGTGCAGTGCAACGACTCCACGTTTCCTCCTCGATGAGATCCTCTCTTCCCCTGGTCAAAACAACAAACTGCAACCACTGCCAGGAACAACTGCCACCGCTGGAGCTTCCTCTCTCTTTAAGGTACTCTGTGCTGCCTGGCCTCCCTTTCTTCAGTTTGCCGAAGGTGACCCTTAAATCCTTGGCTTGCCAACTGGGTTGGCCCCAGACCTTCTAACTTTACCGTCTTAAATCACCCCAACCTCTTTTGAACATTCTGCAAAGACTTTTAGTGCATTTTAAACTGTGTGAACTTTGGCTCTACGGTCTATACTGCCTTTATTCCCTTGCTGAGAACTCCTAAAAAGTGTTGGGACCTGTTTTATTTCTATGCTCTGTCTTTTTCTCTCCCTTTGACTGAACTATTGGAGTGCCATCAGGTTATGCGCTCACATCTGTTTAACAAATGGTGGTGTTTTAATTCTAACTTGTCTAATAGTTATTAAGGGAGGTGTGTATACTTTGGCCCTCATTAGAGAATCAATTCTGGACAAAAGTATTGGGACTTCCAAGAGGAACGAAGACTGCTTGTATCAGATATGAACTTTCCCGCATCTCACTCCAGCCTAGAATCACTTGGAGCCTGTTATCGTTGTTTCGAAAGACCAGAATACAAGAAAATGATTCTACAGTTTGAAATTCTCCACAGTGCATCGGACAAAGGTCAGAACCTAGTTGCTATGTGGATACAAAGATGTAAAAGTTTATTAACTGAATTCGACATTAAGATCTGTACACTACACGAAAACCCGAACGCTGTAAAAACAATAATTTGGCGTATAGACTGGGAACGAACTTGTGCAGAAAGAGCCGCAGCAAAATTGATGGTAGATGTTCCAGTTGAAGCTCACGCATTTAACAAGGTCAATGTTACACTAGTCTTTTCCCAGATCCTGAGGCACGCAGATGTTTTATGTTATTCCACATGAACTTATACAGAACTAAAGAGCGATTGCAAATGTGGAAAGATAACAACAACATGGACCTTAGTTGTAGATTTTGCACAAGGGAACTAGAAACATTGAAACATCTGGTACTTTTCTGTCCCAGCCTGCGTAATGAAAGAACCATACATCCAGGCCCGTGGAGTGTTAACCATCCTTCCTTGGGTGCAGACGATTGGTGGGGCCAAATTCCCTTGACACATTTTTTAAGAACAATTGAAGAACGCCTAAGTCTGATTGATGTTGTTTGAGAAACATGTAATGACCAAAAGGAGGCTTGGGTAATTTGGACGATGGAGGGAGAAAGTGGACGGGAGGAATATACAGATGTCTGCAAAATGATGTATGTTATATGTTGTTTTGTTAATGATGGTTGAAGATTTTAAAGGTTTGTAAAAACCGTATAAAATAATTTTAAAAACGGTGTGTATACTTTACCTGACTGTGTTTTAACTTGCTTTTGATTTAGAGTGCTAGTATATTGCCTAAAGTGTGTTTTAAATAAATAATTATATATTTTTTATACAAAGCTCTGGTCAGTGTTTGTATGCTCTACTGTGTTTTTAGCCCTATTGTGTATGCTCTATATACTGCCCTACTCTTCTTGAGAGAAGTCTGACTGCTCAGCCACAGCTACCAGGTAAATCTGGGTGGTGCAGACTGCTACCAATTGGGTTTACTGCTTACTCCTGTAGTCTTAATCTTTTTGCAGTGTTCCCTAAGGGAACTGCACAGGATTCTGCCTAACATTGCATAATTGGTATTTCGGGTCTAATCAGTACATCATGACCCACTGTCAATTGTTCTGTATCAATAAGACCACAAATAGCATGCTAGCAATTGCTTTTCAAATGGAGCGTACTTAACACCTGCCTCAGGTAATATGCGACACCAAAATCCCAAAGGGGCTTGCTTATTGTGTTGCTTTTGCCACAAACTCCAGTTAGCATCATTTTCTTGCACCGATACATTTAGCGCCACTTCTGAATTCAAAGGCCACAAATCAAGCACAGCCTGCACTGTGCCCGTTGCCAAATCAAATGCTCTTTGCTGCTCTTAACACCATTGAAATTCATATTTCTTTCGTGTCACCTTGTAAAGTGGGGCTAAGATGTGCCCTAAATGTGGTAAATGCGGTCTCCAAAATCCAAACATCCCCATGAACTGCTGAGCTGGTTTCTTGTTCACTGGGGTAGTAAATTCAAGTATCTTTTGTCTGGATTTTGGCACCATCTCTCAGTGTCCATTGTGCCATTGAATTCCCAAATATATAATGTTTTAGCTGGCCCTAGAATTATATCAGGGTAAATCTCCCAGCCTTCCTTCTTCAACTCATCAATGATTGTTTCCATTTGATTTTGCACGCTGTGCTCATCCTTGCCCTGAATCAAAATATCATCAATGTAATTTGACATTTGTATGTCAGGCTTACATGGTACTGTGTCTAAATATTCTGCCACCAACCGGTGACAGAGCGTTGGATTATGCAACTTCCCCATAGGCAATCTTGTGAAGGTGCACTGACGCTCACCCCAAGAAAATGAGAACTGCTCCTGGCACTCTTCGGCAATTGGCACAGTGAAAAATATATTCGCCATATGTAACCCAGTGTACCAGGTTCCCTCAAACTTCTGTAAGTTCTCAATTAAGGTAACAGTATCTGGGACTGCAGGAACTACAGTGGAAGTGTCTTTAACTCTCCATAGACCAGTCATTCTCCAACTCCTGTCCTTTTTTTTTTTACAGGCCAGACCGGATTATTTAAAGCAGAAGAGACTGGCCTTAATACCCCTGCCTCTACATATTCTTTAATGGTGTCTGACATTTCCTTATGTCCCCCGGGTATACAGTATTGGTTCATTGACACACGCTTCGTGGCCAACGGCACGTGCACTGGAGGTTTTTTCAATTATAAGCGGTATGCAAGTCAATGTATTCACTCTAAATTGATTCGTTTTACCTCCTAACTCTAAAGTCAACATTTCCAAAATGTGAAACCCAACGATGTATTCAGGTATTGGGATAATCAGTATTTGATATTTCAGTTTTTTCAAATTGCCTATCTTCATCTCCACTTCTGTCTGTACTGCATGTGTCTCTTTTCCACCCAGCCCAGTAATAGTAAAATGTTCACCTTCAAATCTTAAAGGATTTCCATGAATCATTGAGGACTCTGCCCCGGTATCAATCAAAGCTCAGATCTTGTTTGTGTTTGCAGGCTTCCAAAATATCTTCACATTAAAATGAGGTGGTGTGACAACTTTTATACAAGTTGATACTGCCGGAACCTGGCCATAATCCTATTCAAATTTGGAATTAGTGTACCCAGACTCAGCCTCCTACGTTGTACTCGTTGTTTTACTCAACTCAACATATGTTGGCTGGTACCAGGAAGAGATGTCCATGGACCCTTCTCCCTGCTCCTCCTCGGGAGGCGCTGAAGGCAAAATGTCACCTTTCTGCTTGGACACCATCTGTCTCTTGACTTGTTCATAGCACTCTTTCCCAGCAAGCCCTCTTTTTGTACAACACCTATATCTCCATGGTTTCAATACCATCAGTTTCTTGCAGTGTCAACCATCTTTCAACAATGCCAAAAACATGTCTTTTCTGGACACCCAGGAATCTCTGCTATCTTGTCCCCTGCCTTCTATTCCCCTTTCACTGCGCCCCTCCCTCTTTCGAGGTTTGTCTTCACTTTTGTCTATTTCCCCAGATCTAACAATTGCTGTATAGCATCCACCAATTCATCAGTTGCCTTCCCTGACATGCCCACCAGCAAAGTCATTATAACAATCTTATATGCGGGTCGGGCAGGTATTAATAACCATATTTCGAGGGGATTGGGTCCTCCGACGTATTCCATATCTATGACGGTAATCACCACAGCTGTGCTGCTTCGTAAAATCTTTGGCATCTGCGTCCTGCGTCGATGACGTCGATACGCCGCTCTCGAGGATCTCCTCCGACGGCCAACGTCACTGGATGTTATAAGTAGGACGTACGATGCCCGTAGCCTCAGTTCTGTTTTTCTCTTTGAACGTGTTCGCTTCGGGAATCTCGGTGCGCCTCGACTCTTTGGAGTTTCTGTTGTTTCTCGGTTCTTCAAACCTGTTTGGTGTTTGTGAAGTATTTCTTCGTGAAGATGTCTACCTCGTCTTCCACACCGCGTCCGGGCTTTAAGAAGTGCGGGGACTGTGGGTCCAAGATGTCGGTTACGGACTTGCACAATGCCTGCCTCTGGTGCCTCGGGGAGGCCCATGACACGGATGACTGTGACAGGAGCGCAAGAAGAGGTTATCGGTAGGTAAGGTGTCCAAGCCCCGGAAGTCGAGGTCTGCAGGGCTTTCGACGGACGACTCGAGGGGCGACTCTCTGCGTCGTCGTCAGAAGTCCAGTGGGTCTCGGTCCCGGAGTCGGTCTCGCCACTCCTCTGCCTCTTCGAGGCACTCCCGGAAGCGCCGTCATCGGTCGCCTTCCCCGTCCTCATCCGAGGACTCCACCCGTCGGCGGGTCGCTTACCCCACCAAGCATGCGACACTGGAGGAATGGGCTTCCTTCGGGGAGAAAATGTTGGCGATTCTCGAATCGCAGGGCACTGATCCGTCCGCGCCTCCGAGTGGGGTCGGTCTTGATCAGCCGAGAGACACTGCTCGCACGCCTTCGGGTTCGGGTGGTCATCACGATTCGCGGGAAAGGCCCTGCTCGGACAAGGGGAATCGTTCTCGGCATGCCCTGTCCAGGTCCCGGTCCTCGATGCGCTCGAGACCGTGTGATCCTGTGGTGTCTTCACGGAAGACGTCGACGCCGGTGGTGCCGAGGTTGTCTACGGACTCTTTCGAGGGCTTGCATTCGAAGAAGTCGTCGACACCATCGGCGTCCCAGCCGTCGAGGGACACGCTCGGGGCCCCGGCCTCGAGGACTGTGTCGGTGCCATTGATGCTGTCGACGCCGCACTCGGTGTCGTCGCCGATTCACTCGACGCCTTTCGAGGCTGTGTTGACGGGGGTACCCCGTGGCTCGGTGGAACCCCCTAGAAAGGCTCTGGCCAAGGTCAAGCATGGCTTTGGTTCAAGTTCTGTGCCTTCTTACCGCCATCTGGAGTTTATTTCAGAGGTGGATGAGGGCTCTGATGATGGCATGGTGCCTGACACGGTGCCAGATGAGATTCTCTCGGGCCATAGCCTGTTTGAGGACCTGAGGCAGTCCCTGCATGATGCTAGTGGGCTGGACACCTCTCCGGAGGTAGAGTTTTGTAAGCCTGAGCCTGGCAATCATGCCGATTCTTCATACCGGCGCCTTATGTCAAGGGTCACCGAGTACTTGGGGTGGTCTGCTCCCCCAGGGGATTTTCTTCAGGATGACCTCACGGATATCCTCGACCAAGGTCCACCAACTGACCTGATACTGCCATTCCATATGGCTCTAAAGAGGAGGGTGGCGGCGGCTTGGACTGCTCCAGAGAGTCTCCCCGCAGTGGGCAAGTCTTTGCTGTGAAAATACCGCCCAGCCAGTAGTGACCCCTGCTTCTTGTCCAAGCACCCTACTCCGGAGAGTTTGGTGGTGCAGGCGGCTACGGCCCCGGCAAAGCAGGCGTCGTACCCTACCATCCCTCCTGATAGGGACGACAAGCGTTTTGACGGCTGGGCGAAGAAAGTGTTTTCTGCAGGGGGTATGGCACTTCAGACAGCCAACTCCATATGTGCCTTGTTTCGTTTTACGCACACTCTGTGGAACTGTGTTTCCTTGTCGGCTGAACATATTCCCGAAGGGGACGAACAGGATGGTTTCCTTGCCATGGTTCAGGATGGCAAGGATTCCATGTGTGAGGCAGTTCATTCGGGTTTGGACATAGCAGATTGTGTCAGCCGGTCCATGGCGGCGAGCACCGTGATACGCAGGTTTGCGTGATTGCGGAAGTCCGGGTTTGCTCCTGATGTGCAGGCCCGGCTCCTCAACATGCCCTTTGACGGGGAACATCTTTTTGGCAGCAAGACTGACGAGAGCCTTGAGAGGTTGCAGACCTCAAAAGCTGCAGCGAAGTCGTTGGGCGCTGCAGTTCGACAACCTCCGCCTTTTCGTCCTAGGGGACAGCAATGGAGGGGAGGTTCCTTTCGTTATTACTCATCCTTTGGTAAAGCGAGAGGAGCTGCCAGTCAAAGGGGCCACCGTAGGAGTGCCAGAGGTGCGAAAGAAGGTACTCGAGGTGCCAAGGCCGCTCGGGCTGTTGCCTCTTTGCCCTCAGGCAACGCTGCAGCCGCTTCAGCTCAGTCATGAGGCCATGTCTCATGGTTCGCCGGTTGGGGGAAGGCTGGCGCAGCATCTTGCAGTGTGGCGCGCCATTACTTCAGATGTGTGGGTTCTGGAGATCATAACCCACTGCTACTGTCTTCCTTTCCGGCAGAGGCCTCTAGACAATCCACCAGGGAATCTCTCTTTGAAGAGTCCGGATCCGCTCCTTGCGCAGGAAATTCAATCCCTACTGGAGAAAGGCGCCATAGAACTGGTGCCTGTAGCGGAGAGGAACAAGGGATGGTATTCCCCTTATTTTTTGATTTCCAAGAAAGACGGGGGATTGAGACCCATCATGGACTTGCACGGTTTGAACAAACTCCTCAGGAAGGACAAGTTCAAGATGGTTACTCTCTCTCAAGTCCTTCAGGCCCTTCAACTTCAGGACTGCTTGGTGTCTCTCGACCTCAAGGACACTTATTTTCATGTGCCGATCCATCCAAAGCACAAGAAGTACCTGAAGTTCGCGGTTGACGACTCGCACTTTCAGTTTCGGGTCCTGCCGTACAGATTGACCTCTGCCCCCGAGGGTCTTCACCAAGCTCATGGTAGTGGTGGCAGCGCACCTCAGGAAAGGGGGGATTCACGTCTACCCCTACCTGGACGATTGGTTGATCAGGGCGCGCTCTCCCGGGCACGTCCTGGATCATCTGTCGGTCGGTCACCTGCCACTCCCTCCACAAGCTGGGCTTCTCCCTCAACTTAAAGAAGTCCCATTTGACACCAACTCAGAGGCTCCAGTACATCGGAGCACTGCTCAACACGTCCCTGGGGCAGTGTTTTCCTCCCCAGGTGAGGGCTCATCACATTCAGCAGATGGTGCACAAGTTTCAACTTGCCCAGACTCTCCCAGCGTTCGAGTTCTTGAGACTGCTCGGCCTCATGGCATCCTGCATTCTTTTGGTGCCAGAGGGCAGGTTGCGGATGAGATCTTTGCAATGGGCACTCAAGCTCCAGTGGTCTCAGTCCTCCGGCACGATGTCGGACCCTGTTCAGGTGCCGTCTTCGGTCGCCCAGGATCTTCTGTGGTGGGCCGACAAAGGCAATCTGATGTGGGGGGCTCCATTTTGGCTGCCTTGGCTGGAGGTGACGATCGTGACGGACGCATCCCTCACGGGATGGGGAGCTCATGCCAACGAGTTGACAGTCCGCGATCGTTGGTCTCCGTCGAAGTCCAGACTCCATGTCAATCTGTTGGAGCTGAGTGCCGTCAGGCTAGCCCTGAAGGCTTTTCTGCCGACTGTGCGAGGAAAGAATGTCCTGATCCTGACGGACAACACGGTGGCCATGCACTACCTCAACAAAAAGGGGGGGCAGGGTCCTTTTCTCTGTGCAGGGAGGCTATGCAGCTCTGGTTCTGGGCAATCCAGCAGGAAGTTTCGATCTCGGCAGTTCATCTGGCAGGGGACGGAAACGAGACAGCGGATGCTCTGAGCAGGCAGAGCGCCATCTCTCACGAGTGGGAGTTGGCTCAGGAGATTCTCCTGAAGATCTTTGCCCTTTGGGGGGACCCCTCAAGTGGATCTCTTCACCTCCAGTGTCAACCGGAAGTGCGAGAGGTTCTGCTTGCAGGAATTTCCCCCAAACTGAGCCTTAGGAGATGCGTTTGTGGTGGAGTGGTCATTCCCACTGCTATACGCGTTTCCTCCAGTCCCCGTCATCCCGCTAGTACTGCGGAGGTTACGGAGGTTCGGTTCCCGGATGATCCTCATTGCTCCGGCGTGGGCCCGGAGGACGTGGTACCCGGACCTTCTCGACTTGTCCATCTGCCCTCCACGTCGTCTTCCCTACCGAGACGATCTGCTCTCACGGGAGGGGGGGTCAGGTTCTCCATCCAGAGGTCTGGTCCCTCAATCTTCACGCTTGGTTTTTGAAAGGTTGAGGTATAAGGATTGGGACCTCCCTGAAGACGTGATGGAGGTGTTGCTTTCGGCCAGAAGGCCCGCAACAAAGTCCCTGTACCGTTGCCGTTGGAGAAAGTTCTGCGACTGGTGCAGGGTTAAGAATGTGGATCCTTTTGCATGTGAAACTCCCATGGTTCTGTCTTTTTTGCTTTCTTTGGCCCACAGGGGCCTGCAAGTGGGTACCATTAAAGGTTACCTGGCAGCACTGTCCATTTTAAGCGCTCGTCGGAAGAGTGTTCCTATTTCAAAATTCCTTTAATTTCTCAGTTTCTGAAAGGGCTCACTAATGTGTTCCCTCCGTCACCTTTCCAGGTGCCCAGTTGGGATTTGAACATTGTTCTCAAGTTTCTGATGGGTGCTCCGTTTGAGCCTTTGCATTCATGCCCTTTGAGACTGTTAACTCTGAAAACTGTATTTTTAGTTGCGGTCACTTCCGCTCGCAGAGTGAGTGAGTTACAGGCACTTTCATTTAAGCCACCCTTTACTGTGTTTCATAAGGACAGGGTTGTCCTTACAAATCGTCCTTCTTTTCTTCCAAAGGTGATGTCGGAATTTCATTTAGGCCAGAAGGTTGTTCTTCTGGCATTTTATCCTCCTCCACATCCTGGTAGGGAAGAAGAGAGGCTCCATAGGCTTGATCATAGGAGAGCGTTAAGCTTTTATGTTGCACGCATGTCCCGGGTCAGAGTGGACAATCAGCTCTTTATTGGTACGCTGGAAAGCGTTTGGGCCAGGCTGTGACGAAACAGACTTTGTCTCGCTGGATTATTTTGGCTATCTCTGAGTGTTACCGCTTGCGGGTAAGGACCCACCGGTCGGCTTACGGGCCCATTCTACAAGGGGTATGGCTGTCTCTACTGCCCTGCAGAGGGGTGTTCCTATTCGCAACATCTGTGATGCAGCCACCTGGTCTTCAGTACATACTTTTGTACCTCACTATTCCCTCGATTCCATCCGGGGGCAGGATCTGGCCTTTGGCAAGGCGCTCTTTGATTGGGCACGCTACATTTCTGTTTTCAAAATTCTTTTCCCACCTCCTTGCATTGGTACTGCTTTGGGAGTATGTCATAGATATGTAATACGTCGGAGGGCCCAATCCCCTCGAAGAACAAGTTACTCTCTTACCTGGTAACGTTTTTCCCATGGTATGGTCCGACGACGTATTCCATATCGCTCCCTCCCTACCTTCCCCGCTACAGAATGTCTTATGCGATTGCAGCTTACGTTTCCGCAAGGCTTTGTGTGTCAGACTGTCAGAAGACTGGTGGCACACTTTCTGGGAAAAAACTACAACTGAGGCTACGGGCGGCGTGCATCCTACTTATAACATCCAGTGACGTCGGCCGTCGGAGGAGGTCCTCGAGAGCAGCGTATCGACGTCATCGACGCAGGACGCAGACGCCGAAGATTTTCCGAAGCAGCACAGCTGTGATGATTACTGTCATAGATATGGAATACGTCGTCGGACCATCCCATTGAAAGAACGTTACCAGGTAAGAGAGTAACTTGTTCTTCTTGTTGACACTGACAGTGGCACCACCTCCATATGTACCGGTTCATCCGCATGAGCAGCCTCCTTCATAGCATGTGCTCTGAACTTTTGAACAGCCTCTTTTAAAGTATACCGCTTGTTCTCATCAGTGCGCCAATCAATGGTTATAGGATACTTCTCCTTAACACCCCTGAGCTTCTAGGTGCAATAAAGACACCTGTGAGGCCTGCCCATTCGCATTGGGCGGAGGCCCAGCCCGTAACACCTTCTGTATATTAGTATCAGTGGACAAAGGCAAGAAGCGTGGAGAGTCAGTAGAATCAACTAACAAGCCTCCAGCTCCGCCATCATACATACGAACCAACTAAAGTCAGCAAGGGCTCGCCTGACTTCTGCCTCAATCGAGTATTCATTTCACCCACTTCCTGTTGAGAGAAATCCTCCAGTATGGTCAAATCCACAATACCACTCCCTGGATTATGTGGGTGAAGGCACGATCTACGTCTAGTCACTGGGTTAGCAGTAACAGTCTTCCTATCCTTTTTTGGTCTAGTTTCTGACTTCACTTCAGGGCTAGAATCTGTACCACTTGAGCACCAAATGTCACTGTCCCATGAATCAAGATTCAAATTCACATCAGCAGTGGCAATGATTGTGTTTGTCAACACGGCCACAGCATTTTTTATGTTTGTATCTGGAATAATCCAGCCCTGCCTACCCAAAGCTGCCGACTCATTCCCCTTTTGCACTGGGAACTTATGTAAACAAGAAACTGTCGGCAGGATCTGCATTGAGTAATGAGTAATGATTCATATCACGGTCCATTCAGACCTGCCGCCCATGCAAATCCCTTTCTGTTTAATCATATGTGCTGCAGTCCAACCAGGAATGTACAGGTCACAAAATTTTCACCAAGCAAAAGAAATCTTATCTCGATTTTTAAACAAAGCATGCATAATTACAGCAATTAACAATAATCCACGTACAATGAATAATACACTGCATTCCAAATGAAGCCACTCAAAGCACTTGCACGCAAAGCGCTTGGACCACAGCAAAGCTTCCACTTCAATGAAGGAAAGAAAAAAAAGACAAAGCATTAATCGTGCATTACAAGGTACGAGCACAGATTGCTGGCTGCCTAGAATGGGAAAGCAGAAGGCAGTCAAGATGTTTTGATGCCAATTTGTTTTGCTTTTTCTAGATAAGTGCACAGGTCTCTATATTTCTGATGCTTGTTAATCTGCTTAGAATCTTATGCTCTGCATATAGTCCGACATCGAGTGGTAATCGCAGAGTATTGCATCTTGCTTTCGAGGTCGAAAGGGGACGTCAACATGGGCATGACTGTAACACTAGCCCTAACGTGACGTGTATAGTACCCAAAATCCCTCACGCATCGACGTCCCTCAGATTGTTTTTTTCCGTCAACTAGCTGGTCCCCTTATACGGAGCTTGTAAGAGTTGATATGGCAAAATACTTTTTTCGTTGTCCCACGACCGGTGGTCATATAGACTTTTACTACTTCTCTCTGTGACTACTTCGTGGACCCCTACGCCGAAAACATCCACTGCTGTTCGGCAACTGGTACATCAATCGTCTGTCAACAGCGTGGCCTCGGCCCTCCGGCCAGGCCCTTACAGTAGGGAGAGTGGAATGCATTTCCTTTTCCCCTCTCTTACCCTTTCTGGTCTGGCTGCCTTTCACCTCTGCTATGGAGAGTACTCCATTTAAAATATGCCTGTCGTGCAACGGAAAATATTCTTGGAAAGACACCCATCGCAAATGCAATAGGTGCTTACATCATGACCACGACGAGCATTCCTGTAAGTCCTGCAAACTCTTTCGTCCCACGACATTAAAAGATAGGCGGGCAGCCTACACAATGCATGCCGAGAGTTATTCCCTTGTTGGCGCCGTCGCTTCAAGTGACGAGGATTCTGGTGGCAGCCATGGCTCCGACCTGCAGGCCATAGACCTTTCGGCACAGATCTCTGGTTCCCAGATGCCCGGCCCGACAGACAACCCACCGGTACTGTTATGGGGAGTTCTCACCTCGGCGGCATGGACATGCATGCACCATATTATAACACAAAAATTGGAACAATACCCTAAGATGAATGAACATTAGTAACCTTAAGTCACGTGAAGCCGTGGGGGCCCCCAAGCGGAGAGTCACCACGTAAGGGACTTGGGAGAATCCCTTAAATACAGGGTGCATACAAAGGAGACAGAAGGATAGGAGTGCATTCTATCTACAGCTGCCTATGTTCCCTCTAAATGCTAGAAAGCGCTGGTGTGCCGCTTATCTAAATGATGATAGGATACGGAATGGAATTTCTACCAATTTCTAGTACGCACCTGCCATAGATGTAATTAGGGAATTAGAGAAATCTCCTATAACCCAACTCCAGTCAGACCCACTGCATATTACCTGCAATGTGTGAAGTGACTTAGCAGTAAAACAAGCTAAGTAGCTCAAGCACAAACCCAATCAGTCTACTTGTGGAAAGAGAAATGTTAATGACCTGTAGCACTGATTTGGTGTGTGTGGATGTCAATGAAAGATAATCAAAATGTATACGTTTTCTAAAACTGGGTTATCTGATAACCCAACCTGTGCATGTGAACCTATGAATTGAGCACATGTTGTGTTTCAATAATGAAACAATAGAAGACAAAAAAGAACTTGCACACAGATGGGGGTTTGGGGTGCGGGGGGGGCGGTGGGGGGCTACCTTAGGAAGGAACCCACCAAGTGTGAAAGCAAGAACAGGTAATTCCTTAGTGTTCTGAGTCTACCGGTTTCAGTGGTATTTAAAAGGATTTACCCACTTTCTTCTAGATTGTCTTCGCGTTAATCCGGATGTCTCCGGAGCATAACAGGGGGATTTCTGGTTGCTTGAACCCTCCTTATCAGTACTGGTGCACAGCACGTGAGAAGAATCAGTGGCCCTGTAGAGTACAAAACAATACCAGGGTCACTATAGTAGTTACTAAAGCTAACTGAATTTAGAATAAGCAATGCTAATTTTAGCATGTTTCCAAAACACATGTTGAAGTTGTACAGTATGTCTAGTCCTCAAAATGATGAACCTTACTGTGGACAGTTTATATGTCCCTTGATGGTTGAAAAAAAATGATCACATAGCCCTAAAGTTGGCCCCAATTTTAGAGCATTATACCTTGTAGGAATCTGTTGACCAAAGTGCTAATGCATACCTGCAATGGGATCTGGAGCGGGATGGATTCAAAATGCCTGTGTGTGTAGCCTAGCCTGTCTCTTGGCTTGAATGGTTATGGTGTTGGCCGTCCAGGGTTTGGAAAGCCGAGTGCTGAAGATTAACTCGCCCTGTGCCTACAAGAAAGTAGGTGGCATGCATCAGTGTGGCAAGCTTGGCTGCAATGTTATACCTTGCTCCGGCAGCGGGCGGTTTATGGGCAAAAATGATTAAATACCTTCAATGGTAACACCGTGCTATTCAGCATGTCCCTGGAATCCTCCTCGGCTCTGAAGTTGGAAGAGCCTCGACCTGCTTGCAAGCACGACCCAATAAGTAAGTTGCGTTTTGGCCGTCTGTCTGCATGGGTGTACGTAATGACGCGCAGTCCCTGCGCTGCCAGTCAGGCAACGTGTGACAAATGGTATGGCGTATTATCTGGAAAGCACTGGGGAGTATAAAGTGGGACGATTGACGAATGATCTGTCGATCTGTATGGCTGAGTTGGTGGCGATTGCATTGGCGATTGATAGGGTGTGCGAGTTGGGGTTAGAGAAGGTGGTGATGTTTTCAGATTCATTGAGTGGGTTGCAGGCGATTGTGGCAGGGGATGGCGACAGGAAGGATGTGATTTTGGACATCAGGAGGAAGATTGAGCGGTGTGTGCGTGGGGGAATGTATTTGGAGTTGGCGTGGGTCCCCAGTCACAGTGGCATTTTGGGTAATGAGTTGGTGGATCTGGCGACGGGTGAGGGTATGAGAAGGGGAGCGGTTGATGTGAGGCTGCCTTTGAGTGTGGATGTGGTGAAGGCTGTGGTAGTGAGACGGGTCATGGATGAGGTGCAGGAGAGGTGGGTGAGTGGGGTGAAGGGCAGGTGGATGTTTGGTGTTCGTGGGAAAGTGTCAGTGAAGGTGGATGTGGGAAGTCTGGAATGGAGGAGGGGGGAGGAGGTGATGCTGAATCGGTTAAGGATAGGGCATGTGGGGCTGAATGACTGTCTGTATCGAGTGTGGAAGCGTGAGACGAGGGATTGTGCGGTGTGTGGGGTGCCTGAGACTGTGGGACATTTTCTGCTTAGATGTGAGAGACATGTTGAGGAGAGAGAATTGATGAGGGTTCGGTTATCTGCGCTGGGTGTGGCTGAGCTGAGTGGGAAGGCTTTGCTGGGAGGTGACGGGGCGAGAGGCAGGAGGAGGAACAGTGTGATGTTGGATTTTGTGAGGCAGACGGGGCGGTGGGAGGAGTTGTGAGTTTATGTGAGACAAGTATTGATTGGTGGGTCTGGTGCACATCATCCTTTAGGATGGGGAAGCGCCTGCATGGGTCCGCCCACACACCCGATAATTAAGAAGAAGAATGCATGCAGCTACGCCACCTGGTGTTCTAAGATGGTATAGATGCCGTGTATGTAAGAGCGTTGTATCAGTGTGTGGTATGGTATTACTGATACAGGAATAAAGTTTCATAGGACGCTAGGACCTGGTAATTGTTGATAACAGCAATCATGGACCATTGGCCGGCAAGATGGTCTGGGTGTGTTATTTATAGACACGGTGGTCTAGCCCTGTGAGGCCAATCGTAGGGTCTATGGATTAAAGGGTCTGAGAATGCTGCCCACGGGTGGCAGTTGCCAAGTCTATTGAATTCAGACAGAGTTGTCACTGGGTCCAACAACATGGTTCGGTGAGCATGGGCGCAATGTACCATGCTGTGGAGTAGTTAAGCGACTTAGTCTGTCTGATGCAGGAGACTGAGAAAGATGCCCAGAGGAGGCGTTTGCCAATTCTGTAGCATTCAGACAGAGTTGTTGCCATTTCCAATCACTGGGTAAGGTGTGCATTGCCAGAGTAACCCACTTACAAGATCTGTGTAGTACAGGAGGCAGGGGATGATGCCCAGAGTTTGCAATTGCCGGGTCTGTTGTCCAACAGCATAGTTAGGTGAGCATGGCCAGAGTGTGCCAAACTATGGAGTCATTAAGTCCTTCTTTGTCTGTTTTTAAATGAAAGATACAGTTCTGTTTGCGTCTCAGAAGGAGAGCTTGCATATCGCCACCCTCTCCAGGGACATGTGACCACCTCTGACAGACCATTTGATGTCTGTGGGACAATGGCGGAGTGCAACAAAGTGTGCCACCAGGGGTGCATTTTCTCTCTGTTGCCTGATGCAGGACAGATGTTCCTGAATGCACTTTTTGACTGGTCTACTAGTTATGCCAATATATTTGCGTTTGCATGGACATTCAATCAAGTACATCACATTAGAGGAATTGCAGTTAGTGAAGTTTGTCTGTTGCCAAGGCATGTGCCGGGCTAGATGGAACTCTTTAGTCCTGCATGTAAATGTGCAGACATTGCATTGACCACACAGAGAATGTCCCACCGGGGGCACAGAGTCCCAGAGTAGACCTTGTGGTTGTGGGATGTCGGGCGGTTGATAGGACTAGATCAAGATGTCATGCACATTTTTCCTTTTCTTTATGGCAAAGCGTGGAGGCGTTAAAGTGATGTCTCCGGTATTGAGAATAGGCCAGAGTCTAAGAATCTCTTTTCTTTGAGTCTGTGTTATCAGAGTAGCTAAGAACCATGGTGATGGTCTGTTTGGAGGCAGATTTTTGTGTTTGTTGCAGCGTGACTTCGCGGGGGATATTGCGAGCAAGTTTCTTTGCTTCCTTAATTATCTTCTTAGGATAACCTCTTATGTTTAAGTGGCTTTGTAATATGTCTACTTGTGTATCACATTCCAGTAGGGTGGAACAGTTCCTCTTGCAACGCAAGTCCAAAAGGCAAGTTCTGTCGTAGGCATTGAGGATGGAAACTGAAATACTCCAAAAGTGCATTTCGATCTGTCGGTTTCCTGAAGATGATGGTGGTCAGGATACCGTCTTGTGCCTGAATTTCTACATCCAGGAAGTGTATTATCTCTTTGTTCAGACAGTATGTAAATTTGAGGTATCTGTTTCTCGAATTGAGCCACTCTGTGAATTGGAATTGGAGCATGCACCACCCAAGAAAATGCACATAACCCCCATAGCCTCCTCAACGGATATGTCTAAGAAGCATCAAACGCCAACATCCCTGCCGAATACTTCGACAGTGCCTTCGAAACCTTGTGGTCCGGCGCCCTCCCTGCAACTATCTTTATGGCATGCGACTGGTAATTCTACTCATAAGGGCGTTCCCACAATAAAGCACATGAGTGCTGACATGCCATCCAAGGGCACGTCAGCTCCTAAGGCTTCAGCGAAGCCGGCAGCCTCGACGATGCCTACAGGCGCATCGAAATCCATCATACAGCTGCCCTAATTACGTGAGAGTCTCGCGGCTGTTGTTTCAGCAGTGGAAAGGTCCAGAAGCACCCCCTCTTGTCGAAAGGAGTGCTCTGAAGGCCCCCAGCCAGCTCCTCTCTAGGTCTTTAGCTGGTAAATCTCCCCCTTCTGAAGAGCCTTTCCGCCCACCAGACCCCTCTGCTTCATCCTTTGTGGACTTGGCAGAAGTTTGAGAATTATATTAGATTCAGATTTGAGTTGACATCATTATTGCATATCTCTACTATCCTCCATGTTGCACTGTGTCGTATCTATACACCATTGTGAGCCTGCCTTGCTACAGCAATAATACTCAACTAACTGTATGATCCTGCCCACAGCACTCAGTGAACTAGCCTAATGTGTGATTCTGCCAACCGCATTGTAATTGAACTAGCCTGCTGTGTGATCCTGCCCACTACTCACTACCAGTGCAACATCAGTCATGAATCTAGTCCTAACTAAGATTGCCATTTATTTAGTGCTTAATTACATCACAAGCACCCTTACTCTCCTCACGCCCAAGCTTTGGCCAATTTACTTCCTGCCGCCTATCAATCCTACACCGAAACAAACACTCTCAATCAGCAAAGACACCCAACATATGGCAGAGACAATATCACCAGCCCAATAGATCCTGCGCTTCGCAAGTAAGCCTAATCCCAACCAACCTTGCTCCACTAACTGGATAAATCAAAGACTGGGCTCCAGACTCATTAACTCCCCCTCAAACTCAAGAGAGAACACCCAACCACTGCTTAGGCCATGCACCTTTAACCACAACTCTAAACTAAATCAGGAGCCCGACCACTTACCACTCATCCATAAATATCCCACTAATCAGGACTAAGGAATCCCATATAATTAGCAGAGCTCTCTTCAATGCCAGGTCTCTGGTAGCCCATGCTACAGAAATCTCTGACATCATAACAACCAATCAGCTTGATTTCCTAGCCATTAGAGACATGGCTCCACAAAGCTGCTGGCCCTACCCTCTCCTTAGCTGTCCCGGAAAATTATCAGAAGAGATAGAGAAACCTCTAAAGGGGGGGAGCATAGCATTCATCTGTAAATCCAACCTTGACATGAGAGCAATTGAATCTACACCTCTGCTCACTGCTGAACTACTCTCAGTCAAATTGCGATTATCAGCCTCCCGCACTCTATCCATGCATCTTGTATGCCGACCACCAGGACCTCCAGGGACCTTTGAAGAAGACATAGCAACCCTCCTTAACACCAACACTAAACAAAGCTTCCAAACTATTATACTCAGAGACTTTAACCTATGTTTGAACGACCCAAGCGATACCAACGCCACCATTTTAGCTAATACTATCTATCACAGAAGCCGGCCTCACTCTCAGGAACAATGGACCAACACACACAAAAGGCTGCACTCTGGATTGGATCGCAGATATCAACTGCATATCCTCCATAACGAATACTGAACCCTGTGTATGGACAGATCACCACCTGATCACCACCTGATCTCATTCACCATTCAAGATAGTCCCCAAACTTATTCGACTAGAACCATGGCCCCAACTGCCCTAACAAGAAACAAAAAAAAATAACAGTCCCCAACCTCTTACCCTTGATCCAATCTATCACAAACTTTGCAAACCTACCTTCTGACCCAACGGTCCTGGTTGACATGTATAACAGCATCATCAACTCTGCTATTGACTCCAATGCACCAATTAAACTCAGCAAAGCGAAACCTACCGCTCACTTGACCTTGTGGTTTACTCCCAGCCTGAAAGCTTTGCGCAATAAGAAAAGACATGCAGAAGCTAAATGGAAAAATAACCCGACTTATCAGAACAAGAACTGTCTCACCTCTTTGGCCGACAGATACAAAAAGGAAATCATTCAAACCAAAAAAGATACATTTAATGAAAGAATAAAGAATAAAAGAATAAAAGAATAAAAAAAGCCAGCTCGAGCACTCGAGAAATTGTCTCTATCCTTTGGGAATTGGAATCCCTGATCACTCCTAGAGACTCTTGCATCACAAGCAAATCTTGGTGTACCGATACCCGAGATGCCCTCTGCAATATAATAACCACACTCCAAGAGAGAATTAGTGCCAAGAAAACCATCCTAAATAAGATTGCCCTAGAAACACACAAAGCCGTCTTGCAAGAAACAACCTTCAATCAAATCAAACCCAGTCACCAGTTCAAATTCAACTCTATCTCAACTACAGAGGTTGAAAAAATCATCAGCTCACTCAAACCTTCTAAATGTCTAGGAGACACTTGCCCAGCACCTACTATTAAAGACGCCGTCATCGACTTAGCTCCTTTCATCACCACACTCATCAACTCCTCTTTCAAATCAAGCACAGTTCCCTCCATTCTTGGAGATTCCTGGGTACTACCCTTACTAAAGAAGCCAAACTTAGACCCCAGCATCCCCACCAATTATAGGCCAACCACAACCATACCTTTTTCTTCTTAAAATCCTTGACAAAGCTGCCCATCTCCAGATTCAAGCTTACCTGGAGATCAACAACCTATTGGGCACCCGCCAATCAGGCTTCAGACCCAGACATGGGACAGAGACTGCCCTTATTGACCTCAAGAATCAACTAGATGGCCGAAAAGACAAAGGAGAAGCCTCCATCCTTCTCCTTCTGGACTTATCCGCTGCATTCGACCTGGTCGACCACAATGTCCTGTGCAACCACCTAAAAACATCCTACCACTTCTCCAAGGAAGCCACCACATAGATTAGCTCCTTTCTAGATAATAGATCCATGAGAGTCTTCTCACCCTCCGCCGCAGCAGACCCAGTACTGATTACATGTGGAGTTCCACAGGGTTCTTGTGTATCTCCCACCCTGTATAATATATTTACCAAGCCCCTCTTCGACATACTTGACAAATCTGGGTGTCTCATATTCCAACTATGCTGACGACACCCAGATTCTCATCCCCATCCAAGGAGACTACAACAAAGATGTATCCATGATTAACAAAATCTACCTAATCATACAAACATGGATGGCCACCCATGGTTTATGCCTCAACGACGAAAAGACAGAGCTCTTAATTGTTGGGTCTCCTAATAGACTAACTAAACTCTCTCCCAAATATAATGCTGTCATCATTAATGGAATTAAGATCAAAGTCTCCATGGAAGTAATGTCCTTAGTCTTCTACTTGGACTCTGCACTCAACCTCAATAAACAAATCAACGCCACAGCCTCTGCCACTAGTTACACGTGCAAATCGATTCATGCTTGCAAATCTTTGTCTACGGAAAGCTGCACTACAATTGCGAGGACCCTAATCCTCACCAAGCTGGACTACTGTAATGCCCTATACCTAGGCACCAGTAAACACAATACCAATAAACTCCAGACACTTCAAAACAATGCCCTAAAATCTGCCTTAGGCATATCCAAAACTCAGCATATCTCCCACGTGAGACGCTCCACCAACTGGTTATCCATAAATGACAGAATCAAGTTCAAATCATTTAACCTTACCCACAAATGTCTCTCCAACATGCCTCCACTATATCTCATCGACATATTTACCAAACATACCTCAGAACGACCTATCAGAAAGGCGCAATCGAATAGCGTTAGAATACCCCATTTTAAACTTAAGAAAACAGGAGGTTCTAGCTTTCCAGTCTTGGCAGCGCAATTATGGAACTCTATCCCTGATTCATTAAGAGCCACGTCTCCTTTCCACTCCTTCAAGATTAATGCTAAGAGGTGGCTCCACTCCCAAGACATGTGATTACATATGTGTGTATCTGTGTACCAAATCCTGCATATTATAACTAAGTGCCCTTGGGCTTGGTGCGCTCTATAAATAAGTAAACAATACAATAGAATACAAAACAATATGGATAAGATGTCCCAATTCATAGACTTCTCAGAAAGGGACATTACTCCCAAGAGACCTTGGGAGGACTCCTCCTGCCCCATTCCACCAAAGCTGCATAAGCTTCCAATTCAGACACAAACTCATCAGGAGGAGGTTGAGTATTATGAGCCAGAAGAAACGTATGAGGATCCCTTTAGTCATGAGGACAATCCTTTTGGTAAGGATAAAACAGACCAGTGCCCAGACTGGGGACATCAACCAGCAGATCAAGGACCTTGGCTCTCTCCCACTCCTGACCCAGAAATGATTTCTCTGGACACGCCGTTCTCATCTCAACAGAGGCAGCCATCGCCTATAGATGACCAAATGGTATTTAATGCCATCCTAAAGAGGGCTGCAGACTACTTTCAGATCGCCACACTGGTGGCTGTTCAGGACTCAGATTTTGTTGAGGACTTTCTTAAAGAAAGACCTCCCACAAATCAGGCTATTTCTCTGCTGAACGCAATAAAGAAACACCTGGCTCCTTCCTTATTGTCTCCTTCCTTTACAAGGGTTGTCAACCCTCTGGTTGAGAAACTGTTTCGCCACTCTCCATCTGACCCTATGTACGTTCGAGGTCATGCCACACCAGACTCTCTGGTTGTTACAGCCACCATAAAAAGGGCTGGGGTGCCAATGTCTACGGCAGAGGCTCCCCCTGATAAGGACTTCAAAATAACTCTATACCCTTAGCAAACACATTACCACTTCTGCAGCCTATTCTACCAGAATTGCGAAGAATACCGCCCTTTTCGCTAGTTACAGTGACGTGCAATGGGGCCTGCTCCAAGGAAGTCTCCAAGAGGTCTCTGAACCCACGCGATCACGCCTGCTGGCGGTCATCTCTGAAGATAGACAGGTGACCCATAACATTCTCAAGAATACACTAGACGCTGCTGAAACTACAGGGCGCACTCTGGCACAAGGAACTCTCCTCAAGAGACACGCCTGGCTAAAGAATTCAAGTTTCAAGCCGGAGACTCAGGCCTCCCTCATAAATAAGCCTGTAGAAGAGTCAAACTTGTTTGGTAAGGCTGTGGATGACTCATTGGAAACGGCTAAAAAAAGAACATGAGACGCGGAAATCCCTCAATCAGATTACAGCCAAGCCTTTCCAACAGTGTGGAGGCTCAAACTCTCCTTGTTCCTTTCGAGGTCAGTCCTTCTCCCGATCTCCACACGGGCACTATGGTGCAGGAGGTACCCCATGGTGCTCCGGACAAGGTTCAGCAGGCAACAGCCAATATCATTAAAGGGGACAGCGCAGAGGCAAGGGTAGAGGCAGAAACTCCATCCCAAGATGCTCCCTGGCCTCTGCATTAAAATGGCTCACTAGTCCGGGTCCCCTCCCAAGCCTTCCCGGTCGGGGGACGGTTGTCATTCATTCACGATTGGGAGGGGATCACATCAGACCAGTGGGTGCTCAAGGCCGTCTCCCACAGTTATTGCATCAAGTTCCACCGGCCACCTTGACACCATCCACCAAAGAGTAGATGCCTATCACCAGCACACCTGCAAATCCTGCTGGAAGAGGTGAAGTTGCCCCCATTCACCAGGTAAACAAGGGTATTTATTCAATGTACTTCCTTGTACCCAAAAAGGAGCTCACCATGTGTCCTGTGTTAGACTTGCGCCCAGCAAACAAATAGGTCAAACTGCAAAAGTTCAGAATGACAACATTGCAGGAAGTAATCCCACTGCTTGTGCAGGGGTATTACATGGCAACATTGGATATGAAAAATGCATACTTTCATATTTCAATGTTGCCAGCGCACATAAACTACCTAAGGTTCATGATATAGGACGTGCACCATCAGTTCAAGGCTCTTCACTTCGGCGTTGCCTCTGCTCCACGGGTGTTAACAAAGGTACTGGCGGTAGTAGCTGCTCACCTGCGCAGGCAGTCCATCCCAGTCTACCCTTACCTCAACGACTGGCTAATAACAGGGGATCTGTACGGGACATGCCTAACTAATACCCAGAAGACAGTAGATCTCCTCTTCGGTCTAGGGTTTCGATCAACGAAAAAAAGTCCAGCCTAGTCCCCAGCCAAGTCGCACAATTTCTGGGGGCTCTAATTCGGACCAAAGACAGCCTGGTCTTCCCCTCCAACGAGAGGGCTCAAAACATGCTGTTCCAGATCCCTCACTTTGTAGCCAGTTCACAGCATGGAACAGCATGTGACCGTACGCAGAGCCATGCAACTGTTATGTTCCTTTCGAATGTCCACTTACACATAAGAGGTTATCCTAAGAAGATAATTAAGGAAGCAAAGAAACTTGCTCGCAATATCCCCCGCGAAGTCACGCTGCAACAAACACAAAAATCTGCCTCCAAACAGACCATCACCATGGTTCTTAGCTACTCTGATAACACAGACTCAAAAAAAGAGATTCTCAGACTCTGGCCTATTCTCAATACCGGAGACATCACTTTATCGCCTCCACGCTTTGCCATAAAGAAAAGGAAAAATGTGCATGACATCTTGATCCAGTCGTATCAACCGCCCGACATCCCAAAACCACAAGGTCTACTCTGGGACTCTGTGCCCCCGGTGGGACATTCTCTGTGTGGTCAATGCAATGTCTGCACATTTACATGCAGGACTAAAGAGTTACATCTAGCCCGGCACATGCCTTGGCAACAGACAAACTTCACTAACTGCAATTCCTCTAATGTGATGTACTTGATTGAATGTCCATGCAAACGCAAATATATTGGCATAACTAGTAGACCAGTCAAAAAGCGCATTCAGGAACATCTGTCCTGCATCAGGCAACAGAGAGAAAATGCACCCCTGGTGGCACACTTTGTTGCACTATGTTATGGATGATGGCCTCCTGCATTTACCTAGTTCCACACACACGCCTGCGCATGCTGTCAGGCCAGTAAACAATGGGACGATCTAGTGGTTGTCTTGGCAGCCCTCGTTCAGTCTCTGCAGTGGTGGTGAAGGGAAAAACCTTCTGCAGGGGAAAACCTTCACCACCCTTGCAGTAGAAGCCACTCTCACCACAGACTCCTTTGACGTGGTGGGGGGCTCACCTCCTTCATCAGACGGCGCACGGCATGTGGTCCCCCGCGGTGGCATCCAACCACATACACTTATTGAAACTGCTAGCAGTATTCAAGTCCCCTATAGACATTCCAAACACACCTCCAGGTGAAGACGGTCCTAGTACTCACGGACAGTAATGGGGCAATGTATTACCTAAACAAACAAGGGGATACTCACTCTCCAGGGTTCTCCAAACTGTTACAGAACATATGGAAATGGGCTCTCAAACACAAGATGTTCCTCCTGTCAGAACACGTTCCAGGGGAACTCAATCTTCCGGCGGACGTACTTCACAAACTGGGGCTTCCCAGAGATAGACTTGTTCACAACTCTAGATTACGCCTCCAGGTACCCGCAGAAACGCTCCAAGGGGAACGGTCTCTGGATAACATGGTCATGGAAATTTGTCTACGCTTTTCCCCCCCGAATCCCCTGCTCAACAGGATAGAGCACAAGATGCACCAGGAACCAGTCGGGATGATCCTGGTGGCCCCGATGTGGGACTGCCAACCTTGGTTCTCCTATCTCATGGCAATGTCAGTCGCCCCTCCCAGGAAGCTGCCATGCCCTTACAATATGCTGTCACAAGACAAGGGAAAGACACTACATCCATTCCCTCAAACTCTCAATTTAGCAGCCTGGCTCCTGGGTTATTAGAGTTCGAGCACCTCCAACTTCCTCAAAGATGTATGGACATACTCGGAAAGCACGGAAACCCAACACCAGACATTGCTACTCCAGCAAATGGAAACACTTTGTCATCTGGTGTAATGGCAAGAACATCAATCCAATTGAATGCACACCAACACATATTGTCCTGTACCTAACTCATCTGCTAGATTCAGGCCTGGCTTTCAATTCCTTAAAGGTCCACTTAGCTGCACTTTCAGCATAAACCACGTCCCAAAGGAAAGTTTCATGATGGAAAATTCCAGTAATAAAGGCATTTATGGAGGGGGTAAAAAGGCTTCATCCCCCTATTTCCAACCCAGCTCCCGGATGTGACCCGAACGTTGTACTTACTAGACTAATGGGGGGGGGGCTCCCTTTGAACCTATGCATAAGGCTAGCCTTAAAGCACTTGCCTACAAGACCGCCTTCTTGGTGGCGATCACATCAATAAAGGAGAGTTAGTGTACTGCAAGCCCTTTCAGTTCAAGACCCATTCGTCACGATTCACAAGGATAAGGTGGTCCTGCGCACTCACCCACGATTTGCGCCTACATTTATTTCTAAGTTCCATGTGAACCAGTCGATAGAACTATCCACCTTTTTCCAGAGCCCCACTAACGTGGCAGAAATAAGCCTCCACACACTAGATGCGAGGAGAGCTGTGATCTATTATTTGGAAAAGACAAGACCACTAAGAAAGACCAACCAGTTTTTCGTTTCAGTGGCAGCTAGTAGAGAAGGGGACCCTGTCTCTAAATCAGCTATTTCAAATTGGATCGTGAACTATCACACTGCTACACTCTTGACAAGAGAGATCTGCCCTTCATCCCTAGAGCACACTCTACTTGGGGCAAAGGGGCTACCATTGCATTCATTGCAAATGTTTCTGTTGAGTACATTTGTAAAGCAGCAACCTGGAGTTTACACAATACTACTGCCTAGATGCGCACTCTAGATCTGATTCACAGGTGGGACAAGCAGTGTGAAGACATCTCTTCTCTACTGTTCCTTCTCACATCTGACCACCATCTCTGGGTACTGCTCGCTAGTCTATATATAGCATGTGATTCTAAGCAGATTAACAAGCATCAGAAGACATGCATTACTTATTGTAATTGCATTTCTGAGGATTGTATCTGCTTCGATTCACATGTGCCCACACTTCCTCCCCTCATAAAGTAGAAGGAACATAGACATCTTACACCTTCTCTCTTCTGTACTCACTCACTCTGACCATAAGGCTCCCTCACTGCAGAACAAACCCAATCGGAGGGACCTCGAAGCGTGAGGGATTTTGGATACACTACACGTCACGTTAGGGATAGTGTTACAGTAACGCCCATGTCGACGTCCCCTTTCGATTCTCGAAACAAAGATTCAATACTCTGCGGTTACCTCTAGAGGTCGGACTATCTGCACAGCATGTGAATCTAAGCAGATACAATCATCAGAAATGCTATTACGGTGATTAATGCTTGTCATTACTTAGTATTCTCCCTAATGCATTTAATAGGAAAGCATTGAACACTTGAAACACAAGAATGCACACACTCAGCTGAATTGTAAAACTGGCTCATACAACAAAAAATGAAAGTAAATTAAATTGTGTACTTCACCGTTGGCACAGTTGCAAGCCACTTCATCTCGCCAAAAGAACTTCACTGGACAGCTTCTAGACCAGGTTGACAGAGAGAATCTTCACAACGGGACCGACTGGAAAAAGATACGTCTACATTTTCTCCATCCCTGAAGCCTTTTCTCTGGCAGCCTAATCTGGTGCTCTCCAATTTTAAAATTAAACTAATGCATAATTACATTTTCCAGAATATCCTGGCTCTCACAGTTCACCTGTTGCCAATTCCTAGAGATTGTCGGCCAAACAACCTATGGTCATCTGAAGAGGTAAACACTTCGCTTTCTCATGAGACAACTTTCGACTTCTGCAACATTATCAGGCAGTAATTCCAAACAGTCTTTGAACATGGCAAAGTAGCATAGAAAAAAACAAGATGTTTTTCTAGTGAATGCAGACAGTATTCAGAGCTCACATTTCAAACTGACGCCTTCACTCGAGCGTGAGGAAAATGTCCGCTACACCCAGAACGCATTTCAAATAGCAGTCTCAATAAAATGAAGCAAAAATATTACATTTTTTCAAAAGCATTACACTCCTGGAGCCCATTAACAGATCATCGTCCGAGCAAAGACTCCTACAAATAAGTGCAGACCACTGAAGGTCCATGGACGACCGTTCCAGCTGACCAGCCCAGTCCTTGGTAAGCCCTGCTCCTCTGTCCTGATCTCAAGAAGGTCATTTGTCAGTGCATCAATACCCAGACTGGTAGGAACAAATTGTCCCGAACCCTGCTCGAGGATCCTTGCCTGCTAAGCTTCCGGAGTTGTCCCTGGACCACCCTGTGAACTGACCATCTCTCTCCTGATCTACCTCTCTGCAGCAGTTGCCATTCTGAGTGCATCCTTGGAACTTGGTAGATCTTCAGTTTTGTACAAGATGTCTGCACCTGCTGCTTCTACCTCCTACACTGTAGAGATCTGCAAGGTCTTCTCCTTTGTTAGTCCTACAAAGATCTCATGACGCTGCCTGATCGTGGTGACTCCTACCAGATCCGGTCATCTTTTTACCCTGGAAGTTTTCTGAGGTCACCTGTCCCGTGGAGATCTGCATCTCTTCGTGCCAAGGGTATCCTGCTGGTCAGTCATCGCAACTGCATCACCGGAACCTGAGCTGCATACTAGCCAGACCCAGTCCTGAAGCTGAAACTGACCTCCGCATCTACGTCAGATCTCCCTCGTCAAGACACATTGCAGACGTAAGTGGGCCCAGCGACTGGCTCGAGCCCCTGAAGTGGTCCTTGGAGAAATCTGAGTATGGGGGGGTAAAGGGTAAGTAATGCTACTTATTCCTGCCCCCTCCCCCCATAGGGTTGCATGGTTGTATAGTCGTTGCCCTATCTCTCTCCTGCCAAACTAAGATTGGAGGAAGTCTGGTTAGGGATCCCCGCCTTGGGCCTTCCTTGGAGTGTTGGGAGTGGGAGAGAAACCTTTCTGAACTTTACTTACCTTTTGAACACTTCTGCAGGTTATGGTCTTCAGAGTAGCTATTGGCGCAATCCAGTAGTAAACCCATCTAAACAGTGTGCTTTGTTGAACTGGTGACATTTGGGAACTAGGCCTCCTTTCCTATCCGGGCTGTACTTTACTAATTGCGAGGGACCTTCCGCCTCATTACGAGTTGAATGGTATTCTGGTGCTAAATCTGCCAGAATTCCACCCAGCGGAATTACTGTTACCGCCACTTGATCCGACGGATTTACTACCAGGTTACAAGTAGTGGTGGCTGTGTTAGTCCACATTTATTTGAAATCCCTAGGATTCCATGGGGTATTTCGGCAGACTGCAATTTTGGAGATTTTTCGTCAGAAAGTGTGATAATTTACCTCCAGCATATAATGCTGGAGGTAAATCACCCACCCCAGGGTCAAACGCGTAGTATGGCAGAGCGGAAAAAGTGGCGGTAATTCAGTTAACACCACTTTTTTCCTCCACTGCCATACTCATAATGAGCCCCCTTTTCTTTGGTTCTTTTGTAGGTGTTCTACCTAAATTACTTACCTGTGTTTACTGGTACTGACATTTTCTGTTTCTCACTTAATAATGATAATAATTTACCTTTTGAACATTTCTGCAGGCTGTGGTTAGGTACAAACAGTTATTTAAACTTTACTAACAATTGCATAACTATTTCTAAAAGTAAAGCATATGTGTTCCATTACCAAGTTTTCATTTGCTTAGAGTGTATCGTAAAGGCCTAAAAATTGTATATTTTTGTACACTTCTGTCTAACTGGAATGATTGGAGTGCTCAGTGTCTCGTTGTAGACCTAGACCACTTCTGCACCCCTCCTGAGTCTGAGCCTTACTGTTCTATAATACCCTACCTTGTCTGGGTTTGGATAGTCATCTGTGTCTTTCCTGTTCACCATAATAAGATGGATTCTGAAAATCCATCATAGCACAGACCAAGGATACTGCCTGCAATTATTGTCCAAACACTCGCAAAAAACCTACTTTGCCTTTGCCTCATCCAGAACCATTCCTACCTCAAAAAATCTGTCATCTGAAGGAAGTGGCAGAGCTTGTTTCCACAAACGGACTGATGACGCCAGTTTTCGTGTTACTTCTTAATTCCAAAGAAGGATGGAGGCTTTGGACTTGATACTTCTCAACAAGTTCAGTCAGAATAAACAATTCAATTTGGTCACCCCAGTGCATTTCCTCCAGGCTTTGGAGCTGCATGACTGGCTTCTGTCTTTGGAACTGCTGGGCGCATACGTTCATGTCCCTCTCTACCCCAAATATGGAAATTACCTTTTTGTGGTAGGTGTTAGAAAAGATTTCTCTTTTAGCAACATTCCTTCCATATTCTATGGGCCACATTCGTCGCCGGAACTCAGTGGTCACCAGCTTGTGGTATAAGTCGCCTTCCTGCTGAATTTCAGCCTCCCATCTTCAAGGGATCATGCTCATTAAGGACTTCTTCAACCGTGACTGGAAGGATGCCTGTTGTCACCTCAGTGCTGTAACAGTCGCTGGAACTCTTTCCCTTGTCTGGTGAAGTGTCCTAAAGAGGTCGGCATCAGTGCCTTCTGCATTTCTTTTTTATAAAGGGTTGCACTCTGCTCCTGGGACCGACCGGAAGAATCCTTACACGCACAGCTGCAGGGCACCTCCCAATGGAACCAATGGCGGGAAAACCTAAATCTAGCGATTCCTCAAGACCCCCCCGCCCCCCCCACACCCTCTCCACCTCCCTAGTCATCTGTGAAAAGCTTAGTTGGGGGTAAGTAATTGCAACACATTGATGTCTCTCTGTGCTCCTTAGGATACATTTTGGTTATTCCATTCTATTGCTTTTTGATCGCCAGATCTGAAAGCTTGTATCTGAAAGATAGGAATATATTTAACTACCTGTAACTTTGATGAGTATCTTCTGGAACATTTCACCACCACAAGAACTCTTCCTACATCAGTCCCTTTTCCTAGGAAGAAGATTTGTGACTTTTGGGCACATGACCCCTTTACATCATAGGGATTGGACTGATAAATGTAAGGTATAATTATTGTGAATTGGTTTGATTCTACTACATCACTAATTACCTTCTTTTTGTTTAAGTTATTGAATTTATTTTTAAGAACCTAACGATGACTCTATATTTGTTTGATAATTGAGTGTTGTGTGACATTATCACCTGCTTGTTTCATTTCTTAGTGTGCATTTTGGGCCTAGAATAAATATAGTATCTTTGTACTTAACTGTCTAAATTGAATTATTGAGTGCTTCACTGTGGACACCTGACCCCACTTTCTCACTCATGAGAATAGCATTGACCACTATCAACCCTTACCTTGATTGGGCTTGGCTAACGTCTCAAGAGTTCCCCTCTTCACTATAACTAGAGTGGTCTCCTAAAATATGTTCACCAGGTCAGATTCCAGAAATCCATCTTAACAGTGGGGAGCACTAGCTACAAGTAGCATTGCTCCCATTTAGCCTTACTTCGGGCCAAGAGTATTTACAAAGGTCATACTGGTTGTGTCTGCCCAGCTTCAGAGGAAGAGTGTTTGTATACATCTTTCCTTAACTAGACAACCGGCTCCTGCAGACCAGATAAAAAGAGGTGGCCGTGTAGAACTTCGACCATGTGTTCCCGCCTTCACAAGTTAAGTTTCTCCATCAACCTGAATAATTCCTGACCCCCTCCAAGCTATTGATGAATATAGTGGCAGTTCTGTAGACACAACAAAGCATGGTTTTACCTCTCCCAGAAAAAAGTGACAAACCTACAGCCCACATTATGGTGCTCCAGGCTGGTGCTTTCTTGAGGATTGTAAGGTTCAAGGCGTCCTACATCTTTTAATCACAGAAACAAGAGTGATGGTGCCATTGCTACTGTAGTTGCTGAGAAGTTGGTCGCAATTCATTTTGGACATGAGGGACATTATCCTGGCACATCCTCAGGTCAACAAGGACCTGCTTTGGTAGGAGATCTTCTTATGCCCCACAAAGGAGTTCCCTGCATGAGAGCTTGCTGGTCGGTGCACTGGTGATTCCTTAGGTGTCTGATGTAGTGTACACATTCCCTCCACTCCTGCGGATTCCTGGTGATGCGAAAGTTTTAAAAATGCGGAATAACCATGATCTTGATTGTTCTATGCTGGGCACGTAGAACGCGGTACCCAATCACATTGGACAACACATTCCTCTTTGTCGCCTCTCTAATAGATAGTCAATGTATACTGGCCGAACAGCCATCCAAACTAATTCCAGCCTTTACCCCTGTCAAACTCAAGCATTTTCAAACTACCCCCTCCCCCCTCCACCCCTACTTAATCCTTGCTCATGCTATTCCTCCCAGAAGACTACGGTCTGGTGACCCAAGGCAAGGGGTACAATACACCTCTGACAAGGAATCGGTGCTTGGTAACATTTACTGTGGTGTTTAGGTGCAGCATAAAAGCTCAGTAACTGACATAACATGCTGCCTTCTTCATTACATATACCTTGGGGGATCAGGGGGGCGGGGCGATCTACTAACACCGGTCGGTTTGCTGCATGGTTCGCCACCACAATGCCACGACACTGAACCATCATGCTTGGCTATGGGAAGGTTGAGGTACAATGATTGGGAGCTACGTGAGGGGGTTCTTGATGCGATGCTCTCTGCGAGACGCTCATCCATGAGGGGCAATCTATGCTTGTTGCTGGCGCAAGTTCACAAGTTGGTGCTGGTACAGAGAGCTTGACATGTTGTGCTTTGGAGTTTCTTCCCTTTGGCTGAGGCTTGTCTTAATATCAGTACGGTAAAGGGCAGCCTAGCAGTACTCTTTGAGCAAGGGTCCCATGTCACTATTCCGATGTTTTTCCAGTTTATCTAGGGCTTTGCCAATGCTTACCCTTTTAAGCCCATTGGTACCTCTTGATCTCATTTTGTTCCTGACATTTCTAATGGTGGCCCCGTTTTAGCCTATTCACGCTTGTCGGCGACATCTTCAGTTTTAAGTGGCCTTTTTCATAGCGGTTACTTTGCCACAGTGGGTCTCTGAATTATAGACCCTTTTTCACCTCCCTTTCTGTAATTCGCCAAAGAAAGGTCCCCCTTCTGGTAAGACCTTCGTTAACAGTATGTCATCTGCAGGGGTTTGCTATCTTGAGCTTTTTTGATTTTTGTTTTGCTAAATACTGATTTTTCTCTCTCAAAGTATGCTCTGTTTAACATATACCACTTTCAAATGCTTCTTGCTTCAAGGTATAATGCATATATGCGTACTGGATGGACCTGACTGGCACACCATAGTTTGCAACATAGCATCGGCCGAGTAACATGTGCTTGCCTAAAACAGCCTACTGGAATCAAAATGAATGCTACCATCAACGGGCTGCCTTTGAAAGTGCTGGCTTTCATGTTCAAAATGCCTTTAACTGCATATCTGCATTAATCTGGTGGTAGTACTTTGGTTAAATATAAAGTTATATCTGGTTAAATTAGTGTCATATGAGGAAATACATTTAAAATTGCCAGAATAGTCAGATGCCATTTTTATTATACACTTGGTTTACACTTTGAATTGCAGTTGTGGAGCCCTCTCTTTATTGCCCTGGGAGTTGCACTCAAAACAGATGGTGTCTAGCCCAATAAGGCCTCTGTTCTCTGCTGGAAAGTTGTCCAGGAGAACAAAACATACTTCTTCAATGGTTTTAGTGGGAGCCGGGAGCGTCTGAGGGGGAAATGCCACGTAGCGGGAAGTCACATCAGGAAGATAATTAATGGAGTCCTTTTGATCTGAGGCAGGCTGGGAAAAAGGGGTGCGAGAAGGAAAGGTGCTGGAGGGGACCTCCATACTGTAGAAGTGGCCAGCCTTCACGAATATGCCAGGCCCCACTTCTTGTTGAGAGCCCCTAAGTTCCTACAGACAGGACACTCTGGGAGAGGACCTCAAGGATTGGCTCTTTTTATAAGGCTTGCAATTGACTATGTAGGGGGCTTATGCCCCACCTTCATTTAATACCCTTGGAATTGTGGTTAATCTAGTGGTCACCACTCCCTCTCTGGGGAAATTCTCTTCCCATATGGCCAAAGAAAGGCAGCCGCTACCTGATCCTGGCCTTGGGGGTGGCTGTCTGAGGGAGGACCATATGGTGGGGGAGACAACCATCATGGGAGAGAAGGAGACAAACTGGCAGGAACCTGGTATCCCCCTTTCCACTCAGGCTATGACACTCACTCTTTAAATCCCCCAACCTGTATTGCATACTGCAACATAAAACCTGTTCCCCCACTCAGTATGGACTATGGGGCTTTTTTCCCTTCTCCTTATGAAAAAACTAAAGATCGCAGGATGGTTTATAGTCACTCCACCGACAGCCAAAGCATCTAATGCCATACCATCTAAACAAAAAGCATCTAAAAAAAAAAAGATGGTTTGGCTGTCAATGCTTTGGTTGTCAATGCAATGTACGGATATCCGCAGGAGTAATGCAGAGCACTGAACTTGAAACGCCCTCTAGCCGTTGGAAGTATCCCAATAGGTGAAGGTACATTCCAATGTTTGGAACTGCAAAACAGATGGAGATCGAGGGGAAGCAGATCCACTTTACACTATGTGGGTCGGGGTACGAAACAGTTGACAGCCGGAGCAGATCAGATGTTGTCAGCACCATCGCAAGAAGCTGTAAGGAAGGTATAGCGCCTGAGAGCCTTCAGCAGGAGAGGCTGTCAGAAGGAGGCCACAGTGAAGTGGGTACCGAAGATGTCAGGACTGCAGGTGATCTTAACTGGCGCAGAGGCAGCACCAACTCCTGCCTCCCCGTTGCGTCTTGGCACCTGGGACCTGTATCTACCACAGGCTACCGCAACCCGCCTGGGAAAGAGGGTTAGGGTCAGTTGTTTGGATGGGTAGGGAGATTCAGGATAACTGGTAAGAGGATCAGGGAGAGGTTATGGATGGGTAGGGGGAGTTAGGGTAACATGCTCCTCGGCTCCTGCTGGTGGTCTTCTACTGTGCGTGGTGCACCCACTCCGCCCACTCACTCACTGCATACCTCATTCACACTACCAGTGATCGATGATAGGGTTTCAGGAAGCCTTTGTATTGGAGCTTCTAACCACGCTTGCTTTGGGTGCCAACCTATGCTCTGAGCGTGGAATACAGAGCTTTTACCTGGAGCTCTAACCATTGAGGGAGTGCTCTGCTGTGAACTTACTACCCCTGCATTGCATCTTGCAGGATACCGATTCCTCAATTGCTGCTGATCACACTCAGCATGTGTACATGAACATAAACCCAATCGTAAAGAAACAATGAAAAGCACTTAGCTGCGTGTCTTCCCAACATTCCCAAGAGACGGTCTAAGAAGTCCTGAATGTTTGTGCGCTCCGCTGGAAAACACCAGACGAGCAATGAGAGGGAGCAACGGAGCGTAATACAGTCACACAACTCGTTTACCAAGAAGCGGTCGCTCGATAGCAATCTCGGCGACCGCTCGACTCGGGGTTGTTTCACCCAGAGCTCATAACATAGTAACCTCAGAGTTATATTAAAGTCATGCGGATTTGTCTCTCCCCTCGGCTCCTGACACGGGCACACTGTGGTCTCTGCCGCGTATTCAAACATGTACCCTGGACTGCTGTCAGTGTTATTAATTTGTACGTTCTCCACGTTGTAATAGAAAGCTCTCTTATCTGTCAGCCAGCGCGGGACATGTGGAATGATCAGGCGGGTTCTCGCCCGCGTAGGCATGCCTTGTCTGAGCCCTGGAATATGCGTCCATCCCCTCAGAGTGTCAGAATAGCAAGCAGGATCTCGCGGGCACGGCCCGTGCATGCCTTTGGGCGTGGTCCTTTCCTTGCTGGCAGGCCTGTGGAGCACACGGCCTGATGGGTGGGGCAAACAGCTCGCTGGCAAATGACGTTCCAGTATGTTTCTCTATCCCTGAGGGTTCTGCCTGAAATAGGGATGGAGAAGCCTTCTGGAGTAACGTGTTGTGGGCTTGTTCACTAGTTTCATGACATGAATCCGATTTCACTATAGCCCCACAGTTAATAGCATGCTTATGTATGGATTTGACAGCATTTACATGGCGTACAACACAGGTAGCATGCCCAGTCCTGACAGAAGAGCTGGCAGGCCGCCATCAGCAAGCCAAGGCTCCCCGGCGAAGGACGCGAGGACTGCAGAGAACGCTGAAGCCGACAAAAGAAAAAAGTGAGCCCAAGCAAGGGAAGTGGGACACCGTGTCACTTCATAGCATAGACCGCGCAGCACACAGAAGCAGTGTGGCCGTGAACCCAAGCAAGGGAATGGGAACGCTGAAAGTATAAAGAAGGGAAACCAGTGATGAGGGGTTTGAATACGCTAAGGATAATTGAACTTCTCCAGCATGGGATCTGTTAGGGATTCACATGCTCATGAATATTCCCCGTCGTCAGGCTGGGAATCCTCGGTAAACAAAAAATCAGTTTAATTTTAATTTCTGAACTGCCTTTCTCCTAACAACCCATCACTATGCTCTGGGCCATGCTGCCCCCAGTCAATGACTGCCCTCTACCTAAGCCCCTCCTCTGGTAGCCATCTTCAGATTTTTATCGCACGTTCAAGTGTTTGGAGTGCTCGTTTAGCTCTCGCTTTTTGGAAGAGTTTACTCTATTTTTCAGTCCATCGAGCCTTGTGCTCCATCGATCAACCTTCCGATTAACGGGGACCAGTTTTTCGGATTCTTCAGCGCCCCTCAAGGGCAGATTTCATCTAGTTTCTTCGTGGAGGCTTCCAGAAGATTCTGCAGGCCGGCGCCGCATGGACCATATCAGAGGAGAAGAAGTATTCAACCCCCCCTTTCAAGCGTTGCTCTGACTGCGGCTTACGGAATGTATTCTCGGACGACAAAAATTCCCAGTGTCTTTACTGCCTGTACACGACGCACAAGGAGGAAGATTGTGCTTTTTGCCAGGAGATGATGGCTTGCACGCTGAAGGGTCGGCATAGGCAGCTGAAAGAGTGGCTACAGGCCAAGGCCCCTGCTCTGGGTGGGTCCCAGGAGCATGCCTCTCTTCCGGTTCCAAGAAAGCTGAGCAGGCTATAAGACCTTTGAGGGCCCTCCTCCCGTGGGGGGTCCAACAGAAGGCTAAGCACAGCGAATCCACTGCCACCGGGAGCACCATTCAGGTGGGCTCCTTGGCGGCCACGGCGCATCCAACGTCTCCAGCAACTTCAGTCAACGCTTGGGATTTTCATCCAAAAGGAAGTCGGACCATCCGGGCAAACTCAAGGATAAGCCCAAGACCGACCTGCCAGAGAAGGCCAAGGGGCACCGGGGCGCTGACCCTCTCCATAAGGATAGTCCAAGCAGGACAAGGCATCCGGGACGACCAAGGCCAAGCCGGGCAAGGGACCGGTCCTGACCGTGAAGGCCCAGGTACACCTGATGAAGGCCCAGCCTTCCATCCAGGGGGTGGTGGTGTCCCTTTGCGAAGGCTGCTGAGGCGGATCTGCAGGGCGCACCCCTGAAGGCAAGAGTGTCCATCCCGGCCAGAAGGGAGTATTCTTTCCAGCCCATAGAGAAGACGATGCCAGTCATCTCCCCGAGACCGTCCCCTCTGGACGCAAAGGAGGAGGGGGAGGCACGGAGGTCCTCCAGGGCACGGATATCTCCTCAGAGGAGGAGCTCATCTACCTTCAAACCATCCAGGAGGAGGAGAATGTCAGGGAACACGCCCTACGACAAGGGCGCCGACAAAGGCGACGACAATGAGGATACCGTTGAGGAAGGCGACAGAGAGCCGCTGGGCGACGAAGGGGCTGGGCCCCCTGCCTGTGCACCAGCTTTCTATTCCACCTCTGCCTCAGCTGCCACCTCTGCCGCCGCCTAGAGACCTCTCTGTGGACATTCTCTCTTCAGATGCATACTCTGGTCTCCAAGATACAGACGAGGGTGCCTATTGCGCCGGCAGTACATCCCGTGACGGCTGACCCTTTGGCGATGGGGAACTGCCGGCCAAGAAGAGGAAGACGCACCCTCTGCCTCCTTGCCACCCCTCGCCTCCCTCCACCCTCGCAAGCCCCTCTGAGGGATGAGACGGAAACCCGACACATCGACGTTGACGGGCTCGGACGATGACTGCGGGATGAGGGAACCTCCCGTCGCCGCCTCCCAGATACTCCCCGCCGGACAAGATAGGCTTGTTTCACGCAATGATCTCCAGAGCTTCAGAGTTCTTCAAGCTCTCTCCAGAGCGCCGCGAGGCAAAGAGAAAGAACATCCTCTCGTTCCCACTCCTGGATGACATTTGGGACGAAGGCTTGTCTCTCATGAAGAACCCTTCTTAGTCCCCGGCGAAGAGGGATTACCGTGAGAAGTAGTACAGGGTGCCGGGCTCTGCCCCCAAGTGCTTGCAGGCCCAACCGTCTCCGGACTCAGTGGTATTGGCAGCGGCCAAGAAGAAATAGTCGGTTGCTTCTTCCTCAGCAGCGTCTACCCTTCCGGACAGCGAGGGGAAGAAGTTAGATGCCATGATGCGACAGGTAATCTATTCTGTGGCCACTACCATCAAAGCCGCCCTCGAAATCATAGCGTGCCTCGACAGAGAGCTGTGGTTCAAGATCGCCCCCATCCTGGACTTGCTCCCCGACGACAAGACGTCAGAGGCATTGGAAATTCTGCAGAAAGACGAGGTGGCGTCCACGATGGCCACAGACATCGCTGACGCGGGGTACCGCCAGATGGGCAACAGCGTTTGTCTTCGTCGTCGTGGCTGGCTCAAGGCCACCAACTTTCGTCAGGATGTTCAGACAAGGGTTTCGGACATGCCCTTTGTCAGAGACAATCTCTTCGGGAAGTCTGTAGATGAGTCTCTACAGGCCATCAAAATGGACATGGAGACGGCACGTGCCTTGGGCACTCTTCAACAGCGATGGCTGTCCTTTCGGCCCTCAGGAGGCAAGTCCCAAGGATCTTACAAAGGTTTCGGCAGGGCTCCTCTTCTTACCACCAACCCTCCCGCTCCTCAGCCCAGGAAACCAACACGGGCCATTCCAAGGCTTTCGGAGGAGGATGTCGCCGTCACCAGGGACCCCAAGGCGGCCCTTCGACATCCAAGCAGGATTGAACCGGCTGTGATGTCGGGCCCCCACCCATGCACCCAGTGGGAGGCCAGCTGGCGAACTTCGTCAGCGTGTGGAAGACCATCTCCACTGACCGTTGGGTGCTGGACGCTCTCACCCACGGACACACGCTGGAATTTCAACAGAAGTGTCCCCGAATACCACCGTGGCCCGGGAGGAAAACCACAACACTCAGCTACTGCCGGAGGTGCGGGCCATGCTAAAGAAAGGACCGATAGAGCTTGTGCCAACGCGGCTCCAGAGGTACTTCCTTGTGAAAAAGAAGACTGGGGGCTGGAGAACCATCCTCGACCTCTGACGACTAAACAAATACATAAAGTTCCAAAAGTTCTGAATGGTCACTCTTCAGCACGTGCTTGGACAGCTGGAAGAGGGAGACTTTCTGTCATCGCTGGACTTGGAGAATGCGTACTTCCACATCCCAATTCACAAGGGACACCCCAGGTTTTTGCGCTTTGTTGTTCAGGGGAAGCATTACCAATTTAAGGCCCTTCCCTTCGGATTGATGTCGGTGCCAAGGGTTTTCACCAAGTGCCTGGCGACGGCGCATCTGCAACTACAAGGGATCCACGTCTACCCTTACTTGGACGACTGGCCCATTCGTGCCAGCTCAAAGAACATCGCTGTCGACCACACAGCGAGGACCGTCTGCCTACTGATGGATCTGGGGTTCTCAGTGAACTATGCAAAGTCCTGATTGGCTCCATCGCAGGATGCGCTGTTTCTGGGACCCCGGCTCAACACAGTGTCATGCCTGGCATCGCCGTCGGAGGAGAGAGTGGCAGCCATCCTGGGCAAGGTGCAACGGCGGCTTGCTCTGAAAATCGCCACGGTGAGGACCATCAAGTCTCTGCTCTGCATGATGTTGTCATGCATTTATCTCAACCGACTCTGCAGGCTACGGATGCGGCCCCTGCAGGAGTTCCTCAACGCCCGTTGGATTCAAGTGTCCGAAAGCTTCCAGGACAAGATTGCGCTCGATGAGGGATTCCGTCGGGCGATCGGATGGTGGGGCGTGCACTCTCATCGTACAGGGGGCCCGGATTTCCAGGCCCTCCACATCAGGAGACTAACGACGGACGCCTCCCTGGAGGGATGGGGAGCCCACACCGGAAGTCTTCACGCCAGAGACTTCTAGCTGCCGGAGGAGAAGACCTTGCACATCAATGTTCTGGAGCTACAGGTGGTGTTTTGGGCTCTCAAATCGTTCCTGCCGTCCCTCAAGGGCAAGGTGGTGCGGGTCTTTACAGACAATACCACCACAATGTTCTACACTCCAAAACAGGGGGGCACCAGATCCCCAGCGCTCTCCAAAGAGGCGCAGGATTTATGGCACTGGGCCATCACCCAGGGGATGTTTCTTATCTAGTTTCATCTGGCAGGAGTAAAGAAACACGGTTGCCGACTCCCTGAGCAGGGAGCTTCACTCTTGCCACAAGTGGCAACTTCGGCAGGACCTACTGGAGAACCTGTTCCTCAAATGGGGCAATCCCCAGATCGACTTTTTTGCGACGGCGACAAACACCAAGTGCTGGAGGTTTGCCAGCAGGTTACCCCAGCAGGGGAGCATGGGGGACGCATTGTCATTCCCTTGGGAAGGACTCTTTCTGTATGCGTTCCCTCCGTTCCCAATGTTGTCTCGAGTCATCCGTCAACTCAAACAGTGCCAGTGCCGAATGATCCTCGTCGCACCGTCGTGGCCGAGGCAGAACTGGTACCCGGACCTTCTCAGCATGTCAACGTGCCCACCAGTCAAGCTGCCAGTGGTCGCTGATCTTTTCGCCAGGGAAGGGGGCACCATTCTTCACCAGGATCCAAGGTCTCTGAAGGCCTGTTCCTGCAGTGCTAAAATTCGGTGGCTATGATCTCCCGGCGGACTGCAGGGAAGTTCTCGACCAAGGCTAGAGCATCGTCTACTATGAAGTGCTACAGACTCAAGTGGAAGAGTGTTGCTATTTGGTGTTGTTCCCAGAAGATCGACCCACTGAGGGTCAAGGCTCCTCAGGTGTTTCTATTTTTGCTGCCGTTGGCCAAATCGGGGCTGGCCCATGCCTCCATCAAGGTTCATCTGGCAGTTATCTCCTGCTATACCATATCCCCAGGACGACCATCCTTGTGGTTGCACCGATTGGTCAAGGAATTAGTCAAGGGACTATTCTGCGCGTTCCCGCCAGTGAAGGCTCCGGCCCTGACGTGGGAGCTCAATGTGTGGTGCTTACTAGGCTCATAGGACCTCTGTTCGAGCCTATGCATTCTGCGCCGATCAAGTTTTTGTCATGGAAAACTGCTTTTCTCATGGCCATCAACCCCTCCGAGTTCACATGTCTCCAGTGGGGGGCGGGCTTGCTCTCCATGCACAGTTCTGGTGCCAGAATTCTGAGTACCCCTGGATCCTCTCTGTAGTATCCACTGGGTACCGCCTACCCATCCCAGCCTCTCCTCCCTCTTCCCCTCCACTCCCACAGGTTGGGACAGCAACTCTTTTGGCGGTGATCTGGTTGCTCGTTGAGAGCCAGGCAGTGGAGGAAGTCCCAGCCTCCCAGCGAGGCCTTCTACTCCAGGATTTTCACCATTCAGAAAAAAAACAGGCGGGCCTGAGAGTTGTGCTGGACCTTTCCACCCTCAACCTCTCCCTACCTCTACAAAAATTCAAGATGGTTACGCCAGCTTTAATAGCGGAGACATTGTGCAGGGGAGACTGGATGTGCTACCTGGATCTGAAGGACCTGTACTTACACGTCCCGAATTTGGCAGCCTCATTCTTTTCTACGATTCAGGATCATGGGCTACCATTTCCAATACAAGGTGCTTCCATTTGGCCTCCACTCGGCCCCAGGGGTCTTTACCAGGCTGATGAATGCAGTGGCTGCCCTCCTCAGGGCTCAGGGCCACCACATCTATCCATACCTCGACGACTGGCTCGTCAGAGCTTCATCTCTGGAAGCGGTGCACCGCACCTCTCATGCCGTCATGAACACACTGCATGATCTGGGCTTTTCGTTCAATCTCAAGAAGACGCAGCTGCATCCTACGCAGACTTTCTTGGGGCTCATCTGGGACACCGGCTACGAGAGAGTTTTTCCTCAAGATCATGGCCATCAAGAGGGCCACTGCACACTTCCTCAGTAGAGAAGTGACATTGGCCTGGTGGTACCAACACCTACTGGGTCTCATGGCAGCGGTCCTATTGGTCTTCACCCACACGAGGCTCAGGATGAGGAGAATACAGCTGCACTTCGCTGTATCATGGAACCAGGAACAGGGCTCTCAGGTGGAGATGATCATCATTCCTCCTTCTCTTCACCCGGACCTCACATGGTGGTCCAGGGACTGCAACCTACGGACGGGCAAGCCCTTCCAGCAACCTACCCCGCAGGTCACCATCACTGCGGACTCCTCTCTCGAGGGATTAGGGGCCACCCTGGACAAACATTGCGTCCATGGAACCTGGACCCTGCAAGAGTACCACATCAATTGGCTGGAACTGAAGACTATCTGGCTAGCACTCAGGGCCTTCCTTCCGGTTATCGTGGGCAAGGTCGTCCTCTTTCAGACAGACAACTCGATCAGCATGTTCTATGTCAACAAGCAGGTAGGAGGTACAAGGTCCCCTTCACTGTGCAGACTGGCAGTCAGCATGCGGGAATGGGCACTGGAGAACAACCTCCAACCTGGAGGCGGCCAGGCTCAGCAGACTCGGAGCGGACAATTACGGGTGTCAGCTAAACTTCCTCGTACTTCAAGAGATCTTCAGCAGGTGGAACTTTTTGCCTCCTGGTACAGCAGGAAGTGCCACCAGTTCGCCTCCTGGCAGGGGCAGGGCACCGGCTCGCTGGGCGATGCATTTCCGATTCAGTGGAACGGCATGGTAGCATACGCCTTGCCGCCCACACAGCTGATACACAGGGTGATATGCAAGATCAAGGAGTCTCACCAACTTGTCATTCTGATAGCTCATTGGTGGCCATGGGCATGGTTCTCGGAGCTGCTCAACCTCACGTTGAAACCTCCCATTTGCCTTCTGACAGGCCCAGCACATCTTCTGGTGCAGCAGGGGGCAGGGTCATTCACTCCGCACCACAGAAACTAAATGAAAAGGTGAGTGGACTAATTATTGAAACAACATAAATTGGGAAAAACAAAGTGCTATCTAGCTCTGAAGGAAGAACACCCTGACCCTAACGGGGGTGCCAAACCGGACGTTGTTGCCTTGGCCAACAAGGGATGGCTCAAGCCGCACTCGGCCCAACTAGTCAATCGGCGCTTCAATGCCAAGTATAGACAGATGGAGGGGATCCACTCTTGCTGTCACCACACCCTCAACCACACTCTTCGGTGATCGCTGCAGCATCACTTTACTCTAAGCCTCAGTCGTCCTCGGCCACCTCGTCCTCAGCACTGCTAGGCAAGGAGAAGATCTTGAAGGCGTATGGGTAGAAGCTGTACTCCGTCTCGCTGCACCTGCGTCAATCCAATGCAGATGCCATTCTGGCAGCCGCTAACCGCAGGCTTTGGCAGGAAATAGCTAACTTCCTTCCAGAGCTTCCGGTGCAGAGCCAGGCACACTTCAAAGCGGGTCTAGTAGAAGCTGGTAGCGCAGGACATCATGGAGTCCACTGTGGCCCACATCGATACCTCTGGCCCGGCCATCTGCATTGCCACAGACATGAGGATGGCCTGGCTTCGGGCTGCTAAATTTAAACCTAATGTCCAGGAATGCATATTGGACCTTCCGTTCGAGGGTAGCAACCTCTTGCACTCTACCACCGACGAGGAATTAGATAAAAAAAGAACAGCTCACTGGCCACCAGGGGGCGCACGGATGTGGAACTCCTCCGTGTGAGCTCCTGTCTCAAGGTCCCAAGAAGTGGTTTGAGCCCCCACTTTTGCCCCCCCTGGGTGTAACAACCAGTGCACAGCAGCATGACGCAGCCCCCCACCTGCTGAGCGAAATTTCGCCGGAAAACGGATAGACCTTCCCTGAGAAAAGTCAGCCGTTCTGTGCCTCCTCCCCACCACGGCGCACGCGGGAAAGAGGAGAAGAGCAGTGCCCGACGGAGCATCGAGAGGCCCAGCGCAGGATTGTACGCAGCGGGCCGCGCACCAGCACAGCCGGCTCAAGATCCCCCGTTCGCCTTCCCACAGCCCCGGACGAGCAAAAGATCACAACAGATGAGTGGCGAAGCGGAGGCGAGCCTCCGCAGCCCGTCGAGCCCAGGCCACACCGGGGTGGGTCCGTAGGCCCTCTCCCTGGAGGTGCGCCGAGGCCCAGCACCCCAGGCCCACGCGGCCCCTCAGTTTGAGCCTGCTTTGGACCAGGCATCTCGGGGGTATCCACGCTTTGGAGAACACACAGTGCAGCAGCAGAGCTGAGAGCTCCACGCAGACCCGCAGGGAGGCTCCATCTGGTGCGACCTCCTCCCTGTGGGATGCGTGTAACCCAGATGTTGGGTGGCCGTGACTCACGCTCTGCCTCTACCTGGAAGCGGACAATCCACACAGCTTTCAGAGGCACAGAGCCTACCTCTCCGGTTCACAGCCCTTTATCCCTACACCAGGCAACCTCACAAACTGTGCCCGTGAAAAGGACCAGTAGACCCCCAGGCGCTCTAAGGCGGCCCGACTGCTGGAAAGCCCTCACAGTCGAGTGGGAAGAGTGCAGGCCAGCGGACCACAAAGTGCCCCAGACACTCATAAATCGGAGGGGGGCGGAACAATTCCCAGCAATACTCCCACACAAACGTCCACAACAAAGACTGGATTGGGCAGATTGCACCCCATTGTGGAGCCGGTCCTCGCTTACCTATCCAGAACGTTATAACTGGAAACCCAAAACCCAACAGGTGAGACCAGTGGATCAGCCATATAACCCCCTGCGAAACATGTCGTCACACACGCTGAACAAGACAGGGGGGTCATCGCTATATCAAAGGTTGTTCGGGGGGTTGGGCCCCTGAATCCGCGGCGTGTACCCTCCCCCAAATGGGCTGCAGTGTTGGACTCTCTAAGGCATGGATGAATCGTCGGCCGGATCCCAACTGCGCCGGCATGGCGGCAGGTGCCCCGGACTCCAAATAAAGAGCCAGAAAACGCCCTGCCCCCCCCCCGAGACCACGCACAGGCCATCCTACACACCGAGACGCCCCCAAAGGCGCACCCAACCCATCAATAGAAGCCAAGCCAGAAGGAGGGTAGGGCCCCTGGAAACAGGGCGAGTGCCTCCTCCTACCCCGTGAACAATACACATGCCACATAGGGTATAGAGACACCGCCACCACTCCAGCAGTGCACATCTGATGCCCAACTCAACGCTAAAGTCAGCCCCTGTCTGCAGAAAAGGTGACAGCTCACGCACCCTACAACGGGTTGGTACAAAGGGTAAGGCCCCCAAAACAGGGGAGTGTGCCTCCTCTGTCCTGACGATTGCTTCATGACCACTACAAGCAAGTTATCCAAATACGCATACGTTCCGCTCCTCCCGAGCTCCGAACACCAAAATACGATGTCCACTGAAGCCTCAGAGACGGGAGCAGCCGCCACCAAGGGAGACATAGCTGCCCTCTTGAGCAAAATCAAAAACATGGGGGCCAGCCTCGGCGGCAAAATTGATAGGATGACCCAGAGAGTGGATAACATCGAAGAGAGACTGGAGGGTGTTGAGAACAATCAAGCCTCAATAGATACCCTTGAAACCCAAATGGATCTTAGGATAAACAACATAGAGAAGAGGGAAGAGGCAATTCGTCTCAAGATGGACGATTTGGAAAACAGGGAAAGAAGAAACAACTTACAGTTCTTCGGAATACCGGAACGCGATGGGGAAACAGAAGAGGACCTCAAACAACCGATACACGATATCATTAAAATCCTGACAGCAGATGAGGACATTGATGAACCCACAACCGAGAGACTACATAGAGCTTTTGGCCCCCCAGGTGGCCCAAGGTCCGTCCTAGCCAGATTTCACCAATACCAGGACAGAACAAGGATACTCACGAAATCCAGGTCCGGGGGCCCCCTCACGCTGGGCGGGGGGCACAGATAACCATTTTGCAGGACTTGTCCTCTCTCACCCTGGCCCTCAGACGTCTCTGCAGCCCCCTAACGAAATGGCTCAAGGAACAGGGCACGAGATACAGGTGGGGCTATCCCTTCTCACTCACGTTCGAGCATGGAAGCAGAAAAGTACAGCTGCAATCCGAAGAAAAGATTAAAGACTGCTTCGCAGACCTTCTCGGACCAGGCCAAAGAGAAGGATCAAGAGAGGAGCCAGACCAGAATAAAGCAAGATGGGAGCTCCAGGGCCCAAGGAGGAGAGGAAAAGAGTTAAGGGATCAAGGAAGTACAGGAGGCCCAATGACACACCAGAGGGCGACAAAGGATAATATCCTCGTCCATCTTGAATCACTGCAACAGTTGACTGGATGACACCGTGCAGACATCTGCTAACACTTCGGCATTTCGTGCGTCCCTGATGCGGGGCTTGACCCTCACAGGGACCTCTGCCAGAAAATGCAGGAAGGAACGGTCGCTTAACAAGGAACCATGAAACCGCATGTATCAGTATTCATTTCTATCAGGTATCAGGTAATATTATCGCCACCAAAAATATCGCCGTACATATGGTCGTCGGGAACGGTCATAGGCGATATTTTTGGTGGGGATAATTTATGGGGTAAATGGATGGGGGGGTTGCGGGGGTGTCCCCCGCTCCCTTTTAAAATATATGGGGGTTTGCGGGGGTGTCCCCCGCAGGTTCCATGGGGTAATATCGCCGCAAAAATATGGCGAAATCTTTGTATGGCGATATTTTTGCGGAGATATTATCAAATGGAACCTTCTAGCACAAGTTATTGTTTGGAATTTAAGTGTTGGGGAGCGGGGGGCGGGGGCTCAAAAACGTTATAAAGGTAATAGTTGAGACAGGGACCGTGAAGTAACGGTCCCCACCGGTGGTCCGATATTGGACTGACTGTTTACCACAGGTCCAATCCGGACGCCACTGAACCAAGACGATGACCTCAGCGGCAAGGGGAAAGAGAGAGAAAGTGAACAGAGGGCAAGGGGTATCACAATGAATACCTCTAGAGGGGGAGGGCAATTTGTAATACCACAGCCTCAGTCAACCATGTGCTTCTGCCAGACAACTTCCATGGCGGCGGTACCCAGAGACTGTCAACGGGCCTCGACACCATCAAGACAACCTACAAGTGGTCGACGGATATGACACATCAAGCGACAGGCATGGCACAATTAAAGTCGGCACATTGAACGTAAAGGGACTTAATTCCCCCACTTAGAGGTCTCTAGTGTCCAGAGAGTTCAAGAGAGCGAAGCTTGATATCCTTTTTCTACAGGAAACCCGATACAATAGGGGTGAGGAGAGGAAAGTCCTATATGCCAACGTTGGCTCCGAGCACTGGGGGTCAAGTCCGCTCAAGAAAGCCGGTGTCGGCATCCTAATAAACAAAGAACTCCGTTTTGAAACCCTTAAAACCTGGGCCGACGTAAGTGGCAGAGCACTGGTGCTGGTTGGCAAAATACAGGGCACTATCATCACGCTTGCATCCATATACGCCCCCAATTCTGGACTGTCCAAGTTCCTACAGCATATAGTCCCCAAAGTTATGATGGAAGCAGAAGGCGAAGTGATACTGGCGGGAGACCTCAATACATGGATGGATCCAGAATGGGACAGACAGACAGGCAGGCAACCCCCTGGCGGCCACTCCATCTGAATCTGGGCGCTCACAGTTCGCAGACATGATGGAAGCCTACAAACTTACAGACACGTGGCGACATATGAACCCGAGACAAACAGGCTTCCCGTTCTATTCTGCACCCCACGCGACGTTCACCAGAATCGACTACATATACCTCACACCAGATCTCATCGAGGCGATGTCCGAATCAAATATATCGCCTGTAACCTGGTCGGACCACGACATGGTGATGACCACCATGAATCGATCGGCACTCCCCCTGAGAAATTCCAAATGGCGATGCACCAAGACACTATGGAAGGACTCAGTAATCCGAGACCAACTTAGGCTAGACATTGCCCAATATTTCGAATTGAATAACACAGGTGAAACTTCCCTGAATACAGTATGGGAATCGGATAAAGTCACATGGAGAGGGATACTTATTAAAGAAGGAGCAGCAAAAAAATAGAACGCTTACTAGTGGAAAACAGGCTCCGAAAAGAAATCCCAGCTGGATCATATTGCTCAATCGGCTGGACCTGAGAGATCCCGAAAGCTCGAGGAAGCTAACCACAAGAGAGATGAAGTGTGGAGATTGTAAACCGATCGCATCATGGGTAAACTACAATACCTAAAGCCAAAACAATATGAAAAAGGAGACGAGGCTGATGTCCTGCTTGCCGCAAGGCTCTGAGGGCAGCCTAGAGAGTGATCGGTGCCGACGATACGAAATGAAGAAGTACCCCATGAACCCAGTCCCACCGACATACCTGAAGCCTTTGCCAGCTTCTACAAGAAACTATACACCTCAAACGCCACCCCGCACCAGCAAGCGATAACGGAATACATGGACAAGATATCCCTCCCAAGCCTCCCCTTAGACGTAGCACAAGCCCTCGACGCCCCCATCACAGGGGAGGAAATAGAAGAGGCGATTAAAAGGCTCCCTACAGGGAAAGCTCCTGGAAATGATGGATACACGGCGGGGTTCTATAAGACCTTTACCTGTGCTCTCCTTCCATTCATGGTCAAGCTCTTCAACAACATCCTCCAAACGGCTCCGCCCCCGAATCCTTCTTAGAGGCGCTCATAACAGTCAAACCCAAGGAAGGCAAGGACCCCAACTGTGTGCTTCGTATCGCCCGATTTCCCTCCTGAACACAGATGCCAAAATTTACACGAGTCTCATCACTGCGCGACTCGAGTCACACATGCCCGCCATAATCCACAACGATCAAGTGGGATCCATCCTCGGCAGACAGGGAGCAGACTCTACCCGGAAGACCCTTCACTTAATACATGAGGCCAAGAAAATGCTGAACTCACCAGCTTTATTTTCAATTGACGCTGAAAAGGCATTCAACAGAGTTGAATGGCACTTCCTAGAAACCACACTACAGAAAATAGGCCTGGGCCCAACCCTCTGACGAGGAATAAAGGCTGTTTACACGGCACCACGAGCTTCGGTGGCAGTGAACTCGCAGTACTCTCGCTGGTTCCTTCTTAGCAGAGGGACTAGACAGGGCTGCCCCCTGTCCGCAATACTGTTTGCGTTGTCACTGGAACCTCTGGCCAAAATGCTTGGGATGGACAATGGCATCGAGGGTATGAGAGTGAACGGCAGAGAATACAAGTTAGCCCTGTACGCAGATGACATCCTGCTCCATTTGATGAATCCGCTTTCATCGATTCCCCAAGCAATCCAGCGGATAGAAGAATATGGAGCTTTGTCGGGCTTCAAAATGAATAGAACTAAGTCCATTCTCTTCCGACTCCATGAATTCACCTCGGACCAACGGATGAACCTCGAGCATATGGGTCTAATTATCGGAGGCCCCACGTTAAGGTATCTGGGGGTCAACCTAATGAGAGACGTCTCACACCTATATGAGGCCAACTTTCCGCAACTTCTAACCGCCCTCAGAGCGGACCTTGCCAAATGGAAACCCCTCACGATTTCCTGGATGGGTCGTCTGAATGCCTCCCACGCTTCCTACATCCCTTTCAGGTACTCCACGTCCCAGTTCCAGAACAATTCTTTAAACAAGTGAAAAAGGCAATAATTTAATTATTATGGGAAGGAAAGAAGCCAAGAATACCGTACGACACCCTGATACTACCCAAAGAACGAGGAGGGGCAGGCCTTCCGGATATCGAGCGTTACTACCAAGCGGCGCAACTGAGAATCCTTATCCCACACCTTCGAGACAGAAAGGACTTACAATGGGTCCAATTGGACAATGATAACCTCACCCCCACAACTTTAGCCGAATGGCTGTGGATTCCCAGACCAAAGCTCAAGAGAAGATTGCGCAACCACCCAATACTGGGAGCGATATGGAACATATGGAAGGAAGGGAAAGGAATGACTCGCGTCACTACATGGCCTTCCCCCCTGAGCCATCTTTGGTCCCCCGGAATCCGAGAAGAAATCCCTGAACACGCCAGATACCAAACCTGGTTTGACGCCGGACTTGAAAGTGTCGGCCAGCTGTGGAGAAATGACAAATTCATACCAATAGCCCTCCAACTGCATCCGATCCTAGTCTTCCTGTATCTGCTCTTAAAGGGTGTCCTATCCAAAAAACAAGGGAAAGCTAAGATACGAAGAGAGCTCACGCCCTTCGAAAAAATTCTGGACACAAACACTGCAAACAAGGGCCTGATAGCAAGCATGTACAATACCTTGATATGCAAAGAACAAGCCCCGAGCCTCTGCCTCAAAAAAGATGGGATAAGGACTTTGGCAGAGAATTCGATCAGCAAGCATGGGACAGAATTTGTGAGACACCCTCCCGAGTATCCATTGCGGCCCAATACAAGCTACATGCAACAAAGTTACTCCACAGATGGCAGTATGACCCAAATAGACTCAGCAAAATGTACCAGACCTCCACCCCGAGATGTTGGCAACTATGCAGTATGGAAGCCAACTACTGGCACATGTGGTGGGCTGTCCCAAAGTCTGTATATACTGGCAAGAGGTCCTGGGATGGATCAAACAGATAGATGGCATTGATCGGGTTCCATCCCTTCTCCTGACCCTTTTCGGCTTGCAGCAAGAGGATGAGGAACTGATGAGGAACTGATCAGGATAAAAGGACTAGTATCCCCATTGCTGCTGGCAGCGCGAGCTGGACTGGTTATTAAGTGGAAATCCCCTCACTTCCCAAGCAAAAAGGACTGGGCAAAGATTGCAATAAGCATCTACACGATGGAAAGAATCACTGCAGACCTCCATGACAGGGCCGCTCGACATGAGGAAGTGTGGTGCGACTTTCCCAGCCAGTACATTACGGGCACAGCCGGGGGCAACCCACCGCGTCAAGATTCCTAGAAAGCAGCGTGCTCCAACGCGACCCAGCACCACCTGGACAATTCCACGCCAACTTCGCCTGTCGCAAACCTAGTCACAAACTCTGATCCCAAACAGACCAACAATGACAAATGTCCCGTCGAACACCAAACCAGAGCAGAACCTACGCCAACGAACTGGAAGAACTAAAATTTTGCTGTGGTGAGGGAAGGGGGAGGGAGAGGGGTTGAAAAATGACACTCAACTGTAGGGAGAAAGTTATTTGTTATTAAATTGTTACATTGGTGTATCATTCAAGCAACAATGCGTGCGCAATTTACGCAGTATATGTATGTATCACCCTTATGTTAAAATTAATAAAACTAAAAAAAAAAAACAGCTCACAAACTGCTAAGTCTTTATCTATCCTAACAAAAGTCCAAGCCCAAGGCGTTCACCAAGTCGCACCAACACTTCGATGGGTCGGTCGTTAGGCAGGTTCCAGAGCTTCCAGGAACGGAGGTCGAGACAACCCGACGGCTCGCCCAGTCAGCACCAGCAACAAAAATGGGGGGGAGCAAGGGCTTCCTCCAGACCCCCTCCTCAGCAGCATCCTCCGAAGAAAAGAAAGCATGAGGCGTCCCTTCGGGTCCACGCATCTCCAGTGGAGGGCAGGCTTGCCTTCCACGTGCAATTTTGGTGCCAGAATTTTGCGGACCCCTGGATCCTCTCTGTAGTGTCCTCTGGGTACCGCCTACTGGTCCCTTCTCCTCCTCCTCCTTCCCCTCCACTCCCACAGATTGGGACGGCAACTCTGTTGGTGGAGAACAGGTCGCTCGTCGAGAGCCAGGCCGTAGAAGTCCCACCCTCCCACAATGTCTATACGTACCTGGATGACTGGCTCGTCAGGGCGAGATCTCAGGAGGGCGTTACCCATACTTCCTCCGCACTTATGGACACGCTCCACTACCTGGGGTTTTCTATCAACCTCAAGAAGTCCCAGCTGCAGCCCACGCTGGCCATCGCCTTCCTGGGCCTCATCTGGGATACAAACTCCGAGAGGGTCTTTCCCTCGGAGGATAAGATCACGGTTCTCAAGAGAGCCATTACTCACTTCTATACCAGAACAGTGACCTCGGCTTGGTGGTACCAGCACTTGGGTATCATGGAAGCGATTCTCCACAGGGTAATCCACAGGATAAAGGAAGCTTGTCACCTCAGGATCATTCTGATAGCTCCATTCTGTTCAGCAAGACCGTGGTTCTCCGTTCTGCTCAGCCTAACGGACAGACAACCCATTCACCTTCCGCTGGGTCCAGCCCATCTCTTGTCCCAGCAGGGGACAGGGTCATCCACCCCACACCACAGAAATTAACCCTTGCAACGTGGTTTCTGAGCAGGTCACCCTCAAGCACCTGAGCCAGGCTAACCTAGAGATCATTCAGGGGGCCAGAAGCAAGGCTACCAGGAGACAATACAGAAGTAAATGGACTGGGTTCTGTCATTGGGCAAACCCCCTTACATGCCCACTGGATGACATACTCTCCTACTTGGCGCATCTCAGGCCCTCGGGCATACAGGTGTACACATGTGGCACCTATCTGGTGGCCATAGGGGCCTACAGAAATTCGGAGCAGGAAGTCTTCTCGTCCTCCAACCCGATAGTCAAGAAAGATCTGGCAGGCTTGTCCAGGCTCTACCCGCCCATCAAGAGGCCACAACCTGCGTGGACCCTCAATGGGGTGTTGGACGCCTTGGCGCACAAACCCTTCAAGCCAATGGCGTCCGCAGACATCAGGCTGGTCACCATTAAGACAACTTTGTTGGTGGGCCTCACCTCCTCTCGCATAGTCGGCAAGATCCAGGCTCTCGTTGCCTCAGAACCCTATACCACTTTCCACAGGGTTAAGGTGGTCCTGTGGACTCACCCGGCGTTTCTACTAAGGTACCACCAACTTTCCATCTAAACGAGGAAATAGTCTTACCTGCCTTTTTTGCTGACCCCAAGGACGAGCCTCAGAGAGTCTTGCATTGTCTCGATGTCAGACGCGCTCTGAAATTTTATCTGGACAGGACCAAGGGCTTCCGCAAGTCGAACGCACTTTTGTCACCTTCAGGGGATCCAGGCCCAGGTATCGGGCATCCAAGGCTTCTATTGCACAGTGGATGGTTGTGATCATCAAGGTGGCATACGAGGGCCAGCACAAGCCACTGCCAGCTAACATGCACGCTCACGCTGTCAGAGCCAAGGCCAAGGCCACGGCCATCGCATTCCAGCGGCAAGTCACGTGGCAGGTCATAAGCAGGGCGGCCTCCTGGGCCACCCCTTTGGTTTCCTGTAAGCATTACTGTTTGGATGCCAGCTCTAGGTCAGATGCGGCCTTCAGACAGGTGGTTCTGAGGAAACTGTTTGCTTAAGCAGGGTCTCCTTTCCACTCTGGGGTTACATTCAGTTGTAATCGCCCATGCAGTATGAGGAAATGGGACGGGACGTAAGAGTAATTACAAGTTACTCACTGTAGTGACTAATGTACCCTTAGTCCCCTTTCCTCCATACATCCCACCATCCTCCCCCCCCTAATAATACTGGTGTCATTAGGCAATGTTAAATATTGTCGACACGTCAATGAGAACTGAGGTGTGGCGTCGATGGGCGGAGTCAGGGCAGCTCATGCTCCGAGGGCCGCACTCCAGCACGCCTCTAAATTTAAAGGGGAAGAAGGTTTATTCTGGTGAAAAAGGTTCCGTCTCCTGTCCCTAGGAAGGGACGGTTTATGGTCATAAAACAGAAAAAACAAATCCCGAAAAAAAAAATCTCGAAATGAAAAGGTCGAAAAAAAAAAGTCGAATTTTTTTTGACGTTTTTTGTTTGAAATGGGGGGGTTCCCCCCCAACCCCCCTTTTTTATTTTTTTTATTTTACCCCTTTTTTTACTTACCTGACCCCAAAAAAGCATATAATTAAATAAATAAAAAATTCGACTTTTTTTTTACCGATATTTTTTTTCCGAGATTATTGTAATTCGAGATTTTTTTTTCGGTCTTTTGACTGACCACTGGAAGGGACACCCATGAAGTATGAAGGAAAGCAGACTAAGGACTAAGAGTATGCTAGTCACTACGGCGAGTAACTTGTAATTTTCGTGTCCTCAATGATATCTTAGATTAGGACTTCTCAAGAAAAAGATCATAAAGCCAATCAAGATCAGGTAAAAATTACAGGGGTTTACTGAGACAGAGTAGAACTTTCAAACTTAACGATATCTGACAATTTGGATCAGGTTGTAGAGCTCACTACCACAAACATAATCTGGAAGAACTCTGTCCCTTAAAGGAAGCTTACCCCATGGAATGGTCACAAAGCTGTTTTTTAAGGATCGATTCCCAAGTGGTCTAATGACACAGAAGAACACTGTGGGTAAGAGCCCAGGACTTTTGACTCCTCTCTACCAGTCATGTCTTGGCATATTCAGCTGCCTCTCTGGTTCTTAAGGTAGCTCCATTCCAAGTGGTTGTGATAACACACAAAGTCCTAGACTCTTTTGACCTGCCATCTATTTTTGTAACCGTCTGCATTGGTGGTTTTCTCTAGCAAAAAAATGTGTAGTGCGTACAGAAAATTCAGAGCCTTAAAACTCCCAGAAAGACAGACTTACCTTTAACAGACATTTGCTATTTTTTCCAACAGGTCTGTCACACCTCACAATCTGGGTTCAGTATTTATGTAAGCTCTTGTAAGCATGAGCTTGACACAGCCTTTACCCCTGATGTGTGATACTAAACTCAATTTAGAGCATACTATCAGCCTGGCTTCTCTCTCCATGAGCACCCGACACACACTCTTAATTATCACTTAATGGTGACCACATAGAGAATTAAAGGCCTTGAAGCACAGAATAAAAATGCACAGGCTTGTACTGGCCCTTGCAGCATGGCTCTGCAATGACAGATCTTACTCTTTGAACATCACAAAATTCTTGTGGGAGCTTTCACCCACATATTTGCTTGCAATGAAGTGAAAGAGCATGCATTCTATTTGTAAGTTTTGGGAGACGTCTGCCTCTAGATCCTGTCGATAGTAAAGGCTAACCGGAAGCAGGATTCCTAGGATCACAACAAAGTTTACCTTTTCTATTAAGATGTGATAATGGGGTAAACACACTAGCCATCAAATGGTAAACTGCAAATACAGACTATTTTGGGAATTGCGCCCTGGGCTATTTTGGGTATTTTAATTTTGTGTTTCTTAGCAAAGTTAACATTGGCTATTGTCACATAAATGAGGGGCTGTTTGGTCAAATTAAAACAAATGTGGCAGAGAGTTTTCAGACCAGTGTTACTTTGACAAGTGTGCTCATTCGGGGTCCAGAGTAGTTTTTTGCTGTTTATATTGCAAACTTTCTGATGGATTGTGTCCTCCCACAGTTTCCTCATCTTAGATTTATTCTTCCTGCAGCAGCAGATCTCTGAAACGTTTGTCAGCAGGGAGTGCTGTGTGGCTCGGGCGTCGGGGATCCTCTGTGCTGTCATCGAGCCTGGATCTGGCATCGGTACAAATAGCACGTCATTCCTCAATCGTAGTTCCTTTTTTCTGCATGTTCAGAATGCTTCTCAGGAGCTAATGTAAAAACGTGCTTCAAAATAACTCAAATTTTCATTCATCATGTGGACTGTGAAACTTTTCAGTTTCAACCATTGTGCGTCAGGTTTGCGAATTTGAAATGTCCCTGACTGACCCTCATACGGTTTGCTTGTGGTGCCTCGGTGTTGATAATGTAGTCACTGAATGGGGATGGTCATATCAAAACATGACAACCTAAGTCTTATAGGAGAGTGCTTCAAAACTAGCTCTAAGGTGTTCGGCAACAAAGTCGCCCAGTACAACCACTTCGAAATGAAGGTCTGGCGAGGGAAAGAGTTCTGCGGTTGAAAAAAAGATAGAATAAACATCTAAAAATATCTAATTTGAGGAGCGAATCCCAGCACGGCTCTTCAAAGAAGATGGAGTTACTAGTCATTGGACGCCTTACCGGACAGGTACATTTTCCCCAAAAAACTGCCTCTGTGGAAAAATGGGAGGAGTGCCAGCTCAAAATGTTACAGGTCTTTGAGAAAGAGGGACCACCTGCTTCCTTGTCGAATATAAAGAAGACTGTCAAGCCCACTGTGCCCGTCAAAACCGGCATGGTCTTGTCATCCCATCCTCCCTGTGCACCCAAAAGCCCGGAAACAGTTAAAACATTGACGAAGACTTGAGATCCCTTGATGGCATTGACGACCCCGTTGGCGGTGCTCTTGGGGCCTAATTCACAGAAGCAGTTTATAATGGCAAAAACCCCTTCAAAAACGCTCAGTGAATTGGGCCCTTAGAGGTTGCGTCAGCGCAGACGTCAAAAAGCCCTTCATCGTGACTCCAGGAACCCTCGACTTCAAGGTTCATTTCAAAACATCTTCGACAAAGGTGATCATATGCCGTTCGGATTCGAGCATTGGAATCACCTAGAATACCTGAGGAATTCCAAAATGTAGAAAACAGGTTGGCTGATTTAGCATCAATTGGTAAGTATGTTAGTGGGGTGGAGGTGGATTCAGGCCCCTCCCAATGTAGTCTATAGGAAAATGATGGGCAAAGTCACAGATGCTTGGGGATGGCGACCTCCAGCTAAGGAGATAACAGAATATGACCTGGATGACATTTTGGGCAGGAGGACACAGTTCAAGCCTGTCCTCCCTTTTCACGCTGCCATAAAAGAACATTGTTGGAGCAGTGGAAAAAGCCTTGTTTCGATTCGGTGGTCAGTAATTTTTTCGAAAAAATAAAAGTCGAATTCCTTTTTTTCATTATTATTATATTTTTATTTTGGGGTCCGGGAATAAAAAAAAAATGGGTAAAACAAAAAATAATTAAAAAAGGGGGGGTTGGGGGAGAACCCCTCCCCCCATTTCGAATTAAAAAACGTACTAAAAAAAAATCGACATTTTTGAATTCGAAAAAATGACTATGAACCTTTCAAGTGTTCAGTGCACAAAGATCTGATCTGATCAGGAAATGTAAGCCTACATCCTCTGATGCGCAATTCCTTACAAGGTAGCCCATGCATAACAGCTTAATGTTGCATAGTGCAGTCCTAATTGCAAAGGCAAGCTCCTACCCTTTCTACCCCATGACTGGTGTGATGCGGCATGACGCTCTTGCTAAAAAAGTCTTTGACTCTGGCAGTATGGCCTTAAAGGCTGTGAACACAATATGCACACACGCAAAGCGCACACACCTTTTGGTCAGTGATATCTGAGATGGTAGAGCACATCCCAGAATCGGAGATGAGGGATGTTTTTTTTAATATTATAGCGGATGGGAAAGAATCCATGTGCTAAGGCCTTCAGTCATCTCCTGATGCAGCAGACGGCTTTAGAAGAGCAATAGCCACAAACTCCATTACACCAAGGTTTGCCAGGCTGAGGAAGTCGGGATTTGCACAAGATGTGTAGTATAAATTGCTTGACATGCCCTTTGAGGGGACCCGCTTATCTGGCCCCAAGGCTGAGGACAGCCTAGAAAAATCACTTGAATCTAAGTCTGCTGCAAAATCCTTGGGATTGGCTGTGCAACAGCCTACCCATTCCACATCCCAGTGGAAGGGAAAAAAATGTTGCTACTATATCTACGCCAGCCAAAGGGGTAAGCAAACAACACCGCCATCAAGGGGAAGAGGAGGGAAACAACCAGTCCACTCTGCTTCAGTCCCTTCCAGTGCGACACCAGCCACGAAACCACTTTGAAAGCGCTTTCCATTCCCCTCTGGTAGGGGGACGTCTGTTACACCACTTTCAAAAATTGTGTAGTGTTACTGCGGATGCCTGGGCGCATGGTAGGTAGGCTTTCAAGAGTACTGCCTGTAAGGGAGAATTCTCCATTTAGGCTGAATTTCCTAACCTAGTGAGTCCCCCAGCAGCTTTGCTGGATTTCTGGAGTTTGTTTTTTTCTCCTGCCAAGAGTGAGACTCTTTTTTTTCTCCCACTCTTGGACATGATTAGTGGTGTTCCTTTGACTGTTAATGTGTTTTATGGGCTATGGGGTCCTTTACTCCATAGGGTTTCATGTGATTTTACTATGTGTGTTACACAGCACCCTCCGTGCAGTGACACGGGGGTGTCATAGTGACACCCCACCATAGACTCCATACCCTGGGACTGATTGTCTCCCAGGGCATGTAAAGTCACCATTGGCTTTACTAGTCCCAAATTATGAACAGAAACCAGTACAAACCATCACATTGTGGACGTACTCGTCGGGGCAATTTGATTGCCCGGGGTCTGTTAGTCGAGGGGGCACGTCTCCGTCCCCCCTGATTGAGTTTTGGCTGGTGGTAGTGGAAACTACTTTTTATATTCGACCGCAAATATTTTCCTATGGGATTTTCCCATTGTTCGAGGCTACCAACTTTAATTATTTAATTCTCATAGCCTCGAACATACCGCCGGTTTATTTAATTAATATTAATTCTCCGGTTGGTATTTTTTGCCAAGGCTCGATTCTAAAATGGCGTTTGGGTTCTCTTCTGTGACTCCATCCCAAGTCGAGCCCTTTGTTCCACGTTTTGGCGGGCTTCTCCACAGAAGCCTCCAAAAGTGGTGCCACTCTGTCTGGGTACCACAGGGGTGTGGGAGGGGGTTTAGGCACCCTGGACTGAGTTACCTTGGTAACTCATGTTGCACTCTTGTGTGATTGGCCCAAGTGGTGAGCTGGCCGGCTCACCACTTAGCATGTTTGAGTGACAGCTAGGCTGAGTGAATGGGGGTTTTCTGCATAAAAGCAGGGCTTTGGGGACTGGAACTTCAGAAGTCGCCACAGGACCTGAGAATCCGACGAGGGAGAAGCTGAGCCGACCTACCACGACGACACCACCGGTGGAGCCCTGCAGAACCGACTCACCACTTCCCGACGACAGAGAAGATCTCCCGGCTGGAGAGGCTTCTTCCCCTGACTGGTGGGCACAACCAGTTTACCTTTCTTTCTTCGCACCCCAGCCCGGTTTGTGGTCGAACTGCCCGTGCCAAGCACCCCGGCAGCCGGATAGCCACTCACCACTGAACCGCGAATCACCGGACCGCTCCTTGTACCTGAGAAACTCTGCGGCTGGTTTCTTCCCTGGCAGTGCAACGGACTCCTGTCTTCCTCCACGACGAGATCCTCTCCTCCCCCGTACGAAGCACCGACTTGCACCGCTGCCAGGAACAACAGCCCCCGCTGGAGCGTTCTCACCACTTTAAGGTACCGTGTCCGCCAGGCCTCCCTTTCTAAAGATTGCTACAAGGTAATAATAACCCCTTAACCTTCTGGACTGGGCTGGCCGCCTTGACCCTCTAACTGGTCCCTTTCTTTGGTCCAACTCCTTTTTGAACCTTTACAAGACTTTTGTGCACTGCAACTGTGTGACCTTGGACACATTTCGTTTGGATCCTCTGAAAGTAGATCCGGCCTCTTGAACTCTAACTTCACGGTTTTACTTTGCCTTCCTCTCTTTGTGTTCTGATAAAAGTGTTGGGATCTGTTTCAACTTGTTCTCTGCTCTTCTCTCCCTTTTTAAAACGAATTATTAGAGTGCCATCTACGTTAAGCGCTCACCGCTGTCTGAAAATAAGTGGGGCTTTACTTAAGACTTGTCTAATATTCTTTTAAGGGAGTGTATATCTTTTAGTGACCGTGTTTTTGAATTGCTTACTATTAGTGCCTGTGTGTTTTTCTAGATGTGGTTTTAAATAAATAACTATATCTCTTTTACACCAAGCCCTGGTCAGTGTTTACGTGTTCTACTGTGTTCTCTTGACCTTTTGTGAATACTCTGTATACTGCCTAACTCTTCTTGAGAAAAGTCTGACTGCTCAGCCACAGCTACCAAGTGAATCTGTGTGGTACAGACTGCTACCAACTGGGTTTACTGCCAAACACCTGTAGTCCTAAATCTTTTGCAGTGGTCCCAGAGGGAACTGCACAGGTTTCTGCCTAACACTAAGCCTCCTCAACTTGAGGGTACTCTTTATTATGACGTGTCCCTCTGCTGGATAGACAGAGGGACCGATCAAACTAAAGAGCGGAGAGAACATGCACTGCCAAACCACAATGCTGCAAAGGAAAAAAAAACACAGGTTAATACCAGAAAATATGTCACATACAACCAGTACTGCTTCACAGTAATTGTACCTTAGGAATAGGCTGCTGCAGTCTATGAAATAAATGGCTCTACAAGAAGCAGAACAAGACTGACTTAATACAAGGTATAGTATAACTTGAACCAAATACCAAAGAAAAGGATTCCTCTCTTACCCCAACTGTACAACACCTAAGATCAAAATAAGGTCCAATACGACAGGAGAAAACAATAAATAGGGAAGTTAGTAGAGGAAAAATAAACAGAGCGGCACAAGGGTCACACTAGGGCCGGGTTGGTGCAAACATGCAGCAAAGCGTCCAGAGTGCACTTGGATGGGTACCAACAGACAGTTCACAAAAGTCTTGGAGTAAGATGGAGTACGCGGATACTAACGGAGAGCCCTGTAATGGTAGCATCTGTAGGAGGAGCAGCTCACCGCGGTCGGGATCAGCCGAGCGCTGAGGTATGAAGCGGAAGACAAGACGCGTTGAAAGGAGTCAATGCTGTGGTGGAGGTATCCGAATCGGGAATCGGGAAGCAGTCCAGTGGGAGTTCCGAGATTGGCAATGAGCCTACAGTGGCTGTATCCAAAACAAAACCAAGAGGCAGTCGAGGGGGAGGTCTGAGTTCGGCAATAGGAAATCAGCAAGACAAAATCACAAGACGGTTGAAATTCCGAGGACAAGCCGAGGTCAAGAACAAATATAAGGCATCATTAAAACAGTAGTGACATAACGCTTGTAAACTGAAGCAGCGTTCAATGGAAGTAGGTCCGTTATAACACGTATCACGGAGGCGTGTCTCTCGCACTTGTCAGCTGACAGACACGTGACCTCCTGCGCCGTGCACAACGAAACCTCGGAGTGCATTTCCATGGCAGTCGCCAACGCCTCCAAAATATCCCTGAACAGGCTTTTCACTAAGCCTGCCTTCGTTTAGGCAAAGGGTGCGCCTCAAGCGGCTACGGCCAGATGTGACAGACGCTCAGTGAAAAAACCTGACGTTTTAGACTACCGGATCCTCTAGAGGATTCTTTTCCCCCTTTAGACACTTCTGGGTCATCTAAATGGACTAGGGAGAAATTTGAGGGGTGTGTGAACAGGCTAGAGAAATGTGTAGATTTTTCAGAGAGGTTTACCCCAAAAAGGCCTTGTGAGGAGATGTCTTGTTGTACCCTCAGTAACTAAATATCAGAGGACCTCAGACCCCTTCCATGAGGAGGTCTTTGATCTTTCAGACCCTGAAGAGGTTCCTCCTGACCCTTATTCACAAGACCCTTAAGCACAGGGGGATGATCTTTTCGATGATCCTCGTGATTACACCCCGAATTTGGGGGATATCCAACCTGTTGGTGAGAACCCACCATGGCAATCCCTGACTCCAACCCCGGACCAGGATGCCATTGGCCTTGACTCTCCATCATCTCCCCCTGTGTGTCAGGCTTCTCTTGTGGACGACCAAATGGCGTTTAATGCCATTCTCAGGAAGGCAACAGAGCACTTCCAGATAGCCACACAGGAGGCTGTTATTGACTCTGATTTTGTGGAGGACATTTTAAAAGAGAAGCCTCTGGTTAGTCAAGCTATTCCCCTTCTCAATTCCATCAAGAGGCTTATACCCCCCTCTTTATTAACACCCTCTCAGACTAGAGCTGTTAATCCCAGAGTGGAGAAACTATTTCTACCCTCCCTTACCAATCCCCTATTTATCAGCGGTCATGCTACGCCAGACTCTCTGGTGGTCACGACTATGAGGACGATGGCGGCGGTCCCCTTGTCTACAGACGAGTCACCACCAGACAAGGAGTGTAAGAGATTTTATGCTCTGGGGAAAAGAATAACCACTGCTGCGGCTTACTCCTCGAGCATAGCCAATAATACCACCCTATTGGCTAGTTATTCAGATGTCCAGTGGAACCTCCTGCAAGAGGGTCTGCAGGAGGTCGCAGAACCAGTGCGCACCCACCTACTTGCAATCGTAATGGGTGGCAAACAAGTTAATCACAGCATTCTCAAGAATACCTTGGATGCTGCTGAAACATCTGGTCGCTCCCTGGTACAAGGTACCCTGTTAAAGCGCCATGCCTGGCTGAGAAATTCAGAGTTTAAACGCAAGACTCATGCATCATTGATTAAGAAACCCGTGGAAGATTCAAATCTGTTTGGAAAAGAGGTGGACGCGGCACTGGAGATGGCCAAAAAAGAACATGAGACCCTCAAGTCCTTGAACCAAATTACCCAAAGATCTTTTCAAAGAGGGGGAAGTTCTTGCTGCTCTTTTCGCTGCCAATCCTATCAACGTTCCCCCCATAATCAGTATGGCTCAGGGAACAACTGGTCTTCGGGACAAGGTTCTAACACCCCCACTACTTACCCGCCTAGAGGACAACGTCTGGGAATAGGGAAGGGGTCGCAACGCCACCCCTAGAGGCTCCCTGACCACTGGTAAAAAATTACTCTCCAGTCGGGTACCCTCCCATGCATCCACGGTCGGGGGACGATTAACATCTTTCCTGCATGCATTGGATGGGATCACATCGGACTAGTGGGTGCTCAAGACCGTCACCCACGGGTACTAAATAGAGTTCAGCAGGCCACCTCAGTAAGACCCCAAAGATCCAGGCACCTGACACCGGAACACCTCCAGATCCTATTACAAGAGGTCAAGATCCTGCTGGAAAAGGGCCCCATCGAAGTCGTCCCCGTTCTACAGGTAAACAAGGGTATTTATTTATTTAGAGTACTTCCTTGTACCCAAAAAGGACCTAACCATGCGCTCTGTGCTAGACTTGCACCCAGTGAACAGGTTTGTCAAACCCCAAAACGTTTCGCATGGTGACGCTGCAGGAAGTAATTCCTCTTCTCATGAAAGGGGATTACATGGCAACATTGGACATGAAAGATGCATACTTTCATATTTCAATGTTGCCGGCACACAGAAAGTACCTAAGGTTCATGATAGAGGGCAAGCCCTATCAGTTTAAGGTCCTTCCCTTCGGCATTGCCTCAGCCCCAAGGGTATTTACAAAGGTACTGGCAGTGGCAGTGGCTCACCTGTGCAGGCAATCCATCCCAGTTTATCCTTACCTCGACAACTGGCTCATAACCGGGGACTGCTATGAAACATGCCTAGCAAATACTCAAAGGACGGGCAACCTTTTATTCAGTCTGGGATTCTCCATAAACAAGAAGAAATCCAGCCTTGACCCCAGTCAAGTCAAGCAGTTTCTAGGAGCTCTTATTCGGACAGAAGACAGGCTTGTCTTTCCCTCCAACAAGAGGTTTCAAAACATGCGGTTTCAAATCCCTCAGTATGTAGCCGGTCGCAAGGTGACAGTATGCAAGGTCATGCAACTGCTAGATATGATGGCGTCCTGCATTTACTTGGTTCCTCATGCGCGTTTGCACATACGCCCCATGCAAGAGCGGCTCAACAGCCAATGGTGTCAGTCCAGCTGACTATGGGACGATCTAGTGGTTGTCTCGGTAGCCCTCGTGCTCTCTCTGAGGTGGTGCTCGAGGGAAAACCTCTTGAAGGGGGAAGACCTTCACCTCCCCCCCTGCAGTATAAGCCACTCTCATGACGGACGCATCCGCACGGCTGGGGGCTCTCCATCTTCAACAGACGGCGCACGAGGTTTGGCCCCCAGCGGTAGCTTCCAACTATAAACCTGTTGGAGCTACTAGCAGTGTTTAAAGCACTGAAAGCCTTTCAGACACAGCTACAGGGAAAAACAGTACTGGTCCTCACAGACAGCACCACAGCCATGTACTACCTGAACAAGCAGGGGGGGCCTCATTCTCCGGGGCTGTCCAAACTATCTCAGAACATTTTGAAGTTACCTCTCAAACACAAGATGTGTCTATTGTCTCAACACGTTCCAGGGGAACTCAATCTGCTGGCAGACGTGCTCAGCCGAGACTCCCCACTGCCCTTACAGTACGAATGGCGACTACACAAAGACATCATCTCCAATGTTTTTGCAGAATGGGGTTTCCCAGAGATCGACTTGTTCGCAACTCTGCAGAACTCACAATGCCATAATTACACCTCCAGGTACCCTCAGAACCAATCCAAGGTGAATGGTCTCTGGATAACATGGTCAGGGAGATTTGTTTTCGCTTTTCCCCCTAACTCCCCTACTCAACAAGGTTGTGCACAAGATGCACCAGGAACCAGTAACCATGATTCGAGGGGATTGTGTCCTCCGACGTATTCTACATCTATGACAGTAATCACCACAGCTGTGCTGCTTCGGAAAATGTTTCGGCGTCCTGCGTTGATTACGTAGATACACTGTCCCTCGAAGGCCTCCTTCGAGCGCTGACGTCACCGGATGTTATATGTAGGACGCACGACACCCGTAGCCTCAGTTCCATTTTTCCTGTGAACGTGTTCGCTTCGGAATCTCAGCACACCTCGGTTCTTCTCCTGTTGAATCAGTTCTTCGTACTTGGTTAATTGTGAAATATGTCTTCGTCGTCTTCTACCCCGAGGTCGGGCTTCAAGAAGTGCCGGGACTGCAGTTCCAAGATGTCGCTTACGGACCCGCATGACGTCTGCTTGTGGTGCCTCGGCGAGAGACATGCCACCGATGACTGCGATGAATGCCAGTCCTTGACGTCGAAGGCCTTGCGGGAGCGGAAGAAGTTGTTGTCTGTTGGTAGGGTTTCCAAACCCTGTAAGTCGAAATCCGCTGGGCTTTCGACCTACGATTCGAGGGGCGACTCTCCGCGTTGGCGTAAGTCCAGGGGGTCTCAGTCCCGGAGTGGTTCTGGCCATTCCTCTGCCTCTTCTAGGCATTTGCGGAAGCGCCGTCACCGGTCGCCTTCCTCGCCCGAGGACTGCGCCGGACGGCGGGTAGCTTGTCCCAACAAGAATTCATCTCTGGCGGAATGGGACGCGTTTCGCAAGGCGATAATGATGACTTTCGAATCGCAGGGCACCGATCCGTCTGCGCCTTTGAGAGAAGCCAGCAAGGAACGCTGTAGGGCCACCGCTCGCACGCCTTCGGGTTCGGGCGGTCGGCGTGATCATCGGGAGCCGTCTAGACGATTGGAGCCTGTGCAGCCTTCTAAGAAGGCATCAACACCGTCAACGCCGTGTCTGTCGAAGGACTCTCTCGAGGCTCCGCCTCCGAGGAAGTCTTCAACGCCATTGACGCTGAGGCCGTCGAAGGACACCTTCAGGGCTCCGGCCTCGAAGCCGTTGTCGAAGTCGTTGGTGCCTCGCTCGACGTCCACACCGATTCCGCCGACTCCCTCAGCGCCTTTTGAGGAGGCTTTGTCGGAGGTGCCCTGGAGGCTGGTGGAGACTCCGAGGAAGGCTGTGAGTAATTCAGTGAGGCCTGCGTTTGAGCCTTTTTCTGTGCCCTCATCCAGGGATTTATTCCAGCCTTTGGATTACATCTCCGAGGTGGATGAAGGGTCAGATGTGGAGGGGTTTGTTCCTCCTGAGGTTCCTGATGACCTGTTATCAGGTCATATCCAAATGGAAGACCTGCGTCAATCCTTACATGACGCCAGTGGTCTGGACACCTCTCCGGAGGTTGAGTTTGAAGGCCTGAGCCTGGTACACACGCTGAGTCGTCGTACAGGTTTCTCATGTCGAGGGTGACGGAGTACTTGGGGTGGTCTGCTCCACCTGTGGATTTTCTGCAGGATGACCTGACAGATATTTTGGACCAAGGTCCACCCACTGACCCGGTGCTGCCATTTCATATGGCCTTACAAAGAAGGGTGGCGGCGGCTTGGACTGCTCCGGAGAGTCTCCCGGCAGTGAATAAGACGTTAAAGAAAAAATACTGTTCAACCAGTGGCGACCTCTTCTACTTGTCTATGCACCCCACTCCGGAGAGTTTGGTCGCACAGGCGGCTACGGCCCCAGCAAAGCAGGCTGCGTACCCTGCCATCCCTCCGAATAGGGACGACACGCGCTTTGACGGTTGGGCAAAGAAAGTGTTTTCCTCTGGGGGTATGGCTTTAAAGGCAGCCAACTCCGTTTGTGCCTTGGCAAGATTCACTCACACTCTGTGGAACTGTGTATCTTTGGTGGCTGAACATATTCCCGAAGGGGAGGAACGGGATGGTTTTGTTGCCCTCGTTCAGGATGGCAAGGATGCCATGTGTGAATCCGTTCAGTCGGGTCTGGACGTGCAAGACTGTGTCAGCCAGTCCACGGCGACGAGCACCGTGATGCACAGGTTTGCGTGGTTGCGAAAGTCGTGATTTGCTCCTGATGTACAGTCCCGGCTTCTCAAAATGCCCTTTGATGGTGTCCATCTTTTTGGCAGCAAGGCTGACGAAAGCCTTCAGAGGTTGCAGACCTCCAAAGCTGCAGCAAAGTCGTTGAGCGCTGCAGTACGTCAACCTCCGCTTTTTCATCCTAGGGGACAGTAATGGAGGGGAGGTTCCTTTTGATACTACTCTTCCTTTGGTAGATCGAGGGGGGGCTGCCAGTCAAAGGGGCCAACGTAGGAGTACCAGAGGTGGAAAACAAGGTACTCGAGGTGCCAAAGCCGCGTGGCAGTTGCCTCTTTGCCCTCAGGCATGCCGCAGCCGCTTCCGCTCAGTCATAAGGCCATGTCCCATGGTTCCCCTGTTGGGGGAAGACTGGCGCAGCATCTTGTTGAATGGCGTGCCTTTTACTTCAGATGTGTGAGTTCTGGAGATCATGGCCCACGGCTACCGCCTTCCTTTCCGGCAGAGGCCCCGCAACAATCCACCAGGGAAGCTCTCTTTGAAGAGTCCGGATCTGCTCCTTGCACAGGAAATCAAATCCCTGCTGGAGAAAGGCGCCATAGAACTGGTGCCTGTAGCGGAGAGGAACAAGGGATGGTATTCCCCATATTTTTTGATCCTGAAAAAAGACGTGGGATTGAGACCCATCATGGACTTGCGAGGTCTGAACAAGCTCTTCAGGAATGACAAGTTCAAGATGGTTACTCTCTCTCAAGTCCTCCAGGCCCTTCAACTTCAGGACTGGTTGGTGTCTCTCGACCTCAAGGATGCTTACTTTCATGTGCCGGTTCATCCCAAGCACAGGAAGTACCTGAGGTTCGCGGTTGGCGACTCGCATTTTCAGTTTTGGGTCCTGCCGTTCGGATTGACCTCTGCCCCGAGGGTCTTCACCAAGCTGATGATGGTGGTGGCAGCGTATCTCAGAAAAGGGGGGATTCACGTCTACCCCTACCTGGACGATTGGTTGATCAGGGCGCGCTCTCCCGAGCAAGTCCTGGATCATCTGTCAGTCCCTGCCACTCGCTTCACAGGCTGGGCTTCTCCCTCAACTTAAAGAAAGAAGTCCCACTTGACACCTACCCAGCGGCTCCAGTACATCGGAGCAGTGCTCGACACATCTCTGGGGCAGTGTTTGCCACCCCAGGTTGAGGGTTCATCACATCCTGTAGATGGTAGACAAGTTTCAACATGCCCAGAATCTCCCGACGTTCGAGTTCTTGAGGTTGCTTGGCCTCCTGGCATCCTGCATTCTACTGGTGCCAGAGGCCAGGCTGCGGATGAGATCTCTGCAGTGGGCTCTCAAGATGCAGTGGTCGCAGTTCTCCAGCAGGATGTCGGATCCCGTTCAGGTGCCACCCTCAGTCGCCCAGGATCTTCTGTGGTGGGCCGTCGAAGGCAATCTGATGAAGGGGCTCCATTTTGACTACCCTGGCCGGAGGTGACGATCGTGATGGACGCATCCCTCACAGGATGGGGAGCTCATACCAACGAGTTGACAGTCAGCGGTCGTTGGTCTCCGTCAGAGTCCAGACTCCATATCAATCTGTTGGAGCTGAGGGCCGTCAGGCTAGTCCTGAAGGCTTTTCTGCCGTCTGTGCGGGGGAAGAATGTCCTGATTCTGACGGACAATACAGTGGCCATGCACTACCTCAGCAAAAAGGGGGGGGGGCAGGGTCTCTCCCACTGTGCAGAGTGGCGATGCAGCTCTGGTTCTGTGCCATCCAGCAGGAAATTTCGATCTCGGCAGTTCATCTGGCCGGAGATGAAAACGAGGTGGCAGACGCTCTGAGCAGGCAAAGCAGAGTCTCTCACGAGTGGGAGCTGGCTCAGGAAGTTCTTTTGGAGATCTTCGCCTTTTGGGGGACCCCACACCTGGATCTCTTCGCCACCAGTGTCAACCGGAAGTGCGAAAGATTCTGCTTGCGGGAATTTCCTCCAAGAGGAGCCATAGGGGACGCGTTCATAGTGGAGTGGTCCTTCAAACTGCTGTACGTGTTTCCTCCAGTCCCTGTCATTCCGCAAGTGCTGCGGAGGTTACGGAGGTTCGGTCCCGGATGATCCTCATTGCTCCGGCATGGGCCAGGAGAGCGTGGTACCCGGACCTTCTCGACATGTCCATCTGCCCTCCATGCCGTCTTCCCTACCAGGACGATCTTCTCTCACGGGAGGGGGGTTGGGCTCTCGATCCAGAGATCAAGTCTCTCAACCTTCATGCTTGGTTTCTGAAAGGTTGAGGTACAAGGATTGGGACCTCCCTGAAGACGTGATGGAGGTGCTGCTCTCGGCCAGAAGGCCAGCAACAAAATCCCTGTACCGTTGCCGTTGGAGAAAGTTCTGCGACTGGTGCAGGGTACAGAATGTGGATCCTTTTCAGTGTTCATTTCTTGTGGTTCCGTCTTTTTTGCTTTCTTTAGCCCACAGGGGCCTGCAAGTGGGTACCATTAAGGGTTGCCTGGCGGCGCTGTCAATATTTAAGCGCTCGTCTGAGGAGTGTTCTTATTTTAAGATATCTTTTGATTTCTCAGTTTTTGAAAGGGCTAACTAATGTGTTTCCTCCGTCACCTTTCCAGGTGCCCGGTTGGGATTTGAACTTAGTTTTAAAGTTCCTAATGGGAGCTCTGTTTGAGCCCTTACGTTCTTGTCCATTGAGACTGTTGTCCTTTAAGACTGTATTTTTAGTTGCGGTTGCTTCCGCCCGCAGAGTGAGTGAGTTGCAGGCACTATCTGCCAAGCCACCTTTCACAGTGTTCCATAAGGACAGGGTTGTCCTTGGGGTTCGTCCTTCTTTTCTTCCGAAGGTTGTGTCGGAATTTCATTTGAGCCAGAAGATAATTCTTCCGGCGTTCTATCCTCCTCTACATCCTGGCAAGGAAGAGGAGAGGCTCCATAGGTTGGATCCTAGGAGAGCTTTAAGTTTCTACATCTCACGCATGTCCCGGGTCAGAGTGGACGATCAGCTATTTGTAGGATACGCTGGAATGCGTTTAGGTCAAGCTGTTTCTAAGCAGACCTTGTCCCGTTGGATCATCTTGACAATCTCTGAATGCTACCATCTGGCGGGTAATGACCCTCTGGTGGGCTTACGGGCTCATTCTACTAGGGGTGTGGCTGCCTCCACTGCTCTGCAGAGGGGTGTTCCCATTTGTAATATTTGTGAAGCAGCCACATGGGCCTCTGTCCATACTTCTGTAAAGCACTACTCCCTGGATTCTATCCATGGGCAAGATTTGACCTTTGGTAAGGCGGTCCTCTATTCTGCAATTTGATTGGGCATTCTAAAATTCTACTTTCTTTTCCCACCTCCATACGTTGGTTCTGCTTTGGGAGTCTGTCATAGATGTGGAATACGTCGGAGGACACAATCACCTCGAAGAACAAATTACTTTCTTTCCTGGTAACGTTCTTTCGATGGGATGTTGCTCCGACGGATTCCACATCGCACCCTCCCAGCCTGCCCCTCTACAGAATTTTGTATGCGATCGTAGCTTACGTTTCGGCAAGGCTTTCTGTAGTCCTACTGGGAGAAGATTGGTGCCACACGTTCTGGGAAAAAACTAGAACTGAGGCTACGGGCGTCGTGCGTCCTGCATATAACATCCGGTGGCGTTGGCGTGACGCGACGGTGGCCCTCGAGGTACAGCGTATCGACGTCGGACGCAGACACCGAAACATTTTCTGAAGCAGCACAGCTGTGGTGATTACTGTCATAGATGTGGAATATGTCGGAAGAACATCCCATCGAAAGGACGTTACCAGGTAAGAAAGTAACTTGTTCTTTTGGTGGCCCCATTATGGGCACGCCAACCCTGGTTCTCCCATCTAATGGAAATGTCTCTCTCTCCCATAATGAATCTGCCTTGTCCTTACAACATGTTGTCTCAGGACAAAGGGAAACGCTCCATCCATGCCTGCAAACTCTCAAGTTAGCGGCCTGGCTCCTGAAATCTTAGAGTTTGGGCATCTCCAGCTTCCTCAGAGATGCATGGATATACTCAGAGAGACAAGGAAACCAAACACCAGACATTTCTACTCTAATAAATAGAAACGATTTGTCATATGGTGTAATACCAGCGACATCAGTCCCATTGAATGTTCCCCTACACATATTGTGTTATTCCTGGCTCACCTGCTGGACTGAGGTCTTGTATTCAATTCCCTAAAGGTTCACCTAGCTGCACTTTCAGCCTACACTACATCCCAGCAGAAAGTGTCTTGGTGGAATATCCCAGTGATTAAAGTTTTTATGGAAGGGGTTAAAAGAATGTATCCAACCCAGCTCCCGGATGGGACCTTTAATGTGGTGTTAACCAGACTTATGGGGTGTCCATTTGAACCTATGCACAAAGCAAGCCTAAACACACTCACTTAGAAGACAGCCTTCCTAGAGGCAGTCACTTCCATACGAAGAGTTAGTGAACTACAGGCCCTCTCTATTCTAGACCCTTTTGTCACAATTCACAGAGATACAGTAGTTCTGCACGCTCACCCAAGGTTTGTGCCTAAATTCATTTCAAAGTTCCATGGGAACCAGTCTATAGGACTGCCTACATTCTTCCAGAACTCTACCAAGTGGCAGAAAAAAGCCTACACACACTAGATGTGCGCAGGGCAGTCATGTACTATCTGGAAAGAACGAAACCACTAAGGAAAACAAACCAGTTTTTCGTTTCAGTGGCTGCTGGTAAATAAGGGGACCATGTCTCTAAATCACTTATCTCTAAATGAATTGCCAACTGCATCCCACTCTGCTGCAAACTTGCCAAGAGAGAAGTGCACTACAAGCCTAGAGCACACGCTACTCGGGGCACAGGGGCTTCCATAGCATTCATTGCAAATGTTCCTCTCGAGTCCATTTGCAAGGTGGCAGTCTGGAGTTTCTGTACACACCTTTACAAAACACTATTGCCTAGACACTCAATCTAGGTCTGATTCTCTGGTGGGACAAGCAGTGCTAAGACATCTTTTCACTACTGTTCCTTCTAACATCCCAACTCCAACTCCGGGTACTGCTAGCTCGTCTATGCACAGCATGTGATTCTAAGCAGATTAAAAAGCATCAGAAGACATGCATTACTTACCGTAATAGCATTTCTGATGAGTGTATCTGCTTAGATTCACATGCACCCACCCTTCCTTCCCACTAGATGGAAGGAACATAGACGTCTTACTACTTCTTTCTTTCTGTACTCGCACATGATAGTCATACGGCTCCCTCAAGGCAGAAAAAATACAATCAGAGGGATCTCGATGCGTGAGGATTTCTGGGTACACTACACGTCACGTTGGGGATAGTGTTACAGACACGCCTATGCCGACGTCCACTTTCGATCCTTGAAAGACAAGATGCAATAATCTGCGGTTGCCACTAGATGTCGGACTGTATGCACAGCATGTGAATCTAAGCAGATACAATCATCAGAAATGCTATTACGGTAAGTAATGCATGTCTTCCCAGTTTGACAGTCTGAAGGAATGATCAATTTCCCCATGACAAATGAGCAAAAGGCCAGGTAACTGATCTGTAAAATGATAAGGACGGGTTCAGAAACAAAAGCCAATAGTTTTGGGGTCCATAGACTATGGAGGGAAGTTGGCTAAAAGAGAATTCTTTCCTAACAGTGGATGCAATCCATTTGCACCCTGGGAAGGGCACTCAGCCAATCAGGTGGCTGGAACAGTGGATGAGAATACACAATCCCCACTCGCTGTCCCAGTCCACCCGAGGCCCTTCCCCGGGTGGCGTTCTTTCTTCTTTTTTTTTCAGTGCAGGGAGGCAACAGGGAACCGCTCCCTGTTTCCCCCCCCCCTCACTTCTAAATGCCACAATTACCCCTCCCCCTCCACTTATTTGTTGGACCGGAGCATTGCGCTCCGGTGCTGGAGCCCCTCCAGTCTGGCCGCCATAGACATGGAAAAGGGACTATGGTGTGTCGATTCTTTTTTTTTTCTTTTTCATTTTTGATCAGTAGATTGGCTGCGCAGGCAGCGTGGATCTCTCGATGGACTATTGTGAAAGCCATTTGCATGCAGCGCCGTGAGTGCTATTTATACCGACGCTGCATCCGGACTCGACAGCGCTGAGAATTCTCAGAAATATGCTAATTCCCTTCTACCTTGGATATCCCCACCTCTTTTTGCTGGACTTCTAGGACTTTTAATTATTTATAACCTGGAGAGACTAATGTATTTTTCTGCGATTTGGACACTGTTTCTCATTTGACTTTGGAGTCTGACTATAGGCATCATCTTTACATTGTGACACACAGCACCTTCACTGCTTAATCCCCTTGGTTACAGGAATGCACTCAAAGGTGATTGGCTGTCTGGCTGTCCTTGGAGGACAGCCACCCTGCTGTGTGATTGACAGCTAGGTTGCGAATGAATGGGAAAAACCTGCATAAAAGGTGAGGTTTTTTGCTTGGAAGACAGAGCCGGCCACTGGATGAAGGAATCTGAAGAAGAACTTGGAAGAGACGCTTGCTTGGTTTGCCCGGTGAAGCCCTGCTGCATTGCTGAAGCTCTGAATTCACCTTGATTAGAGAAGCCCTGCAACAGACGACTTCTCTCTTTGGGTTGGTGGGACCAATCAACCCTAAAGCGAACTCGTCTGGACATCTGCTCGGAGCTGGCTGTACTTGCATTGCTGGTGCAGGAACCGATTGCCATGGAGAGGAACACCAGAATAGTGTGTCTTGTTTTTTTAAGTCCGACCCAAGCTCCAGGATGATCCTCCAGACTCCTATGAAGGACTGACCAAGCCTGAGCCACCTCAACAGAGTGCTGGACCCTAGATCTGAGGAAAGTCCATAAAGGTATCCAAGAACCGCTGTGGTGCTGTTTGCGAGAGCCGCAAGGAGCTGAAACTACAAAGTGCCGCTGATCTGAAATTTGCCCAGTGCTGCCACTGACCTTCAATTCGTAGTGCAGAAGTCCCCAGACATCCTCCCTCTTGTCCCCACGACTGGGGTCCACGAACAACAGGATCTGCAGACCTACACAGGAACAACAGCCAACTGGAACCAATTTTTTCAAACCAAAGGTACTGTGAACATGAGGGGACTTACCTCTTGTTGTGTAGCCTTGCTAGTTCTCAGTTGAGACTTGTCTTGGTTGTTTTTGCAGAGTTGCTTGCAGTTTTGCGCCTCACAAGCCTCCCAGCTTGTGGCCCTACAGTGATTTCATTTTTTGCAAAGACTTCTAAAACATTGTGCAAGACTTTTTACCTACCTGCAAGAAGTGCTTCAGGTCACCTAGACTTTTGCTCAACTAACATTGCCTGTCCTAGCTCCCTTAAAGACTCTTCTTACCTCTGACTTTGTGCTTTACCTTTCCTTCAGGAAAGGGTTAATTTACTTTGCATTTGAGGGTTCAAAAAGTACTTAACTGCTTAAGAATATTTGTTAACCATTGTTTTATTCCCCCCTCTTTTCCTTTTGACACTAAACTCAGTATTGCTCTAAATGTACAAGTGATATATCAATGTCCACAGTGTCCTAGTTATTTTAGTCACCTCAGGGTGTAGGAATTGTCTGTGTGCCATCCCAAATGGGTATCTACTGAGAGTGTGTATTTTGAAGAATATTTGTGTTACATATATTTGCTCCCTTCTAAAGAAGGCTTATTCAACTGACTGTTAAATTAATAATTGTTTAATCAAGAAACCTTGAGAGTAAGTGTTTATTTGGATACTCGTTACTGTGAATCGCTGTGTAAAAACCCTACAGCTCACATTGACCCCTCTTGAGATAAGCCTGGCTGCTCACTCTACCAATTTACGTAGTACATGCTTATACCAAAGGTTAGGTTAACTATTGCCAAGAGGACAAGGCTGGTGCAGTCTCCCACAGGGTACTTCATACAATCTTGCCTAACAATTTTCAACACCTGAGCCGCACCGTGACCCTTCTCAGAACAGTTGCCAAGATCTGCTGCTGCAGGAAGAATATATCAAAGATAAGGAATCAGTGGGAGGAACATCCATCAGAAAGAATATTACTGGAGATAAATAATCTGTTCTTCTTCCTTGGTCATGTATAGCTTATTGTTTTAATGTTTGAACAAGTGGATATATAAAAGCTGGCTATTTGAAAGTTGGAGGTCTTGTATATGAACTGATTTTACTTCTTCTAATTTTAGATTCTACTTGATGGAAAGTTTAGCAACGATGAAAGTGCTTCCATTGAGAAACCAGTGACATTCCTTTCTTTGAAGCTGCGCCTTGTAAACATATTAATAGGGGCTTTGCAAACAGAAACTGATCCGAACAATACCCAAATGATATTAGGTTTGTGTTAACTTTTTATGTTAATCATGTGCTAAATATAAAATGTTGTTTAAGGTGTCACCTCTTATATGCTTGAGTTAAAAAAATGTACAAATGTTAATGTTGCCGCAAGGTTTCCAATAGTAGATTGAATGAATAACTGACAGTTTAAATCCCACTATCCTCCTAACCGTTTTGACATTGTTGTATTGCTGTGTTTAAGCCTCTTAGTTATTGCAGGCAAAGGAACCAAAGCACGGCTTGTGCCACAGCCCAGACTGAATGTAGACCACCTCCTTACTCCTTGCTTAGTGGCTGGAAACTGCCATTCAGAACTTTACCAGTTGTTCCTTCTCTCACCCGCCGAATGGAGTCTCTGTTGGATAAGACAAGCAGGATGACTCGCATGAAGCCTGAAAAGGCATGCCTTCACACTGTGACACGTGTTTTTAAGCATCTGAATGGTGATATGTAGCTCTCCACAACACACCCAACTAAATAATGCAAGGAAAACTCACTCAGTCTTTTAAAGGGCCTTAATATCTAAGGAAGAGCTGCAAATGAACACTGAAAATATCCGGTTGTTGATTTCAAGTCCACTGTGTTGCCTTCTTTTAACTATGCATTGTAACTGAAAGGTAGGAAAGGTTTAATTTGCGGATTACTCGCACAAATTCCCAACCTCCGCTTAAGGGGGAATCCCAAGGATTTCTCTTTTGGCAACTTTCCCGCCATAGTCCTTTGGACCCCTAAATATTTTGCTTTTGTTTTTTAACCTGTCCTGACTTTTTACATGGAAGTAAAGCCTTCAGTTTGACTCCGCTGGCCTTTTGCTGTCTGTATGAGACATGAGTGAAACCAACATTGGTCCCTGAATGGACCACTGCTGCTGTTTGAATGATGCAGATCTTTACCATTGGTGGGATTGGACTTGATTCGAGGCTGGATTTTGGATAAAAAGAGGGCTCGTGGAGCTATTTCCTTCCTGGATCTAGCCTGGCGAAGCTCTGTTGGACTACCTGATCTGTGAAGGCCCTCTGGGGTGCTTCAACCCATGGACTGGTGGGACCAACCGATTTCAACGTGTTCTCTAGGATGCAGCCGTCTTGAGCCTTTCGCAAGTTTCCTTAGACCACCTGGTGGTCGCCTTTCTGCATTTGCACCCGGCACCTCCAAGTAGAACCAATGGCATGAAATTCAAACAAATCTAAGTCGGGGGGGATAGGTAAATGCCAAGTATTTGTCTCCGCCTGTTCTCCATAGGATAGCATTTTTTAGGAGTCTCTTTGTATCCTTCCATTCCACTTCTTTTAGTTCATCACACCTGAGCAGTAAAATCTGAAAGACAAGAACACATTTTTTTTTCAACAAAACATTTTTATTGAGCATTTTTCGCAGGATGAACATTAACATAATCCATGGAAACCTACATAAGCACATGGGGTAAAGGTGCAAGGCGTCTTTGGTGGTAGTATACAGCGCCAGATCAGGGTAGTAAAGGGGATTGCAACAGTCAGGGTCTGACCACTCTGCCAATTAAAGGCTTGTCTGGGTTGAGTGTGGGCCCCCCGAACCCATACGGGGCTTGGTGTATTGCTATGTGATTGTATGGGCAGGTGGTGTGAGCTCGGACACTCTGGCCGGATTAAGTTATCCACCTAGTGACAGGGGAGGGGGGTAGTAGTGAGGCAAGCCTGGGAATTCCTCTGAGTAATCGAGGAAAGCGGCCCAGATTCTGTCCCAAAACTCTGCCCACCACATAAGGAGGGCCTGGCCCTAGGAATTCTTCCTAAGCGTGCTATTGTTATTTTGGCCACTGTCAGTAATTGAGTGCATAGGTTGGCCATGTGTCCTGAGAGCGGGTAGGCTCCTCCCTGTGTCTCCCAGTAAGATCACTCCCGTGTCTCATGGAATGCTCAAGCCCGTGATCAACCGGATATGTTCTAGTATCTCCCGCCAAAAGAGAGAAACTTTCAGGCAGTCCCAGAGAAGATGAAATAAAGATCCAGTGGCTGGACAGCCCCTCCAGCGTTGTGCCGGAAGCTTCGGTTTATATTTGTTGAGTAGTTCCGGGGTTAAATACCATCTGAAGCATACTTTCAGCCCTCTTCCTTGTTGGTAACACATTTTGAACTTTTGTGCAGCAGGGCCCAAATACGCCCCCAGTCCTCTAACTCTTAATGTCCGACCCAGGTCCCTTTCCCAAGCAAGCATGTATTTCTCTTTATCAGGGTCCGTTCTGTCTAAAAGGCGCTAAAGAGTTGAAACCCTGCCCCTGAGTTTTGGGGGTGTGAGCGTGTGTTTCAGAGCTGTAAGACGCCCCCCCGCCTCCTTTGGTCCTGACAGAGCTCTGCGACACCCAATGCCTAATTTGAGTGTAACTAAACCTTTGTGCCTCCGTGACTATGGCTTTCTCTTTCCATTCATGAAATGATAAGGGGACCCTGTTGGTCAGGAAGTCTGAAACCCGTGTTAGGCCCCCTTCCCTCCACCTGGTGAAACCATGTGGGTGCACATGGCCGGGGGAAAAGTCAGGGTTGTTCCATATTGGGGTTTAAGGCCCCAGTGTGTCTCGGCAGCCCCACTTACGGGCGGCATCTCGCCAACATTTGACCGTGTTTTTGGTACAGGATAGTGGGGCTAATTTCTGAGAGCCCTGGTGCATTGGGAGGTGGGGGGGGGGAAGTGTGTTAGGCAGAATCCCGTGCAGTGCCCTTAGGGACCACTACACACGATTAAGACCACAGGTGGCAATACAAGTTTTACCTTTGGTACAAGCCTGTACTACTAAATTATAGTGTTAGCAGTAGCAGAGATTACACAAAGGGACCACAATTACTGTGACTCAAGCAAACACTGACTCAAGGTTTCAGGTAGAAAAATATAAGTACATTTATTTTTAAACCATTCATTATAAACACAACACTTCTATTAAACTTCAATAAAAACCACACATTAAATATACTACAATTAACCAATTCACTTTGTACAGTAAGTCTCAAGGTAAGTACCCTGTGTTGAATGCACCAGTGTTAGGAACAAAACACGTTTCTGCGAATACAATTGCCATCACTTTTTGACAGGTCGGTATACTAACTAAACACGTATCCGTGACATGAAATGCTACCGGGGTAAAAACACATTTAGCAATTGAGATACCCATAGGGAGTTGGAGGCAAAAATCACAGACAATATTTTGGTTAGGCAGGCAGAATCAAGAAACACTCAAAGACAGGAGTTCAAAAGTCAAAGGGCCGGAGCCAGGGTTGAGAGACACCGGGGCCTGTTGCCGAGGATCACACAGTCAGATAGTTTGAGATTCAACGTAGCCAAAAGTACTTCGATATTTTCAATGTTCGGAAGCAAAAGTTATAAGAAGAAGGGAAGACAAGGGCAAGCCTTGGAAATGAAGAAAAGGGATTCACCCAGTTTCCTCAAGTAGAACCCAGTACCTTGTTCCAACGGTGCAGCTGGTGCCCTGGCAGTTGTTCCTAGTGGTTTCCTGCAGACCCACGATTCCTGGAGCTTCGTTGTGAAGGAGGACGTCTGAAGAGGGTCTGCACCACACAGGGATGAGGCCGGCAGCAGCGACACGGAACAAAAGGTGCGCTCCTTAAAAACAGGAGAGGCTCTTCAGATGGCTATCCGGACCACTACAGCTGTGTGTAGCGATTTCGACCAAGGAAGAGGATCCTCTAGCTGTGGAAGATGAGCTGGTTGTTCCCACCAAGCTCAAGGGAAGAAGACTCCGGACTGGATCTTCTCTGAGTCGTTGAAGGTAGATAGCTCAGGACTGCAGCAGGGCTTCACCAGGAAGGTAGTTGCAGCAGCCGTCGTTCTCTCTGCTTCTCGTCGGTTTGTTGCAGTTCCAGTGGCGACTCTATCCGACTTCTAGCCCAAGAGACCTGCCTTTTATGCGCAAAACCCCCATTCACACAGCCTGGCTGTCAATCACGCAGCAGGGGGGTTGTCCAGCCCGGACAACCACCTTGATCAATCGTAACAAAGTGCGACTTGGGTTTCCTAGGATACCCTGTGCAGGGGGTGACTACACCTCTCCCTCACATCCAGCCCCCCTAGACACCCAGGTGCCATGAGGAGGGCTTCTAGGTAGAAGCCTGCCAAAAGACAGCGAACAAAGAAGGCAAACCTGGTTTGCCGCGCAAAGTAAAACACAAGAAGGAGTTTAACAAAAAGAAATGGCGAATAAACAGCACCGGAGCCAAAAGAAAAAGGATTTGGTCAAGCGGGTTTAAGTTCTAGGCTAAAACAATAGCCTACAATATTACCACGGTTATATAAGATAACCGCGGTAGAAAGTTAGGGTAGATACCACTGCCACCAGCCATGTCTAATTGTTAAAAGAGCAAAACAATGCTCTAGGAGGTACAGATCAAAAAGGGATACAAATTAACCCTTTCCAGTACTCCATGGAAGATGGGGTGTACGGGATCTGTGGTAGATTGACTAAGTAAAGTTAATGGTAACTTTACCCTTTTCTGGGGGACAGTATTCGCCTCAGAAATGGAGTCGGTGGGAGTCTGAACGACAACCCAGTGCCACTGCACAAAAGGTGCTGTGTGACACACACACAAAGAAGGGGGCTACTGAAGTGGTGTCCTTCAGAGCCCACAATCACAAAAACAGGTGGAAACACATAGCAAAACACAGGTAAGAGTGGTGGCAAACCTCTTACTCTTACCCAGTGGAAAAAAATAAACTCCAGAAGTCCAGCAAAGCTGCTGGGGGACTCACTAGGTGAGGGAAATTAGCCATAGATGAGAATTCTCCCTAACAAAGTGCTTCTAGCGGGGCAGAGCTCCAGTCAGCCTCTTATCTGCCTCCAGCGGGGCAGATTAGTAATGGCGACCCATCAGAAGGCGTGGGAGAGATGCGCCGCCTTGTAGTACCTAAGTTCATCCGGGACTCCCAATCCTCCCATGCTAGTGTTGCGCACAGCATGATTCTTTTTGCTATGCGTGACACCCCCCCTGCCCCTCGCGCCCACGTAGATGAATTTTTATATTTTCCTCTGCAATTTTTGGATGTCAGACATGGGGATGTAGACAGGTAGGGCTGTGCAGTGGTAAAGCAATCTTGGGGACGATGTTCATTTTAACCACTGTCACCCTTCCCAGCCAGGAGATCTCCTCCCTGTGCCTGCGTTCCAAGTCCTTGTGCAGCTCAGTAAAAAGCTTCAGGGAGTTGGATCGGTATACCCTCCTACCTTGCCAGGTATTTGGACCCCCAAATAGCTAATACTCGAGTTTTCACAGGTGGCCAGTGTTGGTCTCTGTTTGCCTGGGATATTTATTGCCAAACTGCAGATTGAGTCCATGAAACCAGAGGCGTTGCCAAAGGCCTCGATTTCCCGACACAAGGCTATCATTGAGCTATCGACCTGCGTTATGGTGAAAAGGACGTTGTCCGTGTACATCGCAGCCGTGTATGTGTGCCCTTGTATGGCTCCGTTCTCCCGGAGACGTATGACGAGCGGCTCCATAGACCAGGAAAAGATCAGTGGTGAGAGTGAGATTGCTATTGTAGCTGAGCTAGTGCCATTTAGTCTGAGGTAGGTGGATGGGTGTTGGTAATTTGCCATGGCCCATTTGGTGAAGTTGGGTCCAAAGCCAAAATGGGCCAAGGTCCGGCCGATGTATCCCCAGTCCAGCAGTTCGAAGGCTTTGTGCGCGTCAAGGGAGATGACAGCGATCTCAACCTAGAGTCTAGAGGCGCTTTCGATTAGGTTGATGGTGCGCCTAATATTATCTTGGGTGTTTCCCCCAGGGATAAAGTCTGTTTGATCAGGGTGTATGAGGTCGTGGAGAACCCTACCTAGTCTGGCCGCCAATACCTTAGAGAAGATCTTGGCATCATTGTTCATGAGAGTGATTGGCCATGAGGGTGATTGCCCTGTACGGGGCGCATTTGTCAGGGTCCTTGCCTGACTTCAGGCCTAAGTACTGTTGCTGTTTCATTCATGGATGGGGTGATTTCGCCACTTGCGAGGAAGGAGTTGAATAAAGTGGATAGTTGGGGGGCGAGGATGTGCGCAAACACTTTATAGAACCGCTTTGAGAACCCGTCTGGACACGGAGCGGTGGACTTTAGTGATTTAATTGCCTCCATTGTTTCCTCAGTGGTGATTGGGAGCTAGAGCCACTCCAGTTGAATGTGGGGAGGAGCGGTGCAAATGGATCCCAGGTAGTGCATCTGTGCTGTCGATGTTGTGGGGGAGCCTGCCATAATCCCTCTGTGGTGCTCTAGTAAGATGCTAATTTTCTCTTCCTCCATATATCGGAGCACCCTGTCCGCCCTCATAAGCTTTGGGACATGGTTCCTCATGTGTAACTTTTTTAATTTATAGGAAAGTTGGCTATTGGCTTTATTACCGTTTTACATAATAGTACTGCTTGGAGTATGCCATTGCCTTTGCCGACTTGTCTGCTAAATGCATTTGCAATGCGATTTTGGCCTTTTTCAGGGCCCTGACGACCTTGATTGTTTGTCGCTTTTTGAAGTTGCTTTCTAGCTCCTCTACCCCTTTTTCTAGAATCGATTCGTGGAGTTGACTGTGGCGCCGTCGCGCTGCCTCTGCGCTAATAAGAACCCCCTGCACCACTGGTTTCATGGCATCCCAGACGACGGGCTGTGGGCATTCCCTGTTCCCATTTTCCCTGAAGTAGTTGGTGAGAGAGTGTCTGCTTCCTCCTGCTTGATTACAGGGTCCAATAATGTGGAATTCTGAAGCTTCAAGGCCTTCGGGGGGGGGGGGGGGTGGCGAGTTGTGAGCCCCTGGACTCGCAGGCCAGCCGTTATGGGGGCATGGTCTGACAACAACCTTGGGAGTATTGCCACCTTTTCGAGACAGGGGATGAGATCCCCGGACATCAGTAGAAGATCAATCCGCGAGAAGCCTTTATGAACTTGTGAATAGAAGGTGAAATCTTTGGTCCCTCTGTTGTCCAGCCGCCAAATGTTGTCCGTGCCCGTCTCCCTCAGGACAAGGGTTTGGGCGAAGTCAGCTCTCGTTTTGGGGAGGGATTTGTCTATTTGTGGGTCTGGGACCGAGTTGAAGTCTCCTCCAATCAGGAAGTGACCTTCCAAGAATGGAGGATCACTGGGATTATGATGAGGAGGTAGCGGTCCTGTGCTGTGTTCGGGCAATAGATAGATTCCAGGGTCAGTGGCTGTTCCCAAAGATACCCCTTAACCATCAAGAATCTATCCTCGGGGTCCCGTTTCACTGTGATCTGCGTCGTGGGGGGTGTTCTCGCTTAGCAAGAGGGCCGCCCCCTTTTTTTTTCTCCCCCGCTGAGGGAAAGAACCTTTTTTTAAATCTGGAGAAATTGGCCCGTTTCTCATCTGCCTCCAGTGGGTGGGTCTCCTGGAGAAACACCATGTCTGCAGACAGCTGTGCCAGTCTCGTCTCCACCGACCTCCTTCCCTGGAAAATTGAGACCCTGAATGTTCCATGTCAGGAATGGGAGTTCCCTGCTCCCGTCAGCGGTCCTGGGCCCTCTTATGTGTCAGCACAGAGATGGTATCTGTCCCGCATTGCGTCCCGTGAGGCCCCCGTGAATCGAGGAAGGCACCTACCTCTGCGCTGTCCATTGAGGTTGATGTTTTGTTGTGTCTGCTTGCCTTTACTCTGTGAAACAAGATTAACCCACCCCCGCCCAAAACCTCTGTGTTACCCCTTACCCCCGCCCCACAACTATTGGTGTTGAGTCCAGTCCTCCACCAACGGGGTGACTGGCTGTGACTCGCCACCAGCCCTGTAGGGGGCCAACGGGCCCTGGTCTTAACTTTCGGCCATGGCTAAGAGGTGGTGCATTAATGCGTCCGCTATGGCGGGCCGACCTGTCTTGCGTGTGACCTCGAACAAGAACTTGTTAAGATTGTAGCTAGACTCTTAATTTGCAAAGTATGGATGATGGCCCCCTGTTGAAACAGGCGTGATCTTCATGTGGTAGGACTCTGAGCTACCAGAGCACTCGGCGTTGGGTATCCAGTCTACCATGGGCTGTTGGGTTCCCAGTGGTGTGGGGCTGCAGATCAATCTTTGTCCGGTTTCCTGACCTTTCCATGGGGGCCACGGGGGCCACGGAGCCTACGCTTCCGTTCAACTCGTGCTCAGCTCGTTGAAGGGGAGATTCCAGCGGGCACCCGTCGCACCGTTCCATTTTCGGCTACCTCGCCCCCATCTGCTGGGCCCAGTAGTTTGCCGGCTTCCGTTAGATTGTGAACTTGCCATTGTTTGCCAAGTTCAGCGATCTGGGGAATCCTCATCGGTATGAGACCTTCCGCTCCCTCAAGCAGTCAGACATGAGCTTCAAAGCTTTTCTTTTCAACAGGGTGCTATTCGCTAAGTCCTGGTAAAGCAGGATGGTTGCGTCCCTGAATTGGATTTGCTTAGAGTTCCTTGCCTCCTGCATAATCTCCTCTTTTACTTTGTAAAAGTGGACTCTTGCCAGCACGTCCGGGTGGTTGAGAAGGCTTGTTTTGATCTGGTGCGGTGCACTCTGTCAACCTCTAGTGGAGTGCTGTCTGGGAGCGTTAAGATGAAACAGAACAGGTCTTTGACGAAGTGCACTATTTCTGTATCCAGAACCGAGGTAGGAATACACTGCAGGTGAATCAAGAACACATTTTTACTTGCCAGTAACTTGGTTGCATCTCTTCTCTTGAACAATTCACCAACACTTAACCTGCATCATATACATTCTGGGGAGAAGCATTGCAACATTTTGGCACAAGGCCCCCACTCTTCATTGGGATTGGACTTTTTAAGCTAGGGCATAGTTCTTGTGACTTGGTTCCATCTTACTGCATCACTTAACTTATTTTATTGATTTGAGTGATTGCATTTTAGAACCTATGGTGACTGTATATATGTTTATTATTGAGTGTTGTACGATGTCCTCACCTGCTTGATTAATCTTTTAAGTGTGTGTTTTGGACCTAAAATAAATATAGTATTTTTGTACATTGCTGTATTCAGTTATTGTGTGCTTCACTCTGTGGACTCATTGTGGTCCCTTGACCCCAATCACACACTCCTGAGAATAGCCTTGACTGCTCTCCATTGCTACCTTGACTACTCTATATTGCTACCTTGATTGGGTTTTGGCTAACCTCTGAGTTCCCCTGTTCCCTCCAACTAGGGTCCTCCTAAAATATGTCCACCAGGTCCGATTCTAGAAATCTTTCTTAACGTTCACATTCAGTCCTGCTTTACGTTCCATTTCTTAAGGAGATGTGCAATACCACAATCCATTGCCAAACGCAATGCCATTAACTGTTTCTTCAGACAAGCTAGACAAGATAAAGTAAGACATGGCCGGGTCCAAAGGCAACACAGACGTCCAACCCATAGTAGCTTGCAACATATCAAGACAGACCTAATGCAGGACAATTACTTGAAGACCTAACCAACACTCTTGCAGTTCTCAAACCCGCCCACTGCCAAGATGATATTCTCCCCTCCTCCATTGGTCTACTTGACCTGGAAGACCTGGCCAGCTATCACCTCATCATGCATCTACCCTTCTGTGGCAAAATGTTCAAGAATACTGTGGCCATCCAGGACTACTAATCTGGTTTCCAACCATTATGCAGAATAGAGACAACCACCATCCAGGATACCAGTGATGCTTTACACATCCTGAAGAAACAGGACCCCTGCCTACTCGTCCTCAATGTCTGTTGCCTTCAACACCATTGACCATGAAGCCCTACTCATCGTCACCAAACTCGTGGCCTACGACTGAACAGTCCTGTAATTGTTCATCTTGTACCTATCCAAGAGAGACCAGCTCATCCAGATGTACCTCAACAGATCCCAGCACTGCCCAGTAACCTGCAGAGTGCCACAAGGCTCCATCCTGACCCTTTTTTCTTTATTCTCTACATAGAACGGGAGAAACTTCTCCAACACACACCAATTTGCAGATGACATAACTTTTCATGAAGATAAATTGCATAAACAACATCCATCGACTTAAGGATGCTTTCTCCCCATCCAAGTCTGTATCTCAAGTGCTTACCTGTACCTCACCCCTATTTAGAGTAACCCCTAAATGCTCACACCAGAAAAAATTCAACCCACTAGCGAAAAATGCGCAGCACAACTATTGCAAGGAGAACAAGGTTTATTTCCACAAAAATAGAGATGCACCAGCAAAGCACTCTGGTGCCGTTGAACATTCTGGTCAAATCAGCATGAGCAATATTTTAAAAAGGCATACAGCATCATCAATGACGTAGTTACATATGTTACAAATTCGAGGTGCTGGTTGGCGCGACCATATACATAGACTAGCTGCTTCATAAGGGATACCAGGCCATTGATCCCAGCCCCATCTGTCCATATTCCTCCATGTGAGCTTATTCTTTTACGTCATCAGGCCGGAGGCTACAATTACTTGCTTGTTAGACGAAGAAAAACAATACAATCTTTTTAAAAATATATATATTTTATTAAAGTTTTGCAGGTACAGTTAAGCGTATAAATCATTGTTCAGATGTTTAATGTCTGTTAGATTCCCATTCCCACCCTCACGGTAGTACCCTCCCTAACCCCAACTTTGAACAGTAAATGTGTCGCAGGGTCTTATGTCTTGGAGTTGCAAATAGTCTAGGTCAACTTGTTTTTAAGGGTGACATGCACCGCGGGTCATTAGGCACTTTGTGTCTCTTGGGATTTTTGTGCTTGTCTTCTTGCTAGAAGATATATGCAGCGGGGTTTGTCTGGTGAGGCAAATAGTTCTTGTACTAGCACATTCCACAATGTGATGTTTGCAGAGTTTTGTTTCCTCCCTCTTCCTAGCGCTACGTACCACACTGTCGTTTCCGCCATTGTCCACCTTTTCAGATCTTTCCACCACGTTTCTACGTTTGGGCCTTCTTTGGCTTTCCACTTCATTGCTATTCGCCGTTTGGCCAATGCCCATGCTAGATCTATCATCCTTTTCTTTGCTGTTTTTATTTGGATATTTGTATAAACCTAGGAGGCAAGCTTCAATTGTCCTATCTTGGCCTTTTATTCTTATTTTATTTTATATAATTGTTATTGTTTTAGTCTGGCGTTTCTGGATATCTTTTTGCGATATAGCTTCGCCTTGGTTCATTCTTTATCTGTGATTTCTATACCTATTTCAGCTTCCCATGTCTGCCTTACCTTTGGATGGGTCTTTGGGTATGGTTCGTCTTCTTTCAGCATTTTCTTTGCCCTACTCCATATCTGCTGTCCTAGCTGTAAGAATGTCAGAGGTTGTGCAATTCTGTTTTTCTCCAGCCACAGCACTTCACTGACGAGATATGGGGTTACGGTGGCGCTCAACAAGGCATGTTGTATTGTTTCCGTGTCTGCCAGCCCGTTTGCTACGTGTTGGAGTTGGCCCGCCAGGTAATATAGTTCAAAATGTGGGAGGCACACTCCGCCTTCTGTATAGTCTCTACATCGTACTTCCATGGCTACCCGTTTCCAGCCTTTTACCCATATGAAGCTACTCAGCATTGAATTTAGGTCTTTGGAAAATGTCTTTGGTATAAGGTATGGTACATTAATAAAGTGGTATAGTAATCTAGGAAGGGCTATCATTTTTACCAGCGAGATCCGTCCCTTCACCGACAGGGGGAGTTTTTCCCAGAATTGTATGGGTGCTTCTAGGCCTTTTTTGGCTCTGTGTGTTGGCAATGCTGGTGTTTTCCATGTCATGGTATATATTTATGCCCTGGTAGCGAAACGTGTGTGATTCCCATTGGGGATCAAGGCGAGGCAGTTGGTCTTCTGATCTGCCTGCCCATCCTGCTAGGGGGAACAAACGGGATTTGTTTTTGCTTATGAATTCCCGATAGTTGTGCGAAGTTGTTTAGCACTTCTAGGTACGTCCCTAAGTTGTTTTCTGGATGTTTTATTTACAACAGTATATCATCTGCATAGACAGATATGGTGTGTGTGGTCTCATCTATTTGCAGTCCTATGTCTGCGAATGATTCTCTTATGCAAATCGCTAGGGGTTCTAGTGCTAAAATGTACAATAGAGGCGACAACGGGCATCCCAGTTTAGTGCCTCTGTGAATCGGGAATGGGTCTGATATATATTTGCCTGTGCGGACTCTTGCTGATGGTTTCATGTAGAGCATGCGTATCCATTTCATGAATCCCTGTCCTATCCGTAATGTTCTAGGGTGGCGAACAGCCATTCCCATCGCATGGAGTCAAACGCCTTAATGGCATCTAATGCAGCTACTGCACAGCCTTCTGGTCTAGTATGTGTCCTATGTATAACCGCCTGGAGTCGTCTCAGGTTTGCCATTGTGGCCCTGCCCGGGACGTACCCAGTCTGGTCTGGGTCGACCAGCGTAGTGATTACTCTTTTGAGCCACTCTGCCAATACTGCTGTAAGGATCTTGGTGTCCTGGTTCATCAATTTGATTGGTTGATAGGATTCGCATAATCTGCTGTCTTTGCCTGGTTTTAGGAAGGCGAGTTTCAGGGCCTGTTCCATCGTATCTGGTAGGGTACTTGCACCGTATGCCTCTTCCCGGACGAGTAGTATTTGCGGGGCTAGTAGGTCTGTGTATTCTTTGTAAAATTTGGCTGGTAGGCCGTCGTCACCTGGTGTTTTCCCAGTGGGTAGTGAGGTGATGACTCCTTGTATCTCTTCTAAGGTGAGGGGGCTATCTAGCATTTCTCGTTGTTCCATGGTTAATGTGGGCAGTCCTATGTCTTGTAGGGTTTCATTTATTTATGTTTCCGTAGGTTGCGTGCTATCTTCATATAGCTTGCTGTAAAAGTCTCTAAATGTGTGGTTGATTTCTGCTTGTGATCGCCATATGTACCCGCATTCTTCTGCAATTTCCACTGTTTCTGCTCTGGTATCTGAATTCCGGACCAACCAGGCCAAAAGTCGTCCTGGTTTGTCGCCCAGTCTATATATCTTTTCTGTATATTTCACAAGGCTAAAATTGCCCAATTTTTCCCATTGTTCTATTCATTTTTGTCTCAGTGCCATAAGGGCACCTTCTTTGCTCTCCCCTAATGAGTATGTTCTCTCTAGTTTTTTTTATCTCAGCTTCTACTCTTGATGTTTGGTTTTCTAGGTCTTTTCGGACTCTGCCTACTGTGGCTATGGCTACCCCCCATTTGACCACCTTGTAGGCGTCCCATACACGGCCATGTATGTTTGACGCTTCCCAGATTGTGCTAAAAAAAACTGCTCTCTTTGGATCCTTAGGTCTTCCCTGAAACTGCTATCTTGCAATGTTTCTGCTCGTAATTTCCATGTGGGGAGAGGTGCTGGGCAGGTTCCGAGGGCCCACTTTACTGTTATGGGTGAGTGGTTAGATAGGGTTCTACCTTCGTACGTGGCCTCCGTTATGCTTCCCAGATGTTCCCTTCTTGTGATAACATAGTCAATTCTTGTATACATCTTGTGTACACCTGAATAGAACGAGAATTCTTGCTCATCTTGGTGCAGTCATCTCCATATTTCCTGGAGCTCTAGGTCTCGCACTAATGTTTTCAGCGCCCTGGATGAGGGGGGGGGGGGTTGGTTGTTGCGAGTATACCGTTCTATCTAAGGTCGGGTCTAGGACACAGTTGAAATCTCCTCCCCAGAGCCAGAGTGCACCTCTGTACAGAGACAGGAAGGGCTATAACAAGCGATAGAACGTTGCTGCGTTCTGATTAAGCGCTTAAGTATTTATACAAAACTCTTTGTTGTCTGTTGTGTGTCTATGTATCCATGTAGTAATAGTATTACCCTCCCCTCCGAGTCTGAATGCGTGTGTAGTATTCTGTGTGGTACCCCAGGGGCTTTCCATATGAGCACCCCTCTCGCGTAGTTGGAATATGCTGAGCCGTACCGCTTGCCCCTCCATTTGCTAAGTATATGTGATTGTTTGTCGGGTGTCAGGTGGGTTTCCTGAAGTAGTGCGATTTGGATGACTTTCCTTCGCAGACAGGTCATTACTCTCCTTTTAATGTAGTTATTCAGGCCACGCACATTCCACGTCACAATTTTCAGAGTGTCTGCCATGTGGTGTGTTTTATTTGCGTTTTGTCTCTATTACCAGGCGTTAAGTTCCCTGCTCTGCTGCCCTGTGCTGCGTTGGGTCCTATTCTTTTGTTCCTGTGCATTGTCTTTGTCTCTCGGCTATCCCCAATTTCGGTATTGCGCTTCTTTTTCTTGATTTGTTTTTCTCTGTCATTTTACAACTCTCTTCTTGAGTTTCTTTTGTGTCTACGACCCTCTGTGTCTTTGCAACTCACTGCATCTATGACCGCCTTGTTTGCGATGTATCAATGTTTGTGATTCCAACAACTGAACTGTAACATAACGTTTAACTTGGTGCCCATCGGAGGCGTCTCCACCATTTTCTTGTTGGATCTCAAAGTCGGTGGCCGAGTACTGTGGGTACTTGTAGTTCATTTTGGATTCGGGTAGGGGGGATTAGTGTTCTAGCCATTCGGAAGAGAAAGTAAAACAGGGAAGAGTGTGGTCTTGTGATGACTGCTATGTGTCAAGTTGGAACTTTTGACAGGAGCGTGGTGGTCTTAAGGTACGGAGTTCCTGCCTACTTTTCCTTCTTTTCGTTGTGCCAGTAGTGTATAGGTTTTAACTGTTGCTGCCATTCACTTCATTTATTTTGGCGGTTCGTATTTGTCTGTGTCTCTAAGGTCTGACCCAGGTTATGTTCGTCCATCCAGTCATTTGTTTATTCTGGTGTCTCGAAGAACAGCGATTTTCCTTTTGTAGAGTATTTTTAATTTTGCAGGATAGAGGAGAGGAGCATGTATTTGATTCCTTGGCGTCAAAGTCTTTCTTTAGTGGGTACAAATTGTGCTCGTCTTCTTTGGACTTGAGTCTCTTTGAATTACTAGGCATTATCTGGAAAAGGCTAGGATTTTTTCTTTGTCATGATAATTAAGAATTTTCGCAATGATTGGTCTCGGCGGGGGGGAATTGGTGGAACCTGGGGGAGGCTTTCTTAGTAGGGCTTGGTGGGCTCTTTCTACTGTGAACCCTTGTGACAGGGCTCTGGGTCTTCTCTCCTGGAGGAGCACATTTTCAATATAATCCGTGGGGTCTATTCTTTCTGCGCCCTGAGGTAGTCCTAGTATCCTAATGTTACTCCTCTGTGCTCTTCCTTCCGCATCTTCTGCTCTTTCCTGTAGCATTCTGAGTTTGATCATCAGCTCCTGGACTGTCTCTTTTAATTCTTTGGACGTAGATGCCGTCTCATTGAGCTTTTGTTCTGTGTCACCAACTCTACTGGCAAGATTGTGCATATCTTGGCGTAAAAGGCTTACATTGCATTTTATCTCCCGAATGTGGGTTTCCATGGAGGTGCGCATAGCTGCAATTGCTTCTAGGATCTTGTTTTCGTCAGAACTTTGTCGAGTTTCTGGATTACAGCTCTCTTGTTTTTCTCCCTGATGTGTGGGGTCTGGCTTTGGATCATTCTTCTTCGTATAGGTGCCCATTGTTGCCTGTTTGGGTTGTGTTGTTGATTTCTTCTTCCCTACCAGCATTTACAATGATTAGTTGCATTCTTTGATTCTGATGTCTCTTCTGGTTGATACTGTGGTATCTGTTGTATCGCTTATGAGGGGCTCAGTGTTGGCTTTTTAGAAGTTGTGTTCTCGGCCTCGATCGATCATATGCCAGGTATATGGGTCTGTCCTGGTGACGATGTTCCTGCACCTCCAGGTAGTGCAGGGAGCGTCAGGTTTTTTATTTCCCACCCTTATTTAATTTTTAACCTTGCTTGTGATTTGTTTGCTATGGATTGGCTTTAGGTGACTCATCGGGTAAGGACCTTCCTTTTATATAATGTTCGGCGCTTCTGTGGGCAACTTGTGTGTTTTCGGTGTTGTGCTCTCTCCCCCTGCTCTTCAGCGGTACCTTCGGCGTCTCTTGGATAGGCAGCACCCTCTAAGTCTATGTTGTTTTGCTTCCGTCAGGTGCATCTCCTATCTTCCTCTGTGGTTTGGGCTCTGCTGCAACCTGGGTCTTAACCTGTTAGAGCTCGCCTTTTCACCGCTTTCTTGTGCTCCTCGGTTCCCCTTATCTTTTTCCTACCGTTTACAGCATCTGGGCTTGTCGCGGCACGTCCGCTTACCCTGTTGGAGGCTGGCAGAGTCAACTTATGGTATGTCTGGGGGTCCTGCTGCCCCTGATCTAATATCTTGTTTTTCCGTTTTCCTGTTTTTCTTGATTGTCTCCCCCCTTGCGATGTGTGCGTTCTTTTATTCGTTTTTGGAGGGGGGCTAGGGGAGCTTCCCTTGCACGGTTCTGTCCGCCGTATGAGTGTCTTGTGGTGCGGGGCTCCTCGTGAGGACACACGGCTCTTAATTGGTCACTTGGCGTATTGTTGATGAACGTGCACGGAGGGCGGGGTTATGCTTCCCGGTCCCTGCTGCCGTTGTATACAAGGTTCACAATGTCATGATTGGAGCTGGGTCCGCTCGAGTGCTATCCGCTCGCTTCTGCTGGTGCTTCGCTGCTGCGCGATGCTTATCTCAAATGCTACGCGGTGTACGCTACTGCACGGCCGGCTGTTTCATGCTCTTACCGTCCTTCGTTGTATGTAGCTCTGCCTTAGGTCTTCTCCGGTTTACTCGCGGGCTGTCCCACCGGTGCCCTGGGTCTATGTGACAACCTGACAGAAGCTCCAGACACGGAAAACCCAAAGGAGGGTTGGTGGGGACAAGAGACAGAAAATAAAACAGTGCTGGATCATGAAAATGAAACACACACAGGTCCTGATATTCACGGCTGCGGCCGTACAAGTACAGACTTCATAAAAGCATCGGCTCAGGCAGCCGCGGGAAAAGACATGACTCATGTAAATAGTTTACACATCAAAGGCAACGCGTTCCCTCTGAAGTCAACGCCAGCTCAGGCAGCCGAGGGAAAAACTTGTTTTCAGATTAAGGGTAGCTAGTTCCTTTTGAAGTCAAACCGCAGTTATAATGATCGGAACAGAAAACCATACGAGCGTGTTAATAAACAAAAGAATGCGCCACAGAAAACTGTAGAAAACAGCATTATTGTATCACAGAACTTACCGTGTACTTTTACAATGAAAACCAGCGTTCTCCACGAGGCACCAGTGCGGGCTCCATTATGGCGACCAGGATCCTCCAGGGAAGGGGGCAGGCCTTGGAGGGGCTTTTCAAGCTTTCGGGTGGGGAAGCATCACGATTGGGTGGAATTGTCCAAGCCCCTATATAAGGGAGGAGACAAGGAAAAACTGACGGATTCGTTTCCTTTCTGTTGCAGAGGTCAGCAGAGAGTGAGGAAGCAGCCGAGAGGTTCCAGTGGGCATACGAAGAATAAACTACGGTTTTTCCCTTATGCTCTAACCAAGCCTGCTGACAATCAACTTTGGACTCTAAATAGGGGTTCTTACCCAACTTAATTTTCTTTTGTTACCATTTTTTGAAATCAATAAAGCCACATTTTCGTTAACCTAACTTCTGCTCATAGTGATCCATTATAGTCTACTTCTGCTTTTTGGTGCTCGCTCCGACGCCTCGATCACTCAGAGCCCTCCGGTGCCATTTTGTGGGTTCCTCCTTACGGCCGCTGAGGTCGCTATCACAGCTTACTATTCTTCTCCCTCCACAAAAGCTAGTGTCCCGTGTTGCTTACACGCTGCAGGGCACTTTGGGATCACTTTCGCTGCAATTAAATTGCACTGCTGTGCACAGGATCATAGAATTCTGGATCGGGCAGGAGAGCTCAGCAATAGCACGTCCGCTCTACATGCCGGCTAGCCACGCCCCCCCCAAATCAATACAATATTTTTCTATACGCTAGTGTGGACCAGGTACTGCAGAGAAGAGTCACCCTAACTCGACTCCAGACACAGCGCCTTTCCGAAGCTTTCCACCCTTGTTTTAGGTTTGTTGTTTTGTCCCTCCTGGCACAGTAGAACACAAATCACATGACCCATGGTGAAGACAGCCTGTCCCTGCTTTCTGATCTTTTCTTATCGATTGGGGGGGAGCGGCCTAACAGTTTTATGGTTGGTTGTATGGGACAGACTGGTACTCTGAAATGCTGGGGATTTGGGACGGGGGCAGCTAGGCACTATTACTTGAAGCTGGGACTGGGGAAGGTCAGAGGCTCATGCCCTCCTTCGCTTGGGATCGCTTTTCGCAGGGAACTCTCAACCCCCTCATGGCCTTGCAAGGTATATTCTCCCTATGATAGGAAATGCTGGCAACATGAGGCAATGAAAGGTCCATGAATCTTTGCAGCTCTGGCACTTCTCGCCAGTGATGCAACCTACTCTTGCATGCATACACTTATTTCCATATTTGTGGCCTAGGCCTGCAGTCCCAGCTGCACTGCAATGTTAGGCCTCGATTTCAATATGGCTGCTATTGCTTACGACGGCGTCTGATTCCCAGTGTGTTCTAAGCCCATAACATGCACTACCTTCCCCGCACAATTGGCCCCCCACCCCCCCCCATGTACCCTCCCGAGACCCTATCGTACACTTCCAGGTCTTTTCCCTATCCAAATCCGCTTGGGGGTTTGGGACAATCGTCACCCCTTCCCAACACCTACAGAGACAGAATTAATTATTCTAAGAAATTCCACCAAGCATGCCACATTCCATAATTAGCAAACTGCCATGAATCTCAACGGATTCACGCCTGAACTCTGATGCGAAAATTCTCACTTGAACGGATCTTCCCTTTGATGGATGTTTTGATTGAGGTATCGACTGTAACCTAGCCTTCACAATATACATTGCCAAGAAGACCCAAGCAGCCGGGTACCATCTTCCGCGCCTCTGCAAGGTCACGTCTATGTATCCCTGCCAGAATGTATTGCAGTTGTCCAAGCCTTGGCCATCTCCCACCTGGATGATGGCAGTGCCTAGATATCGGGATCCCCAGATGCCACCTTGTGCCCTCTCAAAGACAGCCAGTGCACATCAGCACTAAGAAAATTCAACCACAACACAGCCATCCTCAAGGAGCTGCATTGGCTACCTCTTCAAACAATCATGTTAGCACACTCATCCAGTCATCTACAAAGCAGTCACAACCAAAACACCAATCTACTTGGCTGAGAAACTCCATCTCCAGAGGCCAGCGCACCACCAGAAGCCACAACATTGCCAGGATGGAAACAGAACTGCAAGAGATGGGAAAAAAAAGTAAAGGGGGCTTTTCCTTCTCTGCACCCTTGTTAGGCCAGTTTTTCTGATGTCCAACTATTAGCTTAGTAAAACCATTCAACTGATGCAGTACAAGACTCCACTCTTAGTATAAGGCTGTACCACCTGAGTTCAGGATAGCGTAGACAGAGCAGCCAGGCTTATTTTAGGAGGGGAGAGAGGGCTGTAGAATCAGTACAAAGAAATTGTTTTATACATATGGTCCGAAGAAACACTGACAAACTATGTATTGTAAAAATGAAGGGTTTATTTTTTATGCAAGCAGACCAAGAGATTCTTGGGTAAGTACTATCATAAAGCATATAACCACATTATAGAAACACAACACTATGCTTTAAATACACTGATCTAAGAACAAACCTTATTTAGAACACCTAACAGTATTTCTAGGTAAGTCAGACCTTTGTATACACATTCAGTATAGGGCACACCTATTCTTGGGGAGTAAAAACTATAAGTTACTTTCCGATTGCTGTAATACAAGGGTAGAAGACCCTGTCAGTTATGCAGTGACACTCAGCAAGAAATCACATAGTCAACCAACATGTAAGTATACTTTTCGAGGGGATTGGGTCCTCCAACGTATTCCATATCTATGACAGTAAGCACCACAGCTGTGCTGCTTTGGAAAATCTTTCGGCGTCTGCGCCGCCCTCGAGGACCTCCTCCGACGGCTGACGTCACTGGATGTTATAAGTAGGACGCACGACGCCTGTAGCCTCAGTTCAGTTTTTTCTGCGAACGTGTTCTCTTCGGAGATCTCGACGAGCCTCGACTCTTTGGAGTTTCTGTTCTTTTGGTTCTTCGAACCTGTTCGGTTGTAAGAAGTTTTCGAGATGTCTTCCTCTTCTTCCACCCCGCGTCCGGGCTTCAAGAAATGCAGTGACTACGGTTCCAAGATGTCGGTGATGGACTCGCACGACGCCTGCCTCTGGTGCCTCAGGGAGGCCACGACACGGATGATTGCGTCGACTGCCAGTCGCTTACGTTCAAAGCCTCGCGGGAGTGCAAGAAGAAACTGTCGGTCGGTAAGGTGTCCAAGCCCCGGAAGTCGAGGTCCACTGGGCTTTCGACAGACGATTTGAGGGGCGACTCTCCGCATCGTCGTCGTAAATCTAGGGGGGGTCTCGGTCCCGGAGTGGGTCCCGCCACTCCTCTGCCTCTTCGAGGCACTCCCGGAAGCGCCGTCATCGGTCGCCTTCCCCATCCTCGTCCGAGGACTCCGCCCGTCGGCGGGTAGTTTATTCCACCAAGCATGCGACTCCGGAGGAATGGGCTTCCTTCGGTAAGAAAATGCTGGCGATTCCTGAATCGCAGGGCACCGGTCCGTCCGCGCCTCTGAGTGGGGTCGGGTGTGACCGTACTAGAGACACCGCTCGTACGGCTTCGGGCTCGGGTGGTTGGCACTATTCGCGGGAAAGGTCCCGCTCGGACAAGGGGAATCATTCTAGTCATGCCCGTTCCAGGTCCCGGTCCTCGACGCACTCGAGACGGTGTGCACCTGTGATATCTTCGAAGATGTCGACGCCTGTGGCGCAGAGGATGTCGAGGGACTATCTCGAGGCTCCGCCCCCGAGGAAGTCATCGACGCCACGGCGCCCAGGCTGTTGAAGGACACGCTCGGGGCTCCGCCCTCGAGCCTGTGTCGATGCTGTCAGCACGGCGTACGCGTTGACGCCGATTCACTCAACGCCTTTCGAGGCTGTTTTGCCGGGGCTGTTATGCAGAAACCTGTGCAGTTCTCTTAGGGACCACTGCAAAAGGCTTAAGCCTACAGGTGTTGGCAGTAAACCCAATTGGTAGCAGTCTGTACCACCCAGATTTACCTGGTAGCTGTGGCTGAGCAGCCAGACTTCTCTCAAGAAGAGTTAGACAGTATATAGAGTATACACAATAGGTACAGAGATACAGTAGTACAAGCAAACACTGACCAGAGCTTCGGTGTAAAAGTATATAATTATTTATTTAAAGACACACTTGTAAATTACACTAGCATAAAAAGAGGTAAGTAAATTCAACACACAGTCACTATTATAGATATACAACCCTGATTACTTATTAGACAAGTCTTAGTGAGAAACACCACTTATTTTCAGACAGAGGTGAGCGCTTAACCTAAGATGGCACTATAATAAGTTATAAAAAAGGGAGGGAAAAGGCAGAGTTATGAAAGCACACAATTTCAATACTTTGAAAAGAACCAGAGTGAGGCAGGTTAGGCAAAGTCTACTGGAGAGCAAGGAAGTTCAAATGCCAGGCCCACTCTTAGAGAGAGCAAGCAAAATGTGTCCAGGATCGCACAGTGGGGTTATGCCCAAAGAGCCTTTGTAGATAGTTCAAAAAAAGATGAGATCAAGTCAGGAAAAGTTAGTTAACAGGCCCCCAGGCTAACCCAGGTTAGAAAGTCGAGGATTTACTGTCACCCCGAACGATCTGTCGCAAGGGAAGCCAGGCGGGACACAGTACCTGAAATGGGAAGAACGCTCCAGCGGGGGCAGTTGTTCCTGGCAGCGGGTGCAAGTCGGTGTTTCGTCCAGAGGAAGAGGAGGTCTCGACGTGAAGGAAAGATGAAGGTCGTTGCCCTGCCAGGGAAGAAACCAGCCGCAGAGTTCTCTGATTAAAAGGTACTACCCTTTTATTTGCGGTAGTGGTAAACCGTGGTATCCCGGTTGCCGGGCTGCTTGGCACAGGCAAGGCGGCCACGAGATGATCCAGGAAGGTGAAAAGATGGGCAAACTGGTTATCCCCACCAGTCAAAGGAAGAAGACTCTCCGGACTGGAGATCTCCTCTGTCTTTAGGAAAAGTGGTGAGACGGTTCAGCAGGGCTCCACAGGTGGTGTCGTCGTTGCAGGTCGGCTCGGCTTCTCCCAATTTCGGATTCTTTAGGTCCTGTGGCGACTTCTGAAGTTCCAGTCCCCAAAGCCCTGCTTTTATGCAGAAAACCCCCATTCATCAGTCCTAGCTGTCACTCAAACATGCTAAGTGGTGAGCCGTGCGGCTCACCACTGGGCCAATCACACCAGAGTGCGACTTGAGTTGCCAAGGCAACTCAGTCCAGGGTGCCTAAAACCCCTCCCACACCCCGTGTGCTACCCAGACAGAGTGGCACCACTTTTGGAGGCTTCTGTAGAGAAGCCCTCCAAAAAGTGGAACAAAGGGCTCGACTTGGGTTGGAGTCACAGAAGTGAACACAAACGCCATTTCGGAACCGAGTTTCGGCAAAAAATACCAACCGGTGAATTTATATTAATTTAATAAACCGGCGGTATGTTCGAGGCTTTATTAAAAAGTGGTAGCCTCGAACAATGGGAAAATCCCATAGGAATATATTCGCGTTCGAATATAAAAAGTAGTATCCACTGCCACAACTCGGTCGTGGGGGACTGGACAGTGCCCCCTCGAACAACAGACCCTGGGGCAATCGAATTGCCCTGACCAGTACGTCCACAAAATGATGGTTTGTACTGGTTCTGTTCACAATTTAAGACTAGTCAAGCCAATGGTGACTTTACATGCCCTGGGAGACAGTAGTCAGTCCCAGGGGATGGAGTCTGTTTGGGGGTCGCTACGACACCCCTGGGTTACTGCATGGAGGGTGCTGTGTAACCCACATACCAAAAACACATTAAGCCCTATGGGGTAAAGGACCCCATAGCCCATAACACACATACAAAGTCAAAGGAACACCTCAAATCATGTCTAAGAGTGGGAGAAAAAGAGTCTCACTCTTAGCAGGAGAAAAAAAGAAACCGCAAAAAATCCAGCAGCTGCTGGGGACTCACTAGGTTTGGGAAATGCTACTAGGACTGCCTTATTATTATTTGATGGTCGTAGCTTGCTCCCATATTAGATTTAGGTTTAGAGTAGGCTTTTTTCTCATCCATTATACAGTTTAATAAACACCCTTGAACTGTGATCACCTGTGTCTGTCTTTACTGTTGCCACCATGAGTTCATGACATAAGCAAACACTCTTTACACTAATTCTATATGCTCTTGGCAACCAAAGGTCAGCTACACCTAAAGGAACACTTTTCAGGAATGGCACACAGCTATTCTAGGCAGGTAAGACCTAATGTTGTAACATACTATTAGTTTCTTTTGTAAGATTGGTGGAACACAGATTGAGATAAGCAATAACTCTTTAACTTGTTTAGGATGGCACACAGCTAACGCAAGGTAAGTAAAACCTCTATACTCTTGTAAGGAGCTACCAGCAACCTAAAAGGTAAGTATAACCTAAGCAGTCTTATTCTGTACAGGCTAACAGCAAATCGGGGAAAGCAAGACACAGTTGGGGGACACACAATCATGTATATCCTATCCGGAATAGTGAAGTGAAACCAACAGCATTACTTTTGGGGAATAGGTCCAACCAATTCACAGGTGAGTTAACATTGTATATACTTTTCAGAATAGTGCAACACACACTCAAGGTAAGTAAGAACTTTTGTAACTGTTCACTCTGAGTTACAGTTACCAACCAACTTCGTTTACAAGTAAGTAACTTTTGCACATTGCTATTCTTTTCAAGGCAGAACCCTTTTCTTATACAGTCCTTTGCTTATTCTGTATCATAAGTTCACTCAGAGGCAGTAGAGGGACCCTAGTGGTCTAGGTGCCAGCTGTAGGCAGGGTGAGATAGGGTTTGGTTACAAGCCAGAGTTCCAGAGGAAGACTGTTCAAACAAGTAAGTATTTCACTTTAAAGTTAGTTTAGGGTCCAGTGACTTCAGAGAAGACACCATAGGAGGGTTCCAGCAGTGGGCCTTGGAGAACTTGACGAGAGACCTCCCAATCACAGAAAACACCCCAAAACTACACAGGAATCACATGAGGCTTAAGCTAAGTAAACACCCAAGCCAGCACAGTACCTCAGCGCGGAAGATTTGGCAGCAGGAGGACTTCAAAATCTGCAGCCAAAAACACAGGCGTTGAATTCCATAATTAAGAAGACAGACTACAGGACACTGGAAAGACTTTTGCAGCAAGAATCACGGGGAAGGCTCTAAATGAGGTTTCTCTTGTGGCTGGATGTGGCTCAGTGGATTTGGTGCCTTTTTCAGGCACACAGAAGATGACAGAATGTCGCTGCTCGGATTCTTGTCGTTTGCAAGGTCCTGCGCTCTGGTGAGGCAACATTTCGGACTGCAATTGTGCCTCTGGAGATCCAGCAGGATGCCCACGAAGTTTCAGCACAATTTGGAAGAATGTGCACCGCACAATGGCTCGAGGTCCCAGGGTATGGGGTATTGCAGCCCCACAAGGTCCCAGCATGACGTGGGATGACTCAAATAAGGAAAAATAATCCACCAGTAAAAGCAAAGAGTTCTGGGGTTGACACAGGTCAGGAAAATTTATCATTGATATGAAAATCTTACCTTACAATCCTGTCTCTGGAACAAGTTACCAAAGCACCTAAAACTGGTCCCTTCTATTCTGCACTTCAGAGAAGACCAGAACACCTGATTTTTTAAAGAGCATCTCACGAATCGCTGATTGCGTCACTCAATCCTATTTCTCCCATTCTGGAGTTAACCCCCTCCTCCTCTGCTACCTCTGCAATCCACCTATACGACACCTTTGTGCAGTGCTATGATGCTTCCCAGCTAGGTTAGTCCTTTGAATGTCCCATGTATATATAGCTGATTTTCCAGACAGCCCATTAGAGGGCTTGGCTCCCAGAGGAGCCACAGTGTAAAGCCCATACTCTTACACAAGTGCCTGTAGTTCAACCCAACTTTCCTACCCACAACCCCTGTCCATTTGGTGCCTGAGGAGAGAGGAGGAAGAGGGAAGAGAATATTAAATCTCCTTCCTCTTGGCCATTGCTAGAGCCCAGCAGAAAACTCCTGACCCTTGCCAAAGCGCAACACAATCTTCTGTCTCCTAGCCAAGCTGGCATGGGGCTTGTGGCAACGCATGGTAAGGTTAGAAGAGGTCCAAATTGTCTCCTTCTTATTGGGCTGTCAGTATGTCCTTTGCATAAGTAGGCCTAGTTTTTCAGGCTGGAGAGCCGAAGCCCATCTTTCATGACACCCTCAGTCAAGGGGGTTAGGCACCCATACTAGGATATCCTTCGAGCTTGAGATGGGGGGGGGGGCATTGAGTGATTAGACAGGACAGGGAGGGACAGTCAGAGCAATCTTCCACTTCGATACCTTTGAAAGTGTCCATTACAAGCTGACAAGAGAAGAAAGTTTGACAAAAGAATCGTATATTGAAGTTGAAATGCTATACAAGAATCCTATAAGGTAACCAGGTGCATACTTGAAATAAACATAATAGGAATTCATTAGATAAAGATTGAATAGGATGTAAAAGACACTGATGTAATCTATTTGAGTTTTGTGTCCTTTTTCTTGGTTTTAGATATGTTATCATTCACCTTAATGCAACCAATATGTGCAGAACTAGTCTGAACGATGTGTAGGCCACGTGTTCTGTTGAACATATTTTTGTACTTTTAGTATTATGGTATTTATTGAGCGTGGACCTAGCTTCAAGAAGCAAAAGATCGCTTTACAATCCGTGGGGACAAACCCAGTGAGAGAAGCAGATAAACGAGGGAACGGGGATATAAGAGAGGGGGTAGGAGGGCGGTCAATTTGGCAGCAAGGGAATCTACAAGCAACCAGGCGAGGAAACATTAGGTGGCAGATCATCCAGTCTCGGGTAGGGTGGGGAGTGATGAATGTGTGGACCTAGGTGTTGGGGAGGAGTCGTACCTTGATGGAGGGTCTTGAACTCTTTCCTGAACTGTGGACGTGATGTGCAAGTTCCAGAGTATTGGGGCATGGTCAGTTTAGGCCGGTCTTCTGGTTCTTTCCTTCCTGCACTGGTGGAGTTCAAGTGTGCACATGTTCTTACTGCTGGTGGATCATATTCCTCTGGAAATATGGGTTTCTCAGTGAGATAGCTTGGGGACTTCAGGATGACAGCCTTGTAGATCATGCAGGAGAATTTGAAGATGATCCGTGATTGCAGTGGGCAAGCCTGCGCAGTGTAATGGGGGTTTGGTAATGTGGTTAAATTTGTGGAGTCCTTTGACGGGCCGTGCTACATCATGCAGGACACCTATCAGGGGTGCCAGGGTAGACGTCGGAAGCCCTTCCAAAAGGGCTTTTCCAGCATCCCAGTGGGAAACGACCCAGGCTTGGACAGCAGATCTGAAGTTGTTGCCTGGGATGAAGGGCTTGATTTTTCACAGGAGATGGAGTCTATACTAAGCTTTTTGGGTCTTCCTTGCTTAGGTGCTGTTTGTAGGAGGTGTCTCGATGTTGAACCCAAGGGACTTGGTGCAGGGCTTCAGCCGGTATGTGGAGCCCTCGATGTTCATAGCAGGGAGTATGGCCTTGATGTCAGGGTGCCTGTGCTGGTCAGCAGTAGGAATTCAGTCTTTGAGGGGTTGTGCTCCAGGGAACCACTCAACATCCATGACTGAATCATTGTGTGGCATTCCTTGAGCCTATGATTTTCTTCAAAGGTTTTCTTCAAAGGTTATTTTGAGATAGAGCTATTTGTATATCTTCATATTGATGGATGTGGATGTTGTGTGGAGTGGGGAGGGCGCCAAGTGGTTCCATGTAAAGATTGAAGATCAAGGATGAATTCTTGCTGGACTACACCATGGGATACGTAGTATCCTTGAAAAGGAAATTACTATTTTCCTGTATTTGGAACTTTTGGTTCAAATGGTGACATCATTTGCAGTATAATTCGATGCTTATTTTGCACAGATAGGCTGCCAAGTCGTTGGTTTTACTTAATTATGAAACCTCTTCCGGTGGGCTTTTTTCTATGTAGGACTAGTGGGCTGCTTTCAAGAATTCAACACTTTTATCTAACATACAAAAACATATTTAAGTACCATCAATAGACCTAGTAAAATCTATTTTGGATGCATTTGATCACATATCAGACACCCATTTTAGTTAATAGGATGGAATTTTGGAAACCGGACGAGCAATGGTGTAGTCCGATAGTGCAGCCATTCTGAGTGACTTCCAAGGAGGCGCTACTACTTCTTAAAGACAAATTCAAGGCTTGTAAGAGAGTGGGACGAACAGGAACACATCACCATTCCGCGTTTTATGGCAAACCTGTACCCTTGAACAGGGGAAGACGCGCACTGCCTACATCACTGGAGGTAAATTAATTGTTTTAGTCACTGTAGGGCAGTCCTACGATGGCACCTCAGGAGGTTATGGTGAAAGGACGCTGTGGACTGGAGTTGACCTAGCACTTAATGATGAGAAGCAATATCTACAATGTTATACCATGCAGATCCAATTGACTTCCAGGACTTTCCACAGGCAATCAATTCAGCCAGGGATTGTAGAGAGGTTTAAGAGCAAATGCAGCTTCAGACTGAAGTCAGACTACTGTCTCTGACCAGAAGTAGTTGGTGGTTCACTATCCCTGTAAAGAATCTAAGCTCTTTGGCGGCAACCTGGAGGAAAAAGCACACAGTGTATACAAGCAGGGCAAGTCAGCAGATACCCTGTACAAAAAGAACAGATCATATCTATCAACCTGCAGGGCTTTCCGGAGATTGTTGCCAAACAAGTAGAGAAGGTCCGGCAGAATACATCAGCGTGTAAAAGTATTCCAGTTCACTCTTTAATACTGCACATGGCAAACAAAGTTTATTTATTCATTGGCTTTCAAGTAAAAAAAGGCAGCTTAGCAACCCCACCAAACCCACCTAACTAACCTAACCCCCGTCCCACATTCATCTCTGCTCTCCCCCACACCCAAGAACAATAGAGCAAAACCTTTGTGTCCATTGTTACTGTCCATGAACCAATGAGGACATAATAATAATTTAGTTCCAGTAGGGCGTAACCTTCAAGGGGTTGAGATGACTTCCTTTCCTACCGTATCTGCCTATGGACGTCCGTCCACTGCCCCATGACAATTTACGGCACACTACTAATGTTTATTGTTCATACTAGTTCATTCAGGCTGGTCCGATCCGTTTGAGGTGAGACCATATTCTTGTTCTAATAATCCCAGAGGATGCGTATGTGTTTAGTATCTAGCATTGCCTTCAGCATAGAGGGGAAAAGGAGGGCAAAAAACAAAGATCATAAGAGGCATGATATCATAGGAATGGGGGTATTCATGGCTGGAGTTCATATGAGAAGTTCCCAGTCCCTCATGCAAAGATCAACCCCCACTCTTATTTTTTCTCTGAGTTTATATGCATGTGTTTAATTTATTAGAAAAAGTGGAGGTGTACAGTTTACTCAATCTGGTTTTCAACAGTTTTCGGAACGTTAAATGATCCTCCTCCTTGCCGAAACTTTCTGGCATTTCGTTCCAAGTCCTTGCCGCCTGGAACGGGAAGGCACGCCCATTTCCCCGAGCCCTTTTTATAGGTCAATCCTAAGGTAGCAGGCCTGCGAGGATCGAAGATTTCTACTTGCTGAGGAATAACTACCTTTTCTTTAAGGTATTGGGGAGCAAGTCCAAAGATGCATTTGTGACATACTGTCAATACTTTAAAAGAAATCCTTACGGAAATTGGGAGCCCAATGTAGCTCCCTCCGAGTAGCCGATGTAGGTTCATTCTGACCCATTTGATGGACTACTCGGACTGCCGCATTTTGGACCTTCTGCGATTATTATTATTTTTTTTAATGTTTTCTTTATTGGCGCCACACAATACGGCATTACTGTAGTCAAGTTGTGGGAGTATTACAGCCCTGACTATTTTGGTCCGATTGTCTTTTGAAACTAAGGGAGCTACTTGCCTTAGTACTTTTAAATGGTAATTAGTAGTCTTTACAGTGGCCTCTACATGGGCCCCTGCATCTAGACTTGCCTCCATGAAGTTACAGAGCATTTTTACTTTGGGTACCACTTTTATCCGACTAGGTTTGACCTCAAAGTATTCAAACCTCATCAGAACCTCATCACCCACCTCAATCTGACTGAAGACTAGTATCAACTGAAACTACTGCACATTAGCACATCTAACCTCCCAATGTTGTAAACTATTGTATACTACTTTACACTATGATGTAAATAACATTTTTGAAATCTACTACTTGTATATTCTTGGCCTTACCTATTTTGTAATTCACTTGTCAATTTATACTGTTTGTCATTATGTAACCTTGTAAGCCTTTTGCATATCCTTAGCTGCGCCCTGCTATCTCCGGGTCTGGTGTGCATTAGAATTTCAATAAACAAACAAACAAACAAACATTTGGTCTAAACTGTCTCTCACATGTTGTGATCCGTAGATCATCAGCTCTGTTTTTTAGCATTCAAACATAGCCAATTATATGACATCCTGCTTTGTATACTATGGTAGGCCTGATTTAACTTTTCTTGATTCATTGCATGATTTCCACTGAGCTTTACCAGCAGCTGGGTATCATCGGCATAATTCGTAAAGAAGAAGCCTAGTTATTGCAATTTCCTACATAAAGGGACAATATATATAATAAAAAGCAAGGGGGATAGAAAGTGTCTGATGTAATATCTGGGCCTTGGGGGGGGGGGGGGGCACAGCATATTCAAGAGACAAAAAGCTATTTATCTCAAACCCTTTGGTAATCTCAAAATGATGTTGCCATTTATTGGGGAGCGAGGGAAACCCTGAAGGTGTCCAAGTGAGTATTAGATATGGTTGAATGTATCGCTGTGGAGGAAAGGATTTATAGGGATAGGAGATGACCCGATAAGTTTGGGAAAATCTGGGCTCTGTGGCCTGATGCTGTCTGAGTATATCACCATAGTAATGGGCGGTTGACAATCAAATGTGAAAGATGTAATGTGCCATTTTTTATGTCAAGTTCTGGATATTTGCTGGAACCTGCTTCGCTCCTCTCTAAATCGGGATAACGTTTATGTGTGCTGCTGTCCTGTTTTGTTCATTTACTTTTGTAAAACCCATACAAGTGTTCCAAAAAATGTATTAGAAAAATGACCCATCTTCCTCAGTTTCTCTCTTTTGCACCATCAGTTCAACCATCTTTACTTCTTACATCAGTCACTTTATTACATAAAAATCATTTATGTGGTCTTGGTCAGTGCAAGGAGGCCTTTAATGTCCCCCTAAATTATTATCTAAGGCAATACAAATGTATTCAATTTGTATAGCCATCACATTCTCAATTTGAACTTACAAATGTATTGACGCTTTCCACAATCACTGCTTCAAAAGAAATGGGTACATCTGCTCCCTCTTCAATTTCATCAGTGGCATGGAAGTGCTATTGAATATATTTGTTTCTAACACTTTATTTCTTCTAGTAACGTATAACATATTAGCAGTCATTCTGCTGGCACATACATCACAGTATTGAACAACTTGTCCTTGTTGCTTGATACATCCCTTTTAGAGTTGCGCTGCCCCACAGAGAAGCACCTCCAGCTGCAACTGGTGTAAGACTGGAATGAGCATACCACTGCTACGTTCAATGGGGCACTGATGCATAATTCAACAAAGTTCATACCGGCATTGACCACCAGGAGGGTGTTTATAAGTTGTCATCTTATTTGTCTGCTTCGTCACTATGTATCTATGCTTGAAAGGTACCCCAGTAGTTTTTCAGTCGATTGTGCCTGGATGCACACTCCCTGTAAACCCCTTCTTGGGTGTAGCACCATGCCATATCCTTCATCTATTTGTGATTTTGGGAAGGTGGACGACCACTACTTAAGGGCCACTTGTTGCTTTCCCAAAATGAGTGCTATACCTGCCAGTCTTTGGTGTGTTCTGGACAACTGCCATAACACATCCCAATAAACATGTCTTGACATCCTGCACAACCTCCTCTGCTAACATTTCTGAAAGAGTAAACACCACCTCAGCCCAGAATTTGGCCACTTCTCTACAGGCCCAGGCCATATAAATGAAACAGGCACGTCCATTTTACAGGTCGGAGTGTAGTAGACCCTGTGTATGTTGAACCTCCTGTGTTTATAATTATGGATCCTTTATGTATGTGTGTGCACATGTACTCCCACTCCTGGTCATTTATCTCCTTGCCTACATCCCTTTCCCATACCCTCTTAGCGCCTTGAGACCTTTCAGCCCTCAAGTCCTCCTGCACACCCTCGGCCGTCAATAGCGATAGGACTGGGTCATTTTCTGGAGTGATCGAAAATAAAGGGACAGTGTCTTTGAACTCCTTGCATATTCTGGTGTGTAGCATTTGATACTTGAGTGTGTTCTCTCCTGTCTCTGCAAATCCTTCCTTTGTGAGGATGGTGTTATTTCTGAACCAGTCTTCAACCCTTACCAGGAATGAGATGCAGACACAGAGGACTCATGGTAATTGGCCTAAGCCTTTATTCAATAATAAAGGAGCATTGGACAATGCCTCACTGTCTTTAATTTCGGATGTATTCCCTACATCAACCAAAAACAAGGGTCGGTCAGGTGTGAAGATGTCCAAAGCAAAAATGTCCTGTGTCCGAAATCCTATTCTAGTCCTCTCATTCTAAAAACAAACTCTAAGATGTTAAGGGCGTTGTCTTTGGATTTGAATGTGCGCAAATGTTCAAGTTCAACCAAAGTTATACCTCCAACAAAAGTTCCAAATGGATAATGTTCATAGTTCCAGGGGAATGACTCCCTTCCCCAGGATTCTCTCCAGCAAAACAAAAGTAAAAAAAGAATAACCAAGTTCTTTATGGCCCAAGATGATAACTCCATCTTCTTAGTTTTGCAATCCACTCCTGGGGAAATGACTCCCCTCCCCAGGCCTTTTCCACATTCAATAGAACTCAAATCCTGAGGGCATGATTCTTCCTTGGGATTCTCTTTCACAACACAAGATAACTTGTGATCTTTTACACATTTATTCTAACAGAATTGGGTACTGTATTATTTGCTTTACAAGTACCCTATGTGTTTGTGTTTTTTTTCTGTGACTCTGTTTTAACTTGCTATTCAAGCTTGATACGTATTCTTTGTTGTTGTTTTACATATTGGATGTTAAATTTTGTAGTATGGACCCCGTTTATGTTTTAATCATTATGCTCCATTATTAAAATTTGATATGCACTTTTTATCCTGATTGGTCCCCTATTTGAATTACTTTGAGTATTTATGTTCAGTATCTCTAGCATCTGCACTATAGCTTTGTCTTCTTATATACTGATTGCTCTCTTCTTCATGCCAGTCTTTGATACTGATGTAACTACGGGATGTTTTAAAGTTATATGATTAAGTGTTGGAGAATATTGAGGGTCACTGCCACAATATGCCATGAGGGCCTGAAGGGGTGTCCCTAAAAGGGAATGGGGTATACCATGTCTCACCTAATGATGTTGGTCCATCCCCCCAAGGGTTGCCTCCACCCAAGTGGTCCTCCCTCAAATAGCTACCTCCAGGATCAGGTAGCGGCTGCCATCCCCTTGCCACGTGGGGCGGGGCTATCCCCAGGAAAGGAGGGATGACGACATATTCATTACAATTCCCAGGTTAGCTAGTTCCCTATGGATACCCCATTCAAAGTAGCTTGGCATCCCCTTTATCCTTTCATAGTTTATATTCATGAGGCGTGGATGTGTTCTTTGATGTATGCTGTACACTTGGCAGAGAGCGCTCAGTACAGCATTCACTGTGTGCAGGTGTTAGGGAGAATTCTCTTTAGGCTGAATTTCCTAACCTAGTGAGTCTCCCAGCAGCTTTGCTGGATTTCTGGAGTTTGTTTTTTTCCTCCTGCCAAGAGTGAGACTCTTTTTCTCCCACTCTTGGACATGATTTATGGTATTCCTTTGACTGGTAATGTGTTTTATGGGCTATGGGGTCCTTTACTCCATAGGGTCTCATGTGTTTTTCCTATGTGTGTTACACAGCACCCTCCGTGCAGTAACACACGGGTGTGATAGTGACACCCCACCATAGACTCCATACCCTGGGACTGACTACTGTCTCCCAGGGCATGTAAAGTCACCATTGGCTTTACTAGTCCCAAATTATTAACAGAAACCAGTACAAAGCATCATATTGTGGACGTACTGGTTGGGGCAATTCGATTGCCCCGAGGTCTGTTAGTCGAGGGGGCACGTCTCCGTCCCACCTGATCGAGTTTTGGCTGGTGGCAGTGGAAACTACTTTTTATATTCAACCGCAAATATTTTCCTATGGGATTTTCCCATTGTTCGAGGCTACCAACTTTAATTATTTAATTATCATAGCCTCGAACATACCGCCGGTTTATTTAATTAATGTTAATTCTCCGGTTGGTATTTTTTGCCAAGACTCGATTCAAAAATGGCGTTTGTGTTCTCTTCTGTGACTCCAACCCAAGTCGAGCCCTTTGTTCCACTTTTTGGCGGGCTTCTCCACAGAAGCCTCCAAAAGTGGTGCCACTCTGTCTGGGTACCACAGGGGGTGTGGGAGGGGGTTTAGGCACCCTGGACTGAGTTACCTTGGTAACTCAAGTCGCACTCTTGTGTGATTGGCCCAAGTGGTGAGCCGGCCGGCTCACCACTTAGCATGTTTGAGTGACAGCTAGGCTGAGTGAATGGGGGTTTTCTGCATAAAAGCAGGGCTTTGGGGACTGGAACTTCAGAAGTCGCCACAGGACCTGAGAATCCGACGAGGGAGAAGCTGAGCCGTCCTACCATGACGACACCACCGGTGGAGCCCTGCAGAACCGACTCACCACTTCCCGACGACAAAGAAGATTTCCCGGCTGGAGAGGCTTCTTCCCCTGACTGGTGGGCACAACCAGTTTACCTTTCTTTCTTCGCACCCCAGCCCGGTTTGTGGTTGAATTGCCCGTGCCAAGCACCCCGGCATCCGGATAGTCACTCACCAGTGAACCGTGAATCACCGGACCGCTCCTTGTACCTGAGAAACTCCGCGGCTGGTTTCTTCCCTGGCAGTGCAACGGACTCCTGTCTTCCTCCACGACGAGATCCTCTCTTCCCCCGGACGAAGCACCAACTTGCACCCGCTGCCAGGAACAACTGCCCCTGCTGGAGCGTTCTCACCACTTTAAGGTACCGTGTCCGCCAGGCCTCCCTTTCTAAAGATTGCTACATGGTAATAATAACCCCTTAACCTTCTGGACTGGGCTGGCCGCCTTGACCCTCTAACTGGTCCCTTTCTTTGGTCCAACTCCTTTTTGAACCTTTACAAGACTTTTGTGCACTGCAACCGTGTGACCTTGGGCACATTTCGTTTGGATCCTCTGAAAGTGGATCCGGCCTCTTGAACTCTAACTTCACGGTTTTACTTTGCCTTCCTCTCTTGTTGTGTTCTGATAAAAGTGGTGGGATCTGTTTCAACTAGTTCTCTGCTCTTCTCTCCCTTTTTAAAACAAATTAATAGAGTGCCATCTACGTTAAGCGCTCATCGCTGTCTGAAAATAAGTGGGGCTTTACTTAAGACTTGTCTAATATTCTTTTAAGGGAGTGTATATCTTTTAGTGACCGTGTTTTTGAATTGCCTACTATTAGTGCCTGTGTGTTTTTCTAGATGTGGTTTTAAATAAATAATTATATCTCTTTTACACCGAGCCCTGGTCAGTGTTTACTTGTTCTACTGTGTTCTCTTGACCTATTGTGAATACTCTGTATACTGCCTAACTCTCCTTGAGGGAAGTCTGACTGCTCAGCCACAACTATCAAGTGAATCTGTGTGGTACAGACTGCTACCAAGTGGGTTTACTGCCAAACACCTGTAGTCCTAAATCTTTTGCAGTGGTCCGAGAGGGAAATGCACAGGTTTCTGCCTAACAGCAGACTTCTGCCAGTGTCATGTCTGGCACAATACACCATCGAAGCACGACCATGGTTCTCTCCAGTACCACATACTGTGAGTGTATAGCGCCTGATCATACCAGGTCTAAATGTGGCCCATCTGGGCTATCAAGTAGCATACCTGCAGATCTTGGACTGCCAAGCCTCCCTTCTCGACTGGACCCACCGCGACTTCCCACCTTACTCACCTGTTTGCCTGCCCATATCAGTTTCAACATTGGTGTTCGGGAAGATTTCTCTTTTAGCAACTTTCCTACCATAATCTATGGACGCCCACAAGTATTGGTTTTGTTTTTGAACCTGTCCAGAATTTTAAAGGGAAGTGAAGCCTTCAGCTTCGCTTCACTGGCCTTTTGCTCATGTTGTTATGGGGAAACTGATCATTCCTTTAGACTATCTTGGAAACTGTTTCCCTTTTGGTTTTTTTACCTTTTATCTTTTTAGTAACCTTTTAACAGTGCACACAGCATCTTGCAGTGCAGTGGGAATACCTTTGTATCGCCCTAGTCTTTTACACTTGGGATTTTAGGTTACTTTTATATGAGCCTAAAGCCAAGCTGGTGGCGGCAAACCTATTTTTACCATGTTTGCATTATTTTCAGCGAGCACATTTTTTTACTGTATATGGCTACTAAACGTGGCTAGTGCCCGGAAATGTCTGTGCCACAAAATCTTTCGTTTGTCCTTTAGCCATATTGATGATTGGTCTTCTTCCTGCCTTCCCAGGTCAGGAACTCCCATGTAAGATCATGCACTAGCCCGGTAAAGCTGCCTGCTTTTGATGGATAGTGATGCCTTTGTGCTTGGCACAGGAAGGGGTGGGACTGCCTGGTCCCATTCCACATCCTTGGTGCCTGAAATTCTTCTGTGTGGTATGAGTGAAACCTGCAGTGGTCCCTGATTGGACCACTGCTGGCTGTTTGAATTGTGCAGATCCTTACCGTTGGTAGGCTTGAACTTGCTTCCAGCCAGGATTTAGGATAAGAGGAGGACTCCTGCAGCCATTTCGTCAGATCATTGTTGGAGCCAAGCATCCTGTGTGGATGAGAAGCCGACTGAAGATACATGGACCCCCCCCCCCCCAAAGTGGCCCAGCATCCCTTCCAGTGATTGGTCCAGTGAAGTCTTCAGATCTGCAAAGGTCCTGCACGATGCTGCAACCCTTGGACTGGTAGGATCAACCAGTCTCTGTCCCTATTCAATGATCCAGCTGTCATGAGCCTTCGGAAGTGTCACTGGACCACCCGCTGGACTGACTAGCTCTCCAGTGGGCCACCTTGGTTGAATTGCTGTGATCTGCATTCATCACCGGAACTTTGGTGGTCGCCAGCTTGTCGTACAAGTATCCTTCCTGCCGAGTTTCATCCCCCCTATCTTCAAGGGATACTGATCTGGAAGGCCTTCTTCAACCGCGACTGGAGGTTTGCCTGCTGTTGCCTTTGTGCGGTAGTGTTCACTGCAACTCACCTTCCCCCGCCTGCTGAAGTGCCCTGAAGAGGTCTGCATCGGTGCCTTCTGCATTTCTTCTCAGCTCGTGGAACTGTCCCGAAGAATCCAGCCACCAGACAGTACATCGTTAACTAAGAAACTAGCCACGCTGATTGGGGAAATTACTAAAATTGGCAGGATATTCACTGACCTAGCAAACATGAGTGCCTTTATGGAATATTATGCAGAATTATATGGACCCCAGGCAGTTGCACCCCACTGCCCTCCTCCCCATCCCCGGGCGATCAAACAATATCTTGACACAGTCGAATTGGCTTGGGTTGTGGAAGCATACCACATACCGCTCAATGTGGCAATCACGCCGCTGGAGGTGGCAAATGCCGTAAAGAATCTAGCCTTAGGGAAAGCCCCAGCTCTTGACAGTATATCCATTGAGTTGTATAAAGAATTTGTCACCATAATAGCGTTCATACTGGCAGCGGTGTACCCAGAGGCCCTTCAGACTGGCAGGCTGCCGAAATCCATGCGCGACGCCACCATCATATTACTCCCCAAATAAGGGAAGGATAGAATGCAGTGTGCAGCATATAGACCCTTTCATAGTTGAATCTAGTCAATAAGATACTGGTGAAATTATTGGCCCGGAGGCTTGCCCCTCTGATGGAGGGATTGATGTTCCGAACCAATCTGGATTTATCCCAGGTAGGTCAGTGCAACTGAATCTGTCACTTGGTTGCTGGTTTTTCGCCATTAATAGTCCAAGTTAAGCCCTTCCCAGGACACTCCCCTTCCGCATATCTCCTTGCTGCAACCTTGCGCGACAAGAATCTGACTTCACGCTTGACTGCTTCCTGGAATTTCTCTGCCTGCGCTGCGCTCTGATGTCAAATAATGTGTCCCTGTCGTGGTCGGTTTCATATTGAATCTCCATCTCTATTAGTGAGGTCCCCAGCCTATCCAACGTGGGCCCATCAATGACTTCAGTATCCCAGCTTCACCCAAGATGCATGCTCCCCTCAGTAACACCTTACATGTCTCCCAATATGTTGCCAGAGTGGAGACTGAGCCTTTGTTTGTTTCGATGTACAGCATTATTGCGTTGTGAATGTCGGCTTTAAAGGCCACATCACTGAGTGCCTCGTATTTAAACCTCTATTGTCTCACCACCTGTCAGGGATTTGCAACCTGTGTGTCCAATAGATTAATGGTATTAGCTCCCTGGATAAATAGAGTATATTTTGAATAGAATGTGAGTAATGTACGCCCGATTAGAATGTGTACTCTGCTCGTGCCTTAGTAGACTCTTCGGGCGTCCCTTAAATCCTAATTATCACACAGTGCTAGTAGGGATTTGGACGCCCAGCCAAGTGGCCTGTTTGCTGTTCAGGATCTGTTCTGCCTGGGATTAGATAGTACATCAAAATCCCCACCTATTGTCCTGTGATCCACTAGCCTATGCAGCTTGATTGAGAGGGTGCAAAAAACTCCAGGTCATCTATATTGGGGGCATATATGTTAACTAGGGCGACCTGTCTGCCATCTCCCCTGCTACTACATACCATCCCTGCCGGTCTGAATCCAATTGAGTTATGCACCATGATTATGACCTTACGGGCTTGTGACAAATATGATGCGTACCATTTAGAAATGTTTCTATTATGCTTGAATTTCAACTGTCCTATAATTAAGTGAGTCTCTTGTAAGTACAGCATGTTAACTACATGTCTCTTAATGTACTCAACCACTGTACCGGCCTTAACATTGTTGTGCCCCTTTACATTCCATGTCACCACTTTCAGTGACTTTACTGACCTTCCCATTATTAATTTTCATTGCATCAAGTGTCATTGCATTTCCCACAAGTTCAATATTGCCGGCCCTCAACCACTGCTTTAACATATCTGCATAACAACCTTATCCCATGCACAAATAAACACTCCTTCCTCCCGTACCCTCACTGACCCGCCCACAACTACCAGTGAACTCTCCCCACCTCTCCCACCTTAATGCCCCAAACCATGAATCTGTCTGGCCATAGCGAGACCAGAACAAATACAAAATTATTAGCAACCCAAATTAGGATCCGCTCAGCCCACCTCCAAGCCCCAAACGTGGCTCACTAATGGGAGGGGGCTGCCTGTACCATCCAAGACCAAACACACATGTATTGTCATTGTGGCTTGTCGAAGGGTAGGGAGCCTATTGCATCATGCTCATGTGTAAACTCCCACCTGCTGCAGCAGCTCCCAACTCCTCCCCCGTGGGATCAGGCAACATTATTGCTTGCCTCGTCTGTGTCAGCGTTGTTAAACTTGCTCCTCTTACCGTTACAAAGGAAGTAGCTTTGTCCGCCGTGTTGAAGAAATGTGATTTTCGCTGCATGATGATTGTCAGCTTTGACAGGAAGAGCATCTGGTACACACATACCTCACATCCCTTTCTCTCAGCTGCCACTGAACTTCCATAAATGATTTCCTTGCTGCCTGTAGTGCAGGGCTAGGTTCAGAATCTGCACAGAACCTAGCTGATGCTCAGTCTTTTCTATTGCCACTTGTATGATTAAGTCCCTATCCCTCTAATTAAATATTGATGCAGTGATTGGTCTAGGTGACAGCCCTGGGGCAGGCCAGGGCGCAGCGGCTTGATGAAAGCATTGCACCTGTGAATGGCTGGAGAACACGTGACGCCCTTCAATCTCCGGCAGGATTTTTTTCCAGGTAGGTCTCCATCCGACCCTACACAGCCGTTTCTGTGAGCCCCAGGATGTGTATATTATTCCACCTAGATCTAGATTCAAGGTCATAGTTCTTCGCTTGATGGCCCTCAAGTCCGTTTCCAGGCTAGCCACCCTTGCATCATATGCCCTGCCGCCACGCTTTCTCACAGTTGTTCGTTTTATGCAGTTTTTTTGCTGAGGCCTCCACTCTATTTGCAGCTCCATTTTCTGATCGGGGTTTTGATACCTGCCTTACATTTCGACTAGCGGTGAGCAGAGCTCTGTAACGTGCGGCAGCTCCTCCTGGTTAGAGAATCCCTGCGCTGCAATGATAATGATAATCACCAACTGCTAACTATATTTGAAGATTTCAACATCTGACTCGAGGAAGATGACGCAACTACAAAGTCACTTGGTGCAAACCTTGTACACCTCTAATAGATAGTGAAGGGTCCCATCCACATAGCTTGAAACATGCTGAATTACATGTTTTTGTAATGAAGATGTTATCACTGTCTGCTCCCCAGTGCACCTCCCATGGGAGATGACTTATCTATCCCGTTCACAATATTCTCAGACACACCATGCCTCTCGGGAACTTCAAAACAACAATCAACTATGAACAGACCATGGAAAAAATGCACATCAAATGCTTACTAGAAAGAATAAGAGGCCAAATCTACCATTCCCGCAGAAGAACCAACGAGCATACTGGATGCGGAACTCCACCTCATTCACAACTGGATTATTTCTGCATTGGACTGTATTGCCTCGAAGAAACCTTTCAAAAACTCTCAAAATAATTGAACGAGCCATATGGTTCACCCCCAGACTAAATTACTTTAAAAAGGGATAATGGCAATTTGGAGAAATAACAATATAGAAACTAGCAAATGTGCCTACCATCAACAGTTATGCCTTTACAGGGCTGAAGTGCTCATAGCAAAAGAAAGCACGCTATTCCAAATGCATTGATTCTGCACCTCACATCGAAAGGAATAGTATCAGAGGATTCAAAATCTGACTGCCAGCAGGGCAACCCCTACACCAGAGCTTTGTGACAAGATCGCTGCACACTTCAACCAAAAGGTCCTCGACATTTAGGATCACCTGGACAATAAAGCACGCTCCCTCCCACACACCACCAACAAGATCCCAGCAACACCTTCCACTACCTCCTCGATTGTATTTCCACCTTTTGTCTTCAGATGACCTACAAGCTGCCATAGACTCATGCAAACCATCAGGATCTCCTGAGGATCCATGTCTCCCCTCATTCTTTACAAATCAATAATGAAATCGCCAGAATGTATGCCCATCTTCCTTTCCCACCTCAAAGACTCCATCAGTACCGGAAGAGTCCCAGCTCATTTGCAATCTGCATACATCAGACAATTGCTTCGAAAAACCCAGAGCTGCTGATATCACCCAGCCAGCTATCGCCCTATCTAAAAGGTGCCTTTCATTGCAAAACCTCTGGATTAATTCATACATCGTCAGCTTCAGGATTTCAACAAAGCAAACACTCCTGAATGAGGCACAGCATGGCTTCAGTCCTTCTACGAGTACAGAATCGTCTCTGTGCTTCATCTGGGATAAACTTAAAAACAATGCTGATAAACTCTCAGAGAGTACACTCATCCAGCAAGACATCTCAGTCACAAGATCATCCTAAAAAGACTGGAAGAAATTGGTAGTAGGGAAACAGCTCTACAGTGGATGTCCTCCTTCCTCACGGTTGTTAAAACAAAAACCACTACACCGGGCCCCTGCAATGCCCTAGCCTCACCCACTTATCTGCAGGGTATTTCACAGATTTTCACACTCGCCTCTATTTTTCAACGACTACATGACACCACTACTAGGCATCATCATTATGTCTGGTATCTCTTGACGAAACTACATGGATGACACACAAATAATCTTCACATTTGTGAACCACTCATCATCAGATGCCCCGGACATTAAAAACTGCCTTTGCCCAGGTGGACGCATGGATGACAACAAACAGACTAAAACTCAACCCTAACAAAATAGAGCTGATGCTCTGTATTCTTGCAGGTTCTTACTCTGCCACAATCCATTGATGTGATGAGATGGGCCCTTGCCCAAACCCATCAACCACAGTACGGAATCTTGGAACATCAATGGACAACACCCTCACTTTTGATCCACACGTCAAAGCTATAGTCGGAAGCTGTTTCTCCCACCTGTGCATGCTACGCCGCATCTTATTTTACTTAACATTCACCCACAGGGTCATGGCCATAATGTCTCCAATATTATCCAAACTATACTTTGCAAACAGCCTCTATCCCGGACTCCTGGATTACTTAATGAAGAAACTTCAGAGTTCAAAATGCATCCGCAAGAGTACTTCTCAGAATTAACCGATTTGAACATATCACTAGGGCATTGCGTATTCTCCACTGGATACCACTCAAAAATAGGGTTAATTTCAAAACCTTGTACACCGCCTGTCGTTCATTCCACAGAGGGGGTCCTGCCTCCTTCAGAACTAAGTTTCAGCTCAACACTTCTTCCAGTACACTTGGATCCAGCAGTGCTGCACCTTGTACTAGACCTCAATTTTATGTTATGTTATGTTATGTAAACTTGGTAGAGCGCACGTACACCCAAAGGCATCTTGGCGCTAGTTACTGAGGAGAATAAAGATCCAGAAAGGACAACAGTACCATAAAAAGAGGGGGTGGCCTAAAACAAAGTGGTTTTCAGCAACCGACAGAAGGTAAGGTGGTCTTCAGTTGCCCAGAGAGCAATAGGCAACTTGTTCCAAGCTTTAGCAGCAGCCACCGAGAAGGCACGGCCTCCCATACGTGACAGACGATAGCGGGGGATAGTGAGAAGACACGCAGACTGAGAGCGCAGTAAGCAGGACGGAGTGTAGTGAATAAACTTAGTTTGAAGATACTCAGCACTCACGCCATAAAAGGCATGATGCACCAGACATAGTGATTTAAACAAGATCCGGCTGGCCACAGGAAGCCAGTGTAGTTTCTTAAGCAAAGGAGAAATGTGGGATCCAAAGGGAGGGCGAAGTATAGAGCGAACAGCGGCATTTTGCAGCAGTTGAAGCCTTTGGATCAAATAGCGAGGCTGGGCCAGATAGAGAGAGTTGCAATAATCAAGCGTGCTGAGGACCAAGGCTGCCACTACCGGCGCCTGGCATTCAGCAGGAATAAAAGGCAGTACTTTCCGCAAAATGCAGAGTTTAAAATGCCCGGCACTACAGACACTAGCCACCTGATTGTCAAGAGACAAAGAGGCATTAACTCAACTGCAACAAGAAACTGCAAAGAGGATCCTCTTTGCTTATATTTTTTTTTATTATTATTTTTATTTTCTGTTCTGGCCATGAAACTGTAGAGCACCGTATCCAAAACCCTCTGCCTGGAAGTGAACCACCTGACTTTCAGGAAACTGCTAAAGACTTGGCTTTTCAACCAACCACTTTGAAAGAAAGGAAAAATAGCAGCAACCGACTAAAAACTGTACACCAGAAACTTGGGTTAATTTATGACGAGCAGTTTTCAAAATTCTTGGCACTACCATTTGTGGGAAACCAAGTTGATTCATGGAAACTCTGCTGCGATACAATGGTCCACACCTTAAACTCTGTGAAATCTACAACCAAGAGCAGGAAGCAACAACACCCTCACATACCCCCTTCACCCTCATCCCTCCCCGCCCGCCCCCTCATCCCTCAACTAACTCCTCACTATTCTACACCTCCCACGCTCATTTAGATGACCTCCAGGTCTTCTGTACTTAACAGATTCAGGCCCTAGCCATCTTGTATCACAAACCATGCTGTCCATTTTTGACCTCCACAATCCGAGGGCTGCCCATATGGTAAGCCTGCCCGGTTGGTACCAACCACAAATAACTTGGAGATTTTCATATAGGCCTGCAGGTAATGGGTACTTCCGAATTGCATCCATCAACACCAAAGGTTTCTACATCTGCCTTCCTGTTATCCGACTAACACACCACCATTCTTTCTTACAGAGCCATGCGCAGCAAAGCCAACCTTGGCAGAAAGGCCCTATATTAAGACCACTTTACATCACATTACTTGTATGCATGAAATTCAGTATAAACACTTAGAATAACCATAGAATAGCTCCCCTAACACTTAAGCATCCAACCGTAAGATGGCTTGGGCACCTTGTGCACTGAAGACACTAGTTCCAAAGTTATACTTCACATGTAGTTCGATTAAGAGATTTGCACAATTCCAGTGGTTATGATCACAAAGTCAAAAAGAGTTCAGGTAAGTAAACTAACTCAATCCCAGTCACTAGGATAGGCTTAGGAAGGGATCCTTCACCAAGCCTCCACTGGTCAAAGTCTGGTAAGAGTAGTTTAGGGTCGAAGTGGGGTGCTTGAGAGCCGAGCCAAGATGGTTGTTCGAACTTGAGCTCCCGTTTCACCGCCCGAATATCCTGTCAAAATCCTGACCATCTGCACTTGGTTGCCCTTGTACTACCTGGATGGGCACTCCTGGTGTGATACAAGACTACCTTCCGACTTTGGACAGACTCTGACGATCCAGGGAGCGAGAGCGGTGTGCTCGCGTGGCGTAAGACCCAGAGAGGCTGCTGCAGTGAGAGCACTTTGCTGGGCCCTGTTCATATAACTATTGGGCGGCCTGCACCTTTGATTGCATCGGCCTGGTCCACCTGATCAGGATCCTGCCATAACTTTGGGGTCCTTAAGTGTAGACTTTCGGGGGGATTGCAGCGACTTCGGCTGCAAGTGAGGCTTGGGGAGGGCGGATCGGGGGACCAGGCGGGGGCCCAGGGAGGAGAGCACCCCACTGCGCTCCCCATAGCAGGCGCTGTACTATCTAGAGCCAGCAGCATATATACCTGCGCCTCTCAGCTCAGAGGAGCCGTGGTAAAGCCCTGTAGAGATCCCGTAGGTGAGCGGCAGAGCAGCCTGCCTGCATCAGCAAGACGAAATGGAGCAATCCGGAACCCCAGTGGCAGTCTCCTTGGGTGGACGGGCTCCCTCCTTGGGTGTTGCTGCTGGACCCGTGCGAAGTGGAGGGGTCCTTGCTGCGGCGCTGCAGCCTGCTGCTTGCCTATCCTTCTCTCCAGGCTGTGCTTATTCATTCAACCACAACGGGTTATCAATGGGTGCAGCAGGCGTGTGCTCAGGGGCGTTGCTAGGGGGGGGCTAAGTGGGCTATAGCCCCTGATCTTTTGGTTGTAGCCCCGTATAGAATCTCAGGAGCTACAGCCAAAAGACTAGCTAGCCCCCAGTCCCAACAGTTCCAACATCAGCTTAGCCCCGGGTCTTTTCCAGACCTAGCAACTCCCCTGCGTGTGCTCCATCCAATTGTGGCCTGGTGGGCAGACGACAAGGCGGTGAGGCCATTGGGAGTCTGGTGGTGGCCCGCTCTGCAACTTTGAAACGATTGATCAGGCCGGCCCCGCAGGGGTGCATGCGTCAAGGAAAAGCTTCATAGAGGTAAAAAAGAGGGGTGTAAGTATGCCATGCTGTTTCCAGGACGACTATGAGTGGAAAACACAATGACAAAGCCTTGTTTTTCCATTTCTGGAGGAGGCAAGTGACTTTTTGGAGAGGGCTGATAGTTGTGCAGGGCCTGCAAGGAACAGGAGGGGGCCAGGGCATGCCCTTGCCCAGAGACCTGGGCTAATTCTCGGGCAGCGGGCCAGTGCCCTTTACCTTGGTGGCATTGGAAATGGAACGGGGTGACCTAAGGTTACGGCCTAAAGCTGGGTCTGTGGCAGGCA